>NC_082686.1:69526531-70126531 GCF_949987515.2 Delphinus delphis
AAGAGTCCTGAGTGAAAGGACTTCAGGCTATATATTACACAAACCAAAAAATAAACATACACCACCAACAAGAACAGCCCACAAGCAGATGTGTCCTTTTTCTCTGCCAATAAGCAACTGGAGGTATTTCATGAACCAGTTTTGTTTGGAATAAATTTTTAACAGGAGAAAAGCCCACTGCCAAGGTCTGACAGGAACAAAGCATCACATCTGAGTTATTCCACGTGGAAAGGCAGCCAGGTTTGGGGCAGAGAGAGCTGAGTTCTTGTGGTCTCCTGTGGGACCAGGGGACATCCAAGCCTCATCAGGATAGGTGCCTTTATTTGTCTTGGGATACACAAGGCAAATGCCCAGCCAGCCCAAGGCACTGACTGCCCTTTGGGTTTCAGTAGAGACTAGTGCAGCTATCCCACTATATTCTAGGAGCTGATAACGTTAGATATTGGCAACCTCAGCTGTAATTACACATCTCCATGGTGTTTCACCCTGTGGGCTATTTTGTATGTTATATCTGAGCCTCAACAATGCCAAGTATGATTTGAAATAGCTCTGGTGGACTTTAGTCCATCACATGCCTAGAATTTGAAAATAACTTTGAGGGAAGGGGGCAGTGAATAAGGCTAAAAAGGGAGCTCCAAATCCATGTGATAGACATGTTTCAGTTTTCTTCTTCTTCAGGAGTCTTGGACTCTGCCTAAAATTATAGACTCTTTAGTGTCTCGGGAATTCACAAGGTCAGTCTCATTTACTTAAAAAAATATAGCTAAAGAAGAGAGGGTTATTTGGATGCAAAACTTGGGTCTGACCCAGCTGCTGTAGCTGTCACTCTGGTAAAAGTTTTACAAATTTATAAGGTTAGAAAGGTTGAGGTTTGAGGTTCACTCCAAGTAATTACATCCCATCATGGCTTCAGGTGGTCAGATGATTTGGTACCAGATAACTTTGATAGATTCTCTCTATCAAAGAGAATAATTTTGATAATTTCCTAGATTCTCTCTTTCCTTACCCTATGCCTCATATGAAGGCCACTTCAGTAATTAAAGCCATAATCTTACCATCAATAAAATGAGAGTTACAGAGTCGTCCTCCCTTTTTCCTTGTGGGAGGCAACAAGATCCAGTCAGAGGAAGGATACAGGGATTGGAACACCTGGGTAGGAGGCCCAGAGCCACTCCATCTGTATGTACAAGTCACCTAACCTCACCAAACTTCCTTTCTACATCTGCAAAGTGGGAATAATGTTTATTCCATCATAGTTGAAGTAAGCATTAAATGAGATAATGTACTTAAAAGCACTATAAGTCTAGAGCACAGAGCAGATGTAAATTATCATTATTATTCCAGGGATATAGAGACAGTGGATGAGATCATGTCTGGAACATGCTTAGAAAAGAGGAGCTAAAGATATAGAAAAGATTGATGCTGTTGTCCCATACCGGGTGTTTCCCAAGAGAGAGAATGTGCTGACCAGTCTCGGAGTTTAACTGAACTCTTCAGACTTCTGACACTGTTTGAGGGCCAGATTCCCATGCATAGTAGGATTAGCCGGGAAACTTTCCACATTCTAAAGCTAAAGCTAGTGATTTAATGAGCCTTGTTCTGATGTTTATGTAAGTGTACATCAGTGAGACTTTGGGGTCAGAGGTGGATTTTGGAAATGGAAATGGAAACAGCATGATGCTTTGTACATAGAGCACTCTGACCACTTATCTTACATGCCCTTCTGCCTAGAGAGAACAGGGCAGCCCTGCTCACAGCTCATACCCAGCCTTTCCAGAGAGCCCTGGGGGCCTACAGTGACTCTTCCGGCTACTTTCTTTGGGGTTCTGTGAAAGTATCCATGCCCTGCCAGACCCCGCCTCCTGGCCGGCTTGCTTCCGCTTACTCCGTCTCCATTCACATAACCCCATTGCTTAATTTCCCCTTTGTTGTGTTGAGGGTGGGTTTGTGCTGAATAACTCATGATTCTTGCCGAGGTTTTCATGACTATGAGGATTATGGGTGTAATCTGTGGTCATGGAAGACACTTCTTGGCCTGTAAAAGTTAGGAACGTTCAAGCGCTCCAGATAACGAGGTGAATGATGTGATGTGAGCCTGACCCTCATGACCCTTCCCTGTCTCATGGTCCAACCTCCAGCTATTTGGATTCTGCCCGTTCCCTTGGGGCCCATTTGTGGGGAGTCTTTGATCTCCTGCAGCATCTCTGCTCCAAGGAAATGCTCCAGTGGGTGAGTCTCTTCACTCCATCACCTAAAGAAAGGAAACAGGAAGCAGATGTTGTTCCCACTTTGAAAATGGGGATCCTGACGTCTCAGAGGGCCCTGGGTCTTGGCGGACAGTCTGTGGTAAACAGTCCTTGGTGGATATATGGTGTCTCTTCCATCCTAGAGCAAATCTCTGAATCTGGCCCTGTTTGAGAAAGGTATGCAGGTGGCCCCATTCTTTGTGTAGCTCTCCTTCCTCTGTCTCTTCTGCCCCCTTCACACCCCTCCCCACCACTGTTCTGTACCACATGACCACTGTCTGGGGCTTATCCCACAGTGAGGGCTAGAGCTGAGCTCTCTGACTCCTGCACTGTGCTTCTCTCAGCAGAGGTGGGCTGTTCTTCCGGAAGAGGCAAGAGCCACTTTTGCTTTACATCCCCAGCAAACTTTCCATCACCAGCCCCGACTTGAAGGAGGAAACCCCAGGACTGTGCCTCTCTTAGTTCCTCGCCAAGACCCCTCACATCTTCCCAACTTCCCAATCTGGATCTTTGCCCAAGCCGTTCCCTCGCCTGGCAGATTCCTCCTCTTTGCCTTCACATTTTAGACTTTTTAAAGTTGGCTGAAAAATGTGCCTCCTTCTGAAAACTTCTCCAGGCCTGTCCATCTTGCCCGATCACTCGTTACCCAGTGTGCCCTCAGCATCACATCACCACTTTGTACTACTGTGACACCTCATTTCTTTCTTGTCCTTGGAGAATGAGCTGTTCTACATAATTTAATTTCATAAAAAAACCAAGACTTCACCCTAAGCACTTCATGCTGAAACTTTTCAGATTTCATCTTTATTTTTGGTAAACTTTTTGAAATACAGTTTAAACTTCCGATGCCTTTTATACAGACCATTCTGAACACAATTCACCTTTTTTTTTTTTTTTTTTTGATGCCTCAGGATGCATGACGATGTTCACTAATTTCAGTGAACATGAGTAGAGAGACCTCCAAGGCCACTGCAGAGGCCTAGGTTTTCCTTTTCCATTACAGAGCATCCCTCCCAATACTGCAGCCCTTCTAGGACTGACTTGCTTTGAGGGAGGCCTGATCAGGGAATATAGCCCCTAGAGCAGTATGTGTCACTTCCTGTGGGCCCCGGAGCAGCCCTGGGGCTAAAAGCCATACTTCTCTTGGATGATGATGACGATCTTAATGGTATAGCTGGGGAAGGTGAGATATAAGTGACCCAGACCTTCTAAAGCCACTGAAACCCCAGTCCCAGAGGGTACCAGCAAGATGGGAAGACAGAGGATGATTCTTCTGGAAGTAGATCTCTCCTGTTATTCCTTTGATCTTTGCATCACTCCATCTTTATTTTGCTGATTTTTATTTAAAGGGCCCTAAGCATTTCAATCACATCAGCTTGTCAGTTTCATACAGATAAGTACCAAAGGACTGGGCCCTGCCTGTCACTCTTTGCTGCTGTCAGCTCCATGCCGTGGGCATGAGGGCTTTGATATTTATATGATGGTGATAAAGAAGGCTTTCAACCAAATCCTATAGCCCCATTCCAGATAGAGGCTCTTGGGAGTGTTGTCTGAGAGTCTGCCTCACTTTTAAGTATTTTCAAATTTGACATGTCTCTTATTTTTGACTGCTGAGGGAGACAACTCAGGGTCCCGGGTGGTTGATGTTGCATTGTGCCCAGGGGAAATAATTTTCAGGATTTCATAGGTAATTATTTTTAAGTGGATCTTTTTTGCATATATATGTCATATCAAAATCATGTTTCTTCAGAGCTATGATGAGCAGTGTCATAAAGTCCAAACTGAGAAAGGTGAAATCTCTGATTGGGGCTACAGAGAGATTTTGCATTTTTTTATGATTGACTATTTTGCGGTGGTTGGTCAAGCATTAGTGTCTTCAGGTTCCCAGAACTAGGAAATGCATCTGTCTCTAAGATAAATACATTTGTAATGAAAGTTGTTTGTATTTCTGGATGTACTCAGTTGACACAAATATAGTAGATCCTTACGTTTTCCTTTAAAATTTCTTTTATTTGGTATTTTTCAAACTTTGAAAGCGATTCCTATTTTTTGTGATAACAAGTGAAACATTGCAAAGATATATGTAAATAAAAATGCTAATTATCCCTCTGCTCCCACTTCCCAATCCCCCCCTCCCAAGGCAATCACAGTTAGCTTGTACATTTTTCTTCTTACACATACAAAAAGAAGCAAACATATAAAATTTAAATGTAAAATTTTGTTTATTTTTTGGCATAATTTCTAAAGAATGCCCTGCATATAATTTTTATACTTTGAATGATTTTTCCTTTTTTTTGACTATAAAATTAATACATGTTCACCGTAGAACATTTGGAAACAAGGAAATAGTAGAAAAGAAAAATGATCCCTAATATAACTTAAAGATAATTATATATAAACTATTAATATTTTTTGGCACATTTCCATTCAGCACAGCAGAATGCAAAGAATGTTTTGCTTGGAGTCAAATAAATGTGAATTCCACATTGGCATTCCTCATTTACTAGCTATGTGAGCTTACTCAAGTTCTTTCACCTTTCCAAGCCTTAGTTTTCTTATCTGTAACATGATACAATAGCATAGTCTACCACTGTAATAATGTTTGTAAGTGGATCCAAAACTGGCAGCCAGCATTATCAGTAGTAGTTTTTTCCCAACAGATAGATAGATAGATAGGAGTCAGAACCATACTCTGATTTATCCTAACTTGTTCATTTAATCTCACATCAGGAATACTTCCTCAGATCACTAAATAGTCTTCAAAACATAATTGTAACGACTGCCTCATGTGGTCGTACCACAGTGTAGTAAAGCATACCCCTATTATTGAACGTTTTGGTCTTAAGGAACATTACTATTCACTCAAAGCCTGTAGCCATTTTAGGGCAAAAGACTAGATTTCTCTCACCTTAGAATTTTAGCCCAGGCTGTGAGCCCAGTCCTTACATGAGTGGTTTCAATCTTAGATAGTGGCTGCAATTATAAAAACATCTGCTGGGGGAGCTTTTAAGAACATATGCTGCCAGATACTCTCCTTGCCCACACCCTTACCCTCCCATTCTGATCTGAGTGATCTGGGGTAGGGCCTGAGCACTGCTTTTCTTCCCCAGATCCCTTTACCTACCCTAAACCTGTCCTCTGAGAACGACAGGATTAAATGGTTTCTTACGGCTTCTGCCATCTGAATGATGATCAGAAAAGCACTGTAAGCTGAGGAGGTTGTACGTCTCCCTCACTGGGGCTTCCTCTATGGTTTTATGATCTAAAACAGTGTTTCTCAACTGGAAGGCATTTTTGCCCTCCAGGGGACATCTGTCAACGTCTGGGGACATTGTTGGTTATGACATCTGTGGAAGGGGTTGCTCTTGGCATCCTGTGGGTAGAGGCCAAGGATTCTGCTAAACATCCTGCAGTACACAGAACAGCCCCTGTATTAGTTTCCTAGGGCTACTGTAACAAACTACCACAAACTGGGTGGCTTAAATCAACAGAAGTGTATTGTCTCACAGACCTGGAGGCTAGAAGTCTGAGATCAAGGTGTTGGTAGGGTTAGTTCCTTCTGTGAGGAAGAATCTGTTCCCAGCCTCTCTCTGGACTTCTGGTGTTTGCTGGCAATCTTTGGCATTCCTTTGTACCACTCCAGTCTTCGCCTTCATGTCACACGGGCGCCCTGTCTGTGTCTGTATGTTTATGCACCCATCTTTTTAAAAAAAAAAAAAAAATTTATTTATTTGGGCTGCATTGGGTCTTCGTTGCTGTGCGCGGGCTTTCTCTAGTTGCGGCGAGGGGGGGCTTCTCTTCGTTGTGATGCACGGGCTTCTCATTGCGGTGGCTTCTCTTGTTGCGGACCAGGGGCTCTAGGCACGTGGGCTTCAGTAGTTGTGGCTTGCGGGCTCAGTAGTTGTGGCTCACGGGCTCTAGAGCGCAGGCTCAGTAGCTGTGGCGCACGGGCTTAGTTGCTTTGTGGCATGTGGGATCTTCCTGGGCCAGGGCTCAAACCCATATCCCCTGCGTTGGCAGGCGGATTCTTAACCACTGCACCACCAGGGAAGTCCTATGCGCCCATCTTTTTATAAGGGCACGATTCATAGTGGATTAAAGCCCACCCAATTCCAGTCTGTCCTCATCTTAACTAATTCCACCTACATCAACACTATTTCTAAAAACGGTCACATTCTCAAGTACTTAAGGCTGCAACATATCTTTTTGGATGGACAGAACTCAACCCATAACAGCCCCCAACATAGAATTATCCAGCCCAAAATGTTAATAGTGCTACTATTAAGAAACCTTGTTCAATAGAATCTGGGGATGAAACTCAGGGAGGTTGGCTAAGGTAAGTACAGGGCAGAGAGGAGGGTTGGGGTCAGCGAAGTTGAAAGTGAGCAGGAAAGCCATCCATAAAGAGAGTCAGAGGTGGTAGGCTCCCTGTAGATCTATGTAGGACCCTCAGGGCTGTATGTGACCACAGGAGGGTGAGAGGGCTCGAGGAGCACTGTGCTAACCAGTGTGAGAGCAGAAGTGTGGGCCAGCCCCTCTGCTTGTTCTCCCCATCACGTGATCCCCATTTCCCTGGGTCAGGCATACCTTTCCCTATCCGTCCTTTTCAGGGTGGAACAGAAGAGAAAAAATAAATCCACAAGCCCCAAGGTTTTCAGCAGTATTTTCAAGCCAACTGTCTTCTCTCTCTAAAGCCCTGCCTTCTCCCTCTCATGCCCACTGCCTCCCACTGCCAGCCAAACATAGGATATGGAAAACAGGAAAACCAGCAACACTGCAAAGTTACTCTTCTGAGAGAGAACATCACTTTGGGTACATCCCCCCACCCCCAAATCTCTTGAATTGCCAAATCCTGCAACAGGTGGCCCTACTCATCTCTGTTCCACGGGGATGCTGTCTCACCAACTACTGTTTCTTTGACTTTAAGAATTCCACATGAGAATGAACTTCTATAGGGCTAGGCGACTGGGCAATCCTCAAATCCGTATCTGAACACTTTGGTCTGCCTGCTTCACTTCTAAAATATTTTTGTTCTCATTCTTCTGTTGTGGTTACATGTTCCCCTTCATTTTTTTTTGCCAATTTGAGCTGAGTGAGGGGAAGGAGGGAAGAGGAAGAGTGGCCAGGGTGGAGACGGTCTTATTAATTTCCAAGAGTGGGTTGTTTCCCGGCAGCAATATGGGTGCCAGCTGGCTGCATCTGGGACTTGCTCAGTGGGAAGAGGATTAAATGCTTCCCTCTGCAGTCTTTAGAGCTTTGTGTCTGCACAGCACTCTCCTGGTTTTGATCTCCTAATTGCTCAGCTCCCTAGGACTCTTTCCTTAGCCCCGGCCTGTAACTCTGGGCCAACCTCTGGCCTCTAGGCCCCTTCCTATGAGTACCATCTTCTTTATGTTCAGTCTAAGCGTCAGGCCTGGCCCAGTCTCTGCCTTCAACTGCTCTCTATGCCCTGGAGGCAGAGGTGGGGAGGGTCAAGGAGAAAGTCCTTCCTTGCTTTGTGTCTCAGTCCGCTACGGGTGGCCACATTTTCTGGAATCCGGCTGGTCCTTTCTTATAAGCTGGACCTGGTATTTTCTGTCAAATCACATTTTGTAACTTGTAGTGGCAACCTCTAGGATTGACCCTGCCTTTTGGTCCAGAAACAAACTGTTACTTTTTATTATTATAATATAATAGTTAATTCTCATTATCTCTTTTGCTGTCTTACCTGAGAGTGCCTAGATATTCAGCTTCCAGCCTGCAGCTGAGAGAAAATGCACTGAAGTTCCTTTAAAGCATAGCATGTAAATGCAGAGGGTTAGTGAGGATCAGAAGGAAAGAGAAAATCAGTAAAGGAGAACACCCTAGCAAAGAACAACTGCTGTTCTTTTCTCGGAATTCCTCAGCCTAGGTACATTCTTAAACAAATGAAAGTTAGACTGTAGGAAATAAAACTTTACTTAAAAAATGTGGAGTTCTGAAAAATACACCATTTATTGTTAATAGGAAAAGATGTTGAAGCATTTTAGATATAGAGAGGAAAATGCTTTCCAGAAAGTAGAGATGTGTGTGAGAATGGGAGAGGGTGGTGATTGTATATGTAAATGTGATAAAGCCAGCATTTAGGTTCCCAGAGATAATCTCAGCTCTCAGACTATTTGTGTTGGGAGGTATTGGCATCTACAGTAGTTATATTTGGTATCAGTCCCAATTAGTAGATTTGTAGCAGATTTGTACAGACAGTCTCCAATTTAAGCAGCATCTGATTAGGACTAGTCATTAGTTACTCCTTGTTTGGACATATACAGATTGTCCTAATGGAGGCCACTATTGTTTGTTCCCTTATTCAGGACACCTAGGAAGATGTCCTTCCAGCAGACATAATATGGTGGGTTAACCCATCACTGATACCAAGTAGTTTCCTCCTTTCCATCTTATTGCCTCCCACCAAAGACCTCTTTGCCATTGTCAGAGTCCATCCCTTCTTCCCCTGCAAGAGCCAGCAGATGATGGAGAAATATGTGCCTGATGCTCCAGGATGAAAACTGAAAAGCATTTTCCTCTATCACCCTAGTTATAAATTTTGGCCGATTGTACATGATGTGCTATATCAGTACTGTATTTTAAATATGCTATGTGCTCAACTGAATTTCTTTACTTTGTCCTGAGACTCTAACTCCCATTTACATGGAAAACACACTCCCACTGCTAAGTAAGAGTCTTACAAAGGAACTTTTGGATCACTACTTATTCTTAAATTCAGGACTAGCTACATTAGGAGATAAGGTAAACATCCATTTCCAAGGCTTACTGCTGACAAGACGCTGGGCTGCAGAGTTTTGGGGTTGAGTGCCTATTGAGAGCAGAGCACTGTGCTGGCAGGTATATTGATGAGTACCTGAGATAGAAAAGACAGTAAGATAGGACTCTGTCCTCCAAGGAGAATTCAGTTCTCTCTGGAAGTCAGCATGTACACACTGGAAGTTTGTTGCCAACAAGAATAGCAGTTGCAAATGAACAATTACAGTGTCATAATTTGAAAATCAAAGGCAGAAGAGTGAGTAAAGTAACAGAGAAGCAGAGGAGATGGAGATTTTACATTGAGTCTTAGAGAGATAAATGGTTCAATGAAAAAAGAGCCTGGATGTTACAGTCAGAAACACAGCTTGCCATTTTCTAGCTCTGTAACATTCTCCAGACAAGTTACTTTACCTCTCTGAGCCTCATTTCTTTTCTCATTTGTAAAATGAAATCAATAATGCCTACCTTCTGATTGGTTTCAAAGCGTAGAGGTAATGTATATAAAGAGCCTAACACAATGCCTAGCATACTGTACATACTTGGTAAATGGATACTGCCTTCTTTGACCCTTGGATTATTTAGAAGTGTGTTATTTAGTTTCCCACTCTTTGGAGTTTCCAGAGATATTTCTATTATTGACTTATAATTTAATTACTTTATGATCAGAGAAAATACTTTTATGACTCCTATCCTTTTAAATGCGTTAGACTTGTTTTATGGCCCAGAATGTGATTAATCTTGGTAAATATTCTGTGAGCACTTGTAAAGAATGTGCATTCTGCTGTTGTTGGGTGGAGTGTTCTATAAATGTCAATTAGGTCAAGTTGGTTGAGAGTGTTCAAATCTCCTATATCCTTCCTAATTTCTTGCCTGCTTTTCTATTAATTATTGAGAGGAGGCATTAAATCTCTGTCTGTAATTGTGGATTTGTCTCTTTCTCCTTGCAAGTTTATCAGTTTTTGCTTCACATATTTCAAAGCTTTGTTATTAGGTACATAAATGTTTAGGATTAATATATCCTCCTGATGAACTGACCCTTTTATAATTATGAAGTCACCTTCTTTTTCCCCGGTAATATTATTTGCTCTGAAATCTACTATGTCTGATATTAATGTAGCCACCCAAGCTTTATTTTGATTAGTGTTATCTTACTATTTTTTTTTCTACCCTTTTACTTTTAACCTAGTTGTGTCTTTACATTTGAAGTGCATTCCTTATAGACAGTGTATACTTGGGACTTGCCTTTTTATCCAGTCTAAAAATCTCTTCCTTTTGATTGTGGTCTTTAGACAATCTATTTAATGTGATTATTGATGTATTTAATGTCATCTTATTTATTTCTATTTGTTTCATCTATTCTTTGTTACATTTTCTCTTTTTCTTCCTAACTGAATATCTTTTATGATTCCATTTTATCTCCTTTGCTGGCTAAATAGCTATCACTATTTAGTTACTTTAATGGTTGCTTCAGGGTTTATAGTATTTGTCTTTAATATATCATAGTTTATGTCAAGTAATATTATCCACTTTACATATAGCACAAGAACCTTACAGTTGTATACAGTTTACCCAGTGCAGGTTTGTACTGCTCAGGTCCGTTTATACATAGATATTTTTCAATAGTAAATACTGCAGTACTACACAGTCCACGGCTGGTTGAATCCATGGATGCAGGGGAACCTCAGATATGGAGGATGAATTAGCCCCCATGTTGTTCAAGGGTCAACTGTGTTTCTGTTTCTCCCTTCCTGGCCTTTGTGCCATTGTCATATGTTTTACTTGTGTATGTGCTATAAACTCCACACTACATTGTTACTATTTTTGTTTAACCATTCAGTTTTCTTTTAAAGAGTCTAAATAGTAAGAAAAAAATCTTATATAGTCACCCATATAAGAGCACTTCCTGCGTGTGGATCTATATTTCCAACTGTTGCCATTTTCCTCCTTTCTGAAGGACTTCTTTTAACATGTCTTGTCACGCAAGTCTACTAGTGAAGAATTCTTTCAGCTTCTGTATGCCTTAAAGTGCCTTTATTTCACCTTTGTTTTTGAAAAATATTTGTGCTGGGTATAGAATTCTAGTTTGACAGGTTTTTTGTTTGGTTGGTGGGGTTTTTTGTTTGTTTTTCACTTTGAAGATATTGCTCCACTGTTTTCTTGATTGCATTATTTCTGATGAGAAGTCTGTTGTGATCCTTATCTTTGTTCCTTTGTGTACAATGTATCTTTTTTCCCTTCGTCATTTTTAAGAATTCGTTTTCTTTTTCCACTTGATTTGATTTGATTTTTATGTGCCTTGGTGTAGTTTTCCTTGTGTTTCTTGTGTTAAGGGTTTGTTGAGTTTCTTGGATCTGTGGATTTATAGTTTTCATTAAGTTTGGAAACTTTGGGTCATTATTTCTTCAAATATCTTTTCCACTTCCCTCCCCCTCCTTTAGGGATTTCAATTACATGAATATTAGTCTTCTGAAAGTTGTCCCACAGTTCACTGATGCTTTAGATTTTTTTAAATTCTTTCTTTTTCCTGAGCATTTTATTTATGTGTTTATTTATTTGAAGTATGATTGATTTACAATATTGTGTTAGTTTCAGGTGTACAACATAGTGATTCAGTTCTCAGCATTTTAAGTAGTTTCTATTGCTATGTTCTCAAGTTCAGTAATCTTTTCTTCTGCAACATCTAACCTCCTGTTAATACCATCCAGTATGTTTTTTATCTCTAGAAGTGTAAAGTCTTTTTTTGTAATGTCTTCTGTTTCTCTGCCTAACTTTTTGAGCATGTGAAATAGTTAAAATAACCATTTCTAAGTATCTGTCTATTAATTTTAACATCTATGCCAGTTCTGGGTCAGTTTTGATTGATTTTTGTTCACCTCGTAAGTTATGTTTTCCTGCTTCTTTGTATGCCTGGTAATTTTTTACTACATACCAGACATTGTGAATTTTACCTGTCAGTTGCTGGATATTTCTGTATTCTTACAAATATTCTTAAACTTTTTTCTGGGACACAGTTAAGTTACTTGAAAAAAGTTTGATCCTTTCAGGTCTTTCTTTTAAAATGTGTTAGGGAATGCAAACTGGTACAGCCACTATGGAGGACAGTATGGATGTTCCTTAAAAAATTGAAAATAGAGCTACCATATGATCCAGCAATCCCACTCCTGGGCATATGTCTGGAGAAAACCATAATTCAAAAAGATACATGCACCCCAGTATTCATTGCAGCACTATTTACAATAGCCAGGACATGGAAACAATCTAAATGTCCATCAACAGAGGAATGGATAAAGAAGATGTGGTACATATATACAATGGAATATTACTCAGCCATAAAAAAGAACAAAATAATGCCATTTGCAGCAACATGGATGGACCTAGAGATTCTCATACCGAGTGTAGTAAGTCAGACAGAGAAAGACAAATATCATGATATCACTTATATGTGGAATCTAAAAAAAGGCTACACATGAACTTATTTACAAAATAGAAATAGAGTTACAGATGTAAAAAATAAACTTATGGTTACTGAGGGGTAAGGGGGAGGAGGGATAAATTGGAAGATTGGGACTGACACATACACACTACTATATATAGAATAGATAACTAATAAGGACCTACTATATAGCCCAGGGAACTCTACTCAATATTCTGTAATGGCCTATATGGGAAAAGAAGCTAAAAAAGAGTGGATATGCATATATGTATAATGGATTCACTTCACTTTACACCTGAAACTAACACAACATTGTAAACAATTATACCCCAATAAAATTTTTTTAAAAATGTGTTAGGCAAGACCAGAGAAGTACTCAGTCTAGAGCTAATTATTTACCTTAGCTGAGGCAAGACTCATCTGAGTACTCTACCCAATATCCTGTGAGTCACAACGTTTTCCAGTCTACCTGGTAGAAACAGGTACTATCCCTCACCCAGTGAGAGTACTGCATGCTGTTACATCCAATCCTTTCAAGTGGTTCTTTCTCCAGCCTTGGGTAGTCTCCTCACACACAGATGCATCCTCTGTAGATCTGCCCCAGATTGGGTAAGGAAGGAGTGTGAGAGAGATTTGTCAACTGTAAAGTACTACTCAAATGGCATGACCTTGATCTGCCTGGCATTCACTGATGTCAAGATCCAGAGAGAAGTATATGCCTCCCTAATGCCTGTGCTTCTATGTCTGTCTGTCTGTCTCTTGTATTCTTTTGGTGTTTGTGTCCTTTTGCTGCTTTCCTCTCACTGCTCATTGGTCCCAACAATGCAACCTGGAAAGAAAGTCATCAGGAGGGGAGTCCTATCCTGGCCCTCTGATAGTTACGCTCTTCAGTCCATATTGCCTCTTTAGAATAATAAGAGTAACTTTTGGCCTCATCCTTCCTCATCCCCAGAGCATAGGGCCAAGAGGGCTAACTTCATATTATCAAGGAGGCTAACTCTTAACACCGGAAATGTTTTTACTGACTGCCTCTCCCACACCTTGCCTGAAAAAGCCGGCCTCCCGTCCCTCTGCTTCAGCCTAAGAAGTCTGAAACCACAGCTGTATTGCTGGGATGCCCACATTTTTAGTTATCCTAGAATGCTCTCTTTCAAAAAAGTAATGAGCGCAGGCTGCAGAAGGGGGAATGGAAGGTACAGGTATACCTCAGAGATATTGCGGGTTCAGTTCCAGACTGCTGCAATAAAGTAAATACAGCAATAAAACGAGCCACATGAATTTTTTGTTTCCCAGTGCATATAAAGGTTTTGTTTACACTATACTATAGTCTGTTAAGTGTGCCCAGAGCATTATGTCTAAAAAAACAATGTATATGCCTTAATTTAAAAATGCTTTCTTGCTAAAAAATGCTAACCATTATCTGAGCCTTCAGCAAGTCATAGTAGTAACATCAAAGATCACTGATCAAAGATCAACAACGATAATGATAATGAAAGAATTTAAAATATTGCGAGAATTACCAAAATGTGACACAGAGACATGAAGTGAGCAAATGCTGTTGGAAAAACAGTGCCGATAGACTTGTTCAATGCAGGGTTGACACAAACCTTCAAGTTGTTAAAAAAAAAAAAAAAAAGCAATATCTGCAAAGCACAATAAAGTGAAGATGAGATTTTATGCCTTTTGACATAAGGGTTTTTACCTGATGGACACGGGCATGGCGGGGTGCGGGGGGAGGGAAGAACAGGAAGTGCAGCCATCTGTATGGCCCAAATCTCTGACTCAGGTCTCTGGCTACCACAGGCCCTGCTTGAAAGCCCCAGGGGCTGAGGGATTGATATCCCTGCACTCATAACCCATTTTTGCAACATCAAGTAGGAAATGTCAGCAAGGGGCCAAACCCAAGACAGTGGGTAGGAGGCTGGAGAACCAAAGAATACCTAGGAACTGCACTCATAGTGAGGTTGGACTCTGGCCCTGGGGCAGAAACTGTTGTTAATTTGGTCAGAAGGTGAGAAGCCTATTGTGATCCTTGCCCAATTTGTGTCAATGACAAGCATCAGTGTATTGCTCTGTTAATACTTTAGTTGGTATTCTGTAAGCACATTCTTGTTTCAAGACTGTGCCAGGAGGTAGGATAAACCAAATGGGATTGAACATGAATTCTAGAATGTGAGGTCTTATACCAAGTAGTTGATGAGGGCCAAGGATTGAATATTAGGATTGGTGGGGATTAATGTATTCTTTAATTATTCATTCCTTCACTAAAATTTTTTTTTTTTTTTTTTTGCGGTACGCGGGCCCCTCACTGTTGTGGCCTCTCCCGTTGCGGAGCACAGGCTCCGGATGTGCAGGCTCAGCGGCCATGGCTCATGGGCCCAGCCGCTCCGTGGCATGTGGGATCTTCCCGGACCGGGGCACGAACCCGCGTCCCCTGCATCGGCAGGCAGACTCTCAACCACTGTGCCACCAGGGAAGCCCCCTTCACTAAAATTTTATAGAGCACTTATTTGGTGCCAGGCACTAAGGGAAAGATGTGAAAGACTTTACCTGCCCCTAAGTGGATGAGAAAGGCAAACATTTGCATTAGAATATGGCAGGTACCAAGGAGGGAGTTGGCACAGGTCACTCTGGAGCTAAGGGGAGTTCATCTAAGCCAACCTTGGGAGAGAAGTGTATCTCAGGGTATACTTCCTGAAAGAAGTGACACCTGGGCTGGGCTGGGTCTTAAAGGGTGAGTAAGAGTTAGTCATGTAAAAGAAGTGGGGGAAGGACAGCCCAGGCAGAAGCACAGGGGAAGATTCAGTGCTGTGAGTTTCCGGAAGTGTAAGCAATTTGTTTCACAGGCTATTTGTAGGGAAGTGATGTGAGTTGAAGCTGAAGGGAAGAAGCAAGTGTCAGGTGAAGAAGGGCCTCGCACGGCACCCTGAGTTGTTTTACCCCAAAGTCAGTGGGAAGCCCCTGAACAGTTTTACGTGACTGGATCTGAATTTAAGAGGTTCTTTCTGGTCGTGATGGGGAGGAGGGCTGGGTAGCGGGTAGAGCAGGGACCCCAGCTTTTAGTGCTGACCCTGTTGCCCTCCCCCCGTCTCTCTTGTCCCTCTCTCTCTATAAAATCTATTATCGCGCTCTTCCCTGCCTTATCCAATGTGATTTCCTGCCACTCTCCGATTTTAGTCAGGTTGGCTCAACTTATCCAGACATGACACGATCATTCCCATCTCTGAATCTTGTTCATTCAACAGACATTTAGTAAGTGCCTATTGTATACCAGCCATGGTATCTGGCATGAAGAACCAGAGACGAGTGAGACATGGGACCTACCTTTAAGGGGTACACAGACCAGTACCTGGGGAGATACCCAGGGAAACACATCATTACCACGAGAATGAGAGCAGCTGTGGTATGGGATAAACAGAGCACAAGAGAGACAGTCCTGTCCATGAGAAACCCCTCCTTCTCTGCTAAATCCTGCCCATCCTCAGGCTTCTGCCTTCATCTGTGAGAGGCAGGGTAGTGTCTCTAGATGCCATACCCCAGTCATACTTCTCTTCTACCTACAGCTGTCAGTGCTTTCCCATTACCTTGGACCAAAACACCTTAGCATGGCATGCAAGGCCCCTTTTCATCTGATAGGGTAGTTTTGTTTGGAGCTTGGGCTCGAAGGCAGACAACAAGATTTTAATCTTGTTTCTGTCACTTTTGGGAAATGTGACCTTAGCCAGAAATACTCTTTGCCTCAGTTTCTTTATCTGTAAAATGGGGCTGATGGCTGTATCGACTTCCTAGGGTTATTGGGAAGATTAAACGAGTTAATACATATGGTCCTTGGCATGTGAGAAGTATTCAGTCATTATCGGCTACTATTATTTGGTTTTCACTCCTTTTCTTCTTAGCACCTGTATCATGCCAAGAAACGTTAATCCCTAATTATTGTGCTGCTTGTCCCGTTTAATGCGTTGTCACATTATTTCTCTCAAGGGTGATTTTATTCTCCTTTGAGGCAATATACATCGTATATGTATCTGTACTCCTGAGACACCTACAGTGTTGACTATGTGTTAGGTTGACCAGCCATCCCGATTTTCCCAGGACTGACAGGCTTTCCAGGACACGGGACTTTCAGTGCTAAAACCAGAAAAGTCCTGGGCAAACCAGGACAAGTTGTCCACCTTACATGCAGCAGAAACTTCACTTTCGCTTTTTATTTACCTCTTATTGGTCCCAAACTTAACTTGAAAGCAAGCTTGCTTTGGCTTGGCATAAATTTTTATTTATTGGCTAGAAACTACAAAGTCACAACCTCAGGTTTTTTGGGGATTTCTTGAGATTCCCTAAAGTTTAAAGTGAAAGATTTGAAAGATCCTTGAAAAAACTCTCTCCCGTCCGCTCTGGGTTTATTTACTAGAAATTGCAGGCAACCCGCTAAGAGGCTTCCTTAACCTGGCCCACAGCCCCAGAGGTCTCCTCCCGCCTGTCATTTCCCATCTCTCCCGGCATTTCCATCATGACTCTGAGTACTTCCTTCATTTGCCTTCCAGAATCAATATACTCTTACTTAACTCAGTGGCAAAGCCTCTTTCCTCTCACAAGTATCATCTGTTTCTCCATGAATCCCCCAAGTGGAGCCGAAGGATTTTTCTTCCTTTTCATCCCCACTCCCAGCCCCAGCCCCATCTCACCTGCTCTGGGGACAGTGTTTACCTTGGGCAGTTTCTTGTCAGATGGCATTCCTTAAAGATCCACTAGGGCCTCTCTTGGCATCCCCTGAGGCCATGACAAGCGTTCGCTGCAAGCCTGCTCATCCTCTGCAGTTCCATCAGGAAGCTGGGTCAGCAGTCTCTGGGGTCTTCACCTGGTGTATTAGTGTGCTAGGGCTGTCATGACAAAGTACCACACACTGGGTGACTTAAGCAACAGAAATGTATCGCCTCACAGTTCTGGGGGCTAGAAGTCCAAGAACAAGGTGTCAGCAGGGTTGTTTTTTTCTGAGGAATATGAGGGAGAATCTGTTCCATGCCTCTCTTACCTTCCGGCGGTTTGCTGGCGGGCACTCTTTGGCATTCCTTGGCTTGTAGACACATCCCCCGATCCCCGCCTTCAGCTTCACACGGTGTTCTCCCTGAGCATGTGTCTGTCTCTTCATGTGACATTCTTTTTTGAAAGACAGTAGTTATATTGAATTAGGGGTCCACCCTACTTCACTATGACTTGATCTTAACTAATTACATCTGCAATAACTGATTCCAAATAAGGGTCCCATTCTGAGGTACTGGGGGTTAGGACTTCACCGTGTGAATTTAGAGGGGACACAATTCAACCTTTAACACCCAGGTCTTCAGGTGAATCTAAAGAACTCTATGGGGAGCGGAGGCCACTTCAGATATGTGCAAAGTAAAGCACCATACAGTCATCACTCCAAAATCCATTCTAGTTCTCCACTCACTTTGCGTTCGATCCTGACTGTTTCTGCCGCCGGATTCACACCATCACCAGTAACCACTTGTTCACCATTCTGTAGGTCATTGTGCCGCTATAGGGGTATTAAGAAATATAATGTACACCTGAGTCACCAACTCTAATCCAGGGTCTGTCTGGAGATCTTTTTTAAGGGAAGCCTAGTGAGGAAAGTTGTATCCGTGGCATACATGTAATAACTGGAATATAGGTATTGCGGAGGCCGTGACTCCATCCTGATGGGCAATAATTACAAGTTGGTTGCCTTTTAAACTGCTCTGGAGGATACAGACAGGGATTGGGGGGAGAGTGTGTGTGAGAGTGAGTGTGTGCATGTGTAAATGTGTGTGTGCCTGTGGTAGCTTAAGATAAACAAAATCACCAGACTCATCCCCAACCTTCCTGCGAGCTTTAAGCCTTTGCTGGGCGCACGGGGAGTAGCCTGCATCTCCTCACTCTGGCTGTGGCTGCTTCCTTCTGTCGGTTCCCTGAGTTGCTGACCCTTTCCCCTCTGAAGAGATAGCTCCCTTCCAAAAGATAAACACCAGTAGTTACAAGGGACTTGGGGGAAAAGTCGAGCAAGTCTCCCAGTTATTATTTCCCTGGCGTTCTCATATAGAGACCCAGCTGATCTTCGTGGAGGAGGTATTTCCAACTCTGGCAGTTACAGCCTGAGATGGGAGGGCAGTGATGGATCTCCGTAAGGGTAGGGGGTCAGGGCGCGCGGCCAAGGAATGGGGATTCTAGCATGTCTCCTCGCTTCTTTCCAGGCACGGCCCACCTGGGAGAAATCCCAGGGATGCAGAAGGCACCTAGCTAGCGCCCACTTGTTCCAAGCTGCCACGCAGGCTGCTGGCTTGCCGAGAGGCGGTGGGTGAGCTGGGCGCTGAGCTCCCCCGTGCCAAATCAGGGAGCTCTGGGCTCGGCGCCCACGCCCAGCTCTGGGCAGCCCGGGGTGGGTGCTGGGCGAAGGCGCGAAGCTCGGTTTGTGACTGCAAGTTGACTTTCCCTCACTGTCGTTGCTGGCAGAATACTTACACCAATGCGGACAAGCTCCTAGAAGCGGCAGAGCAGCTGGCTCAGACAGGGGAATGTGACCCGGAGGAGATCTACAAGGCAGCTCGGCATCTGGAGGTGCGCATCCAAGACTTCGTGCGTAGGGTGGAGCAGCGGAAGCTTCTGCTGGACATGTCCGTCTCCTTCCACACTCACACCAAAGAGGTAAGGGCAGCGAGCAGAGGAGGGGTGTTGGCTGGGCTGCTTTGTTCCAGCGAAGGTCAGGGCAGTTTCCTAGCCGCCGAGGTCTGCCTGGGGTCCTGGGTGGTCTGGGGATTACTAGCCTCCTAAGGTCGATGATATTAACAGTTTGCCCCTGATAACCTGAATCGAGGTCTCTACCAATACGGGGCAAAATTTCCTCCGCATCTCTCGTCAGGAGGGGGCTTGGGAAGGCAGGTGGTTTGGGGAGTCTGCTAGAGCATTTAGTCTGCAGCTGGAGGAATTTGGGGATCCCTGGTATAGAAATAGTCGCCGTAAGAGGCAATATTAGAGGATCAGAGACTCCCTTCCCACCCCACACCCAATTTTTCTTGGTTGCTGTTTCCTGTCAAAAATTAGAGTCCTGCAGAACTTTGATTATCTTTGCTACCAGCAAGGAACATACAGAGTCTGCAAATCTGTTCTATGTTTTTATTTTATTTTATTTTAAACAGAGGATTAAATCTTCTTAATGAGGTCTGCCACAGGGTGCTATCAAAGTGAAATGGTCCTCACCTTTCTCATCGTGGAGTGACAGCCATTGAAGGAAGGGGGGACTGGGGTGCCTTCCATGCAGGAGGAAGCCAGCTGGGCTTAAATCCGGTCCCCAAATCATTCACAAAGTGGAGACAGGAGAGGGGAGGATGGATCACGTTGCATTGTTGGCAGGGCAGAAGGGCCCATAGAGAGGAGGAGGGTTGCAAACGTGCGGTTGCTCTTCGGTTCTGATTAACACGGGGCACTCTGAGATTGAGTAAGTGGCCAGTGAGGAGGCACGTTGGCATCTTCTGTAATAACACCCTTGGCAGATGAACTCATTATGTGTGTGCATGCCTGTGTTCCCCCCAGGAATTCATTTGAATGGAGTATTAATTAAAGTTGGATTGTACCCTAGTTAATTAAGTTGATTTTTGATATTTGAAATGCATTAAGAAGCCTGGCTGTTACTCCTTCACAGGCTTTTCTGACACTTTGTAGGAATGAATGCAAATCATTGCAGTGCCTATCAGAGATAAACATGAAAAGATAATGTTTTCTAAACTGCGATTCCCCAGGCAGATGAAGGGCTGGGGAGCCCCGTGAAGCTGGCTCTGCTTCCTCTCTGTGGGACCTACGACCACTCTCTGATGAGTGTCTGCAGAGCAAGGGGATTAGCTTTAATCCAGGTCTTCCTGCCTGGCTGTCTGCTTGCTTGCGGCTCACCCAGTTCTTAATAATGGTCTCAGAAACCAAAGGCATGTGTATTCTCTTTTAATTATGAGCCTGTGGGTGAGAGAATGGAGTATGAATGAACAG
The DNA here is from genome assembly GCF_949987515.2 of Delphinus delphis. NCBI lineage: Eukaryota > Metazoa > Chordata > Mammalia > Artiodactyla > Delphinidae > Delphinus > Delphinus delphis. Next base: position 69,547,001 of record NC_082686.1, read on the forward strand.
GCGTCATGTTCCTTGTGAGGGCTGTGAGGGTGTTGGCTGCCTAGGGAGGTGATGCATGAGGTTAGTTTCCATGGAAGTGCCACTCCTGAAAAGGTGACTGAGGCTCCCAGGAGCCCTTTCTAGCGGCATCTCCCACCTCTGTACATGAAACTAGGAGGCTGGGATCCAGTCCAGATCCTGCTGCTATAGAACCCTGTGAGCTTGTGCAAATCACTGTGTCTCTGGCCTTGGGTTGCCTCATCTATAAAATTATGCAGTCGGACTCAATGGCCCTAAGGCCCCTTATGGTTCCAATGTGAATTCAAGATTCCTTTCTTTTTCTTCTCCTCCTCTTCTTCTTTATTTGATACTGATAATAATAATTAATAATAATAATAAATTAAGCCTGAGGTGATACAGGTGATTTACCTAGGCTAAAGATTTGCTTTATGGTAAGCACTCAGTGTATATTAGGTAGTAGTTTTTTCTAATTGAGTACCTACTAGTTGTTAGACACATACATCATCTCGTGTAATCCTCATGAGAATCTCACGATGACAGACTCTATTGAACATATTTTCAAATGGGGAAACTAAGGCCCAGAAAAGAACTTGTCTAAGGCTGCAGAGCTGCCAGTGCAGCAGAGCCTTGAGCCATCTCCCTAAACTCTGCACACATGCTCTTACCTGCTACCACACATTCTGTCCTCCTTTTTCCCTCTTGTATCTCCTCCTGTCCTCTGCTCTTCTTTCTTCTCCTTGCTCATTTTTCCTCATTACCTTTTCAAACCCCAAAGCAGGGGCTTGATGGGGAGGGTAGCTCTTAGCTGAGAAAAGCAAAGTGTTCCCAGGGCTGGGGGTGTGGCACACAGGAATAGTCGGGGATGCAGTTATTAACCATTGTTTTCCCAGAGAGCTTTCAAACCTTGCTAAGCCTGGGGTCTTATTTAAACCTGAGACTTGTTTTCCCACCGTGGCTCAGCGTATACAACCACATTCATATCAAATAGTACCAAAGGGAGCAGCATGATCCTGGGAGCAGGTGAAGAAAGGGAGAGGGAACTAAAAGGGATGAGCCCCTACAGTGCGCTTGACTATTTATCTGTCTAGTCGATAGCCATGAGAATTGTCATTTTTTATTCTAATTTTAAAGATCAGAGAAATTAATAATTTGTCCAGGGTCTTGTAATGAGGATGTCGTAAATGTAGGGACTGATCCCAAATCTGACTCCAAAGCCCATGCTTTTTCTCATTTGCCTTTCATATAAAGGCCAGGAAACAGAGACTTGGAGGACTTTTCTCCACCAGGGAATTCATTGAGACAGGAGGCTGTCAGGAAGTAGCATAGTCTCTTTTCTTCGGGACCTCAAAATGTGAGAGAAATTAGGAGCAGTCCCGCGTGGGTGCAAAGGGATGTGTGATTGTGAGGCTCTTTCTATTCAAGAGGTCTGCAACTCTCAGATCATACAGACTCTGACTTTTTTTTTCAGGATGGAAAGAAAAACATCATTTTGAGTGGCTATTGTGGAGGGGATGCTCACGGGGGCCATCCCACAGGACTTTATATCTGCATGTTTTCTCTCAGCTACTCTCCCATCCCCAAACTAGTCTGTCTGAGGCCCCTTTTAGGCAGAGTAGAGAATAAGACGTGTGTATGTGTGTACACACTTAGGCATATATGTTATACACACACCTGTTAAGTAAAGCAAGATCTTAGATGCCAGGGAGGTCAGATTTCCAGATCTAGATCTTCATTGAGCATGCTGTGTGCCTTTGGGAAAATTACGTACTCTCTGTTACCCTGTGATAATTATGTGATGACTATTACAAAATTGAGTAGTACAATACTAATACCCATTTTTTTCCTAGCAGAAAACTCCTCCCCCCCAAGTTTATTTTTAGAGCATCTCTAATGCTGGGTTAATAAGGAACTTGAGGACTCAACTCAGGCATCATTTTTCCTTGAAATTCTTCCCTGGGGCTTCCAACTTCCCACCCAGACGGGACAGGAGCACTGTGTGCATACCTCATCAAGATGCTGGGATCTCACTGAAGTGACTGGAGCTTCCTCGTTAAATTGGAGGTGCTCAGATGGAGCGTACACATGCGGGTTTAGATGTGTAGATACAGATCCTACTGTATATTTCTCCTGCTGTGTCAGATACATAGTGATGCTGAATAAATATTGAACAGGTTTACTTGACAATGAGAAATCAGTCGTTCCTCCTAAAAAAATAAAAAACAAAATTTAAAAAGGCGGGGAAGCCCATTCAATCACATGGTTCGTCTACTCCAGTTCTTTGACTTGAACTCTACAGACAGTGAAAACAAAGAATGGCAGGTGGGGAATCTGAATTGCCTGTGGGGTCTTTCCTCTAGAGCCTGTATGGCAGGCAGAAATGGATTATTAGGGCAGAAGTCAGCATCCTTGGATGGGCTAATGGAGAAGGAAGTCCCGTAGTTTGCTCTTTCCCTGTTCTGTTTAATACCTCTCAGGACACACCACCTCTCAAACCTTGCTAAGTGTGGGTCCTGTGCGATCCGGGTCTGTTAACTCTCGACTCCTTCCTCTTGACTCTACAGGCAAACTTCTGGCATTTTACTCAAGGCAAGATTAGTAGCCAAGTTTACTAGTCTACAAGTCTGTGAGGGAATTTTGAGTTGCTATGGATGTTTTTCTCCCTTACAGTAAATAGAGTGAATATTATTATATATATTATATATTCAATTATATTCGATTATAATTCAAATATAATTGGCCCTTCCTGATAATATAATATATATATAATATAATATATAATATAATATATTATAATATTCAATTATATAATATATAATCTTCTGCTCAGTTTTGCTAAAGATGTACTCTAATTAGGACCAGAGAGGAAACCGAAGGAAAGTGTGAAGAAGACATCCTCCAAGCTCATTTCTTCTGCAGATTGAAGAGTCTGCTTGATTCTGTTTGCCTGCTTTGTGAATTCTTGGTGACTAAAGGAGTCTGGAGGGTTAAAGCCTTCTAAGTACTTCACTGCAGTGTTATTAATAACCTTGAATACATTAGAAACCATCTAAATATTCCATGTTAAGTGACTCATTAAACAAATCATAGTAAATCTATAGAGTGAAATATTATACAGTTATTATAAATCACACTGTCAGAGATCGTGAATGGCATGAGAGAGGGCTTGTGGTATAACATATAAAAAACTGTATATCCACCATGGCCTCAATTTTGATCACACACATAGAATAAAGGCTAGAAAGCGGTATACAAAGAAGCTAAGAATGTTATGGGTGATTTCATTTTCCTTTGCATATTTTATTTGTTTTGTAAGTTTTCTTCAATGATATTTTCAATTGAAAATCAGGAACAATCTCAATAAATGTTATTTTATAAAAACAAGACTTCCCATCCCTACTTAGAGAGAAGAGCTACATAATAAAGAGAAGAGACAAACATGTGCTTGGAACCTTCTTAAGTACCCAGAACCTCAGCTATTAACACAAATTGTGCTGAACTTTCAAATGTCTTCTTTTTGCCTGGGGACAAGAGGCCAGCTGGCTGTCTGCTGGTCTGGAGAGCTAGGGGAGGATATAGGGAGAAGCATTTACCCAAGTCCTCATTTTCTTTGTCCAGGGAAAAGGCATTTGTAGCAAGTGTCATCTGCTCTGCAGAGATTGTCCAGACAGAATTCTCTCTCCTTGCTGTGTTTCCATGGAAATGCTGCAGTTGCTGGGTTTTCAAAATATCCATTTTTAGATATTTTTGCAATCATAATATGAGAGTCAAATTAACTAAGGAACGTGGCCAAGATAATCAACCTCAGCTCTTTATTAGGTAGTTTAATTAAATGCCCATTTCCATTTGTTTATAGCCCAGTGAAATCATTCTTTCATGCTGTTTCCTTCTCAAATAGGTACACACACACATACCACAAATGCCACAGACACTCACGTATATACATGTTTCTCTACTCACCCACTGTAGAACCAAAACTAAATCAGTCTTCAAAAGACATAATGGCCTCAAGAACAAAACAGCTTCATCCTCTATTTCAGTTGCCAAACTGATATGGTGTTTATTTAAGAAATAAAAGCTGGTAGTCAATGCCAAAGAAAAATGATTTCTTCAGAATGAGGGAGGGGCGATTCATCCTGTGGGATTGGTGCTCCTTTCTGCATCTCTGGGGGTCAGCCAGTTGTATCAGCACAATGGCTGCCAGAGCTGTGCAAATGGTACAGCCAATCAGCAGGAGAAGGTGATGGAGTAAAATCCTCTTTCCTTAACCAGTCATCCCTAAGCCTCATTATTTCTACAAATCTCCTAGTTTCTCCCTTCTTTGTCCCTCCTTGCCCTTTTCAGTTGCCCTTTTCTCAGGCTCCCCACTATGCAAGCAGAATGGGGTCCATGCACTGGTCCTTCCTGAACTCACTGGTTTCAGTCTTAGAGCTCACCTTATGTAGGGCATTGAAAGGCTGCCTTAACTCTCCCCCTGCCAAAGTTCTAGAAATTCTCAAATTAGGCTCATTCTTTTGGATGTAGGTATTTTTGGCCACAATTACATGTGTTCTCTGAGAGAAAGGGCACATAAAGCCATCTCAGTGTATATATCAACATGGAACAAATAGTTATTGCCAGAGAGCAGAACCCTGAAAGAATGGTCCTCGTACAGGTGTGTTTGATCAAGAAGAGAGGGTCTGACAATCCTATTTCTACGTTGGCTCCATCTGTAATTTTCCCTTTTTGTAAGTCCATGTCAGATTTGGGGATCAAAGTTATGCTTGTCTCATAAAACAGGTTGGGAAGTAAATACTACGTTTTCCTATTCGGTAGAAAAAATAAAAAAGAGGAGAGGGTCTGGAAATGGGTGAAACAGGAGGTTCTTTCTGGGGAGCAGGTGGGTTGATGGCAAAGGTGCAGTGCTAATATGTTAGACTCTAGATAAGCAGAGGGTTAAGAGGATGTGGAAGACAGTAGGAAGAAACGTGGAGGCTGCTCCCAAGCTGCTTCACTCACTCCATGATTTCACCTTGTTCTGGCAATGCCTTGTGATAACTTGAAGTGTGAGATCATTCTGACTCAGTCTCATCGGCTCCTGATAATGAGTAAAGTAATAATAGACGTGGCTCTCTGATTTGTATTCCTTTCGAAGCAGTCTAGGTATGCTCTTCAAGGATAAGTCAGATAGAGACATACACAGAAGGAAACCTACAGGAAATTTAGACAGTAGAAAAGTTACAGCCCAAGGAATGGAATATGGATCCTTACTCATAGTTCAGTGACACTGACGTTTACGTTCGTTCCCTTTATGCTTCAGAGGTGCTTACAACAAAGTTATGAGCATGCGATTTAAGCTTGTTGACACCAGGGGGTGACTGTGTGCATGTTTCTCGGGATTCCCTGTGGCTCCCTACTCAAGCTTTCCAGGTGGTAAATAGTAACTTGGTGGTGCAATGATCCTTGAACCGTTGCGAACTTTTGGTGTCTTGGTGTGAAAGCCGTGATTGCAGTTCTTCAGTTTAGAGAATCATTTCTATTACTACCCTCTTCTTTACCTCAGTTTCTGAAGAGAAACCATAGCGTGTTAGAGTTGGAAGGGATTTTAGAGATAAGTGAGCGAAATCACAAACACACACCTACACAAACACACTAATGCACCTGCACTTTAAGTATGAAGTAATTGAAGTAAAGTAGTTTTCCCATGAGTATAGAACTAGCCAGACAAGGGAAGAATCAAGAATTATCTCCAGTAAATATCAATTCCATTCAACAACTCCTTTCTCTCTGGGTTGTTTTGTTTTGTTTCTACAGAAGGAAAAATAGAGAAAAATGTCACTAACCCTTTGTCTCTGGTGCTGTAATCCCCTTGCCTTTCTCTGAGTCAAATTCCCTAGCAATTTTATTTGACATTTTATCCTCTTGAAGGTAGACTGGCCCCTTCCTTTCCTTATCAGGCTGCTGACCACTGGGCTGAGCGGCATCTAACGTTGTACTTGATTGTTTATCTCTTAGCTGATTTTCCTTAGCAGTAGGTTTAATCTGCCTTAGACAAGAGTTTCTTTATAATATAGTAGACTATATGGCCAGAAATCTGAGAAATCAACTTCAATTCATTAATCAGAGAATTTTGGTGGGGAGGACACAGTTTTTAAATGATATTGACTCCTGAGGTCAGTGTATTATCGGACGTACCCAATCTTTCTCTAGTCTTTTTGTTTGTAACACTGACACCTCATCTTTGGCAAGTTTGGTCTTTGACTGTCCCTACAATTTAGCTGTATGACCACCAGGCGGAGGGAGTGTCATGAGTCATGGTGGATTTCCTCAGAAGAGAACGATGCTGACTTTCTTCCCTAGACCTACACCAGAGGTGTTCAAGTTTTTGTTAAAGAGGGGGGGAAAAAGGAACTCCAAGCTGTGAAGCCATTAAAATAGCTTAAGGATGGTACTGAGAATAAAATTATCCTAAATAAAATAAAATTCTCAAGATATCTGTAAGCCTCTGTCTCTTATTCCTGTAATGGGAGTGCCAGCCTCATCCTGAGCAATCTTCCATCTCAGTGCCTGTCCTCCGTTGACACATTAAGTTTATTTTTCTTAAGTGCCCTGCTTCTTGTCCACAATTTTAATCTCTCTCTCTTCACATAGTCTTTTCTTTTCTTGCTTTTTTTTTTTAAAGAAATATCTGGACTTTTCAGTCTCTAGGCTTTCTTTAGATATCCCAGGACAAAGCTGCAAAAACAGAAAAGAGGGGCCCAGCTCATCCTAGCATATTCGAAAGACCAAATCCAGTATTGATCTTGTGCCAATTTCAAAATGAAGGAGTATTTCGAACTTTCCCTCTGTCTTCTACTGGGAACTAGAGGTGGCTTGCATGAAAAATACCTTTTAAATATAATAATATCTAGCACTTGCATAGCACTTACTATACGCCAGGCACTGTTTCTAAGTGATATAATACATCTGTGTGCGGATGTCTGTGTGTATGTGTACAAATAAATACATATGTGTATATATTTATTGGTATATATATAAGTTATGTAAATGTAGACTGTGTATATATATCTGCATACACACACGTATATCTCACTTATTTGTATGTATATGCACACAGACATAACACACACATATATATCAACTTATTAGTAATCTTTACAACTCTGTGGGTGTAAGAACTGTTACTGTTCCCATTTTATTTACAAGGGAAACTGAGGTGCAAAGACGGTAGGTTACTTACTCAAGGTTATATAGGAAATATGTGGTAGAACTGGGGGTTGAAACCCTTTCGTTATTTCCTTCTTTCTTTCTTCTTTTCTTTTCTTTTTTCTTTTCTTTTCTTTTCTTTTCTGTTCTTTCTTTCTTTCTTTTTTTCTTTCTTTATTTTTTTAATTGAAGTATAGTTGATTTACAATGTTGTGTGGGGTCTGAAACTCTTAACTACTATGCTATATCGCCTCTCTATACAATAATTTTTCAGAGATTCCATTATCTCATACCCAAGGACTTCAGCACATCTGGAAAATGGTTTTGCTCTAGGCAAAATGACAGCCAGAAAGTCTGAAGTAATTTTAAGTTATAGTGACCAATATCCTGAACTTCCTAATTTCATACTGGTTTGAAATGTATACATTCCTACCTGTAGGAATATGTATCCCAGCTTAAATGGTCTGGAAAACTTGTTTTGTGTTTTACAACAAAAACTTATTTGTAAAGAAAATAAACTGAATTAATTACAACCAGACACAAGCTACTAAATGACAGGAACACTGAATAATAATAATTCGTATTCCTTATAGCTATCATCACAATGTTATAGGCTTATTGATAATGCTATTTGTTTATTTAAAGCATTGATAATAAGTAAATAATTTATTTTGCATAATCTTTGAAGTGAGCAGGGCAAATCTTATTCTTCCCATTTTGTAGATTAGGAAACTGAGGCTCAGAGAGGTTTTTGCCTGTCCAAAAAGAACATTCTTTATACCCCATTATTTGCTACCTCGAGGGCTCGTTAATCTTGTGAACTCAACCTCTTCTGCTGCACTTAGGGCCTTTCCTCTCTAAAGAACAAAGAATAACTTGTCCAAGATCTGAAGACTATTTTTGTCTCTCTTTTAATCCCTTGTTCCAAAGGCCATACCATGATTTATCATACTGAGAACCAACAAGATGAAATAGTATTCTTAAGGTGAATATTTATCCATGGTTTTCTTTTTGTTTTTTTTTGTTTGTTTGTTTGTTTTGTTTTTTTGGGATACGCGGGCCTCTCACCGCTGTGGCCTCTTCCACTGCGGAGCACAGGCTCCGGACGCACAGGCCCAGCGGCCAAGGCCCACGGGCCCAGTCCCTCCGCGGTATGTGGGATCCTCCCAGACCGGGGCACGAACCTGTGTCCCCTGCATCGGCAGGTGGACTCTCAACCACTGCGCCACCAGGGAAGCCCTATCCATGTTTTTAACATGGGAGACTTACAGAATGTTAGAACCATAAGGTAACTAACCATTTTATTTTATGCTCTCCCCAGCCTATTTTACACACGAAGTCTTGGAGAGCAAAGGGTATAGTGATTTACTCAAAGGCACCACAAGTTATAGGAAGAACAGAGGCTACAATCCACATCTCCTGGCTCCTTCTATGAATTTTTTCTCTCTACTGGCTTTTCTCCTGGTAGAGCCATGAGCTTATCTTTCCTGCTAGTCAAGTGAAGATTCCTTGTTTCTAAGCAAACATCAGACTCATCTTTCCCTCTACAATTCATGCAAATGCTCAATGAGAGCAGTTAGAAGAGGAGCACTGTGGCAGGCCACTGGAGATCTATTTTCAGTATGAGGAAGAGCTATTAATAAATGAGTTTTCAGTAATTCAATTCAACTCCATCATTTTCGGTACTTATTCCATTCAAAATGCTATACTTAGCTCTTTTAAAGTTGTCTGACCAGTAATATCATCCTGACTGCATTTCATCATCTTGAATATCATGGGAGAAATGTCTCATAGTTACATTGAAATTAAGATAAGCTACGTCTTTAGCATTCAACTTTCTAACCAAGCAAGCAATCCTGAAAAGAACAAAATAATTTAGCATAGCACATATTTTCTTAATTAATCTTCACTTGGTTCTTACTGAGTGTCACATTCTTTCTTACATATTTGTAAAATCATGATACATTTCTAGGAATCAGCATCTAGCTACCTGGAGGAAGTATACAGAGCTGTCCTTTATGAAAGATGAAATAATGTTTGTCCATCACCAGTTTCCTGTTCTTCCCAGTCGCTCAAAAATGAGTGAGCTTCCTGCTCTAAGACCACAGTTTCCCTAAACCACTGGGAAGTAAGGCTGAGGGTGGATCCTGTCCTTCAGGAATGCCAGCACTAATGGAGTAAACTTAACAGAGATGCGTAGTGAATACAAATACAGAAATGTAAACTGACCGTAGGGGTGCTGATTAGAAGGACAGTCTGATACCGCACTGACTGGTTGAGGGTAGGTTGGGTGACCTCAGTTCCATACTCTTGCCCTTAACCCCAGCCCTGGCCTCTCCCACGTGCCCTGAGTGGAGTCTCTGCTCTCTCCCCCGCAGCTGTGGACATGGATGGAAGACCTTCAGAAGGAGATGCTGGAGGATGTCTGTGCAGACTCAGTGGATGCGGTCCAGGAACTGATCAAGCAGTTCCAGCAGCAGCAGACCGCTACTCTGGATGCCACACTCAACGTCATCAAGGAGGGCGAAGACCTTATCCAGCAGCTCAGGTCAGCGCCTCCCTCCCTGGGGGAGCCCAGCGAGGCCAGGTCAGCATGGGCAGTGCTTTCCAGTGGGAAATGCCTCGGACTAGACGCGAGATAAGTCATCATGTTCTGGTCTTGGCTCAGCCGCAGCCAGCTTTGTGGTCTTGTGTGAGCTTTGGTTTCTCCATCTGTCAGATATAAAAGTGCCTGCACCACACCCAACTTGAATTTAGAGTGGAAGAGTCAGTGGAAAAGCTCTGATGGTTCAAAGCATTATGTATCATTGAAGACATTATTCAGCGATCAATAAGTAATATAAATACAACAAAAATTTAAATAAATAGTATCTTCATTAAGAATGATGGCATATTTGGTCATGTGGAGAAATAGCCATTGTGGAATATAGTATTATGTGGCATCTGTTCTCAGGCTGCCTCTGAACTCTAGTGCTCCAGTTGGGGAAATGTAACCCCAAACGGTTGCCTTTGGCCCTGTTAGAATGTAGGGAGTGTGTGATGTGTCCCACTCTGCTCTCCACTTACCCACATATGACCTTTCCACCATTCCTTGCTGCCCAGAAAATAAAACTCCTTCTCTATTGCCCTAAACAAAAATAACTAGGAAGGGATCTTAGAAAATCCTACCTGATACCTTATATTCATTTAGAATCATCCACACCATTGCCTCCTTTCTGTTGGCGTCAGTGTCTAGTTTCCTGTCCCTGTCAAGGGCGTCGGCTCCTCGGGTAAAGTGTCATGAGGCCTTGAGCAAGCCCTCAGCAACCAGCCCTATGCCCAGGTGCTGTGTAAATCGGATTTGATGGTGCTGATGATGTCTGCCTGCGGGGACTTGTTTGTAGCCTCAAATCACTGAATGCTGGGACCTCTGCCAGCTCTGGACAGAAATAATCTCATCAACAAGTCCCAGGACAGTCCTGGAGCCAGAGGGAATTACTTCAGTTGGAGAGGGCTTCCCCACCACCCCATACCAGTTGTCCAATTAAATAAACAATGAGAGCTTACCTTAAGATGGCCCTGGCATGTTTTTCTGTTGGATTAATCATTTCTATTCTAAACATGCACATGAGATGTTCTGAGTCCTCTTTTGCATACCAACGAGACAGCCTCTTTCCCTTCTTCCCCCAATTCACCGTCATGAATATATAATATGTGACAGTTTTGTCTGCCTACCTAGGAAACTCCGCTGTTACTTGCTTCTGAAGAAAATTCCAAATAGTAGGCAGCCACTTAACCTCTCTTGGCCTCAGCTGCTTTGTCTGTGTGATTAAGGGGTTCACTTTAGGAGCTTGTCAGCTCTAGAATTACATGACGGCTTTTACATTTTCTCTCCAAGTACTTTTCACAAGCTTGGCTAGCCTCTCTGTGGGGCTGGGGCTGTGGAGCTGCCACTCGCTCTTATCCCCTGCCAACCTTGCGCCATACCTGAGGGCTGAAGGCTACTCAATGATGGTAAAGGCAACGAGGTTGCTGACGCCTGTCCTACAAGTTTAAGTTCCACGGACTTCAGAGAGGACCATAGGCATGTGACAAGAACCACTGGCGACTGTTCGTCCCCCCACCAGTCTGATGCTAGCCTGGACTCCCCTCCCGATATCAAGACCAGTCAAAGAAAAAAAGCAAACGATGCCTAGTGGACATTGGCAGGATGCCTCACACACACCAGTGCACACATCTTCCCTAGGCCTCCACGACTCCTCTGGCACTGATCACCGGAGCACCTAAGGTGTTTTTTATATCATCTCTGTGATTCCTAGTGAATGTGACACTGACAGAGATGCTGAACAAAGTGACCAGAAATCATCCTCTTCCTTCTGGAAGCTGGGCGATAGAGAAAGACTGAGGGGAGCTGTCAGAAAGAATAGTCACATCCGCCCTCCTTAGCAAATGCATAATACACAGTGTTGAGTACTCCTCTTGAGTTCTTTTCGTGGCTGGGGGAAGCTGTGCAGTAGTGGGCTTTCATGCCCAAATAGGTCAGGGTGAGAAGGGAGGGATCAGAAGCTCTCTAGATGACAGAAAGGGAGGCTCTTGACAAACTGGCTTTATGCTCCGTCTAGAAATCGTGTGAGCTCAGATACCATTGCTTCTGAGACAAACACAGGCCAGAAGGACCTGGTTTTCAGAAAGGCTGCTGATGAGACCATTCAAAACTAATGCTTTTCCCCTCTGACTTCTTAAACTGTGTCAGAAACTAAGGTATCATGAGATAATGAATGTGCTTGTTTATTTCAAGTTTTAGGGCTCTAGCTTACTCAGTCAAGGCCCTGTAGAATCTGAACTTCTTGAACTCCGCAGTTTTCCTATTATAATGGACTCTGGAGGTGTCACCACCACCTCAATTGTCTAAGCAGATCAATACGTTTATCTCTTGGTTCCCTCTGTGGCATGCCACCTCCCCTTGCTTCTTTTGTGTAGACCCTCTCTGCTCAGAAAGCCCACCCCTCTCATCTACTCAGCTCATCCTTTTCTTCTAACACCCAATTCTGGGCTCATCCTCTCTGAAGCCTTTGTTGGTTGTCCAGCCTCTTGTGCCCCAGCTTCTACTCCACAGCTGGACCCACCTCCAGTCAGCACCTGACATATCACAGTCCTTTCAGGATTAACAGTCATTCATACAGCACGTTCCTGGTCACAGAGTGCGGTTACACATGCCATCTTCTTTAATAGCAAACTGTGCCGTGAGTAGGGCAGGGATTATTAAGCCCACTTTACAGGAGGCAGCTGGGCCTCAGGGAGGTGATTTCCCAAGGTCACCAGCCCATATATGTCAGAGGGAGACTTAAGCCAGGCTTGCAGCCTCCAGACCCCAAGCTTTCCTGAGTATAGCTTGAAGCCTGTGTAATAACACTAGCCCATAACTTTGGCATGGACTTAACGAAGGGGATGAATAATTTTGGCAGCCATGATCTCATTTTAACCATGATCCTGTGAGGTAAAACTAGGAAGGATTTTTTTTTTTTACATATGCCTTAATTTATCTACCCTTATGTATTGTGATATGTGTATTTGTGTATATGTGTCTTGAAATATGTATATATTAGACTACATATATGTGTGGAACCATTCTGTTTCTGTAACGTTTGTGGAGCCCTTTTGCATGCATTATTTCATTTGATCCTGTCATGATTCTGTCTGGACAGCAGCAAGCCTTAGAGCTATAGTGCTGTGAACCCCAAAGAGGGTAGAGTAGCTTTGGCTCACCTACTGAGCAGACAGTGCCAGGCTCACAGTAGATTCCCGTCCCCCTCACTCAGACGAGGAAGGCCCCCTGCTCCTCTGTCACTGTGAACATGTCAAGGCCCCTCCCTTCTCTCCCCGGCCCTGCCACAGGGACTCGGCTGTGTCCAGCAACAAGACGCCCCACAGTAGCTCCATCAGCCACATCGAGTCGGTGCTGCAGCAGCTCGACGACGCCCAGGTGCAGATGGAGGAGCTGTTCCACGAGCGAAAGATCAAGCTGGACATCTTCCTGCAGCTGCGCATCTTTGAGCAGTACACCATTGAGGTACAGGTGGGGAGGAGGTGCTGGGCAGGTGAGGTGGACGAAGGCAGTGCCCCGGGAACTGGAAGGACTGCTGCGCAGTAGCCTAAGGGGATTGGAGGGGATTGTGCATCCTGATATGTTTCTGGAAATCAGCAAATGCGCATTCCACCGTGTTGGATTCCTTGCAGTCCCCCTCACCCAGGCGGCCAAGCAGAGCCCCTCTCCTCGCTGTCTGTCTGGGATTACTCCATTGAGAAGTGTTTTGTTGGCTTGCATTGGACTCCTGCTTGGCACTTTGGTTCCTGGCAGACCGTGGAGTTGGCTGTTTGGTGACTGAGGCAGACTAGGATTCTATAGCTTCATGAGTAGGCAGGTGATAAAATTAGGTGGTCTCCTCAGCTGGTAACTGTAGATCAGGGATTAGGTGGACTCACACAGCAGCCAGGAAGTCAGGAGACACAGGAAGGAAGACCCGGATCCTCAGTTTGCTTTCTGCTTGTTAAGAAAGTAAAGCATATGTGGAGGACATTTGCTGGTTCATTTCATTGACTCCTCACTTCATTCTGGGAAGGTCAGGATCCGCTGTTCTGGTATATTTATGTCCTCTTTGTGATGCCTATTAATACTGTCTGCCCCACATAATATCCACCTTTTATTATCTTCTGCTTTGACACAGTAACTAAAGCCAGGCCAATAGGGTTTCTGGGGTGTGAAGAGTATTCAACACCTATGGCGCTTTGTCCTTTTCAGGGATGGCAAAGGGTTAAATTAAAAGCTATATCTTCTCTTTGCTCCTGGCTGGTGTGTTGTGAAGGAAAACTAATTATCCCTCTACCATTCATTAAAACTTTACTTTGCACTCCAACCATCTCCTCCTAGTTGGGACTTCTGGGGGTCTGGGATTGATCTTCCCAACAATATCTGTGGAAACTTCTGTGGAACTGGTTTGGAAGGAAAATTATTATTTTTTCAAATGTTGTATGCTCCAATATCCCAATGCCAATGTCATTCGCAATCCCACGCAGGACCAGAAAACTGTCCTGGCAACAGAAGCCGTCTTCTTCAATCCTGAGACCAAAAGTGTTTATAATGAGAATCAGAGATGTAAAAACAAACAAACAAACAAAAAGCAGTCCTAAAGCAATCCTTCCTCTCCCTGACTCTCTTATGACCTTTCCCTTCTTCACTGCTATCCTGACTTCCTGGAAGCCACTGCAGCTTTTTTGCTTAAAGATGTCATGTTCTGAAAGGTGCTTTCTGGACAGTTTCTGAAACAAAGGAAAAGATAAGTCTTTAAATTTAGATCTCGATTATCCTTCCAACTCATTCCATAGCTTCAAGTAAATTTATTTATATTTCTTATTTATAGTTTATCTTGAATCTACACTCAAAGGGATTTCAGGTGGCAGACAGTATTCAAACATGTATTGAAAGAACAATGAAAATGCCAGTGGAAAATTAGAGACGTTGGTATGCAGAAAGGAATGAAAGTGGGGTGACAAAGGTAATAAAGAAAGGAAAGAGGGGGCGTGAGTTATTATTCTTTGGTAGTTGGGAGTGAGACTCACCGAAATAAACAGGTAATGTTTGGTTGCAGCAGCGTTGGCTGCAGGCCTTCCCATGGTCCTCACCCACCGAGAGTGAATATATCCATGGGAGAATTATGTTAGCAGGTGTGGGGATTTGACTGTTGTATTCTTTATCTACTCTCCTGTCATTCCAGGTCTACATCAAAAAATGCTTAAGGGGGAGGAAATAACCTGAGGGTTTGGATGTTTAAGCTTTATTTGATGAAATGGCTGTGGTTTTGAGGTCTGGGTTGCTGGTTTATTTCCAGAACGGGTCAGTTAGCTTCACTTTGCCACTTGAACTGTACCCCTGACGTCAGCCAGGGGCATCACTCCGGTGTGTTTGCCTGCAGTAATTCTGGGAAAATCCATTTCCAATCCAAAGCATATGTAAAAAGATATTCTTTTTTAAAAAAAAAGTTGATTGTAAATCAAATACTTTAAAATTGGATCCTATTTAAATGTTGCAGTAGAAGAGTTTGATATTTAAACTGTAGGATTTGTGTTTCTCAGCCTTTGTTTGTATAAATGTTTCCCCTCCCACCCTGACAACAACTTGGACAGCTTGGTATGCAGCAAACCAGAAGTAGGGAAGTAGTATGAGGGTCTAATAAAATGAGAGAGAGAAACATAATAAACAGACCAAATGAGGGAGTTAAAAATGAGGGTGATAAAAATTTAGTTCTGCACCCAGGTTTTAGAGGGCGTCTTGTTCCCCATTTCGGGTGTGGCCCAAACCTTAGGGAAATGCTGCCTTTCATCTTAGACAGAACTGGAAATCCTGCCAAACCTATGGAAAATTTCTCCTTCAAGTCAGATCGTCAGAAGTTATTTTTGAGGGTGATGAGATTATTTCAAATACCAGCTAGGGTTTCACTGTGAGGATGAAGGGCAAACTTCTAGAGAAGATTCAGAGTGTGAAACTGAGGGTGGTTTCTGTAATGAGAGCCACGCTGGAGCTGATATAAGCCAGGGCAGAGGCTGTCACTGCAGGACCTACAGCTATGGTTTCCTTTCCTAAAGGAAGGCATTTGATGGACATACTCGGAATTCCTAGGGATTAGTGAAAACCAGAGCTGACCTGCTCCCCTGACATTTGGGTAATCTAAGTGTGACTCCTTAACCATGTCACTGATGGCTGGCACGGGCTAATTAATTTTAAAATTAAGGTAACACATGAGTTGCGGCACCAGTCTCGTTTTACTTAATTATATGGCTTCCAGAGTATACCTGGGACGGGGTCAGGGGGTACGCCCACTGAGAGTGAAACTTATCCCAGATGTATTAGGCAAATGTTCAGAAACCAGGACTGCAGCTGCATTCCTGACACTCCTTCTTAGACTCCCTGGAGACTAGAGGAAGTGACCCATAGCAGAGCATGATGCTCTTTAAAGTTTTTTCCCTGTAAGTTCAGCCTCCTATGAAAGATAAGTTATAGGAAGCAGTTGTAATGGAAGAGACACTTCACCAAATGCAAATAATGTTTATTTTGTGGTGGTAAGAATATGGATAATTTCTTCTTGTTTTTGAGAACTCCGTGCATTTCACCTTTTCTACAATTAATCAGAAAGAAATAAAAAAATATTTTTAGAAGCAGGGACAGGACAGTGGTCTCCAAACTCTTGAGATTAGACACTCTCTCAATAAAATATTTTTGAACTTGCAACCCCCTATATATGCATCCATATTAATTTATAAATTATATATGTGTTTTACTATCACTAATGATCTCAAAATTCACGGTGCCTTTCGGGTGAAGTTGGACTCTTTCATTAGAAGTTGTATTTCCATATTTCAAATAGTCTTCTTGATAATTTTCCATTATTTTTTGCTTCTGGTTTCTTGACAGACCTGATTAGATTGTCATTGTTTCTTTACCCCATCATGTGGCTGCCAAAGAGTTCAAAGTTCTCTTGTGCTTTCATGTTTAGTATTATCTTCAAACTGTAGTTTCTTTGAGGAACCGTGTTAAGCCACGTCTTTTTGTGAGGGGTAGTTTAGTTAAAACTAGATAATAGAAAAGTCCATTTAACTGGGCACATGAAAACAGCAATACTTTGAAATATGCTGAAAGCAACTGAACAAATGAGCTGGTCCGCCCCTCTGCATTGTGGTCCTTCCACCGTCCCTGAGGTGCCCTGCCCACTGCATCACCTGCCATGTGTTCCGAGTGAGACTCTGGTGTCAGTACCCTATGAAAGTCCAGGGAAACGTCGTATCTTTTTTTATTGATTTGATCAAATATGTGTGCATATAATATATATGCACATACATATGCTTATTTATATACAGAGAATATTTCTCTCTGTTATCAATGGATAATCTCGGGTATCCCCTGGGGTGAGCATACCCATGTTGGAGAGTACTAGGAATGACACCAAGAAAGATACTCTATACAAGGGACTAAAAAATAGGCCACAGTTATGATCTTTCTTTTAAATTTCTGACTCTATAATTAAAACCAAAGTTTTCTCAATGTACCTGAAAATTAATCTGCATCATTAACCCAGGTAAGGAATGGAATAGCAAACTATAAATCCATGGGGTTCACATTAGGACAAGTTGGGGCCAGGCTGAGGCTGAGGAAAATGGCCTTCAAGGAGGAAAATTCTGCCTAGAGGAGATAAAGCTGATTGTAATTTGCACTGGTGGTCTCAACTCTGCAATTGGTTGTATGCAGAGGCCTTTCACGTTTTATACTTGATAAACATTTAATGAGCACCTACTGTCAATACAACTTGATAAACATTTAGTGAGCACCTACTGTGCACCAAAAATTGTGTTGGGCATTGAGGATAAAACAATCCCTGCCATCAGCGGGCTAGTTGGGGAGAACCATGGAAATAGAACCATCCTGTAATGTGATCATTCTATGACAGAGAGAAGCTTACAGCTTGATGAGAACACTGAGACAGGAATGCTTAGCTTTCTCAGGCTGCACTTGGAAGGTTGCCCAATGAGATGACACCTGGAGGACAGGTAAAAGTTGGCGGCTAGGATTTGGCATCTCTGAAGGATGCCATCTAGCCTCTACCAGAATATCTCCAGAGCCCAGAAGCAGGGGGGTTGGGGAGAGGAGGGAGCTCAGAATCTCATTAGTGTGTTGAACCAAGATCTCCACCCTTCTACCCTTTGGTCCTGGTTCTGTTCTCTGAAAAACAGAACAAATCTGCTTCCTTTTATTTGGCAGCCTTAAAAATATTTGAAGATGTTCATCACAGACCTCTTTTCCTTTATCTGAAAAGTGTTGAGATTGTGTAAGTTATTTCTGCAGTCCCCTCTGACTCTAAAACTTCCATAACTACTTCTCTTTATTGTCAGCCCTTTTCTGTGGGACATAGCTCCAAAGTACTCGCTGCTTTCTGGGTACACATTGTGCCTCTCCTGGTTGCCCCCTGCTGGCTGGACTGTAGTTAGCCACGGCTGGCTTGCACACACCCCTTGGGAGCTATGTGTCCAGGACCCTGGCGCTCTCCCAGCACAGCCCAGGAGATAGGGGCCTTTTCTGCCTTGTTGAGGCTTGTGCTCCCTTAAAAGCCCCTGGTTGTCTTTTCAAGATATGTGCTTCCAATACACTGACTTTTTTTTTTTTAACTCAAATGAAAGCTTTTTATGTATTTTTCCTCTCAAATTTTACTCTTTTATTTTATTTTATTTTTTTTAGGCCCAGTTCTTCAGCCTATCAAAATAAATTTAATTTATTATTGCTATCAGTATTTCAACAATTTGAAATATTGACCAGGTCAGGCAGGGCTCTGCAGTGCTTCACTGGAAGTTTTCCTTTGGTGACACAGCCGTCAGCCTGCACAGTCATTCCTTCAAAGCGCCACATCATCTTCTAGTCCAATTTCATAGCCCTTTCCTCCATAGATGCAGTGTGAGACTCTGCAAAGCCTTGCTCTTCTCCATGTTTGTAACATGGCTTAAATGCACCAACTTAGTAACTGTATCAAGAAAGAATATGAGATGTTTGAGATCAATTTTTGTGGGTTCCCTTGGGATTCCTACAGCATTTTCTAAATGTACCCCAAGTCATTTGCAAAGGAAATGCAGAATAAATACAATACAGTAAACCAAAATTCTCACAAAATATTTATTTGATAGTTTCTTCTAGACTTTTGTCAAATTGGTTTCAGGATCATTGGGAGTTTCTCCTAACATCTTCCTTTGACAAAAAAAAAAAAAAAAAAAAGGATTATTTACACAGCTTTAGTATTCCGGCATGTCACTTGTTTTTGGCAAATTATCAAAGATCCCTGATGGAAGCTTTCAGATCATTCTGTAATGGGGTGGGTAAGGGGCTGTGGACCTGAAGTCAGGTCACATTATCAAGGTTCAAATGCTGCTTCTCCTTTCTGGGAAAGATAACAGGGAACTCAGTAGAAGGAAACGATGTAAGCTCCAGCACTGGGTGTTTAGCTTTCACGGGAGAAAACCCATTCTGACACTCAAGCATTGATCAGCTTTAGAATTGAACAATATACATCAGAGGAGCTCTTCAACAGAGGAGAGATTTTTTTGAAAACAGAATAGAGTCCTACAAGTCTCAAACTGATTAAGAGGCAAAGATATGGGTAAAATAAAGACTCAAGATCAGTCATGATTATAAAAGGTCTCAGTTTTAATCATGATGATAATGAAAAAAAGAACATGAACTTGGTCATAAAAATTGTGTTCCATTATCCAAATTATCCAATTGGAATAGAAATTAGGTGACCGAACATTGGAACTCATCAGTTACAGTGTTGCAATATGTTCTTACATTTTTTTGCCAAAAATCAACCGAGTGGATATCTTTACTGCTAAGTCCTTCTGCTTTTCCAGAAAACTCTTGCAGTATCCTCAAAAGTTTTCTTATAGCTACATAAAGAAATATTTTAACTCTTTAGACAGGTTATATATATTTCTAAAACAGAGGGAAATTCTATGATATACTTTTAAAATAATCTGTATTAGAATTCACTAATCCTCATCATTTTATAAATTGATTAACAGAAAAAATACAACACTAGACTAGACAAGAAGAACAAATGACTATGGTAATTTAGTTTATTTTAGTTTCACAGTGGTAATGCATATCAGTGTACATACCCATTATAGATAAAATAGCCCTTCCCGTGCAGTGAGACTGTCTCTTTAGCTGCAATATGTCTTTCCCTATCAGCCGGCACTTGTAGGTCAGTGGAGAATATTTAGCTTTCGCTCTTCTCATTTTAATACAAATAATGACCTTATATTTAGAACAGAAAGATGTTCATTTGCAATTGACAGCTCATGTATTTCAGAGCATCTTACCACAATGAAATGCCTTGGATCCTTCCTCGCCACTGTTAGTTGGCATGGGACTGGACCTTAATGTACATAACATATGCAGTGTTGATACACACGGACACACACACCCTTTGCTGAGAGGCAGTATAGTGCAGTCGTTGAGTATGCAGTATTTTGAGTTAGAGTGCCTGGGTTTGAAACCTGTTTCACCAGCTTTACTAATTGTGTGATTTTTAGACAAGTTACTCATTTGGTTTCCTCATCTGAGAAATAGGTATGAGAATAATAATTCCCAGTCCCCGTAGGGTTATTAAGGATTTAGTGAGTTAACACATAGAACATTTTTAGCAAAGTTCCTAGCACTTAATAAATACTTTAATACATTGTAGTCAGCATTGTTATTGTTAATAAAATACCTAAATAATATATATTGGGTTGGCCAAAAGTTTGTTCGGGTTCTTCCATAAGATGTTATGGAAGAACTCGAACGAATCTTTTGGCCAACCCGATACTAACATGCTGTCCATACATACACATATGTATATGTATTTGCATCCAGATTTTAAGCAAACATTCCATCTTATTCTCCCCCATTGTTTCTCTCTGAATTTGTTACCCAGTCCTGTTAGGTGATCCCTGAGTGTTCACGTAACTGCTGTGAGAGCCACAGGCATTTGCGCTTGCCATACAGAGAACATGCCCATGCAGAGGGCAGGTTACACTTCTCTTTGCCACAGCGTTTGTCCCAGTGTTCACACCCCAATGCCGGATTGCAGATGTGTCCCCTGTTCATGGCAAAGGCCCCTGGGAAACCAGAGAATTCTAGACAGGTTAACGTGACCTTTATACTGAGTATAAATACTCAGTGTCAATTTTTTTTTTAACATCTTTATTGGAGTATAATTGCTTTACAATGGTGTGTTAGTTTCTGTTGTATAACAAAGTGAATCAGCTATATGTATACATACATCCCCATATCTCCTCCCTCTTGTGTCTCCCACCCTCCCTATCCCACCCCTCTAGGTAGTCACAAAGCACCAAAGTTTTTCAATTTACCACCTCTTCAACAAAAGTATCCTACTGGGGGAAAGCTATGCAGTTTTTTTTTTGAATGGGTAAATTATTCCTGGCATTATATAAGGCCACAAACACAGTTTATTGATCTGTTCGAAGCACATGATTAATTTCAAAGGTTCATGTGAAGTGAAGAAAATGGAGTTATCAGGAGTTTGTGGGGTTTTTTTAGAGAAGAAAACAGGGGAAAGGTTAAACAGGCACTTCTCTGAAGTGAGAAAAATAAAAAGAAATCTATCTCCTGAAGTTAGATCTTGGACCAGCTCCGTTGATATGACACCGTCGTTAAGAGCCGTGGTTAATGCTGAGCTCTGCCACCACCAGCTCTGAGACCATGAGGCAAATGATCTGACTTCTATGTGCCTTCATTTCCTCCTAGAGTTGCTATGAGGATGAAATAAAAGAAAATCAAATGCTTAACACTGTCTATCCCATAGTAAATGCACAATTCAGGGTAGAATCTTCTTTTAACCACGATCATCATCTTCATCATGATCACCAGCATCTAAAAATGATCAGAAGAAAAGGACTACACAGTGAAATTTCCAACTTTGCAGCTGATAATAAAGAGCTAAGGTGATGGGAATAGACCATAGGAAGTGGGAAGAGAGGGACAGGTGAGTTCTGTTTCAGGCAGGTACACTTGGGGGTGAGTGGAGAAAGCATTCTCTACACATAACTCCTGGGAAGGACCCAGAAAATGGGAGGAGCCAGTGAAGAGGGCTTTCTGAGAACAGAGCCCAAGGCTACTGCTAAACCAAGTCCCTTGGGTCAGTTTTTGACCGCAGAATACTGGGTTCAGTGAATCTCATCTGGTAGGAAAGCTTTTTGAAGTGTCTTCCCATTTCCCACTGCCTCTTATCCTTTCTAAATTCCTGTTCACCTCCTTCTCGGATTTTCCTTGTGGCTGTGGCTCTAGAGTAGATAATTGTTAGAATAGAAACACTGCCAATGTATCTCTCATATCCTCACATGCCAATTAATTCAGAAGAGTGAGGCAGAGAGAGGCCACTGGAGCCCAGAGAGGAGCTGAGTGAGCCAGGAGCCGAGATGGAGCTAATGGAGTGGAAGGAGAAAGCAAAATAGGTGGATTGAAAGCTGAATGCCCTGTGGGTACTTTCTATTCCATCTTTCACTCATTTGGTTCAGGCCCTAGTTTCTGCCTAGTACAAATTCTTCCAGGTTTCTTTTCCAAATGGAGTTAGATCACCAGATCAATCCCCAGACAGGTTTTTCTTTTCGTGGCTTTGTCTCTGTATTAGCAAATTAGCCCATGTCCCATGTTATGAGATAAGCCGGAGAAAAACGTCAGGTTTTGGGGGTGTCGTGAAGCTCTTCATGACAGAGGGGTGACTTTGAAGGGCAGTGAGGACTTGAACAGACTGGGAGGAGGGACAAGGATGTCTCAGGGCTGCTGGACCAGAGAAGGTGATTGGAGAGGGCAGAGCTACTTCTCAGGATCAGGGAGTAAACCAGATGCCTGGTTCACATAACAGAAGAGCATGAGATTGGGACCAGAAAGCTAGGTTTGTTCATTAGCTGTAAAGCAAGCTTCAGGTTTGAAAACTAATTTTTTTCTTTAAAAAAAAAAAAAAAGAGCCCCTGCTATAATGCCAACCTTGTGCCCCAGAAAGAAGGTGGAGAGAGGGAAGCCAATGACAGAATATTCCTTGAGGAAACAGAAAATACTCAGGAAAGAAAATATTTAAACTCCAGCCAACATTCGAAATTCATAAATCAGACTATTTCCAGGCTCTTGGCATCAGTTCTTGGGGATTTGGGAAGAGAGTCAGACATGACTGTGTGTAGACCCAGGGAGCGAGACTTGGAAGGCAGGCTGTTGCATTGAGAAGCTCCTTGAAATTCTCATTCTTCAGGCTTCATGACAGACTTGGGTCCTTCAGCTCAATGGTATTGGGAGGTACGGGTGGAGGAGGGGAAGGCAGGAATATAGAAACACCAGATAGAGAATCCTAGGCATACTTCACATTTGCTTTGGATTCAGATTCCCAAGATACCAGACCTCTGAGCCTCACTGTCCCCAACCAAAGCACCTCACCTTTGCTCTGCCCTAACCAGGACCCTCGACACTTGCCTTTCTGCTCCACAGACTCAGACCTTGGGACCCCTCTGGGATCTTCCTGCAGCAAACAGCTTCTTTATAGACTCAGTTTCATGAAAACAAAACAAAAACTAAAATGTAAAGAAAAGGCAGACTCTTCCTCTCGTGCTTGTTTTCTTATTTTTATTTTCCTTAAGCTTGTAGACAGGGAAATGGACTAAAAATTTTGTTTGGTCTATTTTCCATATATTATCTGATAAATGACTTATATCCAGCATATATTAAGAACTCTTACAAATCTATAGTCAAAAGATAACCTAGCTTTTGAAAAATGAGCAAAAAACTCAACACTTTCTAAAAGTAGATACCAACGGTCAATAAGCATGTGAAACTGTGCTCACCACCGTGAGTCATCAGGGAAATACAAGCTCAAACCATAATAAGATACCACTTCACACCCACTAGCTTGGCTAAAATTAAATAGACTGATCATACGAAATGATGGTGAGCATCTAGAACTTTCACAGGGAATGCGAAATTCCTCTTGGGAATGTTAAACATACACTTACCCTATGACCCTACAACTGCACTGCTAAGTGACCCTCAAGAGAAATGAAAACCAGTGTCCACAGTAAGACTTGTGCAAGAACTTTCACATCAGCCTTATTCGTAATAGCCAAACACTGAAAACAACCCAGGGGTTCACCAGCTAGAGGACAGATATACAAATCACGGAATCTCTATACCGTGGAACTCAGCAGTAGCAAGGAATGAACTGATACAATACAGATAAATTTTAAATACAGTGTGTTGAACACAGAAGCTAGACATGAAAGAGTCCATACTGTATGATTTCATTTGTATGGAATCTAAGAATCTGTGAGGATAGAAATCGGAAAATGGCACCTGAAGTGGGGCAGGGGCGGGAACTGACTGGAAAGGATGACTCCCTAGGGTGAAGGAAAGGTCCTATATTTTGTTTTTCGTGATGGCTACACCAGTAACTAAACTTGTCAAAACTCATAGAACTGAATGCTTAAAATTTATGTATCTTATTATATGTAAATTGTACTTCAATTTTTTTAAATACAGGAAGGAAAAACGTAGCTATAGGCCTAGTCTACAAAGGCCTATTCATTCTATAAATTATCTCTTATAAATTATAAGTTATCTTATTTTTCTCAGTTTAACTCCTTTCTCTAGTTAGAGAATGAAGTGCTTTTCAAAGATGGGATATAGGGACTTCCCTGGCTGTCCAGTGGTTAAGACCTCGCCTTCCAATGCAGGGGGTGTGGGTTCGATCCCTGGTCGGGGAGCTAAGATCCCACATGCCTCGCGGCCAAAAAAACAAAACATAAAACAGAAGCAATAATGTAACAAATTCAATAAAGACTTTAAAAATGGTCCACATCAAAAAAAAAAATCTAAAAAAAAAAAAAGACAGGATATAACAAAAACCTGTTTGCCTACCAACCTGCTGGTTCCCGGATCCCCAAGGGCTCCCCACAATAAGTAGATACTAGGTTTTCAGGCTGAGCTCAGTGGATCCCTTAGTTGAGGTGGCAGCATGAGGTGAGAACCCATGACACTGAAGGTAATATTTTTACAGTTCCCCATTTCTGCTTCAAAGAGAGAAAGTGTACTTTCAGTGGAGGAAAGTCTTACTGTTAGACAAAGAGTGGAATCCTGTGCCCGGGATGGCAGCCCCTCACAAGGGACTGCTTGCCTTTCCCATCCCAGCCTTTATGGCCCCAGCACAGCATGGAACATCACCATCTCTCAGCTGCATCTTTCCTTCTCTTTGTCCCCTGATGCTCCTGGACAGCAGTGTTTGCTAATTGGGAAGGTTATGCCACATGTCAGCTGGGATGAGACCCAGCATGATGAAAATCACTAAGCTGGGCTCTGGGCCGTGTGCTTAGGCTGCCTGGGCCATACTGCAACTGTGTGATCTGGGGTGAGGCTTCCATTGCCTCTTCCCAGAAAAGAGGGTGACAGCACCTGTGCCATTGCCGTCACAGGGCTGTCACAGGGCTACCACAGGGCTAGCATGCGATAACAGACCTGAAAACCGTTTTAGAAAAGGTTTTATTTGATTCACGTATCAGGTGGAAATTATCCAATTCAATACTTCTGAGTTCTTACTACGTGGATGACAGCAACGATTGTAAAGGAAGAATAGGATTCAGTCTCCATTTGCAGGCACATATTTGCGAGTAAACGAGGGCACATCACGGGAGTGAAGGTGCAGGGCAATAACCAATTAGCAAAGTCGTACTAGGGCAAGGTTTTCCTTCACTGCATGTTCAGTCTTCATTAGACTCATTCATGCCTCAATAGAGTTTAATCTGCTTGGATTTCTAGAGGTAAGTTATACATTTATACCTCGTTTTGTTACCACTTCCTGGTATCAGCCATTGTAGCAGAGAGAATACTGTACAACAGAACATGGGAACCAGATCAGGGCCCCTGGGTTTGGGGTCTAACCAATTGTGTAACCTCAGGCCATTTACCGGGATTCTCCAGCCCCCTGTTTCTGGTTCTTGAAAAGAGTTAGACTCAGTACTTAATTTCTGAGGCCCTCTCCAAAGCTGAGATCTTTACAACAACGGCTGTGGTATGGTGGACAAAGTCTTTGCAGTCAGGAGAAGCACTGAGTATTGTCCTCAGGTCGTGCCCCTCATGAGCAGGGTGAACTCTGGGCAAAGCATTCCATCTGTGTGAGTGAGCGTCAGCTTCTCTTCTGTGAGATGGACCTGGGATGTCCACCCTGCCTGCCTCTCCAGGTTACTGTGGGAGTAGGATGAGATGGAGTGTGAAAACCTTTCTAAACCATAATCCATCATGTAAGTGTTTGCTGCTGCTGTAGACATTGAAACACAGGGAGAACACTTTTAAAGGCATGCGTACGTGGGTGCATGGCACCATTGCTTAAACGTAGTCTAGGGGTCAAAAAAGAGATGCAAAGTAGAGACAGATGTGAAGCTTGGGTTAGTTAATAAGGCTCTTGTGGACCAGTGAGCCTGCACTGATGGTGGTTCCCTCACAGGTGACGGCAGAGCTAGATGCCTGGAATGAGGACTTGCTTCGGCAGATGAATGACTTCAACACGGAGGATCTGACGCTGGCGGAGCAGCGGCTGCAGCGCCACACGGAGCGGAAGCTAGCCATGAACAACATGACCTTCGAGGTCATCCAGCAGGGCCAGGATCTGCACCAGTACATCATGGAGGTCCAGGCCTCAGGTAGGCGACCTGTCCCGTGCTCCTGCTTCTGGTGGGGAGATGATGAAGACAAGGACAGCAGCTTGACTCCAACAAGCCCTTCCGCTCCACTCACTCATTCTCTTCCCACAGGTACAAGGAACAGAGGTTTTTGACCCTATGTTAATGAAAAAGAAACGGAAGCATGAGAGCTGAAATTGTTTGTCTGAGGTTGCCCAGTTAGGCTATGATAAAAATAGGAATAGGGCCAGGTTCTCCTGGTGCTGTGGGGAGAAGGGGAAAAACCAATGATGGAAATTAGCACAGATCCAAAAACATGGTGGTCTGGAGAAATAAACCAGGTGGGCTGCAAAGGCCGTCAGGCATCCTTGTGAATTGTATTCAGATGTACGTACGGATGCTGCTGTCCCACCGCTGTGCCCTGCACACACTCTCCTGCCCTGTCCTCCACCGCCAGAGCCGGCTCCTCATTCCAGTCCAGGCCTCTCCGTCCTCATTTTTCTTAAAACTGTCTGTGCTTGAGTGTAAGAAGTACTGATAAAGTTTATGGCGAGGTCATATAAATTTTATAACTTCTCAAAAAACACATGGCCAAGTTACCCAGGCTTGACTTCTTTTCCTGCTCAGGATTTATTCACTGTTTTTTTTTGTGGTACGCAGGCCTCTCACTGCTGTGGCCTCTCCCATTGCGGAGCACAGGCTCTGCATGCGCAGGCTCAGCAGCCATGGCTCACGGGCCCAGCCGCTCTGCAGCATGCGGGATCCTCCCGGACCAGGGCACGAACCTGTGTCCCCTGCATCGGCAGGCGGACTCCCAACCACTGCGCCACCAGGGAAGCCCTATTCACTGTTTATCCAACAAGTCCACGAACACTTAATGTTACACCTGCCACTTTCTAGAACAGCCTTTGATGTTAGAACCAGAGAGAGCCATAGCTGTCCCCTCGTCCAACTAGTCCAGAAAGAGGAAGTCACTGATCTGGACTCACACCAGTGAAGTGCCGGAACCCAGGTCTCCACACTACCACCCACCCGGGTCCTCCAGGAAGAAGTAGATAGGGCCTCAAGCCATCAACTCTTTAAAACATGGTCTGTCCATGTCCCTGCTGATTGTGAAGGATGTTTAAATCATGAGATTGTCAGGCAGGCTTGACTTTAGGGTACTGTGTTTCTCTTAATGACCTGATAGAGGACATAGCAGCATTCAAAGGAACTTCACTTCTAACCAGAGGAGAGACAATCTAGTAAATTCTCTTTACTTTGGTCAGTATAATCTTTCCTTGACTTTTCATTTGTTGTGAACAGGCTGCAACTGCCTATGAGAGCCAGGCCTGTTTACAGGGTGCAGCCCACGCTCCACACAGCTCCAAGAAGCCCCTTCATTCACATCATAGTCTATATGGGGACTATTTTTAAAATGACGATGCCCAGATGCTGTGATCTAACACCCCTGAATGGGACTTGGGCAGCGGCAAAAGCTCCTCAGGTGATACCACTGTGCAGCCAGGGCTGAGAAGCACTGCTTTTCATCTTGATGGTTAAATCACAGCAGCTGATATCTATGACGTGCCCCAGGACAACGACTTCCAAATGTGGTCCCAGCTCAGCAGCATCCGCATTACCCGAGAACTTGTTAGAAATGCAAGTTCAAGGGCCCATCCCGAGAACCTGCCCCGTCAGAATCTCTTGGGGGTGAGGCCCAACAATCTGTTTCAGTAAGCCCTCTAGGTGATTCTGATGCACTAATGTAGGACCACTGATCAGGACCTACTCTAAGTGTGGGCCCTGAACCAGCAGCTGGCAGCATCACTCTAGAGCTGATTAGAAAGGCAGAATCCCAGACTTGCGAATCTGAATCTGCATTTTAACAAAATCTTCAGGTAAGTCATGTGCATGTTAAAGTTTGAGAAGCAGGGTTCTTGGCCACAGCTGTACCTTTTCAAGGCCTTATGAGGGAAGGGGGAAACTGTGACTGAGAACCTTGTCTGGACTCAGGGTTTCACCCTACAACTTGTCCTCACAATGCTCGCCATAGACCGCTCTCCAACTAAGATGCGGAACCATGAGAGAACGCAGACATAGTACCTAGAAGAGAGGCTGTGCAGAGAAACTCTGCAGGGATGCTTATCCCCCATCCCTTCATCCCTCAGTATGGACGTGTCTGGCAGGTGGAGCGCCTCATCTGCCTGAAAACCTGTGGCACATAGGAGCAGGATGCTGGCGTGACCTTGGGCAAGTGCACCTCTGTCCAAGAGCCAGGTATCCTTGGTAACGGAAAGACTGCCGGGAGCTGGCAGTCCCTGAAGACTGGCTGTGCTTGGCAGCCACCTTAACCATGAGGGCTGAGTGGGTGAAAACACCCCAAGCAGATGGGCTGCCCACCCCCACATATCCTGTTCTCGGAATGAGCCTTGTCAAAAGAGCCTGACTGGCCTCTTCAGTGTCTGCTGGGACTGGCTGTTCCCCTGCTGGGACTGGCTGTTCCCCTGCTGGGAACAGGGGGAACAGCTGGCTGTTCAGTCTGGCATAGCCCATGAGGCCTCAAGGCTCTCAGGGAAGCTCTCTCTGTCTGCTGCCATGTGCCTGTCCTGCAGAGGAGGCGTCAACCTCATCTCTGGCTTGGAGGAAGGGAGGGCAGCAACATGCCAGAGCTGGGGTCCAGGGGTGGAGGTTGGAGGTGGACCGAGAGTGGGCCTTACCGAGGACCTAGGTGGCCAAGGAAGGCAGTACTTCAGAGACACAGGACTGAGGCAATAAATGGGTTGCGCACCTACCTTGTCTGTCTAATGAACTATATTTGAACTAGAGGTAAAATAAACTATTATCTCAGAAAAAGGACAATTAGCAAAATTAAGAATTTGGTTGCTCTTTAGCCCTCCAGGCTAAAATAATTAGGGCTTATGCTTTGATTTTTATAGGAGTAAATGATTTTTATTGGATTTTTATAGGAGAAGTAGGGCATTTCCTTACACTTATTTTTTGGTATGAAGTTTGAAACATTCAGCCAGGTCCTGCTAAATCCGCCTGATGTGCCAACAACCCTAACCAAAGCAAAAGCCTTGTTTAAATCGTCAGCCTTAGCAATAGTTGGCAAAAGGGACAGTTTCTTTACTTGCTCATTGTTTAGGGTTATCTACTGGGCCTCAAGCTGGCAAGTGGCAGGGTTTGCTGGAAAGAGTCGAGGTGGAGTAAACCCACTGGCTGAATTCAAGGTCCAGCTGCACCACCAACAAGGTCCAGCTGCACCACCAACAAGCACTTTGACTTTGGAAGTCCCTGTTCTTTCTCTGTAGACCTTAGTTTCTTCTTTTGTCCAGTGTGGCAGGCAGGCCTTCATTCCTAAAGTCCCCTCCAGTTCTCACTTGCCATGATTCAGCCTCACTGCCCCCATTGGTTATGGCCCAGGTCTTCACCCTAATGTCACCAACCATGTGACTGTTACCCATGACCTTAGGAATAAGACAGGAGCTGGGTATCCTGTGCATACGTTGCTTTTGTGGTTTAAAGCATCAAGTTCTCTCTTTATGCAAGGTTTTTAAGTGAAAACTCTATGGAGTCTGTGGCAATGGTGCTTCAAATTTACTGTGCCTGGAAAGTACCCAGACCCAGCATTTAAATGAAGTCTTAAATTAGGTCGTGGGGGGCTTCCCTGGTGGCACAGTGGTTAAGAATCCGCCTGCCAATGCAGGAGGCACAGGTTCGAGCCCTGGTCTGGGAAGATCCCACGTGCCGCAGAGCAACTAAGCCTGTGAGCCACAACTACTGAGCCTTCCAGCCACAGCTACTGAAGCCGGCGCTTAGAGCCCGTGCTCCACAACAAGAGAAGCCACCACAATGAGAAGCACGTGCACCGCAACAGAGTAGCCCCTGCTCACCGCAACTAGAGAAAGCCCGTGCACAGCAACGAAGACCCAACGCAGCGATAAATTAATTAACTTAAAAAAAATGAGGTTGTGAGGATCACTCTTCTCCTTGCACGTAGAGGTTAGGGGTACAGCCAGGAGCGAGAGAGATTCCCTTTGTTGGGATCCCGGCCGCACCTCTCGCTACCTGGGTGTCCTTGAGCATGTAACCCGATCTCTCTAAGCTTCACCTTCCTCAGAAGAACGGCAGTTATAGGAATCCTAACCATATGGAGTCATCGTGAGGATGCAGTGGGAGAAACACAAGCGTGGCAGAAGTTCAGTAAAGCCTGATGACTATTGTATACTCTACTGGTATTCTAGCGCATACCGAATTCTGTTGGGATGATTTGTGTTCCCGTAGCTTCGCTAGCAGCATGAGGGTAGGGCTCCTCCTTTCTTCTCTTTACGTTCCCGGTATCCAGCGGAGTGGTTATGTCTCGCCATAGCAGATTCTCAATATTAATGTTTACTGAATTAATCAAGAGTGAACATCAGTCTGGAGGAAACAGATATACGTAAAAATAATGGGCCACAAATAATTGTACTTGTGTCATAAAAGGAAAGAAAAGGCCTGTGTTCTTCCAAAATGCAAGCTACTCTGGGGTGAAGGAATGTGGATCTGGAGGAAGGGAAGAAAAGTGGATATAAAACAATCGTTCTTAGCCTGATTACACCATCTTCACCTATTTTATTTCCTGTGTTCATCTCACATTAAAAAAAATATATATCAAGCAAGATAGATGAGAATGAAGGGCTGGAGTCTCAGGGCAGGCAGGGAGCCCGTTCTGGATGATTCTCTAAGCAGGTGGCTGGTCCCTTTGATGGAGCACCAGGCTAAGAAGCCCATTTGCGTGTGATGTGGCATGTGTAAGCCATGAGCTTCCCACAGAGAGATACTTTGCCCAGGCCCAGCATACTAAACACCAGAGATGCATGCAGGGTGAAAACGAGCTGGAAGAAAATCTGCATTGTGGCTGGAAACAGGGATCCACTTCTGCAGATGGATCTTAAATTACATTTTAAAAAGTAAACATGGAGGCCAAGGGTCATCCCATGTTGCCTAGCGCTGCAAAGGTAGAAATTTTGTGTTTCTTCTTGTTTTTTTATTTCAGTCAAGGAGATGCTCTACCTCATCCCCTTGGTAATTGCAGACAGTAACTGGAGGGAGTTGACTGCTAAAAGAACAAGTCGTTCTCTTCTCTGTCTCCCACAGATATTTCAGGAGCTGGGCCTTGGAATTATGAAACTGACAGAAAAAATAAACCTGAAAAGATACTGAAATTATTACCGTGTAACACCAGAAAAAAATTTCCCACTCTCCCATATTGTTCTTATATAAAGCACTATTTTTGCTTCTAGAAAAGAATTTCCTTTAGCGTGTGCGGACTTTCCTTATATGCCCCCACTGTGTCAGGCAGGTGTGTTGGTGGCGGCAGTGATGAACTTCTGAGTTGCTTTTTTAGGGGACCTAAGTAGTTGGCTAAGAAAATCACCACTGGCCAACTGTTCTCTTCAGAATGGACTTAGCATCCAATGGTAAATGGCATCTGACCAGCTAAAAGAGAGGGTGCCTTTGGCAGAAGTTCCTGAGACAGGGTCTCTGGGGCTTTGTTTTGTATTTCCCAATGTGATCCAGAGGCTCGGTTGTGAATATTCTGGGTGTAGGCGAACTGCCCAGCAGGGACTGCTGTATGCGGCCTTGTCTGGGATGGAATCCAGAGGACCACCTCTTTGACTCCAGTTGATAAGGAGCTGATCATCTGTTGAAGAGTTGTTCCCTGACAAAGGATCAGTTAATCCAAAAGAGAAAGCATGGTTCGAGCATCCCAAACAAAGACCCGTTCTGGTGATCTATCCAGTTTCACTGAGGGATATGCAGAGGTTGGGAGGGTGCTGGTGATGGCTGTTTCCAGATTCCAGCTTTCATGTGCATATAGAAGGAAATGTAGTCTTTACGGTACTACCTGGTTTTTAATGGTTTACATTTTGTTTAAACCAGGAATTGAGTTAATCTGTGAAAAAGACATTGATCTGGCAGCCCAGGTGCAAGAGCTATTGGAGTTTCTCCAGGAGAAGCAGCACGAGTTGGAGCTCAACGCAGAGCAGACCCATGAGCGGCTCGAGCAGTGTCTCCAACTGCGGCACCTCCAGGCGGAGGTCAGACAGGTGAGCCTGACCCTCCTCCTGCAGCCTGGGCTTCCCAGTGGCTGAGTCTGGCCTGGGCCTTCTCCTGGAATGGGGTAAGGCATACAGAGCCACCGGTATAGCCAGAATTAGGAAATAGGTAAGTTAAGGAGTGGTTGAATTCGTTTCTGAAAGCTAGGCTGCTATCTACTGACTCTAACAAATAGATCTAATGGTACAATGGCTCAAACTACAAGTGCATTATTTCTCTGACATATAACAATCTAAGGAGAGCACCTCAGTGCTGTTCCAAGTTGCCTTCAGTCACTGAATCGATTCTCTTCCTTTCTATCCTCAGCCCTGCCCAGAGTTCAGAGGAAATGCAAAGCCTGTATCAATAAACATATTCAGGCTTTAGAGCCAGCTTGATTAATTTGTGTGCCTAGTACAGGACCTGACATATACTTGAGAATCAATAAGGGGTAGCCATCCTTCAGTTCCCATCATTCTTTTCAATGTATGTGCGGTTCTTATAAGAAAATGTTCTAGTCACATTAAAGCCAATTTTAAAAAGAAAAGAGTACTTACCTGTATGAGACATGATATGCTATCTTTGTAAAGGGCATCCCTGTGCCATTCCTAGGGATCTCTAGGAACGTACACACAATGACCAATGACACATTTAAAAAATACTACATATTTATATTATGAACAGACTAAGTGGGAATTTTTAGCATAATTATTGGGGATTTCCTATTTAGACAAAGTGGGATTGAAGAAATACAAATGTAATTATAGTTCCATTTATTGAGTGTTGTGTGCCTTTTATACCTATCTCTGGATCAATCCTCACAACCATTCTGTGAAGCAGATATTACTCTCCTTTCAGAGGAAGTCACCAAAGCTTAGAAAGGTCACCAGACAGGTCACACTGAGGAAAGACCTCACCTTCACCCTCCACCGGTGCAAGAGGGCTTCCCTGCAGGGCAGAGCTCATAGCACTTCAGCGTTTTCTCCTTGTGCTCCGGACTCTCCCAAGCAGCCCTGTCCCCTGCTTCCTCTAGGGGGAGCCCCACCCAAAGCATCCTAAGCAGAGACACATCTTCCTCTTTTAACTGTTTTTTCTTATGTTCAGTGACTGCTAGAGCTTTTAGATCTGTCTATTAATTTAGCACAGGGAACAAAAACATCATATTTTATTTAATTATTGCTCGGTCCCTTTTATTCAGGGTATTCCTTGCTAATGCCTATGTTTTAATTATATATTATTTATTATAATGTGAAAAATTATCTCCTCTGCTCCCCTTCTTTTCCAAAGAGTACTCAGAGTCCACACATTCTGTGCTAAAGATCAATCTTGAGCACAGGTAACATCACTGAGCCCCAGGCAAAGCCAGATACAGCACTGCCGTCCAGGTTGTTTTCTGTTTAATTACACAGGGGTCACACCTGACTGTCTGGTGAGACTTGTTACTCGTGGGAACGTGGTAGAAATCCTAGCAGGCCCAGAGCAGTAATGAGTATTCAAATTCTGAATCTCTTGGCAGTAATGATAGTACTTTCTTTTCATATGAGAAGTACTTTCTCGTTTGTGATCTCGGTTTAGGAGAACAGGCCCATGAGAGAAAGTGGTGGACGTTTAGTTTACAAATGAGGAAACTGAGGTACCATAGGGTGAGTGCTCCCAGGGCCTATTGACTACTTAGCTGAAACCTGAGCCCAAGCCTCTGAAATGCAAGGTCCTACAATTTGCCTCTGCTGGACCCCACTCCCACCCTGGAGTTCCGGGAGAAATAGAAGCTCTCCAGCAGAATGCGGTGCGGGCTTTCCCTGGCCTCCACAGCGCCATGTCTGAGAAGATGGGCAGGCATGGCCTACACCTGGCCGACCAAGCAGTGGGCTCAGCAGGCCGAGGGAGTTCTCCTCTGCTGTTTGTTCACGTCTTCTCAATAAACCAGTTAACAGGAGACATATTCCTAATTGACTTGGAAATGAAATATATAATTTTGCTTTTGTTCCTGGTTTTGTATTTTATTTATTTTTGCTACAGCATTCATAGTAGAGCCAACTTCCTAATTATGTTCTTCTTGGCTGAGATGAAAATGGAAATGAAATGAGTTTTCATCCTCCAAGTATCCATTCTGTACAGGATAGGTAGTTTGTCGAGTGGGAAAGTAGATTATCTATGTGTGGATCATCAGGCCTGACTAATATCTGTGTACGTTCCTGTTCAGTGTTTCATGAATTGGAGGACAAAAAAGAATTCTTCTGCAGGAGTGAGAACATTCCTTCTCCTTCTCTCCACCACGGCAAGGATGACACACAGGGGGACTGTAGTTCAAAACGGCACTGGATTGCTGGGGGTCAGCCTTTAGGAAAAGCGCAAAGGACTGCGGCCCTTGGAGGTGCCGAGGGACCGCTGCTCCATTAAGCCACCGCGCCTCATTAGACAAGCTTGTTCTCCTTGTTAGTGTGCCTCTTCCTTTAGGGGTCGTCTGGTCCAGTTTCCGACAAAGCAGTCGCATTTGATGGAAGTTGGTGGAGCAGGAAATATTGACTTGGAAGCTGTTGACGCTTGGAAAGAGGGACTTAATTTAGATGTCAGAACTGATCACTTGGGCTAAATTTAGACACTAGCTTGAGCGTTTCTCTTTTGAATATCCTGAAAGAAAGAGAGAAAGAGAGAGAGAGAGAGAGAAAGAAAAGAAAGAAAGAAAGAAAGAAAAAGAAAGGGAGAGAGAGAAAGGGAGGAGGGAGGGTGGGAAGGAAGGAAGGAAGGAAAAGAAAAGAAAGAAAGAGAAAGAAAGAGACCCCTTAACTGAAGTGCCATCAATGGGGAGAGAAAGGGAGAGGCCACCATGTGTTACGATACAGCTCTGTCGCTAGAGCTCAGAGATTAAAGGTTTAGATTTGGCCTTCACAACCTTATGTGCAGTTACACCACAACTATATTAAACTGAAGCTCTGAGGAGAGGTAATGTCACGGACATTGACTGAAAATTATTTTCAAGTATTTAGAACAAAGGAAACTGATTCATGCAACTGACTTGCTTTCTGAGGGATGATACATAGGACTTTGTATCTAAGATAAATGGCCCCAGCATCTCCAGAGAAATGCTGGATCTTGAAGGGAAACCATTCCCCTGATTCCTATGGTCCAGAGCCATAGACCACCCAGATGCCCCCTTTCTTCTAGAAAAATAGTTCAGATTATTCCCCAGACCCCACAGAATGCTCTGATTGCTTTCCAGGAAAATTGCTACTCTGGTAAGGATAGCCTCACATTTATTAGATAATTCAGGAAGATTTGAAAAACCTATTTAATGGTCATAAAACTAAGTGAATTTCCATGTTTCCTGCAGAGCAATGCATTTAGCAGAAAATAGGCCGAAATGGATTTATAAGATGTTGGAACTCTAAGCTTTGGGGAAAGAAATTGTACTTATCATTTGTCTACTAAAGACATTGACTTAAATTACCCCTGTGGACCAAATACTGGCCAAAATTTGCATATGATCAAGATGGAAATTTAAATCAAAGGAGAAGATATCCTCTCCTCATATTCCTGTATAGAATACTGTTTCATTCTGTTCACTGTACATAAAAGCTAGAAAGGAGTTGGAGTAGATCCAAAAGAGAGGCAGCCATAGGCACAAGGACTATCCATTTGTTTCAAAATGGAGATAATTGGGAAGACACACAGTCATAGTCTATAAAACCCTGAGGGATGGACACATATAATCTCATAAATTGTGAATTTTTAGAACTAAGAAACACTAGAAGTATGACAGGCTCCCAGTTACCACCTGAGGGGCTGACGATTTTCCTGTGGCTGGAGTTTCAGAAATCACTGTGCCTTGTGATAAGTCATCTGCAGTAGCAGGAGTTAGACTCCGTGTCCTTCAGTGCAGCCTCATAGCTTTCCTGTCAGTATGGCCTAGGGAACACAGCCATAGCCAAGCAGCTTCCCCAGCCTACGTGGCTACAGTGTCCAGCTTGCCCAGCTTAGGTGGCGTCATCATTTTGGACATTCACGTCCAGTTAACCACATCCATGCTTCTAACTCGGGGTTATCTGAACTTTCTTGGCCTGAGGAACCAATAGATCTCCATCTTCAGTTCCCCCCTCACCCCTGACTGAGCTGAACTGGTTGCCTAGCCCCCAAGTCCCCAAGCAGCAATACTCTTCCCATCCCTCATTTCTGCAGAGCTAAGTTCCTCTGGTATCCTATGGTTATAGGGGCAGTCTCTGAATTTTGAAAGAAGTATGGAATATTATGGCTCAAAATGACCTTAAAAGACCATCTAACTTATCAGTAAACTGTTGTCTAAGATGAATGATCAATATAAAATGTTCATGTTAAGGATTACATTATATGGTTTGCAAAATACTTTTACATTAATTATTTCATTTCATCCATACCCTGCGATTTACCATTTTACAGTTAAGAAAACTGAGCCTCAGAGAGATTAAGTGATGTTTCCAAAGTCATGCAGCTCAAGATTAGTAGGACTACCATTTTCGCATGTTTGTTACAAAATTTCTTCTACTACCTTTCTCTCATTTGGATGATCACACAAGAATAAATAGCCAATTTTATGAACTAGAAAGATAAAGGATGACAGTAATAGAAAATTATACCAACAAGAGTTAGCATTGATCAGAGCACAAAGACTGATGATAATAAAACAGCTAAGTATTTACATCACATCAGAATATGTCAATAAGCTCTACAAATACTAGAATAAAAGTTAATATTCCTAAACTTTTTCTCTTCTCATTGTGAGACGTGTAAATGAAGAATCATAGCATTAGCTAGTTTTGCCTCAAAACTAAAAATCGCTAGCACCACCATCATCAGGCTTTGCATTTTACGGTACGCTGCATCAAGCCTGATATAGGAAGGGAAGGTACCATTATCCTATGAAAAGCTGAGGCTCCGAGGAGTTAAGTGGTTTTACCAGGCAGTAACAAAGCCAGGTGTTCTGACTTCAGATTTTATGCTCTTTCTACACATTCCCAGTTTTGCTTCTAGGACTGAGTCTGGGACTTCAGCATGGGAGGTTTGATTTTCGCAAGATAAAAATACTTGGTAGTTTAATCATTGGCATCAGTCCCACCCCTGAACCCAAGCCATTGACTGAACTACAGTGCATTTTTATCTTCCTAAAATCAAACCTCCCATGTTGAAGTCCTGGAATGCCTATGTAAACAACATTTGGGAAATAAAAATGAACAAGGATATCAAGGATATGGCATCATTTAATGAAAGATATAGAGACTAAAACCTGTAGTATTTCTAAATGGAAAACCCGGTAGATGGTGACCTCACAACCATAGCTATAACTGATGTTTTCAGTTGACTGAAACTAGAGAGGAAAATATTCCAGCAAGACTCAGGAGGCCCAGAGGGAATCGAATTGTCCCTCAAGCATTGATTTGTGATGCACATTGAGAAAATGTTTCTCTGACACCCTCAAGTGAATCTTGAACCAAGCAAGATGTGATGAATCACTGCAGAAGGACTTAACGTCGTTCAAAAATATAAATTGTGAGCTCCATTTTCCAAAGGGGTGAAGCATTTGGGCATGCAATCCATGGATGCATGTACCCGAACTTGCAGCCAGCTTTTAGAAATCATTAACACCTCTGTAGTCAGCCAGCTACAGCACACCAGTGGCATCAGAGATTTCACACATACGCTCTGAGCAGTTATTTCCTGGAACTAATTGCTTTACAGATTGGCATCTCATCCACAATCTGCCAGACTGCCCATGAATTAACATCTCAATCCAAGTAGCCCAGCTTCAGTGGGATTTATGTCCCGATGTTATCCATGCACAATATGGTATCAGTCATTTTCTGCCTAAGGGGGACATTTGAGAAATGCCTGTGAGGGTTATGGAATAGGAGACCAGACTTAATATTTTTCTAATTGTTTAACATGAAGAAGTTGAGAGAAGAAGAAAAAAAATCTGAAACAGATTGTGGTGTCTTCTGCTTTGCCTTGAGAGAACAGATGGATGGTATTTACTGATCTTAACGTTTCAGAAGAATTTTTATTTCCTCTCCAAGCAAACTCTCAGACTCCTTAATAAAGCAAATATTTGGCAATTTTCTGATGACCAAACACAAGGTAGATTTTCAAGGCCTGTTACTTCCAGTTTGATTATTTGCACTTGACTCTATTAGCTGGATTATTGCCACATCTCTATTTTAGCTGGGACTGTCTAGACAGTGTCAGCTATTTCTCCTTCTATTTTAATATTCCCTAGCTGAGTTTTCTTTCCCCCAGTACTAATTAAGGTCACCTAGAAATTTTACTCAGCCTAGCCATTGCCTCTAAATAATTTAAATCAATTATAACATATTCTCCCTTTTTCTAATGATCCAGTGTATGGATGATTCATGCTATTTTGCTTGTTTTATTTCTCCTCCCTTTGGATTGTTTAACCAATCAAAGCTCAAACCTGTCTACTCTTGGCTATTTTGCAAGGTATAGGAGGTTGGACACACTGCTCAGGTGTGACTTGGGTATTTTCCACGGTGACTTGGGTATTTTCACTCTTTCAAAAACGTTACTGCATACCTGTCGTATGAAAGGTACTGTGCTAGGCATTGGGTGAGATTAAAATATGACTCATATATTACTCTAGTCTTCCGGAAGTTTGCATTGTAAGGGGAGGAGATGAAACATAGGTCGAAACAACTGAATAAGGCAGGCTTTGGTGAGCGCCACGAAGGTGGTACATGCAAAATGGTCTGGGTTTCACTAGATGACGAAGAGATTGTTCCTAATGGGAGTGGTTAGGTATAGAAGATTTCAAGCAGTTGTTGATATTTGAATTGGGCCTTAAAAAAATGAAAGGGATACCAACAGATGGAATTTATTTATTTATACCGTACTATGTTCCAGATAGAACCTCGGAAACATACATACAATGCAATCAGATGAAGTAATGTTTAAATTAAGGGGCTGAGGAGCCTGGGATTGAGGAGTGATAAGGGGAGGAAAGAAAAGATGAAGCTGGGAATGAGGTTGGTACTTAAAATAAGTACCTCATGGCGCAAGGTATGAGGCAAATTTAAGGAGATTTTAATTATCCAGACTCTTCCTGTCCTGTCTTCAACTGTGGGTAGGAGATAGCAAGCTCTCTGACTGAAGGGCCTGTCACAGAAAGGCCATTCACCTGTGCTCTTGTCCCAACTCCCTAGGTCCTGGGATGGATCCGCAATGGGGAGTCAATGCTCAACGCCAGCCTGGTCAACG
Source organism: Delphinus delphis (assembly GCF_949987515.2). Taxonomy (NCBI): domain Eukaryota; kingdom Metazoa; phylum Chordata; class Mammalia; order Artiodactyla; family Delphinidae; genus Delphinus; species Delphinus delphis. The sequence continues at coordinate 69,586,709 of NC_082686.1, forward strand.
CCAGCTCTTTGTCGGAAGCAGAGCAGCTGCAGCGGGAACACGAGCAGTTCCAATTGGCCATCGAGGTAACACCCAAATCTGGCTGCACTGTCCTCCCTTCCCCTCTCTACTCTGCACCTTAGGCAGGATGATTCCTCAAGATGTGGGTCTTCCTTTATGCGGTGAAGCCATTACTCTTTCTAGTGAAATGGGCCAGGTAGCCTCCCTATGACCCAGGAATTGATGGAGAAACAAATGCAGGGCTTCATCACCCCAAGGAAGCCTGGTATTGGAAGACAAGTATTCACACTCCAAATGTGGATCTTTCTTACTTATTGGTACCTTTAACTTTCAAGGCCCCTGGTCCACTGAGTTTTTTATACATTATGGACTATGCACCATGTGAGAAATGTAAAGCTAAAAGGTTAGAAGTCACCTCTAGTTGAAGCTCCCTCAGAATTGAGGATAAACAACTGCAGAAGTCATTAGTAAACTAGGATTCCATTTTTAAACATTTGGTTTACATGTAACATTTAGATTCCATTGTCAGATCAGCCTTTTAACAAGAGTAGTGAGCACGGGAGCAGACTGTACTAGATAGTTTGATTCACTGAAAATAGTTGTTCAGTAATGCTGGTGGAAGTCATATTTAAAGAATAAACTGAAACCAGAAACTCACCAAGACTTGTTTTAAAGGCTATTTTAAAATAAAACTCCACTTATGATAGTCTAATATAAATTTTGTCTTGCTTTAAATAATATCTTTAATTATCCTTTCTACTAGAACATTTCCTTCCCAAAGAGACTCGAACTGATTGTTCTAGAGTGGTGTAGGGAAAAGAGTAGGAAATGGGACATGGGAACTATGTTAAAAATAAAATAAGTTCAGTACCAATGGGAAAAGAGATAAGGAGTGAAAACCTCAAAGACATCCATTACTTGTGGTTCAGTATAAAACTTAACCCACTTCTGAGTGTGTAAGAAATGCAAAGGTGATTGTCTTCTACTAAAAAAACACAACAATGATAAAATTTTAACCGTCCATGCCAATAAGTATATCTTTAATACAGTGATCCAACTGATTGCTAGCTATTTTTAAGCTAGTATTGATTGATTTCAACCATTTAATTTTCCAAACGCTATCTTGTATGTGAAAACATAGCATTGATATGAATGATATATTTCTCTAAGATGTCTGATAACTTCTTAGGAACCCTTGCTCATACCAGACTCCTGTCTGAGATTTGAGATTTAAAAATAAACTGTGTATTACACACACAGTATGGACAAATTATTTTCTAAGGAAGAACTAACCAGAGGAAAGAAGTTTTATCATCAGCTCTGTTGCATTTTACTGGCATGCCCAAATATTAGAGTGTTGGAATCTATTCATTGTAAAGGAAAAATCAAGATTGGGATTATAATCAAGAATTAGGCACACAGTGGTCAAAACCCCATCGAGAGGCAGCAGTGAAGAGAACGAAGGTTGGGCAGTCACATTCAAGGCTTGGCATGAAGCTGTGAGGGATGCTAGGCAGAGAGAGAACAGCCTTTGGCGATACCTCCTCCTTGCTTATCTTGAATGTGGAGGTTTACCTGCCCCATCAGGTAATTAAATTTTCAGTCCCTTAATCAAACGTTGGGCAAGTAAAACCAAGCATTATAAAACAAACAAACAAACCAAAAAACACCAAAAACCAAGCGTTATGACACCCTTGAGTATCTCAATGAGCTAGTAGAAAATAGTGGGTAAATGCATTAGCAATACTATTGAAATAACGACGTTCCACCTGACTTGCATATGCAGTGCGTATGAATTTGTATTAGATGCTGTTGCATCCTTAACAGAATAGAGGCTCACTAAGCATCTATATCTCTTTAATTTCATGGATGCAACTTGATCAAATATTCTTAGAATAGATGTTGAGATATAGACCCCTGTCGAGTTTATGTCTGTGGACTCAAGGGGACATGGCAGAATAGATAGGATTTCTCATAGATCTTGGGAATGGAAGGTAGGCAGGGTCTGCAGCTTGGCTAGGATATTGAAGAGAACAGAGCCAGAATTTCAACATACGTTCCTTCTCCAGATGGCTTGTGCTTCTCTCTAAATGTGTCAGTTTAGACCAGGTTCTGCGTTGGGGGAAGGTACACCAGGGGATTTAAGCAAGTTGATAGGAGATCTAACTAGTCTGGTTTGATTTAACCCATTTTGATACTGTTACTGGAGGCCTTTACAGTGATCACTGACAGGGAACATAATTTGACTTCTTGAGCCCTAAGAAAGAACCCTGGGCTCCAGAAGGGAAAATAAAATGGCTATAGGTAAGATGATCATATAAGTTATTGTTAGAACTGAGACACTTTTAAGAGTGAAGGAGGGAATTGTTAATAACTAAGCCAGGAAAATCAGCATGTACTAGAACTCTCATGGGCAAACCAAGATGTTTGCTCACCCTAGCTTTGGCGGCCTCATCAGTCTGAAGGTTTTGGTCTCCTTAAAGAAGGTCAGAATGTTTACCTGAGGTAGCCTTGGTTACAGGAAAAGTTCCCCAGAGCCATTCAGAGTGCAGAGCAGTACACAGCTCTCCAGAAGCATAGCTTTATCAATAAACCCAGATTATTGTTTGTTAGTATACAAATGTTATGGCTGATGTGTCTTCAAGAACTGTGAACATCATAGAGACACACTTGATTTTAAAATCCATTTTTATTTGAAATCCTCTTATGTATTTTAAGCATAAGCATTATGACAGAAACAGTAGTTAAAACTGGATAATAAATTCAGTTGATTTGGTTCGGTTTTCTTCCATGTCCTCCTACTAAATATGAACATCCTTGATAATCCATGTCTCAAAGATACAGCACTCAATAGGATTAGATAATAGTAGAAATAAATGCAAAATAATGACTCAAGCTTGAGCAAAGCAGAGATTATGTCATATGCATAAGAGTTTATCATTTAGGTAATCAAAGGGAAGACGGGGCTCCCAGGACTGTTAGATAATAATGAGTTTCAGAATAAGGAAGAGGATTTGTTACACAGCATAAATTATAGGAAAATGAAAGTTACTCCTCTATCTCCTCCATTCTCAGAGAAAATATATAATAACAAATTTATGATGACAATTATATGCTGGTTTCATATACTGAGGAGAGGCCAAATAATTATCAGAATCACTAATGTTCACTTGGTGAACCCTTTCTCTGAATGAGAAACTGTAGATACCGTTCTAATCGCTAGAGATGAAATGGTGTGATATGGTGGAAAGGACATAGATTTGGGAATAGGTCAAACCTGAATCTGGTTTCATCACTTCCTTGGATGTACATTTTTGGGCAAGTCCCTTAACCAGCCTGAGTCTCAGTTTCTTCATCTGTGAAGTGGGAATAATAATATCCACCTTGGAGTAGTATTATGAGAACTAGGAAAAAAATGCATAAGTACAGTTCCTAGCACAGAATATATACCTGGTTAAATGACAGCTATTAAAGGGATTTTTTTAAAACAGTCCTTGCCTTGAGAGTTTCACTGTCTTAAGTAAGGAAAATCAGCCAGGCGTTAGATGAGTGATATAGGTATTCAGAAGAGGGTAGTTTTTAGTAAGTCTCAAGCTGTCCAAAAAGGCCTCTTTGAAGGAGGTTGGATCTGAACTGAGTCTCTAAGGGAGACTGGATCACAGATGAGAAGATTCTAAGATGTGTTCCTTAAAGGCAGGGAGAATGAAGATGGCAAGGGCAAGTTTGTTTTCAAATGGTCTTTGTGAGGAAGTAGTAGTACATGATAATGAAGTACTTGGGACCACAGTGTGAGGGGCTTTTCATAACATCCTCTAAAGTTTGGACTTGATTTCATAGCAGTGGGCGAACCATTGCAGGCGTTTGAATTGAGAGATGGAAGTGATGTTTAGAGCATAAAATTAGGGTTTTAGCACTGGAAAGGATGTTAGGATTCTCTTAATTGAAGCACTTCCTGTTAGAGAGAATCTGTCAGAAATGTAAGGGACGGGTTCGATGGGTTAGAAATGGAAGGCAGGAGAAGACTAGTCAGGTGACCACCACAGAGGTCTAGGTGTGAAGTGGTGAGAGCTGGACTGGGTTTCAGGCCAAGGAGCAGCAGGCAAGGATGATGACAAGACTGTGGTCCTAGATGGAGTGAGGAGGGCACCATCAACAGGATGGTGGACTGCCGTGGAAGACTGTTTCAGAGGGAGGAGGAGTTTAGGTTTAGGTGTGGAACTTGAGCAGACATCTGGGAGGAGGGTGGAGGCTCTGATTGGACAGTAAAGCCATTCTCATTCCTTGGCAAGGGTTCCTCTTCTCTCTGGGAAGATAGTTCACTTCTCCTGAGAATGCATCTTTGTAAATGACTAACATGGGGCAGGCCAGCTAGATCATCCGAATCAGTGCTACTGACCTAGGTGAGAGGTGTGACAGGCAGCTCACCCTCACATCCGAAGACAATTAAAGACGAGGCTCAGATATCAGGCGAGAAATATAGATTGGAGAGCCATTTACAAAGAGGAAATGATAGAAGCCAAGGGAAAGGATGAGAACTCTACAGACATGAACCAAAACCAAGAATGGACCTTGGGGTGCCTCTACATTGAGGAGGCGGGAAAAGAAAATGGTACCAGTAAGTAAAACAGAGAAAGAAACCAAGGATTTTTAGTGGATCATGTCTACTTGTTAGTTTATTTTTCTAGCTTCATCCAGCAATTAGGAACCCAGATGCTAATGTGGTCATCGGGACTGAAGCCCGACTCAGGGGCAAAGCCAGGGAATAAAGGAGTCTAGGCTGCTGGAGGAGGTCGTGCTAACATAGCTAACACTGAGGACAGATTCAGGCGTGGGGCGGGGGAGGGCAACCAGGAGGTGGCTGATAGACTCTCTAGACAGGCTGCCATCTGCCATGAAGGTGAAGGGGGAGACAGAGGTGAGAAGAGGGGGAGGTTGTACTCACACACAGGAGTGCGGATGGATTCGCTCTGGGGAACTGTCCCAACACTGCAGCCCAAGAAGGGCAGAAATCATTCTGGAGTGAGGTGCTGGGCTTCTAGCTGCTCTTCTCCACTGCCAGCTAAGCTCTACTTTGAAAGTGCAAAGGCCAAATTAGTACTGTGCCATTGGGTTGAAATGATTCCAGCAGCTGAAGTTGGGATAATATTAGCTCTCTGAAGTCGTATGGCTCATCCACATCCGTCCTGCCACCCAGTTCTCCAACCTGTTCTCCCCACCCCCTACAGTTAAAGTGAACTCAGAGAATGACACTTACCCTGAATAAGAAACAAACCTTCTACAATATAGATTATCCTAAAGGCAAACATAAATAAGGTAGTAATGTGGGATGATGTGTTAAGCTAAATTATCTACTGTGCTGCTCTTTTCCCATGGTAACTAAGAGATGGTGTGAGGTGCTACTCTTCTACTTTATTAACCTGCCAAATGTCTTCCTTATACTGGAACCTTTTTAAAACTGATCATTCATGTTTAAAATGATTGCATTGTTGGTTGAGATTTGTGTGACCTGGGGATCTTTTTTATGGGCTGTGTTTATTTGATCTGCAGAATGGGACTACAGCAGTAACCTCCTTTGAAAATTCATGATGAATAATTTTATGATTAGATTTGAAAAGGAAATTTAACTAATGGATGAATCAATCAGGAAGCAGATTTATACACAACTGCGTTTCTCTAGCACAGAAACTGAAATGTCTTTAAAATGCAGAGTGGTGCAAGTAAAGAGAAAGGAGTAGGGGCAGGAGATAGGGACCTGAACAACTAGTTAATGAAAATGTTTGATATTCTTTTTAAAAATATGCTTAAGAAACAATGATGACAACATGTTTGAATCAGTCATTTAAAGCTCTTTAACTTTTCTGCATCTTTCCACTCACGCCTCACTCCACCCCCTCCCATACCACGCCTGGGTCGTTCCCACGGACCTCTCTCTCCTCCCCTTGTGCCCAGTCCCTCTTTCATGCCACTTCCTTGCAGAAGACACACCAGAGTGCCCTGCAGGTACAGCAGAAAGCTGAGGCACTGCTCCAGGCTGGCCACTACGACGCGGACGCCATCCGGGAATGTGCCGAGAAGGTGGCCCTCCACTGGCAGCAGCTTATGCTGAAGATGGAAGACCGGCTGAAACTGGTCAATGCCTCAGTGGCCTTTTACAAAACTTCTGAGCAGGTGAGGGAGAGGGCTGTGGAATGTGTGGGGCTGAGACTGACGGAGGACTGTTTTCTGCCTCACACTGCAAATCTGCAGCATCTTCCTCAGCAAGAAGCCACTCCTCTCAGTACTAGCCTTTGAGAGTAGAAGAATGATCTGTGGAAATACCATGGTTTGCTTCCTTATAATCCTTTCCATTAGAGGAGTGGACTATGTGATTTGTTTCTTACAAATTTCTCAACCTCACAGGATTTCGGTGTTGAAGTAGAAACTGGGTAGGTGTAGGCTGAGTGCCAAGTTTGAGTGGTGTACTAGTTAGCTCTTGCCACAATAATGCTGTGTAACAGATCACCCCTCAACCCAGTGGTATAAAACAATAAGCACATATTTTTTGTTTAAGTATCCGGTGTTCAGCTGATCTCGGCTGAGCTTGGTAGAACTAGGCTCCAAGCTGCAGGTTGGGTCTGGATCTGTTCCTATATTTCTCCTTCTTGACCAGCAGCTACCTGAGGCGTATTTATGGTGAAAAGCAGGAGTGCAAGAACCCAAAATCTACTGTGCAAGTGCATTTCAAATCTGCTTGTGTCACGTGCTCTGACATCCTTTTGACCAAACAAGTCACATGGCCAAGCCAACATCAACCAAGCATGGCAGTATATGTCTCCTGTGAAGGTTGGGAGAGGAGAGTGACAATTTGCTGAACACAGTCTAATTTACCACAGTCAAGCACTATGCACTGCTTGAAAAACACACAGCTCTTTCATTCATGGGGTTCCCAGTCTAATAAGGAGACACAGCTTTCTGTCATTGGAGAACTGTGAGCCTAACTGGTAGGATGGTGCAGCTGTGGGAGAAAAGGTAGGAGAGACCTACAGCAGGGCCATAAAAATGCAAACCCATTACTAGTACATCTGTACAGCAATATGCGCAAGGGCTAAGAGGATTTTTAAATGATTTGGGTGCTGTTAGGGGACTCTTTTCATGAAACAGAGGTTTAAGACAGGAGTAATTTTATTCAGTATAAAATAATTTCCTCATTCAAATCACTCCCTGGTAGAAATAGAGAAACCTTCTCCTCTGGGTGACTTACAGGGACCATGGGAAAGTCTATCTAGAGCAAACGTAACATGCCTGTCAGAGGGCCCTGCAGCCAGTATTCATCTTCAGACCCTCTCTCAGTCCTCCTTTCAGTGTTTCAGAGAGATGATGCCTTTGATGGCCTCGGAAGTGGGAGCAGCAAACTAACGAGATAAAGAGCTTCTCCAGTTGATCTGTAAATTCAGCACATCCCAATCACACCCCAGCAAGCTTTTTTTTTTTTTTTAATAGAAATCGATAGGCTGATTCTAAGATTTACATGGAAATGCAAAGAGACTAAAATAGCCAAAACAGTCTTGAAAAGGAAGAACAAAGTTGAAGGAGTTACACTACCTGATTTTAAGACTTACCCTAAAGCTGCAGTGGTCAAGACAGAATGGCATTGGTGTAAGAATAGACACAGTTGAACAGAGTAGAGGTTCCAGAAGTAGACCCACATATATACAGTCAGTTGATTTCTGAGAAAGCAATTCAATAAGTAAAGTCTTTTTAACAAATGGTGCTAGACAACTGAATATCCATATGAAAAAAATGAGGCTTAACCCCTGTCTAATATCGTATACAGATTTTAATTTGAGATGGTTCAAGATGCTGAAGGGGACAAAGCAGTAGATGGAGTCAGGAAATTTGACCCTGAAATGACCTTACCAAAGGTCACTTTATCTCTCTAGATTTCTGTTTCTTCACCTATTAAATTAGAGGACTTATGCTGGATAATCTTTCCATTTCCTCTAGCTCCCAAATTGATCGGTTTTAAGTCCAATACTGTCATGGGATAGGTGTCAAGTACTCGTTTTCTTAAAGTTTTTGTGTGTGTATAATCTGTTTTCTCTCACGACGTGAGCCTCCTGCATGTTTTCAGGCCTTGCAACAGGAGAGGTGTGTGGTGCTAAAGAAACCAGTGGAGTTCAGGGATAGGCCTCCTCACGACATGGGAAGCATGTAGGCTATGGGGGTGTTCTGCCTGGGACATCTTTCAGCTTATTTTTCAGTTCAGTTCATAACTCAAAAAGCATCTTATCCAATGCCACGTCCTTCACCAAAAGAGATGCCTTTCCCAGACAGAGGAGGCCACGGGTAGTTAGAGCTGCTCTCCCCTGCTGCCACAGACTATTGAAGGAAAGTATAGGAATGAGTTTCTATTTTCTGCATCCTTCCTTAAGCCCTGACACTAGGCTGCCCTGGTCTCCTACTGATGCACTCAATCTAACTTTCCCTCTAAGCCCCATTTGAAATGCTTTTGGTCTTTTGAGTTCATCTATAAGGTCACTTAGAGCATGGCCTCTCAGCATTTTTAGAACTGAAAAACCATCTTAACTATCTTTTAGGTCAACCCAAATTTGTTATCCCTCTGAAGGAAATGTGCATTTTATAATAGCAGGCCTGGAGATGTCATTGCCTTATAGTAGTACCTTGAAACAATTTTGCTGGAATATTTTTCCCCAGGGAGGGAAAAGGTAACATTCATTTATGGCCCATAAGTCACACAACATAGGCAACTTCCTCCTTTACCTCTACTTGAGGCTATTTCCTGTAGGGCAAGGACAGATAGTTGGGCAACCCAGTTATCTTCTTCAAACCTCTTTCTCCTGTTCTACCTAATTCATAGACGTATCATAAGGTTATAGCAATATAATATATAAAAACACTTTGAAAACCCCCAAATTACTAGTCTCTCTTCCTTTCTTGCTCTGCATACTATCCCTAGGTGATGTCATCAACCCCGATAGCTTCAGCCTTCAACTATCAACTGTCAGAAGATAATCCCAAAATCCATATCTCGGTAGTCATTTGTCTCCCAAGCTCCAGACGCTGGATTCTCACTGCCTCCTGGACTTTTCTTAGATGTCTCAGGGGCACTGTGCACCTAAGTCTACAAATTAGATTTGAATGAAAAATGTCACTTCTGTAGGGGTCTCTTAGCTAAAGGTCCTCATAAAATAGGACCTTTAAATGATTAAATTACTAAGTTTTTCCTCCATGATTCATTAGGTCTGTAGTGTCCTGGAGAGCTTAGAGCAAGAATACCGGAGAGATGAGGACTGGTGTGGTGGACGAGATAAATTGGGGCCAGCAGCAGAGATCGACCACGTCATCCCACTCATCAGTAAACATTTGGAACAAAAGGAGGCCTTTCTTAAGGTGAGAGCACATTGTCATCCAAGGTCTGGGACTTTAGTCTTGGTTTTTATCTGCTGTCTCACTCTCCCCATTGCCTCCGCCTCCTCCTTTCTGTCTCTGTCTCTGTCTCTCTCTCTCTCTCTCACTCACTGGTTCATGTGGGCTTCCCATACCCCTCTATTTTCTAGCTTCTTATCTAAAGGGGGCATTTGTAGAGGGGATATTGGCTGGTTAATTTGAAAAGTTGAAAGGTTACAGTTCAAACATTCTTTATTTCTCTCAGCACTTTTTTGTGTAATTAGGCAATTAGGATGCTTCGTTTCTACTGGTGCCAGATACAAATATCCTGATATCCCATTGATGTTAAGTGAGGAAAATACCTACTTTCATTTATCTATAAAAATATTTTAATTGAAATGTATAAGCCTAGATAGAAAACTATTAAAATACATCTTTTATAAATGAATGATGCAAAATTTAGGGCAAGAGTTAAAGAAATACATTTAGACATCTTATTTATTTATCAGTCTAATGATTACCAATTACCAATGAATGTAACACTGTTTATTGTGCTGTATGAAGAGAGAGATACCTTATTTTGTTTGTTTTGTTTTTAAAAGAGCCTTAGCTTCCCAGAGAGGAAGCACAATCCTGCTCTGAATAGCTTTCAGCTGGTGTGGGAAGTTCTCCTAAGCCTCTTTCCTCCTGCCTTTGATCTTCTCTCTGACAGAGCCTTCAGTGTTAAAACTTATCTAAAGGCTCCATTTTCTCTCAAATTCCCTGCTTTCATGTTCTGCTTCCTTTCAGGTTTCTGAAAGCACAAAAGAGAATTTTTATACCCTGACATGTTGCCACTGATTTTCTACAATTCTGTAATTAACTGCCTTTCTTTTATTAGGGATTTTCTCTACTTGACCACCTCTTTAAGTTTTATTTTTATTCTTTTTTAAAGATGACCTCTCCCTGCCCTTCTCCCGTCTATCTGGTATCTGTACCCACATTTGATCAGACCTCTTAGTAATCAGCTCTTACTAATAAGATTAAATAGAAATTCTTCCATACAGGGCTTAAGATGATTTTAAAAGTCTTCCCTATGACGAAACAAAGTTTAAAACAAAACAATTTATGTAGGGCGTGTCAGATATTTTAAATAGAAGTATAAAGGTATGTCTTCATAAAATTAAATGTTTCTTTTGAAGAAGGAAAAAAGAAAATGTTCTGATGTTTTCCATATGTGCCCAAAACCATAGTTGAAAAACTCCTTATTGTTGTGGGAATTACAAGCCCAATGGACGGAAGCTCGAGCTCCCCACGTGTATACGTTAGTTGATTTTGGAGTCCTTAGCTTTGGACCACTGTCCAGCTGTTAAGTTCATGGGCCTCAGAGTGGAAGGACCCACTAGCAGTCTTTTACCAGAGCTCCCAGGAGCCACTGTTGGGACTGCAACATTTAAAGTAATTTTTTTACCATGTGATTTGTAGAATCAGATGCTAAGTATAAAGACGTTTAAAAGTTAACAGTTTTGTCTAGAGATAATTTAATTCTGAAAACTGTGGATTGAAAATTAATGGACTAGCGTGTATTACCTCTACCATCAGGAAAAATACTGCTTTTTAAAGAAATTCAGAAAATCTCTTGTCTTGAGAGAAACTAGAAGTACTCTGTCGGTAGACCTAGATCCTAGCCCTGACTTGCTTCCTGACTCCTGCCCTTGCTGGGCCTGGATTGGGTACAACAGCATGGGACAGACCTGTCCTCTCTGCTACCCACCACTCTTGTGAGTCTTAAGGGGGCGGTACAATGGCTCTTACCCCTTTACATGACTGATATTTCCCAGCAGTAGGATCCTTAGTAGTCTTATTGAGGCGGGGGTGGGTTTGATGGACAAACGTGTTTCTAAAATGTGGGCAATTTCCATATAGATTTGGAACATACAGTTAATAGGTTTGATCACTAAATTTGCTTTCTCAAGTCTAAATTAAGCTAATGTTAAAGTGGCTTACCCCAGTGGTCATATACGAGGCATTCTGGTGGCAGAGGGAAACCAACCTGAGAGTCACTCTCAGGTGGTCACGCTGAATCAACACGTAGTAGTCAAAGGGTGGCTGATTTCTGGTTTTGTCTGTGATGGAAAGGGGAGAGGCACAGGGAGCTTTTCTTTACTCAACAAAAGAGTGAGTGAGTCTCCTGCATTGGAACTGGAGTATGCATAAACTGGAAGTTGCCCCAGGGCTCTGTTCCCCCAGAGCCCCAGAAGCATCATCACCAGCACCCCTTCTCCAGTGTCTTAGATCATGTGCCCCTACCAGACCCGGACTTACGTGTGGGGCTTCACACCTTGTCTCTCTCAGGCCTGCACCCTGGCACGGCGGAACGCTGAGGTCTTTCTCAAGTACATCCACAGGAACAATGTCAGCATGCCCAGTGCCGCCAGTCACACCCGAGGACCCGAGCAGCAAGTGAAAGGTCAGTGCAAGCCCTGCCGGCCTCGAGCCACTTCAGCCGCATGGACCAGAGCCTGGGTACCTGGTCTTCATGTGACCTCAGATTTCCTGGTTCTTCTCCTTGCATGAGAAGAAGTGTGACGTGGGATGGTGTGGGTGGTGGCGATTCAACATGCCTCAGGATTTGGGATGGGAAAATGACTGTAAAATTTCCCCAGAGCTTTTGCATTTATCTTAAGAGTTGAGAACACCGCTAATAGCATTTTCTGAAATGACAGATGGTCTCTAGGTATCTACACTGTGCAGTACATGGCCACTAGTCAACCCCAGAGACCAAGGCTAGGGAGGGAAGTGACGCTGACTTGGCGTGGGGAGTGGGGACAGGCTTGGCGAGCTGCCGAGCAGACAGAGGGAAGCTCTGACCTCTGGGAAGGGCCTCTCTCCTGCTCAAGGAACTCAGGAGGTGTGAAGATCAGAGGCCACTGGGGAAAATTAAACTTAGTAATCAGAGATCCCTACAGAGAAGAGGGAAGCAGCGTTCCTTTTCCAGATGTGCCACCCTGTTTGCAGCCGAGGGGCCCTGTGGCTGGCTAGCATTATGTCACCTTCCCCTTCCTGCAGATTTTTCAAAGCCTGTGTTCTGATGTCCAAGTGCAGGTGGCAGCTCGGGTGAGGCCAGCTGCCTGCTGAGAGTGCACACACCCCGCCCCCGCCCCAGTGTGCCGAGAGGGGCAGCCACCCAGGGTGAGCAGGATGTGCCGCACCTTCGTGGGGGCCAGGGCAGGGTTTGCCCAAAGGAAAGTTTACCAGATGGGGCACAAATGAAACCTGAAACTCATTAGGATTTTCACCTGAGCTGGATTGATTCTCTCAGCCACCACAGAGGGACCTCAGTGAACAAAACTCTGACTAGGAGACAAAAAGAGTAATAAAGGAAACACAGGTTCTCACTGTCTTTGCCCAATGGAAGCTTCCACCTGAGCAGGGACCTACAATCTCTCCTATAGCCATTTCCTTTCCACCTGCTGCCTGGACCCCAAACCAGTGCCACTTATTTTAAGTTTTTATTACAGGAGCAATTATTGCTGCATAACAACGCCTGAAATTCAGTGGCCTACAGCTATAAGCATTTATCATTCAATGACTATGTTGGCTTGGGGACCAGCTGCCTTGGCTGGGCTCAGTGATGCGATTCTGCTTGAGGCTGCATGTCTGGCTGGCTTGGCCCCTTCACTGCAGGGTGGGTTCTTGTCTGCTCCATGCGGATTAATTCTGGGACTTTGGTTGAAGGGGCAGCGGTTACCCACGAGAACTTCTTATAGAGGTGATGGCAGAGGTTTAAGGGGCAAGCTCAAGTGCACAAGCACACTTCAAGCCCCTCGTTGTGTCCTATCTATTAACAGCCCATTTGCCAAAGAAAGTCATGTGACTGAGCCTGAGTTCGGGGGGTGAGGAAGTACACTTTGTCTCTTTGGGGAGGAACTAAAAAGCTACATAATAAGGGCAGAGATATAGGGAGAGGTGAATAATAGGGACCATAAAAGCTCTCAGCCTAAGAGAGGAGAGACAGATTCTGTCCTTAGAGAGCCAAACTTCCATAGGGCATTAAAAGTACACAAAATCAACAAAAACTTCTAAGTACAAGCCCTGCAATTTGGGCTGCGCCTTTTCTGTAGAGCACAGTAACTCGGTAGACCAAGGTGGCTAAGGACCCAGGCTCTTAAGTCAAATAGCTCTACCCCTTTATCTGACTGACCCTGGTTGAGTTTCCTATCCTCTCTAAGCCTCAGTTTCTTCATCTGTAAAATGGAGATAATAGTGGTCCATGCATCCTGAGGTACTGTGAAAATACGTACCTGCCACATAGTGAGTACTGAATAAGTGTTAGCTTTCCATAGCATCATTATTGTGTATTTTATTAGTATCTGATATAGTTAGCAGGAAGCAGGAGGCAAACAACACAAAATAAATTTTATTGCTTCAAGCTTAGAACAGACTATTAGACGCTTCAGAAATCCACCCACATAACCAGCTGCTTCTAGAACAACGGAAGTAGAGAGAGGGGGGGACATGACATGGACAAACAGCTCCCACGGCCACCGTGGTGCCCCATGCCTTGTACACATCCTCGCACTCACCTTCATTAGAGATGACGTGAGAACAGCTTTTAGCTTTTCTTATGATCGGTCCCAACCAGCATGGAAGTTTGGGCCTAGAGACATGATTCCGTGATGACGTGATTCCAACATAGCTTCCCTAGGCCCATAATTTAGAGGTTTTAAAACTGAGATTGTGCTGTTGAAGTGCTAAGTGCACAGCCCCTTGTATGGGACAGAGCTCGTGGCAAGTGACATGGCTATCCATGCCGTTACCCCAGTCCTCATGCCGTTCCCCTCTGGCCCTCTCCTAGAAGCCCTCAAGAGTGGCTGGTGTTCCTGTCAAGTCCGTTCACTCTCTGCAGGCTCCCAGGCGCCAGTTATGTTAGCTACTATTTTCAGCACCGATCATTCCCAAGGTCTCTTATCATCAAGGACTAGCTTTGGCGTGAAGAGAATCAGAGTCACTTTTAAGTCACCCTGGGGACATCCTCTTCCCCCCTTCATTGATGGAACCTCATCAACAGGCCCTCCCCCAGTCTCCCTGATCTCTGGGAAATGCTCTCTGGACCAAACTTTTGCTCCCTTGCTTCTGGTGCTGGATCAGTCCGATGGGGAGGCTTGAAGGTCTCAGTTATCTGGCACCTGGGAGCGGGGCTGAAGCAGCCGGTCAGATTTGCTCAGGACCTTCCTGTGACCAGCGCCCGTCTCTCTGCCCTGCAGCCATCCTGAGTGAGCTCTTACAGAGGGAGAACCGTGTCCTGCACTTCTGGACCTTGAAGAAGCGGCGGTTAGACCAGTGCCAGCAATACGTGGTGTTTGAGCGAAGCGCCAAGCAGGTATGTTCAGAGCTTTCCCTGGCATTGCCTCAGTTCTGGGGACCATACAGAGGCCTAGGTGACCAAGACTTGGGACAGTCCTCAAGAGGGTCATAGGAGCAGGCAGAGTAGAGATGGGAGGTGGGGATGGAAAGAAGAAAGCATCCTTGCACTGACCAGCCGTTCAGCCTTCACCAGGCACTCTGTTCAGAGACTGGTACCAGGAGTTGGGAGGCGATGCTGGGGGCAGATTGCTCTAACTCATAGATGACACTGGGCCTGGCCTAGAAGGGTCCCCAGTCCAATGGACAAGACACTCTCTTTGCTGGTGGGTTGTTCCAGCTCTAACGGGGGAGGGCTCTTTCATAAAATCAACTTCCACGCTACATACTGATTGAATCGTGCCGGCATTTCCTAGGTCCATCATGCCGTCCCAAACTACAAACCTTCACATCAGAGCATGGAATGTTTTCTTACTAACAGCTGGCTTTTGGGGCACTGAATGGGTTGTTTCCTCCTACAGGCGCTGGACTGGATCCAAGAAACAGGTGAATATTACCTCTCAACACATACCTCCCCGGGGGAGACCGCAGAGGAGACTCAGGAGCTGCTGAAGGAATATGGAGAGTTCAGGGTGCCTGCCAAGGTAGGAAGCATCCCGGAGCCCTCCCCTTCCATCCAGCACTCCCCAGTCTGGCCAATTTCACATTGAGGGAGGGAGGACAGCCTCTGTACACAGAAATGCTTGACTACGGAGGCAAGGCAGGGGACACACAGGTAGGATCATCTCCTTTGAGACCGGAACATCCAAAGAGATGCAGCTGTTGGTAGAGCCTCTGTACGCAGGAACTCAACTCCTACACGCTGTGCTTCCAAACGGTACTCATCTTCGTGCTCCAGATTCTGGAATCTGCTGTATTCTTTCAGACCAAATAAGGCAAAGGAATGTATTCATGTGAAATGCACATTGTGTGGGAATATCAGCCACATATTCTTGAAATTTGAATGGCTTGGGAAGTCCACCTTTTGGGAAGGGCCAGTGGCTGTGTGTGGGTTCACAAAGCAGGTTCCGGAGCTGACTACTTCCCTCGGGCCTCACCCTGCAAATGAGCCAGGCTGAAGTCTCTGGGGAGCAAAACATGCACCGGTGCACGTACCACACACGCTCACACCCCCATTCACACCGAGGTGGAGAATGAAAATAATATAATAGAAGGAAATCTCATTTTCATCTGTTTTCCCAGCCAGGATTTGATCGGAGGACCCTTGGCTTTGAGTGAAATCTGATGTCTCAGTTCCCTCTTTGTAGCATCCTTGTCCCTCACACGGGGCTCCCTGCCATGGAGGACCATCCTTGGCATCACTTCCACATAGGGCAGATGCTATTCCCAGGATGAGAGGAGCCTTCGTGAGTCGGGGTGCGGGGCAACGTATTAATGCCTACCTTATCCAGAGATCCCTCTGACACTACAGCAAATTTCTCTCTAATCTGCTGCAACAAAATTAGCCCCTTAGCCTCGTTCCTGAACTGGTATTTCAGAAGTGGTTATCCACTTTGTGAATCCTACACTCTGAACTCTTGATAGTGGGGAGCCTTCCCCTGCACACTTGTGAGCTTTGGGACCTTTTCACCCAATGTGAAGGACTGTCATTTCAGATAAGAGATTCATTTCAATACCAGCTAGCGCAGACAGTGCCCAGGAGGTGGCAGACGCACAGAACCCTTTTCAAATCCAAATGAAAATGGTTTTGAATTACCCACTTTGCCCCTCTCCAAATAGTGTCAACAACGAACCACTAAGAGGCTGAATAGTATCAGATCCACTGGTGATCCTACTGACGTAGGATGGATCACGGCAGAAACCCAGAGCTTCCTAGGATCAGAGTCTGTCCATCACTGAAGTGGAAATGTGGAGAGCCATTCAGTCAATTTAATTCATCCTTCCTTTACAGTCTTCCTGTCTTTCTCTTTTCTATTCACATTGTTGTCACCCTAATTGGGTTCCATGCATTTGGCCTTTCCTTCCTTCCAACCCATCCTGCCCTTCACTGGCGTTCATCTTTAAAACACCACTTTGGTCAGATTACCACCCAGCTCAAGAGCTTTAATGATTATGCAGTGCCTTTAGGCAACACTCAACAACGTCTACGACTGTGCCACCTCACCACTGCCACTGTATCTTCAGTTAATGTGTTTATGCAGATTTTATGCTCCAGCTGAATGGATATTATTTTCTTACCCTCCGAGAGATACACCATTTATTTTCTTGCCTCTGTATCTTTTCTATACTATTTCTCTGCCTAGAATATCCTTCCCTTCTCTCTAATTTGTACTTCTTAAGAAGACCCCGCCTTCCCACTTCAGTGCCTCTTCCTCTGTGTCCCTGCCTACAAGCCAGATACAATCGGCGTATCCCTGCACTGCAGACATTGTCTGTGCAGCCCTTAAGGCACCTGACCTGGACCATCCTGTCCTCCCGGCAGCGTTATCTCCTGTATGAGCCTGCAAGATCCCAAAGGACAAGAACCATGCTTTATTCACGTACCTAACTATATCTTATGCATTGAAGGGAGGCTACAGATATTGGAGAACATAAGAGAAAAAGAAGTTTGGGTAGATTTCAACAATACTTCCTCCCCAAACCTCTATTCAATATGATTCTTTTACTTTGACTCTCTCTCTGTTCTCTCTCCCTCTTAACTGTTTCTCTTAATGGGATTTCATCCTCCCATCTATCATTTCCAAGTTTCAGAGCTATTTGTTATGAGAATATCTACAAGATAACAAGTCCAGCTGGGGACCTTCTGATGAAAGGCAGTAGCCTCCGGCCCCACTGCAGTCCCACTTACCAGAAGCAAACCTCTTTTAGCCAGCCATCTTTGGTTTTAATCTTTATAACCAATAAAGTGAATTTGAAATGGAAACCAAATTGACCTTAAACCGCACGACAGTAAGTATGGTGGCCCTCATGATTGAACAGAGCGACAGAGTATACTGAGTATATTGAATTATTATACTCTGTTCCAAAGAAACAGATCAAGTAGAAGAAACACTGAATATAAAAAGGTACCTTCTATGTAGCCATATACGAATGTGAGAAGAAAAATAAGATAAAGAGAATTTGGATGAGGATAAGAGGAAAACAAGATTTTCTTGTTGTGGTATGCTGTGGACAACCCAGTTAGAAGAATGCCAATGATATTTTCCTACTGTGGGTTTCAAAATTCATAAGGGGTCAAGGTACATGGTGATAGGAAAGCTTAATCGTCTTGACATCTGGAAGAACTCTATTTCTTCTAACAGCAAGACTCTTTAGATTCTTCTGATTTTACAATTCAGTGGTTTTTCGTACGTTCACGGGGTTGTGCGGCCATCGCCGCTGTCTAGTTCCGGCATATATCATCCCTCCCCAAGTAAACCCCATATGCATCAGCAGCCACTCCCCTTTTCCCCTCCCCTCAGCCCCTGGCAACCACTAATCTACTTTCTATCTCTATGAGTTTGCCCGTTCTGGACACTTCATGTAAATGGAATCATGGAATCATAATACGTGGTCTTTTATGTCTGGCTTCTTTCACTTAGAGTGTTTTCAAGATTCATCCACGTTGTAGCAGTACTTCATCGGTACTTCATTCCTTTTTGTGACTGGATAATACTCCACTGTATGGATAAACCACATTTTGTTACACATTCATCAGTTGATGGACATTTGGATTGTTTCCAGTTTGGGGCTACTGTGAATAATGTTGCTGTGAACATCTGTGTACAAGTTTTGGTGTGAACATATGTTTTCAGTTCTCTTAGGTATATGCCTGAGAGTGGAATGGCTGGGTCAGGTGGCGACTCTATATTTAACTTTTTGAGGAAATTCCAAACAGTTTCCCAAAGTGCATACACCATTTTCCATTTCCACCAGCGGTGTATATGAGTTCTCACTTCTCTACATCCTCTCCAACACTGGTTATCGTCTGTCTTTTTTGTATAACCATGCTAGCGGGTGTGAAGTGGTATCTCATTGTGGTTTTCATTTACATTTCTCGATGAGTAATGATGTCGAGAAAACGCTTTTCTAAACTGATAATTTTATCTCTGAAAGTGAAAGAAGCTATAAGATAAACTGGACTAGCTTCTTCTTAACAAAAGAGAATTAAGTGATAATGAAAGTGACTGGAGCTTTAGCTGAACTAAATGATGTCTTTGAATTCAGATAGCCAGGAAAAGGAACACTGGGCTTGTCAGAGAGGCACTTTCTACGAGAAAAGTAGAATCTAAACAGTTCAGATAAAACATGGCCATGTTTCCGTTTCTGAGACTCTTAAGAGGAATGAACATAGCTCACATGTGATAGACATTTTTGAAAGGTTTAGTTTTTCATATTTAACAAGCAGATCTTTCTCCTGTGGAATGAATATGAAGATACATCTCAAGGAACGGTTTTCCCACTCAGGGAGCACACTAATTCCATTCCCCCAAAGAATATGTCAATAAGTACAAGGCAGGTCAGCAATGAAAGGCCAATTGGATGCTTATAATTAGATTATGAGAATATGTCAAGAAGGCTAAATTTTAAAGACTTGTCAGATTTTCAAGAGATACCAAAAGGGCTTTTTACAAACTATATTCGGAGTAAGGTGCTCTGATTAGGGGAAGATGATATAATATTAACTGATCAAAAGAAGGAAGGAAGAGAAAAAATAAGAAAAATAGAACTACTGAACCCTTATTTTTAACCTCTGTCTTTTCCAGCAGAAAACATAGAATTGAAAATGAAAGGGCAAAATATATACTAGGGGACACAAGAATCCCAAGATAAGTGAGTTGTGTTTTAAATTTCCAGGCCCAAGTGAATTATATCCCCCAAAAGCTCCCTTTGTCCACAAGATCATGTCCATACTCCTGAACCTAACATGCAAGCACCTCTACAATCTGACCCCCACTTTATCAGTCTGTATAAGTTACTCTTCTTGGTGGCAAGATTTGAGTTTCAAGCTGGCTTAAGTTTAGAAGGGGAAAAGACTTTGTATGGCTGTATGTGGAAATAAAGAAGACAGAAGCTGTGCGGCTGGACCTCGAAGGAGCCCAGGAAAAGCTGAATGACTCAGCCCAATGGGAAGAACAAGACACGTGGCATAGTCTCACCTCTGGAGATGAAAACTGGGATGTCACCCAAGACCAGGGCAGTTCCAGCAGCCACGTTTCCGGGTCAGTTCATCTCAGGAGATCGGGCATACGTGACTACCACCACTGTGATTCAGCTTCCCTTCTCTCCTCTACTATTTGCTTTCACTTCTACTCTCCACCCAGCCACCCAGTTCCCTGTCTCTACAGTTCACATCCCCAGAAAAACCAGCTTAATTGACCCAGCATGTTGCCCCTGTCCCTGTTTAGTCAGAGCTTCTAGGCCAGGACACCTTGGAAGTCACTGGCTGCATATTGATGGGCTGCCCTCGTGGGACAAGTTTTACCTCTGATCTCATCAGCGGTAGCCAGGCATGGGGCGGGTCGCACTGTGCCACCGTAGTCACCCACGTATAAGAAATCACTTCAGACTGCTCTCAGTAGGGGCCGTGGGCATGGTTGGGGTCAAATCTTTTCATCTAATTCTTCCCAGTGTAAACCTTCAATTCTTGCTGGTCTAATTTTACTCACCTCCCAGCACAATAATTACGCACTTATCCATTTACTCAACATTATTATTATTATGGTATACATAGTAGACATTGGAGCTACAAATGAATAAGATCACACTCATCTCTTAGAAGCGCATGGTCTAATGAAGGAGACATAAATAACTCAGCATGATACACGCCGAAGTAGCAGCGTGTGTGTGGTGCTGTGGGAACCCTGGGAAGGGCACCTCCCACTCGGCTTCTGGGAAGGAGGAGAGGTGAGGGAGGGCCACTGGGGTGAAAGCAGGGCTGAGGAGGAGCCACTCATCACATTGTGGGGGGCAGGTGAGGTTTATTTAACATGGCTGGAATTTCGGGGCCACGGAGAGCAGTGGAGATGGTCACGTGGGCACGTGAGGCCACGTGGGGAAGAGCTTGTCTACGCTGCCAGTTTCACTGTCTGTTTGCTCCCCCTGGGTCCCACACGTACCTGGAATGCTCTTGATCACAAGCCACTATCCCTGTTGACTCTGAATCAGTTTTGATGTTTTAGGATCTAATTTCCTCTGATAGGAAATTGTAGGGCTGCTCTGGTAGGACTGCTGCTACCAATTGGCTATAAACCCCCATCTCGTGCTCAAGTCTCCTTACCAAGAGCAGAGAATAAATGTGTGTGTCCAAGATTTTATATGAAGATGGATTTCTTGATTATAGCTACAAAAATTAATCACTGTCTTAAGTAAGTGACAAACCTAAGAAAAATTGTTTCCCAGGTTAGAGGGGAAGCCCTAAATGCAAGAAATGGAAGTCCTTGGAATACCAGGTATCTTGTATTAACCGAGTCCCAGCGCCATTATTTTTGCCTTTTCGTTGCTAAGGAGGTGTTTCTCCTGTCCTCATACCTACCTTCTTTCCTTCACACCGAAGCTCTTCTGGTTCCTTATCTCCCAGCCCTGGGGCCCAGCCCACTGTGCTGAGGTAGGAGAGGCTCGAAGGTGTTGAGTGAGTTGCTGGGGAGCGGGAGCCCTGGCCATGGGGGACCAAGTTCTCTCTGCTTGCCTCTCTGGCCAGAAGCTTCCCTTTGGCAGTTCTTGAGAGGGTCAGTCTCTCGTGGGAGGGGCTGTGGGTGAGCCTGGAGAGGCACGGGTGAGGGTGGTGGCATAAAGAAAGAAAGGCCCTTCTGTCTGTTCTGTTCTTTTTTTTTTTTTTTTTTTTTTTTTTTTTTTACGGTACACGGGCCTCTCACTGTTGTGACCTCTCCCGTTGCGGAGCACAGGCTCCAGACGTGCAGGCTTACCTTCCATGGCTCACGGACCCAGCCGCTCCGCGGCATGTGGGATCCTCCCGGACCGGGGCACGAACCCGTGTCCCCTGCCTCGGCAGGCGGACTCTCAACCACTGCGCCACCAGGGAAGCCCTGTCTGTTCTGTTCTTGATCCAGTGATTTTCTGTCTCAGTTTCCCTCAATTACCCAGATCGTAGCATGATCCAAACCTTGTACCTACTTTCCCCCAGTCGGAAAGATAAAAGATTACTTCTCAGAATATTATGTAAATATTCTTCTGAGCAAGCGTTTGCTTGTTTGAATAGCCCTTCCGTTTCCATATCTTACCCAGCACAGGTCCCGCCTCCCCCATGACACCTTTTCTGCCCCTGCCAGCCCACCTTCATTTTTTTCCTGTTTTAAAATTCCTGCCGTGTTAACTATACATATTTCTTATTCTGACATTCAATTACATAATGCCCTGAGTTATTGAACTACTCTGTGTGAAAATCTTGTCCCTCTAGGGATATAAACAGTCTGGTGGAAATCTCTTTTTCTTCTTTTGTTTACCCCCCAGGGCTTTCCCCACAGCCCTCTGCACAGTGATGTGGACAGAGTAGATGTTGAACACACTCTTGTTAGAAATGAAATTGACCCACGTCAGGGCTCCACCTCACTTAGCCGTGTGATGGACACTAGCTTTGTTCACTCTTCTCTCTCTCTCTCTCTCTCTCTCTCTCAAGGAAGCTGAAAACAAGATCCTGGTGGTGAAAGGGACAGAGTTTACTCTTAAATCTGCTAGTTAGATTTCTGTACATCCTGGCTGTGCCAACTCACCTGATGTTTAGAAAGCCTTCTTCAGGCCAGTAGAGTAAAGGGAGAGAACTAGAAACTATGGACCAGAGGCAAACGGCTCTATCACTTACAGGTTGTATGAACTTGGACAAGCCCTAAGCCTCTCTAAGCCTCAAAGAGACCCGTACCACCTCCCTCCACCTGCCTCCTAGGGACGCTTTAAGACTCAAACGAGTCTCAGATGTAACATGAACATACTCTGTAAACTGATGAAGTGCTATAGTAATGAAAGAGATTCTTACATCAATAACCACACTGGCTAACATTTATTGCTTACTGAGTTTTTACTGTGAACACTGTGTTCCAGACACATCCTACATTGTCAACTCATATAATGCTCACGACAACCCTACAATATAGATACTATTATGATCCCTATTTTGCAGATGAAGGAACTGAGGCACAGAGGGTTTCAGTAGTTTGCTCAAGCCCTCCCAGCCAGTAAGTGACAGCACTGGGATATAAACGGAGGCAGTCTGGCTCTGGGGTATCTATGGCTTCTGTGAAGAAGGAAAGAGGGCTGGAGTGAAGGGCCATGATAGTAAAGGTAAGCTAGTAACTTACGACCATCTTTTGGGGCAGCAAACAAAGGAGAAGGTGAAACTCCTGATTCAGCTGGCCGATAGCTTTGTGGAAAAAGGCCACATTCATGCCACAGAGATCAGGAAATGGGTGACCACGGTGGACAAGCATTACAGAGATTTCTCCTTGAGGATGGGAAAGTACCGGTACTCTCTGGAGAAAGCCCTTGGAGTCAACACAGAGGTAGGTGTGGGATTGCCCAGCTGGGACGTCCTCCTTTCTTACCTCCCTCAGTACTGCTGTTCATTGCCGTGGAGGGAAGCTGGGTTTGCAGAGGAATCTTCCTGAGCTGTTGACCCCTAGAGCACTTGCCTTGTGTTGTCCTTCTCCTGGAGGGACTGGATCTTGCTGAGCCATTGGCTTCCAGCTCTCCATGACTGGTGCTATATACAGTGCAAAATTGGCTGGCCAGGGGTAGGGCCTGTGGCTACACAACAGAGTTTTTCTGTGTGTAGAGTTAACTGTTGACTTTGAGGATTAAGCCCTTTATCTTGGCTTCATCAATACTGTCTTCCACCCAATTATGTTAATCAGCAACTGATTAGAGTCCTCAGTGTGTATAATAGTGCTCTTTCAAGAATAAGGTATGCAATTTGTATAAAGTCTATTTGACATTTCAACTGAAAAGAAGTACTATTTTCCAGGAAGCAAAGGAAGACTGACTTTTAATCTCTTCTTTATAATAGGGGTCATTAACCTATGAATTAAGAGCGAAATACAGACTGGCAATTTAATCCTAGGATTTCTAATTCTTAAATCTTTAAATAGGCTCATACTCTGAAGCAGAGCAGACTAGAGAATAAAGTGGTCAAACCACAAAGATTGGGGGAGTTAACGTCTCCCCCAGGCTTTAACCTGTGAGACTTTTTTCCTAGAGGTTTTTATTCTATATAAATACCAAACGGTGGTTGAAATAAGCATGGATGGGCAATTAGAAAATTCAGTAATTGTTCTATCATTTAGCTTTCTATTTCCAAGGGAAGTTGCTTGTTTAAATAAAAATATTTACTTTTATTATTTTCCCTTGACAAATGAAAGTTTTATATCTTTTTACATTTCTGTTTCACAACTGTTTTAATGGTTAATCATCAGTCTTAGACCTGTGTGTGTGTATGTGTGTGTGTGTGTGTGTAGATCTAATCAGGCCCAACGTCCTTGAGGAACTATGACACTAATTATAAAATGTGTACATTCTTTGTCTTTGTTGTGGATATTATCCCTGAGCATTTGACCTGAACATTTTATACTTCTCTTATTTGAGAAAAAAATTATCCCATGAAGGAGAGTGCTTGTGGGTAGCAGTTGGTGGGATTCCCCATCTTCTCATCCTTCTCCGTAGTATCTTTCTCTGTTCTTCCCTTCCCCCACCTCCACCAACTCTGGTGAGTTGCTTTCCCAAAGCATCTCCAAGGTGACCTCTGCGATCTCTCTGTGTGTAGGATAACAAGGACCTGGAGCTGGATATCATCCCAGCAAGCCTTTCAGATCGTGAGGTCAAGCTCCGGGATGCCAACCATGAGGTCAATGAAGAGAAGCGGAAATCAGCCCGGAAGAAAGAGTATGTAGGGGGTTGGGTGTGAGACGGTTCCACCGACTGGCAGGCTCCTCATGGCTATGCTTGGTTTTCATTGCCACCCATCCCTTTAGACAGCTTGCTGTGTCCCCATGACGACCTACAGAGGTTGGAATGGACAGACATGATGCTTCCACCCACATTTCACACTAACCAAGAACTTTAGGGCATTGGACAGAAGAAACAATGAACCATGTCAACCTTACAAACCGTGTCTTGATCACTCTGCTTTCTTTATATCAGTGTTACAAAGTTACACATAGCCAGAGATATGCAAGGGCTTTATGAAGAGTATTTTGACATTCTTTTTGGGTAATGCTGGAAAAAAAATGGTGTGTTCTAAGATTAAGAAGGCCTCTGTAGTTGATTTTATCAAAATGAAGTAGGACCACAGGTCCCTTGGAACTGAAGAAACTCAAGCTGGTCTGTGAAGTCAGAGCTTAGGTTTCATCTGGGCTGCTGTAAGAAAGTATGACTAATCAGGTGCTTTAAGCAACAGAAATGTTGTCTCACATTTCTGGAGGCTGGAAGTCTGAAATCAAGCTGTTGGCTGGGTTGATTCCTTCTGAGGGCTGGGAGGGAAGACTCTGCTCCAGGCCTTTCTCCCTGCCTTTACAGATGGCCATCATCATGTTCACATGGCGTCCTCCCTGAATACAGGCCTGTGTCGACTTCCCTCCATTTTAAGGATACCAGTCATTTTGGAACGGGGGCCCACCCTACTCCAGTATGACCTCATCTTAAATTGCATCTGCAATGACTCTGTCTCTAAATGAGGTCACACTGTGAGGTACTGGCAGCTGGGACCCAACATATGCATTTTGGGGGAGACACAATTCAACCCATAACAGAGAGGGAAATGAGGAGACAACACATGGCCAGATCTTCCTGCTGGGCTGTCTCTGAGACACCAAATAGCCAGAGGACGGTAAAGGGTGGGTGGAAAGTAAAACAAAACGGGGTAGAGGGTAGTGGAGCTAAATTATGAAGAAAAACAGGAAAAATTGCAGGAAGCAGCTGGAGAAAAAGGGAGAAGGTAGAGGCATGCCAGAACCCAAGGCAGTAAAATCAAAGACAACTTTTCAAAGCAAGTGGGATTACGTCCCTTCTGATATTCCTTCTTTCTTTGTTTACCAAGCACTTACAGTGTACTAGGAACTTTGCTTATAGGATCTTGTTTAATCCTTGCAGCAGCCCTGTGTGATCAGCTGTTTTATAAGTAAGGAGTCTGGGGCTTGGAGAAGCAAGTCCTGCCTCTAGGAAATGACAGTCATAATTCAATTCCTGGTTGTCTGACTTCAAAGCTCATGGACTTTCCACTCTACCAATAGAGCAAGACTAACGAGAGAGTGGCTCATTAACTCCTGCAAAAGGGAATTTTTAAAATCAATAATTTAATAGAAAGGCCACTGCTAGAACAAAGTTTTGCTTTAAGGAAAATCCCACCAAGATAAAGGTTCAGGAAAAGATGCTGCTCATTTTAATATTTCTTCTGAAATCTCCAACCGGGGGGCACTCGGGATAATCCTTCTCAAAATTTTTATGTGATGGAACACCTTGTAAATAGGGATTCTCATTATGAAGTTCCATGAAAAAAAGACATGGAAAACCTAAGATAAATATATAAAAATATATTTTGTGCTGATATTATTGCATATCACATGCCAGCTAGGAAGCACCATTTCTAAAACAAATTTGTCAAAGAAAGAAAGTGACGTAGGTACACTACAGTGAAGCCACGCATCGTGAGTTGGACGCCCGCACGGGTACATTGTGTTGTTTAGGGGTCCAAGGTGGAAGGAGCCTTCCCCTCGCATGTGTGTAGCATGGGAGACTGAAGAGTAGTCAGGTAATATCATTAGCTTGTGCTGTGCTTGGGATCACAGCCTCACGCACATCAGTTTGTGATGTAAAATAACCCCATTAGAAGCGAGAGGTCAGCACACTATGGCCTACAGGCCACATCTGGTCCACCACCTGTTTTATATAGTCTGTAAGCTAAACATTATTTTTTATATTTTTAAATGGTTGAAAACTATCAAAACAAGAAGAATATTTTGTGACGTGAAAATTAGATGAACTTCTTTTCTGTTCATAAATAGTTTTATTGGAACACAGCCAGACTTACTTTTTTAACATATTGTCTGTGGCTTCTTTCACACACAACAGCAAAGCTGAGTGGTTGTGACAGAGACTGAATGGCCCACAAGTAGTTACTCTCTGGCTCTTTACAGAAAAAGTTTGCTAACCCCCAGTCTCGGCGGTGGTGTCTTGGGCATCTTGTTTCTGGCTTTTAAACCTGGTTTAACCTGTGGGACTGTGAACTGTTTTGGTGTAAGTCAGCAATTCTACTCAGCAAGAATCATCATTCTGGGAGCTACAGTAGGAGGAACATGGGAAGCTGAGTTGGTGTCTAGTTGGTGAGAATGAGTGTGAGTGGCATTACAAGCTTATGTGCACACACACACACAGATGTGCAACTGAGAGCACACACATCAGCACAGAATCACAACATGGTAGAACTGGGGGGGTAAAAGGGGAAGAGAGTATGGAACTAGCTGAGCACAAACATGCTGAAGGGACACAGAGCAAATGATCAGAGTGAGAGGGACTCAAAGGAAGAGACGTATATTGGTAAAGTAGAAAAATAGGACATTCAAGAATGTCGTAAATGCTGGGGTGGGGGCGGTGAAGTTTGCAGGGAGGTATTACATCTCTAACCAACTAAAAGCCCATTTGCTTCCTTCTAGATTCATTATGGCAGAACTGCTTCAGACAGAGAAGGCTTATGTGAGGGACTTACACGAGTGCTTAGAGGTAAGTCTTGCGGTCATCAGTTCTCAGCCATATTAGAAACTGACATCCTTGCCACATCAAGTCCTGGAGAGGAGCTCAGTACTCTGTCTTCTCCCGGAGCTTGAAGAATAAAAAACCAACCAGAGGACATCTTTCTCCCAGAGTCAATAATAATCGCATGGGAGTTTAAAGTGCTTTGGAAAGAAACTTTTCTCAGACTGGAACTAGGCCCAGCAAAAAAAAAAAAAAAAAAAAAAAAAAAGCATATAACACACTTGAATTCAAAATAAAATCTATGACACAGTCGCTGAACTTAAGTTGAGTCTAAAAATCTGCATCCTCCCCTCGACACACAGTCAGACTCAAACACATTTAATAAATAAGAAGACTGTGGAGTTTGTGTTCTATGCTAAAGTCTGGGATGTGAATTTCCCTAGCAACAGTTCACAGTAATGGAACATCCAGGTTTTCGTTCTTTCCATTCTGCTTACTTACCATCTCACTTTTTAGGCTCTACATGCATTCCCAGTCTGAGCCTTACCCCACAGCTTTGAAGCCCTGTTTGTTTTGTGTGTATTTCACGTGGCAGTGCTTGCCAGTGACGGAACTGTTGCTGTCTTACAGACCTACCTATGGGAAATGACCAGTGGTGTGGAGGAGATCCCCCCTGGGATCCTTAATAAGGAGCATATCATCTTTGGCAACATCCAGGAGATCTACGATTTTCATAACAAGTAGGTTGGTGGAGGGTTTCAGTGGAGCACACTCAGGGCCATAAATACCCAACAGCAGGGCTTTCCCAACAAGTGGACCAAAGCTGACTGGGAAATCTTGCCTGGTAAAGTATTGCCCGTTAAATTTTCTAAGTCAGTGGCTGTCAGACTTCTTTCTCACTCACACTTCTTTCTCTGCAATGGTCTAGAATTCCTAGTGGAGGGTGAAGTCAGGTATTCATCAGTGTCTCTCCCCCGTGTCCTGAGGGACCTACCTGCCAACATCTTCAGACCCAATCAGAATGATAGCCAGGCCTTGAGGAAGTAAAAGTTGCTTCTGCTCATTAAAACTGTTGGGAATCCTGACATTAGAATGCATCTGAGGCTCACCGTCCTCCTCTGTGGGCCTTAGGTTTCAAATTCCACTGAAGTTTTCTTTCAACCTAAATACTTCCTCCACCCTTAACTACCTCATCTTCCCCACCCTCAACCAAAACAACAACAGATGATAGATAGATAGATAGATAATCAAACTATCTAATGGAACATATTTCTTGACAGCTTATAGGGGAGAACATCAATCAACCCTCTATGTTTTGTTGAAATCAGTAGAATCATAGAGCCCTAAAACCTCACAATTCATTTTTTCTAGCTCCCAACTTGATTTAAATATCTTTCCCACAGCATACTAAACATGTTCCATCATTAACAGAGGGTCAGCAAGAACCTTGGTTGATTAGTTACATAATAACCAGCTTATGGAAATAATTCCGTTTCCAAAGTACAAATAGAGGAAACCTCAAGACCTGAGAAATAATGTTGACATAAAGTCCTATAGCTCTCTGAGAACCCTGTTGCAGAGAAGGGTTGAGGTAGAGATTCAGGGTTGTAGGATACAGTCCCGAGGACGTCCTAGGGTCAGGCTAGTCAAGGCTTTGACTGATTTAAGCCGTCATGATGAAGATGAAACTGCCAGCTCGGAGAGGTCCTGGGGAGGCAGTGGGCGCCGGTGTAGCAGCCCCCCTGAGGCAAGATTCTAAAACAGCAGCGCGCCATCGAGCTCTGTGCAGTGATGGAAATGTCCCGTGTCTGTGCTGTCCAGTACAGTAGCCGCTGGTCATGTGTGCCTCGCGAACACTTGAAATGTGCCTATTGTTACTGAAAACTGCGTTTTCAACTTTTTTTAATAAATATAGGTGGCGGGCTTCCCTGGTGGTGCAGTGGTTGGGAGTCCGCCTGCCGATGCAGGGGACATGGGTGGGCCCGTGGGCCATGGCCACTGAGCCTGCGCGTCCGGAGCCTGTGCCCCGCGGCGGGAGAGGCCACAACAGTGAGAGGCCCGCATACCGCAAAAAAAAAAAAAAAAAAAAAAAGTAGCTGTATGTATGTGATCTTTCTCTAGGACCTTTGTCTCTGTAGGTATTGAATGGAGAAATTCCCAAGTACCAAAATTTCTATAAAGAACAATTCACTATATAGAATTTAATACCTACAAGTAGTAATTTTAACACAAATTGGAGGCTTAAGTGGAATGATACTTAGGTTTTACCCTCCACTCTCCCTATTTTCGTACTATATCTCTTTATTATAGAACTAAATGTAAAGATCCTGAAGCTTATCTACTCGAAAACTAGATCCATTTCTATTGCATTTTGCTAAGCATTCTGGGAGCGCTCGGATAAGGTAGTATGTACCATAAATAGACCCCCCCAAACGGTAATGATTTCGCTAATGCTGTCTCCCCACTTTGGCCTACAGCTCATGATGTGGGGAAACCATTTATTTTCAGTTTGCCTTGTATTAGATTTTCAGCTTTGATAAGGGCAGCTATTTGTTTAAAATGCTCATCACCTTTGGTTAAATCTGAACTTTACTTTTTCCTTTTCAGTTTTTGGAGATATGGCCATATGTGAGTCTGGGCAATAACATTTTTGTAAAATCTCTGCTGTCAGGGATCAGAAGGTCTTCCTGACCATTAAGTACAACCATTTCCATTTACAGATAAGGACACTGAGACCCAGAGAGGGGCCAGTGACTTGCCCAGTATGTGACATCTCTCCCTTGAAAGATTAGGTGTAGATTCCAGGGGCTGGGTTTCCCACCTCAGTGCTCTCTCCCCATCCCCTACTCCATAGACCACCAGCTGGCACTGACAAATCTGGTTTGTTTGATTCATATCCAACCAGCTTCCATGTGCATCCTCAAATTTGAGGAAAACCCATTTCTTCCATAGGTGTGTCATCCAGGTCACACACCCTTACAATAATGACCTGAAATAAGTCAGTTTTCAGCAAGGGTTGGAAAGACAAGTAGGGGACCAACAACCAGGGCTGGATAACCCTTCTGCAAACTCCCTCCTCCAGGTCCGGCCAGAAGCTATTAGATTTGGACTTGGCCACCACCCACTGCCCTACCAGCCTAGTGTTCCCTGGCCCGAGGCTGAGGGCCAGGGCCAGGGCTAAGTGGGACTGAGCTGAGACACTGGCCAGGCCCAGGGCAGCCTTCCAGGGCACCAGGTAGCCGGGGTCAGTGGGGAGCAGAGGGTGGTGTGCAGCAGGGCAGGAGAAGACAAGGTGGGGGGGAATGATGGGAGAGGCTGGTGAACCACTGAACCAGGCCCACACTTCCATGATCTCCCAGGAGTTCCACCCTGGGGTCAGCCCTGCACTGGTTTGGAGATGGAGTTGGTACCCAGTGAGGAATCTGACCAAGGCTCTGCCCTCTGAGTTCTGGGAATCAGTGAGGTACTGGTGATAAGGGTGGAGGTGAGCACAAGTACAGATCAAAGGAGCAAAGAAAATAGTCTCTGTTGGAGTAACAGGAGGGCTTCCCAGAGGAGGGGCATTTGAGATGGAATATAAATAACCAGTGGGATTTGTACAGCCAGGCACAGCTCCCTTGATGATGGAGGAGAGTTTGAACACAGGCCCTTTCAGGGAGGAGAGTGGTGAAGTCTAGGAGGGAGGCCGAGAGGCAATGCGAGGAGTTTGGGAGTGAGTCTGAACCCTGGGTCAAGGATGGGGGAGGTCTGGCCGTCACACTCCTACTTAGACTGTGTCTTGTCACGTCTGTGTCTGTGAGATGGAGGCTCAGGAGGGGAGAGGTGGTGGGTGGAGATGGTATGAGTCAGAAGTGGTGGTGTAGGAGAGCACGAAGGAAGGCAGGAGAGACAGAGTGAGTGGGAAAGTGGGGTAAAATACCTGGATAGAGAAGTGAGAACAGTGGATAACAAGGGGAAAGAAGAGATGGGGAGAAGGAGAGAGGAAGGAAGAGGGGAAAGGGGGGCACTACTAGAGGGAGATGGTAGGTCAGTAAAGAGGGAGAAAGGGGGAAGGTCGAGGGGGAGAGGGAGGGAGAGAGATGGATAAAGACCTAGACCTCCCTGCGTCCTATTGCAGGCAGGAGCGTCAGCAAAGTGCTTTTCAAATATTTTTGATCATGAACCAAAGAAAAATTATATATCATGTCCTGATATGCATATGCGTATACATTATATATAAGAGGAAAATTAAGTCCTCCAAAATAACACCCTCACTATGTGTGATGCACTCTGATATTTTGGATTAGGTTCCATTCTCCTTCCTTTTTAATGCTGGTTTCCACCCACTAAATTGATTTTACAACCCCTTGAAACACAGAGGGTAGATCTGTAACTACAAGGTGAGGAGCTGGCTCCACCAAGTGGTAAGAAAAGGGATGTGCAGGTCACAGCCCCTTCTGGAGGCCACACTGCCAGGCTGCGGCTGCCTTCTCTTCTGTTGCCTCTCCTACTCCTTCCCACACACACACCCCTTGCTTCAAAATATGCGTATTCTGTGCTTTCTATGCTTTTTTCACACTCCAAGAAAATCTCGTTCTATCCTACTCCCTTGTTTTATAGAAACTGGAGCTTACAAAAGTTCGTGACCTGCACAAACCAATTAGTAACACAGCCAAAGAATCCAAGTCTTCATAACTCCCTATTAAGTCACACTGTCATTTTCTTAATATTCAAACGCCAAGCGAAGAGGAAGGGGAAGACTTGTGATTTTTCTTGGGCCCTAAACCCATACTCTAAGGGATAACTGAGGCCTTACCCATCAGAAAGGCCCTAAAAAAAATTTAGCTGTGATTTTGTTGCTATTGTTTTTCAGTAAGCCATCGACATTGGTGCTGGTTATAGATATTGGGGAGGACCCAAAGTCTAAACATTCATTTGGGGGTGTTCAAGTCATGTTCATTTCACTCGTACACACTAACTGCTTAGCGTCCTTGCCTAGTTGCTAAACAGGCTGTCAATGGCTATGAATAACATTAAATGTGAGATTGTTTATATTTTACTTTAACATTAAACTTATATTTATGCAATAGTTTTTTTTTTTTTTTTTTTTTTTTTTTTTGCGGTACGCGGGCCTCTCCCTGTTGTGGCCTCTCCCGTTGCGGAGCACAGGCTCCGGACGCGCAGGCTCAGCGGCCATGGCTCACGGGCCCAGCTGCTCCGCGGCATGTGGGATCCTCCCGGACCGGGCACGAACCCGTGTCCCCTGCATCGGCAGGCGGACTCTCCACCACTGTGCCACCGGGGAAGCCCTATGCAGTACTTTTTGATTCATCTGATCACACAAGTTAAACAAACTTAGGAAATATTAGCAAAACAAATTGAACAGGTAGCAGTGCAGCAAGATAAACTGCTGCTTGAGGTTGGAGGTGAGGGTGAGGCATATGCTGAGTGAGAGTCCAGCCTTGCACACTTTGCCCCTTCACCGCTAACGTAAGCTGAAGTTTCTGCTGTGAAATAAAGGGACAGAGCCCACTGATTGTCATGGCTCAGCCCAGGTGATCAAACTGTGCTGATTAAACACTTCTGTGAACAATCTGGTACCTTCCCTGGAGTGTGCACAACTCTCCACTAGTTTGACAGCTGCTCAGTATGCTAACCAGCTGTCCTGGCCTGCAGTCCAGAGCCTCTTCCAAGATGGGCTCTGAATCTGTCTGGTCACTAATGGATCCCTTAGAAACGATGTCTAGCTCCACTTGTATGAAAGCATTGATAAGGGGCAGTGTCCTGGACTGCCTGCAAAGATGAGCCTGATGCCTTTCTCCCTGGCTGCCTCCAGCTTTGTTTGTCTCCTCCTCATTGTTCTTCTCCCCCCTGCCCTGTTACCACAGCACCGCCCCCCCCTTCATTCCCCTTGTCCCAACAAGTGTGCACGCACATGCTTGAGAGCACGCATACACAAGGTCATCACACATGCTCCCCTTTAAATGCAAGCTGCACCCTTGACGTAGAGGTCCTCTGTGAAGGATATACTTCTCCAGAAGCAGTAAGAATATAGGCCAGATTTACCTTTGGCAAGAATAACAAAATCAGAATGACTCAGGGTGCCTTTGGAATGGTGCTGTTTCCATAGTACTTAATGACAAAGCTCACAAAGCTTTTCTATCAATAAATGCTAGAGGTTTCATTTCCCAGGATCCTGTCCAAAGTCAGAGCGAAGCATTTTCCTCATAGAGTAACTGCATAATATATTGTATCGTAATACTTTAACAGAGTAGTGACACTGCTTAGATCTTGACATTTTTTTATTGAAGTGTAGTTGCTGTATACTATTATATACATTACAGGTGTACAGTATAGTGATTCACAATTTTAAAGGTTATAGTTATTATAAAATATTGGCTATATCCCCCATGTTGTACAATACATTCTTGTAGCTTATTTTATCCCTAATAGTTTGTATCTCTTAATCCCCTACCCCATATTGCCCCTCCCCCCTCCCCACTGGTAACCACTAGTTCATTCTCTGTATCTGTGAGTCTGCTTCTTTTTTGTTATATTCACTAGTTCATTGTATTTTTTAAATTCCACATATAAGTGATATCCTACAGTATTTGAATCTTGACATTTCTTTAGAAGTTGTATTCATCTCTGAAAGAACCCCAGACATTCACGCAAACTCTTAAACTCCTTGCTTTGCTCGTTCTCCCATGATTTATTACATATAATTATTGAAATGGTGAGGACCAAGATTTTCTATAGAACAGCTGAGGAGGAATATCCCATCATTTGTGAAGTGTTGTGACCTCTTGTGCTTTAATTTAAACTCATCACATCTATTTGAAGTAGGTAGAATGATACTGATCAGACGTACATAACCTGTCATCTTCATAAGCTTCAAATTAAAAAGCAAAATAGAGTTTAATACTGCCACTTACCGTCAACAATTACATTGAGATGGTAGTGCATATCTTACTCAAAGTTATGAATTGATATGCCCAGCACGAAATAAATAGCTTTTAAAATTCTCAGCTTTTTTATTTAAAAATTAAATCATATGGAGCTGATGTAGGATCTAACAACTGGAAGCACACTGGAATAGGGCAGTTGCCTTCAAAAGCTGACCTATGGACTGATGCATTAGAATTACCCAGGGAGCTTTGCTAAACAGTACAGATGCTCAGATCCTAACCCAGAGGGCAGTGCACAGCCAGGTGTGATATCCACTAACTAAGGTTTTCCAAGAGTGTTCCTTAAGACAAAGTCCCCCCAGAAATGTTCCACTCGCAAAGAAGTTTGGGAAGCACTGCACACTCTATCAGATACTTCAGAGGTTTATAATGTGCCTCGATCTGTGACCTTGAAATCAAATCTTTGCATAATACCCAATCAAGATTTTCCCAGGATATGGTTTAGGAGAAGGTAATCTACTATAGATTTTCCAACAGGGGCATGGTGGGGAGAGCTCTCTCGGGATAAGTCTACAGGAGTGGAGCTTATTAAGATTGGGAAGCACTGATCCTGAAGAACTAATGTTTATTTAGTGCCTGCTATATGCCAGGCAGTGGTTTGGGTTCTTTACCTACATGGATTTATTAAATCCTCACAACATCCCCATGAGGTTATTTAAAGTTGAGAAAAATGAGACTTCGGAAGACCCCCTCACGACTGTGAGTAGGTGTGAACTCCGGCTCTT
Organism: Delphinus delphis; assembly: GCF_949987515.2. Lineage (NCBI taxonomy): Eukaryota > Metazoa > Chordata > Mammalia > Artiodactyla > Delphinidae > Delphinus > Delphinus delphis. Next base: position 69,621,783 of record NC_082686.1, read on the forward strand.
TGACTTGAGCTTGGCTGTGGGAGGGAAGGAAAGTGAGGCCTCAGGTCAGTAGAAAGGTGAGCTAGCAGTGGCAGCTGCCGTTAAAACCTGCATTTTCCGAAAAGGCATTAATTGTAGCAATGATAGTCTATGTACTTAACTCATTGTAAAGTGCTTTCACTTCTTGAGAATTTTCAAGCACAGCATCCTCCCATAGGTTTTTGATACCTACTGTCACCAAAAGTCAGGGTATTGCTCTATTTAAATAAAATTCTAGCACCATCTTCAGCATCTAGATCAATTATCAACTCTGTGGGTATAATTACCACTGTGTGCTTAAAATTAACCTTAAGTGACCAGGCCACTGACCTTGGGTCATAAGTCAAGGAAGGAGGGACACTCTCCCTGAGTCGTCACAGAGTCCTTGCAACTTCTAAAGCAAGAATACAATTGTATATCTTATGTGGAATGTCATGATCCGGGCTGTTGTATCATTTATTTGATTGCCGTTAAAGGAGAAGGGCCTATATATCATGGGGGTGAGAGGGAGGGGATTGGAGGGAGATCCTGAGAGTGGGGAAGTGGAGGTTTCCTACAGCCAATAGCATTTATTGTCGGTGCCCAGGGCTCCAAATTCGCCTCTTTCTCTCTTCTTCCAAGTACTCTTTCCTCCTAGTCCTGCTTTCTTTAAAGCAGTTCATTTCCTTTCACCAGTCCTTGTCCTAGAATAGCTCATCAGTTTCTTCCCCCCACCCGTCAAAATGTTCCAGTGCGCCCCCGCCCCCCATCCCGGCCCTGTTCAGCCCATATGAGAAATGACTGTGTAAAGAACATCTCAACATCTGAAAACACTACCTCTGAAGACTTTGTACCTTTTATTATTTAGTGTTCTCATGGAAAAGAGTCACATAATAAGTGTCTTTTAGAATTTCGTTCCAGAAATAAAAATTATATGAAAAATAGATTCCTATTTTAACATATTATGTTATATATAGTAATGAGCCAGATTCCTTCTCTTTGCTACAAAAAAAGCTGTTTTCTTTCTGGCTTTGAAAAAAATGTGATCCTCACTTATAGCATTATATAATTTTTTCCTCTTTCTAATTTAGAAGTCATATTAAATATATGTGTGTCACCTGCAGTTCTTCCAAAAATAGCAATAAGTATGATACTTCCTGACTTGTGAGCACTGCATATTTGCATCTTGTGAGCCCAAACTGCATTATAATCACTGCGGCTCCATGATTAGATCAGGATACTCCAAAGATCAGGAGAAAGATGATTAGCTTCAAATGGGTATTGCTAGGAGTCTTCAAAACATTTTAAGTGACTTTTTCTCATTACTGAAGTAATACCCATTTGTTGTAGAAAATTTAAGTGGCAGGTGGACAAAAAATATCATCTGTGATCCTATCAATCATTAGCATTTTGGCCTTCCAAATATGACTTGCCAAACATTTTTTAATTGCACATATATATTTCTTTAAACCAAAACCAACATCTGTCTATGTCATTGAAGGGAGAACACAAATTACAGATATATAGACTCCATAACCAATTGTAATTATCATTGTAAGATGCTGCCAGAATTCTTGGACAAGAGGACTCAAGTAGTGTAAGTCAAATCAATAAAATTTACTTGTTCCAATGGTAGAGGTAGGCAACGGAATCATTCAGACCTACTTTATATCTCTTAATTTAATTTCTGAATTAATTTTTAAAATCAAAATTGAATAGAAAAGTATAGATCGAGAAGACCCACCCACCACTATCTTCATTCACCCTGTTCCTTCACCTGGTTTCCTATGGTAATGACTTTTTAAAAATATATTTGTGTTGTTTCCAACCGACTTTTATTTCAGACAGTACTGTGGTGAATGCTCTTCTTTATATGTCATTTCACATGTGTGAAAGTCTGTTTGCTCTTCTTTTTTTTTTTATTGAGGTATGGTTGATGCATAATATTATATAACTTTCAGGTGTACAACATAGTGATTCACAATCTTTAAAGGTTATACTCCATTTATAGTTATTATAAAATATTGGCTGTATTCCCCATGTTGTACAGTATATCCTTGTAGCTTTTTTTTTTTTTGCGGTATGCGGACCTCTCACTGTTGTGGCCTCTCCCGTTGCGGAGCACAGGCTCCGGACGCGCAGACTCAGCGGCCATGGCTCACAGGCCTAGCCACTCCGCGGCATGGGGGATCTTCCTGGACCGGGGCACGAACCCGTGTCCCCTGCATCGGCAGGCAGACTTTCAACCACTGTGCCACCAGGGAAGCCCTATTTTTTTTTTATATATAGTAGTTTGTACCTCTTAATCCCCTTTCCCTATCTTGCTGCTCCCCACTTTCCTCTGCCCACTGGTAACCACTAGCTTGTTCTCTATATCTGTGAGTCTGTTTCTTTTTTGTTATATTCACTAGTTTGTGGTGTTTTTTAGACTCCACATATAAGTGATATCATATAGTATTTGTATTTCTCTGTCTGACTTACTTCACTTAGCATAATGCCCTCCTACTCAATCCATGTTGTTGCAAATGGCAAAATTTCATTCTTTTTATGGCTGAGTAATATTCCATTGTATATATACCACATCTTCTTTATCCATTCATCTCTTGGACACTTAGGTTGCTTCCATATCTTGGCAATTGTACATAATGCTGCTATGAACATTGGGGTGCATGTGTCTTTTCAAAGTAGAGTTTTCAATTTTTTCAGATATGTACTCAGGAGTAGAATTGCTGGGTCATATGGTAGCTCTATTTTTAGTTTTTGGAGAATGCTCCATGCTGTTTTCCACAGTGGCTGCAGCAATTTGCATTCCCACCAACAGTGTAGAAGGGTTCCCTTTTCTCCCCACCCTCTCCAGCGTTTGTTATTTGTGTTCTTTTTGGTGATAGCCATTCTGACTGGTGTGAGGTGATACTTCACTGTGGTTTTAATTTGCATTTCTCTGATGATTAGTGATGTTGGGCATCTTTTCATGTGCCTGTTGGCCATCTGTATGTCTTCTTGGGAAAAACATCCATTCAGGTCTTCTGCCCATTTTTAAATCATGTTGTTTGTGTTTTTGATGTTGAGTTGTATGAGCTATTTATATATGTTGGTTATTAATCTGTATTGGTTATATCATTTGCAAATATTTTCTCCCATTCAGTAGGTTGTCTTTTCATTTTAGATAATGACTTTCTTTTTAACCACTTTATTGAAGTACGGTTGATGTAAAAAGCTGTACGTATTTAATATCACAACCTGATGCGTTGGGGGATAACTCTACACCCATGAAACAATCACCACCATCAAGGCCATAGACATATTTATCACCTCCTAAAGTTTTCTCCCCTATTATTATTATATAAGAACACTTAACATAAGATCTACCCTCTTTGCAACTTTTAAGTATACAATACATTATTGTTAGCTATAAGTATTATGCTGTATAATAGATCTCCAGAACTTATATTGCATGACTGAAATTGTACACTTTGACCATTAGTTTCTTGGGTTGGAAATAATAGTATATATTATTTACTTAGACAAAAGGCAGAATATTAGATACATTCTTCCACACCTTGCTTTTTTTACTTAACAGCCTGCCCTGGAGATCTTCCATGTGAAAACCTAAGAAGCTTAGCCATTTTTTATAGCTACATAGTATATGGTGCTGTGGATGTACTGTAGTTTACTTTGTCGTCTATAGACCATCTTTTGCTGTTATGAACAGTGCCACAGTGAATCTACATGTATATACTTCATGTTACACACATGTGACTACAATTATAGGACATTTTCCAAAATTAAAATTGCAGAGGCAAAGATAAGTACATTTTTTATTTTGATAGATGTTATCAAATTGACCTGTGCAAAGATTATACCGTCTTCCATCTCCACCAGAATGTTTCCCCACAGCCTCATATTATTTTTTATTTGAAAAACTTTGTGTGATTTTTAAAAAGCAAATTCCATTCCAGTGATTCTGGCTTATTTGAGCTTATATTCTCTGAGCTCAAACCAATTGTTTAATACATTAATTCGAAGTTGGTATAGTCAACTCTTTATTATTTATTAAGATAGAAGGGAGCCATGGCTCAGATATCCACAATGGCAGATAATTCAGTAGTAATTCAGTTCAGCTTTGAAATGTATTACGGCTTTTTCCCCATTAAATTTTCCTTCCCAACAATGTCAGCATTAGGAAACGTTAACTCGGTCTTTTAGCACAAACTGGGTACTGATGGAAGAAGAAAGTGAAAAATTGGAAAGAAGTCAGTGTAGGATTCAGAATTTTTCCACCTATCTCTGGGATCATAGATGATATCTATTTTGTTCTTTTGATACCTTTATCTGTGTATTTTTAAATGTTACAACGTGCTCGGATTACTTGTGTAAAAAAATAGTCATAGTTACTGTTAAAATGAAATGCCCAACACAAGTATAATATTTCATTATTTTCAGCCTGAGAAGTGTAAACCCTTAAGGGAAACAATGTTAAGTAGCACTAATTAATCAATTAATAGAAATTTTAATGAAATTAGTTCCAACATACTTAAAATCGCTTGTTACCACGTGTTGCTTAGAGAGTAGAGAAGCCACGTGTAAATAATGGAGAGTTTACCAGGTTGGGATGACCTCAGTATAAGCCTCTGGCGGAGAGGGGGTCAGCAGTACAGAAATGTCTGATTTGGCCTTTCTCTCCCCTTGCAGCATCTTCCTCAAAGAGCTGGAGAAGTATGAGCAGCTGCCTGAGGATGTGGGACACTGCTTTGTTACCTGGGTAACCGACCTGAGCTTCTTCTCCTCCCACTGTCACATGGTTTCCAGGAATGCAGATGCTACCAGATGACATCACTGTTCAGTGCCTGAGCTGATTGGTGTCACTGAAATTCTAACACAGGACCAAGGGCTATAGAGTGGGGCCATGAGTAGATCTGAAAGAAGCAGTCTGTCCCTGAGGAGCAGAGCCCTCCTTGGGAAAGGTCCTTAGATGGTGTGTCCAAGCTCCACCTTAAGTTCTCAAAAACTTTCTAAAATTGAGATGTCAGGAGATTGGAACAAGACCCCCACCCTTGGCAGAAGAACTACTCCAGCTCCATCCACGAGTTGTTGTGTTTTCAGCAGGATGAGGATTAAGGAATTAGAACTTTAGAAATCCACCAAACCATTGTTTACATTTTCTTCCTTATTAGAGAACAGACTCCTTGGGTATCCATCCCAATTCTGACCTACAGGATGCAAATCTAGTCATTCTCTTTCTTGGGCCAAGTAAATGGGCTGAATTTACTAGGTTCTACTTATACAAACAGAAACATTAGTGTCTGTTAGCATCTCTGTGCCACATTATCCTGAGTTCAGGTTCATGGTATGAGTGCCAACATCTTGAGGGAAGTCCACCTAGTACAATAAGTGCAACTAAACATGGAAATCCTTCCCCAGGGCCAGGAGCTCTAATATTCAACAGTTAACTAATTATAACTTCCACTCAAAATGGGCTAATTACTTTTCCAAATGTCTTCACTCTTCAGAGAGTTTGTGCTCTTAACAGCCCTCTGGAATAGGCAGAGCTATGGTTATGTTTTATATTCTATATACGGAAACATTTCAGAGGAGCTAGGACGTTGGCTAGCCCATTGACATGTAATTAATATCACAGCTCATCCCACAACTCAAGACGTGAGTTACTTCCGTTTTCTGAAACTGTAACATTTGCTTCCTGGCACACTCTCATTTCTTAAGGAAGTCTCAGACTGCCATCTTATTTTGTGCTAATACATTTTTCACCTCTAGATACGTGAGCCCGTGCACAGTTCACATTAGTGCTGATAAATAATTTATGATCCCTTGCATGGCCAGTGTAGAGAAAAAATGAGATTGACCATTAAGTGAAGGTTTGGGGGGGTTTTTTGGTATCTTGTTTCATACATATTGGGGATTTGCCTTACCATAACCATAAGTATGGTTTACCAACATCTCTTAGGGATGATGAATGCCTCCCAGGTAGTATATAAACCCTAAAACTGGTTTCAGAAAACCTTCCATGATTGTATAAAATAGGCACATTTTGCCAAGAATTATCCCAAAGTGACTTTCTTAAGTCTTATAATCTTAATTTATGAGCGTAGTGCAGGAGTAAAGGGTAGAAAGAGTTGTTTGCAATGTATTGAAGAGCAACAGTTATTACCAAGAAGCCTGAAGGCAGCTGGCCTGGTCTCCACCACTCTGTAACTATGGGAATTTAAAGTTACTTCACCAACCTTATGCCACCATTTTCACAATTGTAAAATGGGGATGATAATAATAGAACTCACCACATAGGGTTCTCATAAGGAACAAACGAGTTAATATATATAAAGAACTTGGGAAAGTGGTGGCATAAATGAAACCTGCTATAATTAAAACATAGCTAGGCTGCTTTCTTAGAAGAGGACGTCCCCAATGTGGTATAGGCACGAGGATGGGAGCATTTCACAAATGGGAAAAGTGCTTGGTGGCCAAAGTACACACACCCTTTCCAGTGGAAAGGCTGTGAAACACTGGCCCAGAGGATCCCAAAGACATGAGAAATGAATTTTCACCAAGCCATAAAACTCTTGACTTGAAGTAGCAATCTGGTTAGGACTCATTGTCCAGACCCTGCCCCAGAGGGTCCCCCTGCTTTCCTTTCCCTCATCATTGCTTCTGGGAAGTGGGGGATGGTAGCATAGGCGTTTAACATGCCCTACAAACTGCCCCCAGTGGAGACATTTGTAGTTCTAGCAGATCTCCCTCTGAGATCACACTTCGTTTTCATTCTTTGACTTTCGTTTTCAGAGCAAATGCTGTCATTTTTCAAGACGGGAAGCGCAATTGTAGGTAATCCAAAAGGGGGGATAATCTCTCAGTAAATTCTGTCCAGCGTCAGGATACATGAGGATATGTGAATTGTTTTTTTTTTTTAATTCTATCTAGCACTGACTAGTATTAAAACGAGCTCACTTTCAGTGAGCTTTCTCCCCCTGCTGATAGGAACAAAGCATCCCAAAGTTTGTTAGGGGAGCACAGGCCCGATAAGCCCAGGACATTTGCCACGGATCATCCTGTATCACGCAATATCTGAGGGTTTAACTGCACAGCCCTTGCTGGCAGTCAACAGAAGGGAGCAACTAATGGATGCTGACCTATTATTGTTTTTGTTTTTTTTAGGCAGACAAATTTCAGATGTACGTCACCTACTGTAAAAACAAGCCTGACTCCAACCAGCTGATCCTGGAGCACGCAGGCACCTTCTTTGATGTAAGCTATGAATTTCCATCCTTGAACCACTGATGAGCAGGTGGAAATTGCTCCTCTACTTTGAGGTCATGGGTTTTTAGCTATCCTTTGTTCCTCATTTTTCTTTATTGGCCCCTCCAAACCTCTCTCTCGTGGATAAAACGTGGAGAAAAACAAAAGCAGTGTTTATCTTTTGTTTTACTCCATCCCATCTCAAGTGCTGTGGTTTCGGATAAGGCGCATTTGCCTCCGTGCCTCCGCCCCGAATCCAGCTAGCCATAAATCTCACAAGCAGAGGAGGCGCGCTAGGATATTCCACTTCTACTGCATATATAGCTCCTCAAACGTAAGGGTTCCTCAGAATGTGCCCTCAGCCCAGCCACATCGGCATCACCTGAGAACTTGTTAGCAATATGGATTTTGGACCCCACTCTAGATCTATTGAATCAGAATCCCCAGGGCTGGAGCCCAACAATCTGAGTTTTAAGGAGCCCTCCAGGTGACTCCGATACCTGCTCAAGTTTGGGAGTCACTGACTACTCTAATGCAATTGTTTCAACCTTGACTGCCCATCGGAATTACCTGGGGAGCTTTGAAAAATAGTGATTAAGGTCCCAGCCCTGGTTTTGATATGGTCAGCCTGGGTTTGGCCTGGGCATTGAGAGTTTTAAACATTTCCAGGTGAGAGTAACGTGCAGCCAGGGTTGAGCACTTATGCTGTGATGGAAGCCAAGAGAAGACTCAGAGCCGATGTACCTTGTCTGGTCCTCTGGTTTTGGGTGAGGATGCAATCCTGTTGGTGAATGATGGTATATATACTGCTGGTCCCCAGAGAGTGACAGAATCAGACGGGTCACTGCAGGATGCACGGGAAGAACAGAGGGAGCAAAAAAAATGAGAATAAAAAGTGAAGTTCAGTGAGAGATAGGTGGCAGCAGTGATGGCCATTCTGGTAGTCATATCATTTTAGTATCTATCAATCTAACTTTCTGCCTACCTCATTCCATCTATAAATCTTTGAATGTCTACTGTATTCAAGATAGTGTGCCAGGCCCCGTGGGGAGTCAGACATTCAAACATGGTTCCCATACTCACGTTTACAAAATAAACTTTCTCTGAGCATCTTTCTAGCCTGACCCTGCTATAACAGAAATGATTCTGCAAGTGTCTTGTTGCTCAGTGAAGAAATGACACTTGAACGGGTAAAAGCCAGACAAGAAAAAACATACGTGATTTTTAAAAACGGAGTATTCCTTTGGAAATTGTCCCAAAGTGGAATTTCTGAGGTTATATTTGTTTAAACAGAAAACCCAAGAAAAGTCTTTCTCTAACTTGGTATCAGAATTTATTGACTATCATCTGGGATGCCCTATAGCGCTATTGTCTCTGCTTAATAATGTATTTCTCTTAAGACGTTTCTGGTTATTCATCAACAGTAACCAGAAGGGTCTTTTTGAAGTTTTAAATGCACTGTGTCCTGTTTTCCACTTCACATTTTTCTGCCCACACAGGTGTGGGCGGGCACACGGGCCCACACAGACACTCTTAGAAGTACTTCCTAGCCTTTAAAGGTCACGTGTTGCTTCCTGCGTGAATCCTTGCCTCTCTCTATGCGTGCAGTATCCTCTGTGTCTCTCTACGGCGTTTGTAACAATCTGCGTTCCGGCAGGTTAACGGTGGACCTTCCTATGACACACACCTCCCCCCACCTGTGAGTCCCTTGAGGTTGACTGATGGGTTGCCTGGCTCGTTTCGTACATGTTACAATGTCTGGTGCTAAACTGTGTTCTCCCCTAGTCCTACATTCCTCATATCCCTGTTTCTAGACTTCGACTTGCAGTCAGATATACTCCAAATTTCACACCCCACCCCCCATTTTCCAACGTCATGCCTGATGAGCCTCTACGTTAGTTGGGGAGGCCAGTGGAAGCCAGAAAACCAGACCAGTAGCAGTTCCTGGAGCTTGGCCCAGAGGTGGGGAGGGAGAGCAGTCAACCCTCCTGACTGTCCCCAAAGCATTCCAGAAAGCATCATCTTTGTAGCTTTCCCCCTTCCACCAGAAGGGTTTCCCTAAACTCTACACCTAGAAACCATCTACTTCAGGCCCTCCTTCTATAAGAGATAAACCCCCAATAAAGACAGTCTTATTATCCATTATTGTAAAGAGAGCACAGAAAATTCAAGTCCAAGAAAGACCCGTACATTGACATGATCTGGAATTTTCTACTCCAAACGTGGGAACCGTGAGGCTGTGGTGTCTGGCGCATGTTGATTACTAAGCTTGGTTGGGCTGACCTCAAGCCTCCGGAGGCCGCCCCTTCCTCCCTGTCCACATGAAGCCTTCCCCGAACTGGCACCTTGTCAGAGCGGGAAGCCTGTCAAAGGTGCGTTATTGCCTGTCCTCACCTGCCAAAGCCCCCAAGTAAACTCACAATGTTCATTTGCCCAAATAGGGTCAAGCTGTCCGCTGTTTGCCCATTTTCCTTGAATAAGTCCTGCTATAACTACACACCTCTAGGGAAGAGGCAAATGAGTGAGAAAATTGCTACTTTCTGGGATAGTTGGCGGAAAATGGAATTTTTTTTTAATATTATTCCCTCTTTTTCACCTTCCTTCATAGCCGCGTAGCAAGTCCTATCTTGTCCGAGTTTTAAGATGTTTCTTGTAATCCTCCCAACGCTTTGTTCTCACTAATCTTTGTTTATGGCAAGCCCCCACATTACACACCTGGAGATACAGATGTATATTCTACATATATGTAAAGGGTACAATTTAATTGTTTAGTATACTCACAGACATGTGCAACTATTTCATCTTCTCATAAAGCAACCCCACGCCCTTTAGCTATCACCCCTCCACCTTATCCTCCTTCCTACTCCCCCAGCTCTAAGCAACCAATGATCTATTTCCTATCTCTATAGATTTTCCTCTTCTGGACATTTCATTAAAAATGGAATGAGATAATATGTGTTCTTTTGTGACTGACTTCTTCCACTTAGCAGGAAGTTAAGATTCAGCTATGTTGTAGCGTCTCAGTACTTCATTCCTTTTCATGGCCAAATAATATTCCATTGTATGACTATACTACATTTTGTTTTTTCATTCATCAGTTGATGGAGATTTGGGTTGTGTCCACCTTTTCACTGCTCTTAATAATACTGCTATGAACATTTTATACAAGTCTTTGTGTGGACATATGTTTTGATTTCTCTCAGGTATTTACCTAGAAGTGGAATTGCTGGATCATATGGTAACTGCGTGTTTACACATTCGGACCTTGGCAGTAATCTCTGAACTGGTCTCTCTGTCTCTATTTCCCAGCTTCCACCCTCTGTGTTGCTATTAGGCTTATATTAATCTTTCTGAAACATTGCTTTCACCATATGTTGCTTCTATTTAAAATCTACAATACTTTACCCCTGAGAAGCTCCCCATCACATCCTAATTCATGCTTCTAGCTCCACCCCATCAATGACCTACATCCATCTTCTCATCTAAGTGTATTTTCACTTTTCTAGAATCTAGGTGTGACCCTCTGTTCTGCTCAGGTATGGTCCTCATTATCATCTAAAGATACAATGATTATTTCCTGTGTGTTTTGGTTTATACATTTTCCCTTGATAGAATGCCATTCCTCCTCCTTTTCCCATCCAAGAGCAGTTTCTCATAGTTGTGTGGCCTTTTCCCTTTTCTCCTCTCTCCTTAACCCAGCCCACCTCCTCCCAGAAGACATACGTGCACATGGCCCTCTGTGTCTAACGGTGCCCATTTTTAATCCCTGTAGGAGATACAGCAGCGGCACGGTCTGGCCAACTCCATCTCTTCCTACCTAATTAAGCCCGTCCAGAGGATCACTAAGTACCAGCTGCTCCTGAAGGTATCTGCCCTCCCCTCTCTGCCACCCTGACCACACCGTTGACCAGGCCCAGGGAGTCCCAGCTTTGCCCAAGGATGGGAAAGCTTCCACCTGAAGACCTTTCCTCTACCTGGAGCAGAACTTCAGAGACGAGCCCACGCTGGCACTGCTGGTTCTAGACTGCATGTTCTATCCCATGAAATTCCAGATGCTTATTGGGGTGGGGGAGAGGAGAAATGGGAGCAGGAATGGACTGTGACTATTTTCACGTGCATCCACCACCGCACAGCTTTTAGTGACTGCAACCCCAGGCACTGGCTGGTACCTAGAGTCTCTCCTGTCCTTCCCTTTTGGGCAGATTCCTCCTGGTGGACCCTGCTTCCGATGGGATCCGGGGTCAAGGTGTTAGGGGCAGTGCCAGTCTATGTGGGCAGTGGAGGCCCAGGGCAGCACCTACCATTGCCTTAATCTCCACGTTTGTCAAGACTAGGAGGTTTCAGAGAGGAAATAGTTAAAAAGTACATATTAAAACACAGTGGCGCTCTGTATCTGCAGGATCCCATATGTTAGGGGTTCTTCTGGAGCCAGCCAAGAGATTTGGGTTTTTTCCAAAATCTTTTTCTTTGAAAGTCAAATAATCAAATTATGTAAAATACTGAGTGATTTGGGCTGATTCTTCTCAGAGAAGGACACACTGACAGTCTGAAAATATGACATTTCCCCACAGAAAGCCTGGGACAGCAATATCATAGGCAGCTATATAACCTGTATCTATATTAATTCTTAATGTGCAAGCATGGAGTTTTCCCTAAGTTTGAATATTTTGCTCGTCGCTCCTCAAATGCAAAGGGTAAAAGCACAGGGAGAGGCATGTCATAAGTAGTATAGTTCCAGAGAAAATCTGTTGAAGTTCAGCTCTGTGAGATGCTTGCTGAACCTCACATATTCTATCTGCTTCACTAAATCTGAAAACCAGTCTAGTTTCAAATCTAGATTCTAGTCACGTTGGGGTGTGCCCAGCTTTCCAGTCTGTGGGGTCTTCCTGCCTTAGCACTTGTAGCTCCGTGATAAGAGGAGTGGGGGCAGCAGTGAGTCGTGCCCCGACCTCTCTTCTCACCTCTGGATCAGGGGAGGGCCCTGCACCATCCTTCTTCCCCTTCAGCCTCCTCCTTCAAGCCATCTCCTTCTTCGACTCCAGGAAGAGACAATGGGCTTCACTTCCAGGCCCTCCAGTCTCCCAACCCTGAAGAAATGACGTAGAGAATCACCACAGGGCATCACGCCCTTGGCCTTTATTGAGACTGGTATCAGAAATAACTATGCAGAACATCACGGCTGTTCGGGCAGAACTGCTGCTGGCATTTTGAGGATGCCATCCTGTCTGTTTTTGAATTTTCTTATATAAAGGCTCACAGAAATTCTCCTAAGATCTCGGAGTGGTGGCGGGAGGCTTCTCTTCTGAAAAATTGGTGTGCTTCCTACCTTTAAATCACAAGAGCTTGAGGTCCTTCTTTGCCTTTGACTGTCAGAGAGTTAGCATCCACTTTTGTGGTTACTTACAGGAATTCCTCCTTAGCCAGATTTCTGTGTATAATTATCCTCTCCTTCTCTAGCCCACTTGATGCACGACGCTTCTAAATGATTTTTCTGGTGCCAGAAGATTTTTTTTTTTAATTTATTTTTGTGGTTTTCAAATTTAAGTATCCCAAAGCCTTTTCGGGAATTGGTGGGGTTGTGCATTGAAAAAACAAAACAAAACTGGCATGCCCACCCACACTGCCAGGGTCTTAAATCAATGAAGATGCAGTTCGAAAAGAAATATAGTTTGTCACCTCTCCCTGTTAATCCCATAAGGCTGAAGTTCCTGGGATGAATTTTGTGACATGGACAAGGGAGGGAAGTAGATGATGGGTGGGCTTCCCTGTGTTTTGCTTTAGGCAGATGGAGGGGTGGGCTCTGGGCCTTCATTCTGTAACTGGATGTTTTAGGAAGAGAGGACCGTGCAGGTAACTGAGAAGGGAGACAGTGAAGTAGGGGGAATTTGTTGTAGAGACATTGAAAAATTATTTGGGACAAAAAAGAGTTAAGATACATTTGACCTCTTTTAAATGTGCTGGTAGCAGAGTGCTTGCTGAGTAAAAGAACAATAGTTTGCTTTTACTATAAATAAATAATATGGGATTTATGTTCTTATTAAAGTTAGTTTTATTCCGAATAAATTAATACTTAATTATCAGTATCCTCTGGGGTTCCTCCCTTTAGGTGTTGCATGAAAGTGAAAGTCAGAGTGTTCAGTTGTCTGCATGTAAATCTGCTACAGCTGTCCTTGTGGAGACTAAATTAAATATGGAGCCTTCTCCTTGTCCTAAACCATAGCAGGGATCTGAGGAGAACTCATTGGTTTTGCTAGTTGATCGGTGGACTTGCCAGATTACTTTGGGAGGTTAAACTAATTGGTGTTTTCTGTTGCAAACTGAAGCATATTTCTTTCTCTTTTTTTTTGGCTGAGTTCGGTCTTTGTTGCTGCGCGCAGGCTTTCTTTAGTTATGGTGAGAGGGGGCTACTCTTCGTTGCGGTGCACAGGCTTGTCGTTGCGGTGGCTTCTCTTGTTGCGGAGCACAGGCTCTAGGCACGCGGGCTTCAGTAGTTGTGGCATGCGGGCTCATCAGTTGTGGCTCGCAGGCTCTAGAGTGCAGGCTCAGTAGTTGTGGCGTGTGGGCTCAGTTGCTCCACGGCATGTGGGATCTTCCTGGACCAGGGCTCGAACCCTTGTCCCCTGCATTGGCAGGTGGATTCTTAACCACTGTGCCACCAGGGAAATCCCTGAAGCATATTTCTGATTTTTGTCTTATGTTTCTGCCTAGAAGTTCCTTTGATGATGTATGAGAACAGGTTGGGAGGATCAAAATTAGGAAAGGATGGGGAGAATCAGAGAACTTCAGGTTGGCAGAAGTAAATAGAGCTTTCTGAATGATGATGCTGTTATACTGACTGGAACCAAGGACAGAGCTGAGAACTGATCATGTCTACCTCCCAAACATGTACTCTGGGCAGTTCACCTCTTCTTTGGACACTCAAACCTCTCTTCTTCATATGGAAATGCATCCAAGATGACACAAAGGCTTGGATTCTCATATCAGATGCTCATTAATCAGATAATCTTACCAAGTATAAAGCTTTACTAATAATTTCAAAGATACAAATAATCCCAAAACAGAGGTAAAACACAGAGAGAAGATCACCAATAGCTCCAAGTCCTTTCTTACAGCATCAGGATGTGCTGTGGCCCTGATTAACATGCAAGGTTTCTAAATGATGTATGTCGCATCCTATCACTTACCCTGAAGAGAGCCATTTTGGTCATGAAATGTAATCACTTTTTACTTAGACAGTTGTGTAACTTATGTGATATTGCCCATGGATTCTATGTTTGTTTACCATGAGAAGTCCTAGACAGACTAGATATATCCTACTAACAGCACTCCATAAATAAGTACTCTCCCGCTAGCAAGTACTACTAGTTTGTCAAGAGGTCTGTCATTAATGTGTTTATAAGGTTTGATCTTGTCAACTTCCTTCTTTCCTGGAAATGCATCCCCACCCATCCACCCATTCCCTGCCTTCCCTTACACCATTCCCTCTCTCCTCCACAGAAGGAGAGAGTATGGATTGTAGATCTCTTAACCTTTTCCTTCCCATTGTCCAAGTGAGCAAGATACGATAACCCTGATAGGAACAATGAAAGCCAGCATTCTTCTGGTTTGGGTGAAATCATTCCGAGTGGCCTTTATGGTTACTAAAACAGTTGGAAATTATCTTTTCTCCATCCACCAGATACTATATATCTTTTATGGATATAGTAATGACCTAGTCTCCAATGAGGATGTAAAAGAGAGGACACGCTCCAGGAGGACAGGTGGAAGACAGGGTAGCATGGTGGATGGAGTACCTGGATTTGGGTTCAGGAGACCTGGATTCAGGCTCCTGCATGGCCTCTAGTGAATTCTATAACCTGGGGGAAATCTCTGTCCCTATTAATCACAGTGTCCTCATCTGACAACGCAAGGACTAATCCAGAATCCCATCTATTGGCCCCAGGTTAGGAACTCCTGATCCGTATGATCTAAAAATCTTTGATAACTGAACAACTATGCCTGTCATGTCCGTAACCCCAAGTTGCCCCCAGTATGGTGGAAGTCATTCGGGCAGTAGAGGTGTGTAAATAAAGGTGGTGCTGGCAGTAGGCATGCAGCGATGTACGAGCACCGTGTGTCCTTCGCACACCATCTGTCTCCTCTTTATGATCACACAGCACTGCACCTCTGTTCATGTGTTTTGCCAGGGGTATTCCCTGACCTCCAGGAAGTCAGTCGAGTGACAGAGAATGCCCTAGTTGCTGACTTCTAGTGCCAGCCATTTGGGAGTTGGGTTGAATTGAGTTAGTTTGGATTAGACTGAGCTGAGGAAGCTCGGCCTGGGAAAAGCATGGTGGTTGGATTCTTTGGAGATAACCTTTCCACCCCACCCCACTTTCCTTATACCTCAGAGGGGACCATTACAGAGAATGAAGCTGGTGTATAAATCCTTGAGGAATTGGTATATAATCGCCTTGAGGGGTTAGGAAGCGGGAGGGTGGGGAAGCTGGGGGAGACGGTCCTCAATGTATCTGGACTTTTTTCGCAGGAACTTTTAACTTGCTGTGAAGAAGGGAAAGGGGAGCTCAAGGATGGCCTGGAGGTGATGCTCAGCGTCCCAAAGAAAGCCAATGATGCCATGCACGTCAGCATGCTGGAAGGTAGCTGTCCTCTCAGCCTCCTCAGGGGAGCCGCCTCCTTTCCTAAGACCATGAAGCTTGTGTCATGGGAGGGAAGTGGCATGAAGTCAGGCAAGGGGCCAAGCTAGAAGAGAGGAGAAATGGCAAATTGTTACATAGGTCCTGGGGAAGCGTGAGAGGAGATCCACAGGGGCGAGCTCAGCTAACACCTGCCTCCAGGCCTGTGCCGAATCAAATATGTGGACGACTTGCTGCCTGAGAGGTAGAGTAGGAAGGCTGTCATCCTTACTATAAATGCGCTAGAGCCCCTGACCCACAGCAGCCCTCTTCCTCTGCATAACATTTGCACTGCGTTTGTCATCAGAATAAGTAGAAATCCTGCACATACACACACCCACCGTCTTTAGCCTTGCGCCCTGCTCTTTTTTTATATACTAAAATATACATAACATAAAGTTTACTGTCCTAACCATTTTTAAGTGTACAGTTCAGTTGCATTAAGTACATTCACGTTGGTATGCAGCTACCCTCATGCCCTTCCTAGCTGGTAAGGAAAGTCCAGCCAGCTAAACCTGATAGGACTTTGCTGAAGCACGTTCATCGGCTGGAACCATGCTCTTGGGACCCAGAAACCTGGTAGAGTGAGACTCCAATAAGTGCTCCTAACACCGCACAACAGAGCAGATATGGGCAGAGCAGCCTCTTTGGGGTGGAAACTGTTCGATGTGTTAATACTCAGTATCCCAATCTGGGCTGACAAACAGGTGAGATAAGGAAGGTGAGTCTACTCCATTGTACACGGTAAACCTGTGGGGTATTTCCTCTCTTCTGGTCTCCATCACCCCCCACCACTTGCCCCGCCCCAACGCCATCTAAAAGACTTGGTCTGGTTTTAGTACTTCCTGGGCCACCCTTAGCACAGGAAGCCCCACTTCTTCATGCAAAGGAACCCTGATTACCTGCTCTAGACTGAGCCCTGACCATCTGAACATATTCCTAGTGTCACACTTTCTCCACCTCTTCTTTTCTGTTTGCACCTGCTCCCCACGCCCACCCCCACCCCTGCATGTCCGCCTCTGTAAGGACCCTCTCCTCCGGCCTGTCCCTGACGTGTATTCCGGATCCAGCTACTCAAGGGATGCTCTGTGCACCAGCAGCAGCAGCACCTGAGAGCTCGTCAGAGCGCAAATTCATGGGCTCCAGCCCATCCCTACTGAATCCCGGTCTCTTGGGTGTGGAGGAATGGGCAGGAAATCTAGGTGATTCTTACCCACACTAAAGTTTCAGAACCTCTATTAAAGTGGCATGAATATAAATTGTTGAAGCCTTGTGCACCACGCAGTATAGGAGCGATCCTAGGAAGAGTCCTAGGAATGGAACGTAAGAAATGAAGCAACAACAAATGGAGTAGAGTCAAGGGCACTCAGGCAGGCAGCGTTTGTCCTCAGCCCCACTCCGAGCTCCAAGACAGGGACAGTGGGAGCTGTGGAGGGAGAAGGAGAGATGGGGTTTACTTTGCAGGAGGTCCCCGGCTGACAGTGGGGCTGGGGGAGGCTGCACAGGAGCTTTGCAGGAGGTTCCACTGATACTGGTTCTGGAGAGGAGGCCTGGGTGTTTTTTAGGGTTCGACGAGAACCTGGACGTGCAGGGGGAGCTGATTCTGCAGGATGCCTTTCAAGTGTGGGACCCCAAGTCGCTGATCCGGAAGGGGCGCGAGCGACACCTGTTCCTCTTTGAGATCTCCTTAGTTTTCAGCAAGGAGATCAAAGACTCTTCAGGACACACAAAATATGTTTACAAGAACAAGCTACTGGTAGGTGGGGCAGGTGGGGTCAGATGAGACTCTCCATTTGCATAGTGCCCTTGGGCAGGAAGGGGTCTTGAACACTCCGCTCATCTCTCCCCTGGCGCCACACCAAAACCATCCTGGACAAATGAAAATGCGTCCTAGTTGGAAAGCGCCCCCTCAACTCCCACCTTTGCATCTTAGCGTTCACCGTTCTTCTTCCAGTTGGCTTTGGGCGCCTCCCTCTTCACCTTCCCTCCCTGCTACCTGCTCATCAGGCACGTGCCTGTAGGTCCTTGCATCCTGGGTAGAAGAACAGAACATCCGATCTGTTTAAGTTTGATTGACAGAGCCCCTCCCTCGGTCCTCTCCTCTCTGTTGCCTTTCCCTTCCCAACCCCAGCCCTAAGTCTCCCCACTGCCCTCCCCTTCCCCGCCTCTCACAGGCATTTCCTGTCTACAGACCTCAGAGCTGGGTGTGACGGAGCACGTAGAGGGCGATCCCTGCAAATTCGCCTTGTGGTCTGGGCGCACCCCATCCTCAGACAATAAAACAGTGCTGAAAGTAAGTACTGCTCTCTGCTGGGCACGAGACCAAGGTTGGGGATAGCTGAAGGGAACGCGGAGGGATGTGGGCAGGATCCACCTGAAAGCTGGGGCCTGGAGACTCCACCGGGCCACTGGGCTTCTCTCTCTCTCGGGAAGGGCAGCTTCACATGGGTGTTGAGATGCAAATTCTATCATGAAAGTAGCCTGAAATCTCAAGATGAGTGGTCTCCTAACTGCAGGCACCTGCTGGAGCATGGCGGGAAGAAGGCAGGGAATGGCCTCAACAGGGCCCATGTAAATACGTCCTGTCCCTATGGCTCCTTCAAGTGGCAAGGACAACAAATGACCCTTTGGTAAACGGCACCTTGATTTGCTCCCCATTCACTCAACATTTTTTTTCCTGAACACCTTCCACATATGAGGTATTCTGCTCAGTGCTGTGGAGGATAACTATGTATGGGATATGAACCCAGTCCTCTGGGAACTTATGTTCTAGGAGCTCTAGTGAATCATACTAACATGAGAACTATGCTGATTGAGAGGAGTGTTGAGAAGGGGCCTTAAGGAGTCACCTCAGCTCCCCAGGGTGCACGTAGCCTGGGAACTGAGTCAGTGCCCGTGGTCCTGTTAGTGTAACCGAGGAGAGATTCTGCACATGGTGCACCCACCGGTCACGTGCTTACCAGGGAAGTGCCCATCCCCCAGGAAGAGATGCGCCAGCCCTGACCGAGCTTCACACCTGTTTACTCTGAATGCCAGCATAGCTGCTACCTGACGTGAGGCAGAAGTACCTGAAAAAACTTCCATGAAGACAAATGGGGTGTTCATGGAGTGGTAGCAATGCCTTCAATGAACGGGTTTACTGGGCTAAAAACCCAGGACTGACTTTCAATCAGTACAAGCCTATGTAGCCATATCAGTGTTGAGCCTCCTGACGTATATCCAGTTATACCAGTTGGTAAATGGCCGCTGCCTCCAAATGCCCCCTTGCTGCCCCTCCTGTGCTCCCCAGGCCTCCTCAGAATCTAGTAACTGAAGTGTTAACCCTTGGCCCAGCAGGGGCAGTTATCAGTGCTGGTCAGTGCCTCCCAGGTTATTAAATACTTTGAAAATCATCCCGTAGAAATCTACATTGAGTCTTGGGGTCATAGCCCTGTTCTAGGAGTTGGAGAAGCATGTCCCTGGGATTGAAGAGTCACAAGTATAAAACGAGAGAAATAAACCCCTCCAACATTTGGTATCCTTGAAGGTGATGGATTAAGCCTGCAAGAGGAGGGTTGAGAACTGTCTCAGTGGATTGAAGGGAAATGGGATTCTCACTCTCTCTCCTTGTGGCACTCCAGGCCTCCAACATAGAAACCAAGCAGGAATGGATCAAGAACATACGCGAGGTGATTCAGGAGAGGATCATCCACCTGAAAGGAGCTTTGAAGGAGCCAATCCAGCTCCCCAAAACACCAGCCAAACAGAGGAACAATAGTAAGAGGTAACCAGCGTCTCTGCCCCCAGCACAGCCTCGCAGGCTTCCGGGAGTGGGGGTGGGGTGAACCTTTGCTTCCACGGGGGCGGTGCACTCTGCAGGCGGCACCCCTCTCTGTGACACCCCACTGAGTTCTACCTAAGAGGAGTCACCTTCTCTTTAAGCATCTCATTACTGTTACTGTCAGTGACATTCAGCAGGGCTTCCCTGGGCACCTGTCCTCTGATAAACACGGTGCTGGGTGCCTGGGGAAGATAAAAGGAAGTGTACGATGAGTCCATTCCCTCAAGAACCACCTGACAGTCACATCTCACACGTGGAATAGTTAGACAAGAAGAAGCAGGACCACCCGTAGGGACAGGAAATGCTGCAGGCATCAAGGAGAGGGGACTTTGGATGAGCACTGGAGTGAAGTGTCTGGGGAAAGCTTTGGGAAGGAGGTGGCTTTGAGTCGGGGCTCTCTGGGCTGGCTAGACAGCCAAAGGACTGTAATGTGGGCGTGGTAGGTGGGACTGTCACTGCAGCTCTTACTGCAAGCCCCAAGAGTCCTCGTCTTCATTCATCTGAGATAAGCAATATGATGGGGCAGAGGAGGACTTATTTTTTATATCTGCATCTCCCTGGGCCCTTCTGAGTCTGAGTTTTCCTAAGACCAGTGGATGACTGCTTGAGTATCTCTTTCTCGAGTCTCCATGCTACAGTCACCTACAATGACTCTCTTGGAGGGCACTTCAAGAGAAAGCATATGAAAGCTTCATACCAGTTTTGGAAAAGAAAAAACAAAAACAGAGTTATGGAGGTGATGGATGTTGGTGACAACAGGCTGTCCTCTCCTCTCCTATTCATGAATGGATTAAATTCAGGAGATTTTAGTTGACCCTTTGGTGCCAACCAGGCTACACAGGCTTGGGAGCCACCAAGGGAGGTGGTAGCCAAAAGAAGGGTGTGGCTGAGGTAGAGAGAGATTCCTCCAGGAGGCAGGAGCCCCAAGACCAGCATGACCAGGATAAGGTCCCCTCTCGGTGCTGAAGGAACAATTATAACTGTGTTAGGGAGGGGTTATTTTGATTTCAGTTACCTTTGTCCAGAGTCCAGGTAAGGGGCAGACTTAGTTTAGCACTAGAGACAGACCCTGCTGTAGGAAGCCTCTACTTCAATAAAGAAGAGAGAATGGAAACAGTTATAAGGAATTGAAGGTCCAGGACCATGGTGGGAAGGATATTCAGGTGAGCTTAGCTAGGGTTACTCTGCAAAAAAGGCCCCTTTTTCCTATAGTAGGAGAGTTTGAGCATCTCTAGAACATGGGATGGACATATCTTGGAAATGCCTCACACCTTTTCTTGGTCATTGTCCTGTGATGAGAGGGGGAGAAACGTTGTCAGTCTCCGCAGAGAACAGCCAGCCATTGTGTTATTTCATTAGCTTGGCTCCCTGCATATGGGGACAGAGTTTACAGAGGAGTGGACTGGCTTGGGTAATGCAACCGACACTCCTGGATGGGCTCCCCACATCCCCCGGAACTGGCCTCATCTGGTGTGGACCAGAAGGGCCTGCAATGGGCCAGAATAGTGAGAAGCAGAACGTACAGCCAGCTCTCAACTGTCTACAAATGGTGGGGAGCACTGGTCCAGATATCTGAAACAACAGATGATCTGAAACTCCTTTATTTTTGGTTTTGAAATACATCACATGATTTCTTTCTACAGTAGATCTTCCTTCCTATGAATCTATGGCTTATATTATTAAAATAAATTGGCATTTCCCAAGCCCACAAATGGTGGTGAGAGAACAATTGACTTAGAAGTGTTCTGGGTGGGAGAAAACACTTTTTACGACTAGCAGACCCAGTGTATGTACATTGGCATCCCATGTGTGCCCACATGCACGCGTGTGTCCACACACACTCACACTCCAGATTGTAGTTATTTAGACTCTGAGATTCGGTATATGGGATATGTTGCCCATGTGGTAACACTGTCAGGCACTGAGTTCCCATTTCCCCTAAGGCTATACTTCTCCATAAGCAGTATCACGGGTGTGACTTTCACAAAGACCTCCATAGGAAGAGCTGTCACTTCCTGGGCTGGTTTATCCAACCCCTGGCCCACATCTCCAGTTTTTCCTGACACAGACTCTTCAGCCTTCACCAGTTCCCAGGCATCTAATCCCCGTTGGCCAGAGCTTTGTGTTCAGTGTAGGATTGGGACCCAGTTCTAAAGCTGGAGAGTTGAGGGAGCATGTGAATGGGACAGCAGTGTGGTCCAGGGGCCCAGGAAGGGGTCCAAACGTCAGGAGTGCACTTAGGAGACTATCTTATCAGACACTCAGGAGCACAGCTGGCTCAAAAGCTGCTGCAGAATCTGTGACCGTCCTCTTATCTTTGAGAAGATGCCTTGGTCTTCTGTGTTAATAAGAAATCATCATAAATAAGCATGAGATCACCAAGACCCACCAAAATGAAGGCAATAAACTCCTCCAGACCCAGAAGTTGAGGGTCCGACCTTCCCAAGGATAATCTCCCCTGGGGAAGATGTCCCACCCCATTTTCTTGAGCAAAAGAAACACAGGTCAAAAAGGTATCTTCTCAGTTCTCTTCTCTTTATAAGCCAGCTATAAGCCACCCCCACCCTGTTACAGCATACACAGAAAATCTGTTTGAATACCCTGAACTCTGGGACTGTTGCAGATGACCCAGGCAGCTGGAGAGAAGCCTAGGTTCTAAGCAGGACATACTTCTTCCTACTGCCTTTTATAGACCCATTCCTAGTGAAAATAAGTAAGTAGCTGCCCACTCTGCACCGTGGGCCAGAGGAGTTACGGAGAGGAGTCACCTGTGTTCAGTTATCAACATAGTGATTATGTATTTGCTAAGTGCAAGAAGTGACATCATTGAAAATTACATGGGACCTGCTTCCTTTCATGGGATAAGTTTAGACACATCCCTGCTGGAAAGCACTAAGGCTCTGCTCCGCCAGCCCAGCTGGAAACCCTTGTGTGCTCTAAGCCCACAGTCGCTCCCCCCACCCCCACCCCTGTTGCTTTTCTCTTCTTCCTGCAGGGATGGAGTAGAGGATGTTGACAGCCAGGGGGATGGGAGCAGCCAGCCAGACACCATCTCCATTGCCTCTAGGACCTCTCAGAACACAGTGGACAGTGACAAGGTAGGACAGTGCCCCAACCTTCCTTCCCCCAAGACTTCTTGTTGGCTTAACCACCCCTGGAGAGTTAACCCCTAGAGGAATTTCTCCCATGGTGGAGCCTGACCTCAGGAGCCAGTGGTCTCTTTGTGCCGGCCAAAGGGGAAGGAGCAGGGCTGGAGGAGGTATGTCACAGCATGGAGATCTTGTCTGAGGGGCAGAAGATTGAGGTGGCCAGCCAGACCTCTCACGTCATGAGAGTTTAGCAGAACTGGCGAGGGTAGAGAGTGAGTCTGGGTTTCCTCTCCTTCTGAGATGCCTCACCGGCGCTGCCTGGGCTGCTCTGCCTTCTGGGAGGCTGGAACTCAGGGAGCTGAGGCTGGGATAGTTTCCAGAGACCTAAATTTAGACCAAGATCAGTGATTTGGGAAATGGCCACAGAGATGCTGGTTGGAAGGGGCCTCCTATCCGAAGGGGCTCTGGTGGAAATGATGCCCTCCTCTGGCCAGAGTATTGGGGCTCAGTTCCTGAGGGGCAGAGGACCAGGAAGTGGTATTTGAAGCGGCGTGGAGGGATGTAGTTGTCTCAGGAGAAAACCTGGTCACTTGCTTGCTTACATTTTGGAGCAAGTAAGCAAAAGTTAGGAGCTCTGATGGGGAGCCAAAGAAAGGAGAATGTAGCAAAGACTCAGTGCATTTGCTCAAGCTAGCAGAGGAATTCAGCGGTCTGAATGTGCAGGAGGGACGGGGAAGGTTCTGTCTCTGACCCTACTCTCATTTGCTTACCTCGGGGTCGGAAGAGTTTGAGGTGATCGTTTTCTGAATACTAGGGATTTTATTAATAAAGGTTTGGGTTTACAAGGACCATTTGGCCCTAGTTTCTAGACCTAGTATTTTGGCCTTAGTCCTTCAGCCTCAGGCAACAGGCTGTGTCCTCGCTTCATTTTAGTTTTCTAAGTTAGGGGCATTTTAAAAAGATAATCTGCATTCATTAGGATTTTTCCTAATTTTTTTCTTACTGGGAAAAAAAAAAAGACTATGCCCCCCAAACCTCCTAAGATCATGGCGCTAAATCGTGCTCTAGACTAGTGAGCAAGGACTTGCAAGGTAATTCATTCTGTTTGACGTCCTGCCTTCAAGTTTCTAAGCCACTTTTGACTATCAGAGTGGATGGAAAATTGTTTTTTTTCTACTTGTAAAACATACAAAGAAAACTAGTTCTGTACTTTCCTTTCTCCTCTGATCCGTTGTTTAGAACTATAACCCAGAGTATCCTATGAATGAAAGTGTTTATTTTTAAACAGTCAGTGGGTGGTAAGTGAAGTGCATGTTTCCCATGTTCAGACATAGCAGCCTATTAATTCCATGGTCTGGGGGATGCCTCCCTCCCAGCTGCTGCTTTGTCTTCCCCGCGACCCTTAAACAGACACCTCTGCCAGAGACAGCTGTCTTAGGAAGCCCTGGCTCCAGCCTTTCCTTGTCCTCTGGCAAGGTGAGTGTGGTTAGAATAGAACGCCTCCAACAGCAGGCATTTCTTTGTTAATGAGGAACCCTGGTACTTACACGTTATCCACAAGTAAGGAAACTGACGCCCAGAAAGTCTGAGTGACTCGTCTAAGAAAATCCTAGTGGTGAGTGGAAAAGCAAGAACCAGAACCCAGGTCTCCCTGATTCACTGTCATGTTTTTTCCCTCGCTCTTATTAAAGTCAAAGCTTTGAGCTCCCAATGCTAAGATGAACTCAGCTGGCCAGACCTTCTGCACATTCCACAAAAACATCAGTCACATGTTCATGAAAAAGCGCCCACCACATGCCGAGCTCTGTGCTGGATACTGTAGAGACATGTGGATGCTTTGTTGAGTGTGAATCCTTATATGTGTAATTTCCGTTTCATGTATGTCTCTATAGCCAGGCTCTTAAGCCCTGATGAGGGCCGGGGTTGTGTCTGTCTGTTTCATGGCTGTATCCTCAGCACATAACACACATGGATGCTCAGGAAGTACTTGGGGAATGAACGAACAGAGTGGGTAGAGAACTCCGGCATGAAGAGGAAGCTAAAACAGGTGGTCTGAAAGCAGCCATACATACAAATATTGTATTTTTAAATATGCTAAAGAAGCCTAGAAGTTTCCTTACTTGCAAGCAGAAAGCTGCAGGTAATGTTCCCGGCCTGTTGGGAACATTAACCCTTAATTACCTTCTCAGCATGGGCAGCGGGTTGGGAGATGAAGAAAGATTCTGTGTTCTGACACAAAACCTGGAAAATGGCTTAGAAATAGTCAGATAAAGGGAGGGCCTGTCTGTGACCTTGCACTGCAGTTAGAATGTTGTTACTCTTCTGACACTGAGCAGTGAGATCAGGACAGCCAGGTGTTCCCTTGACCTGCCCTGTCCTTCATCAGAGAAACCATTTATTGGTATCTTTGAATTCACAGATGTTATCAACAAAGTTAAATTTCCCCCTATCTATACCCGAAGACCAGGAAACTGGTCTCCATTGGTTTCCAAGTGGTCAGGTGAACAGACTCTGAAGAAGAGGAAGAGCAAGTGGGTTGATTCAGGTAGGCTGAGCCTACCTGGGCAAACAGGGTGGCTGTGGGGAGAGGATGGGGCAGAGGCACCTCACAGGGATCAGGGTCATTTTATTGGTGAGTTTCTAGGAAAGGCCCCAGTCTTCCTCTTCTAATCCAGAGGAGTGAGAGTCATAGCACTGTGGGCTGGGTGGATGGTAAATGTAACCATTAAAGGGCGATGACAGACGACCTTGAGGAGCTGTGGGGCCCCAAGGCCCCTCTGCAATCCCCTTGTGTGTCCTCTGTGCGCTGGGGTGGGGTGGAAGGAGTTTGGACACACCTGGATTCAAATTCCAGCTCTGGCACTCACCCTCTGTGTCACATTGCCTGAGTTACTGCACCTTAATTCCCCAACCTGTAAAACAAATACCCATCTCACTGAGTCCTTGGGAAGGTTAGGTAAAATATATTTAGTTGACATCTCTTAGACATTCAGTAAAGGTTAACTTTCCATCCTTATTACAGGGGAAGCAGAAATTTAGATACTGTGAATAAGAGTGCACAATTATTAAGCAGACTGAGGGTCTTTGGAAGTTCTTGAGTAGAGTTCTGCCCTCTGAGTCCTTAGTTCATTAACTGTCAGTAGGTTTTTTTCTATATTAGACCTAAAGGGATGGAACATCAGTTTACTTGTCTATCATAGGGCAACTTTACTCCTCTTCCCATTTGCTAACCCTTAGAATCTAAGACGTAGCTATTTGTAGTTAGCTTTGGCTCGTGGCTTATTTTATTATCCAATGGGTTATGGTCCATTACTGCCAGGTATTTCACCTTAATCCTCAGATTGTATCACCTTTGGCCAGTGGTAACCCCTAAGTCTTTAGATATTTGAAGACAGTTGTCTTTTCTCTTAATCTTCTTTGTTTAGAAGTCCTCAGTTTCCCCAGCTATTCCTTGTATTAATGTGTTTTCCGACCCTTCCATATCCTGGTTGCCTTCCTCTGGTTTACTCTAGTGTGTAATGATCTGTGTAAAATGGGGCCTCCAGCATGGTATATAAGTACATTAGGTGTGATCTAACTGATGCAAATTCATCTCCTTGTTCTAGAGCTACTACGCTTGCCCTCCTCCCTAAGAAGGTTCACCGTGTCTAGTAGGGTGTACAGTGCTGGCTCATAAAATCTCCTTGCCTGTTTTTGTGGACTGCCCTTAATTCAGCAGATGACTTAGAAACCTGAGTGTCAGACTACTTAATATCTATTAGATTTTCTCTTGCTTAGTTCCATCCACAATCCAGTATGTTTTGAATATAAATTATTCTGTCCAGTATGTCAGCTGCATTTCCCAGCATTATTGGCTAAACATACGTTTTGTGGCTTCATCCAAATTCTGGCTAAAAAGACAAGGTTGAGAACAGAAGACCAATGCCCGGCCCCTCCTCATTTCCCACCCAGGTTTTGACACTTGGAACCCTCCTTGTCTGACTCTTCTTTCTAGGAAAGGGAACTCCCCCACTTTTCTCTATAACAGAGAAGCTGGAATTGCTTGTGGTAAATCCTCCCTTGATGAGGAACCAGTCTAATATTATTAATTCTGCATTAAACGCTGACAAAGCCAACACAGGTGCCTCAGTAAATGGCACGAATAAGCTTTCCCCAAAGTTGCTTTTGCTCATCTCTCAAATGGGTCTGCCTAATTAGGTTCTACCTTGCCCCTGTCCCATGTAAAAGTGTCATCTCCCTGAAGGCAAATGCATGTGTGCTTACTTTGTTCTGTAGAGATCTGGGTCTGAGCCCCTTCCTACTCTGTCCAGAACATGCTCACACTACTCTGGGCATTCCACTGTAAAGTCTCTTTTGCTTATACACGTATTAAGTGATGGAGCTTTGCAACCACACTTCAAAGATATCCAGAATTATAGAATTGTAGTCAAGCAAGGCTGGGTTATGAGGTGGCAGTGAAGAAGTGTCTTGTAGTTGAACACGATGGACGTCTGCTGAATAATTACCAGCTAATGGTGCAGAAGCAGCCATCTGGGCAGTGACAGTCCCTGTGCATGTATAAGATTTGCCATTTAGACTAGGCATGCTGGAGACGTTCAATAAATGCTTATTGAATTGAACATCACAAACACCTCCTAGTAGGGATGCTCTTCATCCAAAATACACTATGACTTTCTAGACATGTCCAGACTGGCTGGAGACAGGGAAATTGAGTTGTGAAATTGAGTGCTATAGTCCCTGCAAAAATTACAAGGGAAAGAACACTGCTGGAACATCCCGGGGCTGATTGTGATTTTAAGGAGGGATTTCAAAAGGAAGCAAATGTGATCTAAGGTACAAGGTGGGCTGATAATGACAGTGTGCTGAAGGGGGACGGGAGATGCCTGGAGAAGCCTGGAGATTCCAGGATTTAACCCAGAAGTTTTTAAACTCTCGACTGTCAAATCGATATAATGGGTCATGACCAAAATTTTGTTTTACTGTGTGGGAAGAAACGCTCTGAAGTCAAAGGATTCCTACAAGGTCACTCACTGCAGTAACGTGATGCCTCTAACAAGGGGCGGGGCAGCCTGGCTGCAGAAGCCTTCTGGGAATAGACTTCTCAAGAGCCTCACCTGGTTTGTCAGAACCTGGTAATCCTGACACAGGCGCTCTGGGAGCACAAAGCAGGCCACTAGGTGCAAGGGCTGTAGTCCAAGAGGGTCCAGCCCATGTTTTGGGGAGGTCCCAACCCCTGAGTTGGCCTATGTCATCTCTCTTCGTACATGCTCTGTGTTGAGGGCCCACTTACTCCACAGCAGGTGTTGCTCTCCATGCCGAGAGTACAGCAACGAATGAAACAAGGCCCTGCCATCCTTTGGCTTGTTGTCTTACAGGGAGGAAAGGTAAATAACCAGAAAGAGAAAGGATGGCATCCCTAGTCTACTGCTAATAGCATCAGAGATAAAAAGCTTCTAGGTTTTTCTTGTAAGAAAAAGTGGGCTAATGCTGCAATTGGAAGAACTCAAATTAAATGTAAGAAATTAGTTTCCTTGTAAAGATTAGTGTTGATCGGGGGACGGAGGGGAAAAAATAGAATCTCTTCATTTAAATGGGCTCATAAGTAGAAAAACCCTCCAGAGAATAAGGATGGATATAGAGCTTCTTGGGAGGAAGGAGAGCAAATTGGGTCCCATTCCCTAGAAGCAGAGTCTGAGACCATGATTCCTATGCATGTAGTTTATTAAGGGTGTGCTTTCAGGAAAAGGGGCAAGAAACAGGGGCCAGTGCAGAAGGAACTAAAGCAAATGTGCATGTGGTTTCAGCTGGAGTCTAGCTCAGTCTGATCCCTCCTGGACCCGGAGTGTGAATTGCACCCAGAGTTTGCCCCACCTTCGGGCAAGGGGCCTGGCCTTTTGTGATAGCTGTGAGCTGTTAGCAGCCAACATGCACAAGAGCTGGGGCATGGGAACCGCAGCAGGAAAGAGGATCTGAGTGGGCTGCAAAGGCGTCTACTGCACAGAGGAAGGGGATGGGTTTGGGGACCAGGCATGGATTCAGTCCCTGGTTGTTCACCAGCTGCAGGACCTTGAGTGGGTCATTTAATCATTTCATGCCTCAGTCTCCAAGTCTGTACAGTGAAGGCAATGGTTTCAGCTTCCTGGGATTTTGAAGGACTAGCCAAGATCCTGTGTGAAAGAGGGTGTGAAGCAGAGGAGACATGCGGTGGGTAGGTCGCTGTCCGGGTGACTATAGGCGACTGGCGTGAGAGAAAATAGACAGCGTGCTCCCTGGAGTTTTAAGGGCCTACAGATCACTGGCTTTCGCCACTAAGGAGAAAAACCAAACATCTGGAAATGTGGAGACTCAACAGTGTTAGGACTAATAAAAATCCTGTCAGTTCACACGATGTAATATTTTTCACTTAACTAATTAATTAAACTAACTAATTAATTAAAAAAACCATCAAGATGATGCAACACACCAGCAGGATATAACTAGTTATAAAGAGAAAAGTGCATTTTGAGCCGTATCCCCAGATATTTTGTGTGTGTATAATGTACACAGTTTCATGATATATTTGGGTGAATGACCTCTATTTTGTTGCTACTTTTTTAGTTATATTAGATTAAATAAAATTATAAAAGAAGACATGCTTTTTTAACTCCCATATCTGTGTTAATATAGAAGAAGGTATAAATAACCCCAAACAATAGCTAATAGATATATTATAAAATATATTACAACATATGATTTGGTATTTGAGAGAACACAGAGAGACCACTGGTATGTTTTCTGGTTGGAGAAAAACCAGAGTTTTTGTTTTGTTTGTTTGTTTGGTTGGTTTTGTTTTGAATTTACCTTCAGATATATCCAAATAAGACAATGTAATACAAATCTACTAAAAATGTGTCCAAAAGAATTTAATGGACAACTCAGCACATATGTAAGGAAGTACTTGACCTTAAAAATATATGTATGAGATAATAAAAAAAGAAAGTTATTGATCATCATTTAAAAAAAAAAAAAATCAAGGTGGGCCCCCCAAGGTTGAATCTTCAGAATGAGATTGTGACAGCCTGTGACATTTAGCCGTGGGGCCTGAGCAGGTGACCCATTTGCTGGAGATCCAGCCTATTAAATGCACTGTGTTAAAAGCTAGAAAAAGAAAACGTGATGCGTCTCCAGGAGAGAGTCCTCAGCACTTCTGTTACTCTGCCCTTTATCTCAGGGCCCTAAAATGTTTCTTATGGGAGAGGTTTATGTTGCCTCCCATCTAGGAACAAAGCACTTTCTAATCCTCACATAAATACCTTTGAAGAATATATAATTGTACTCCTTGTTCCCGGGGTTTGGAGTGGATATATCTGAAACCTAAACTTGGACTTCACAAACTGTAATCTTGAGTCTCGGTCGTACCCCACGCCTAACAGTACAGTGGGTTGGAGTTGCTGTATGAATCCCAGGTAGAGGCATTCTGATTTTCTCAAGAACTTGGTAGTCACTCCAAAGTAGGAAAAATGCCATCTCCGCTTTAAAGTTTTAAACCCAAATTATGATTTTTGTTTGTTTGTTTGTTTTAGTTTTCTGAATAATCCAAGTTCAGGACTAGGTTTGAAAATAACTTTTTTTCCTGGTGTGGTCCCTTTGTTACTTTGATCCGTGGTGGGCGGGAGAGGTGGCAGCAGGGAGCAACAAAAAGCAGAGGATTCCCGGGTCCTCCTCTCTGTGGCTGCTCTGTCACCTCCCAGAAGCCCAAACCCATCCTCTCCTGAGCAACATTCAACACAGGACAAATGTGCTGGCTTTTCAGAACGAGTCTTTAAAGTGCAAGGAGTTGAGGTCACCTGTTTTCCTCTAAATGAAAAGTTGCTCAAATAAATGACTGGCTTCCAGCATCACACACAGCCCAACAGCGTGAAAGACACAGCTGAGGTTCGCGGGGCAAAATCTCTCATGACAGCATTATTTTACTTAATATTTGACTTACACTTAAGAGCTTGAAAACCTCCCTGGAGAGGCCCACCTTTAACGTTACCAATCAACTGAAAAAGCAAATAAGCTTCATAACACACAGCAGCCGATGGACAGTTTGCTGCACACAGGCAGATCACAGGAAACCTCAGAGCGCCGCGCCGCACAAATCTCTTTGTTTCTAGTGGCGTCATTGTGCAAGTATATGTTCCAGAAATAAGGAAATTGCAAAAGGTGATTTGCCAGGAGATTAGATCTCTGTGTGATAGCTGCAGGGGTGGCCAGAGGCCAGATCTGACTTGGGGTAAGTTTGGAATTTGGAAGCATGGAAGCTCAGGGAAGAATGCAACCTGAGAGGTCCTCTAGCCCTCTGTCTCCATCCTGTTTAAAGGGAGCAAAGTGACTTGCTCAGAGTCACAAAGCCAGTTGATGGCAGACCTCAGACTCAAACCCAAGTCACTCTCCTGCCTGTTCAGTGGGATTAAGAACATAGTACTTTTGCGGTAACCCTGATAGTTCAGCTTCCAGAACTTTGTAGCAAAAAGCAAACACAATTGTTCCTGGCTTCTTCTCCAGCTGCCTCTACACCATCCCGCCCCAGCCCCAGCAAATCCACAGCAAAGTAAATTACAAAGAGGTTCTGTAGGCCAGTCCAGCGTCTCTGGGGCTGGCATGTGGCAAACGGGAAAGATACCTTCCAAGTATTAATGCCTGTCACAGAGTCTTTGATAGCAAGCACTTGTGACTCATATAGTGGCCTTGGTGGGAGTGTGATTCTGCCCTAGAAGAGTCTTCAGACCTCTCAAGGCAAATTCCCGGTCAGGCTCTGAGAGCTGGCAAGAGGCACTGCGGCAAGGCAGCCCAGCACAAATCTGAATTCTGTTTCTAAAAATTTTGGTGGAAGGAGAAAGCAAATCTGAGATCAAGCCAAGATGTGAAAGTGGATTAGCTGGCGACAGTCCAAGGCAAACAAGACCCAAGTGAGTACACTGCCGGCCGGACACACTGGGGAGGAGGGGCCCGAAAAGGGGAGAAGTCACGTCCGGGGAGGGGGGCGGGGGCCAGCTTGGAGGCCGTGGGCAGAGAGAGAAGTAGCAGCTCTCAGGGCAAGGGTTTTACTGGAGTATTCTGCACAGACTTCTTGGCATATCACTTATCCCACTTACGCTTGTTTCCTTCTGTGTGAGTTAAAAAGGCCTTTTAGCGAAGAACAAAATGACAGAATCTACCTTCTTAAAGCTACTGGTAAGAAGGAAACAGGTTGTGGGAAATACCGTTCTTAAAAAATTGTGCTCCTGGATGACTAAGAGTGACACCAGGAGTTTTGAAATCTGGAGCAAGCTCTCCTTGTGGGTGCGAAAATGAACTCTTCTAGAAATTTCAAGCAGAAGTGTTGCTAGAAATGACCGTCTAGAGCCAAAGCACTGAGATGAGCGTGGATGGGGCGGGTGAAGGTGGCTTTGCAGTGGCGGCTCTGCCTTAGCTGAGCTGCCTTCCCCCGTGCGTGCTGTGCTGTCAAACATGACATGTTTTCCGTGGCCGTAACACAGGAGTCTTGGGAAAAGCCTGTTTGATAGACAAGTGGGTAAATAGTATCCTGTTTCTTTATCTTGACCTTAGATTGAAAATGCTTGTTTGGGTTTTACCTGCCTGGAGGCTTAGCTTCACTTCCTCCCTGCTGATGGCTACTGGCAACCTGTCTGCCATGACTAGTGGGATGTGGTGGACACTGGATGGGGGTGGGGAGATCTAAGCATTTGAGGCATTGGGGTGAGATGGTGTGATCCTACTGCCAGAAAGTAGGGTCTTGTCAAGGAAACCATGTTTGCCTGTCCTCCGTGGTGGCCTTCCACTAGGAACCACAGTGAAGATGGGACTTTGGCTCAGGGTCTCTCCCCGGGTGCCAAGTAGCAAATGCCCACCAAGGGGAGCAGCCTGCCTCTGCCCGGATAGCTCTTCCTGTTGAGAGAAAACTGCTGGAAGATGCAGACCTGTGCAGACTGACCCATTCCAGGTGTCTACTCCCTAGTTTCAACCAGACCCTTCCCTCTGCTAATCAGTCTTTCCATTCTTCTGCCGCCATGTTCCACACGGGTCTGGCTCTGGTTATGTTGGAGTAGTCACTGCTTTGTTTCAGAGCTGATAGTCAAGTTTCCAGCTTCCCCATATGTAAGGGCTTAGAGTTGAGTCTTCCAAGTTCAGAATGTTTATCTACTGTCATTATTATTATTATTAATGCTCTAATTGGTTCTGTTTAAAATTGCTGATTGCAGAGACATGTATACATGGATTAGAAGTTCAGGAGAGCTGTTCCTCTAATCTGCGTGGCCCCTGCTGATGCTGGCTGTGAGATGCTTACTGAATGCTCCCATAAGCATTGCTCTCTGCATCATATGCAAGGGCTTAGACTCCTCTCTGAACTTCATGATGTACTGAAGGGAAAAAAAAAACAAAAGAAAAACAGGTTCTGTATTTTTCCGTCTGTCTCCTGTCTCCTGCTAGCTGGTGTCCTTTCAGCTGCAGGAATGGGGTTTAAAAAGTTTCACTTACTCTTTGCTGTTACTCACTTACACATGGATGACAGTCTGACTTAGTGAGCACTAGAGGATATTAAAAATTCATTACCTTTTCTTTGCCTCATGATTTTTTTTTATTTTTTTTTTATTTTTTGGCCACACTGCACAGCATGTGGGATCTTAGTTCCCCGACCAGGGATTGAACCCGCACCCCCTGCATCGTAAGTGCGGAGTCAACCACTGGATCGCCAGGGAAGTCCTCTTTTCCTCGTGATTTTAATGTATGCTATCTTTTTATCTCATTGATTAATTTATCAAGCATTTATTGAGCTCCTACTATCCGGCAGGTGCTATTCCAAACACAGAGGATAAGACAGTGAACAAAACAGACAAAGCACCTTGGTGGCCTGTTTAGACCTTTCTCTTTTGTGCTGATATGAACCTAAATATGCTCGATTTTGAGGTATTTGGAATGCCT
Source organism: Delphinus delphis (assembly GCF_949987515.2). Lineage (NCBI taxonomy): Eukaryota > Metazoa > Chordata > Mammalia > Artiodactyla > Delphinidae > Delphinus > Delphinus delphis. Next base: position 69,655,559 of record NC_082686.1, read on the forward strand.
TGCAACTTCTATTTCTTTGTATGTCTCTGTGACTGACACCATTGCAGCTTTTATCTTAAAAGAATTTAGCAATTTGTTTAAAAAGATTACTTGGGAGTTCTTGAAAGTAGTCCCCCAATTTTTAATTTCCTGAAATAAAACCAGAAATCAAACCAGAATGTTAGATTTCCCACCACTATCATCTTTGAGCTGTAGTTGCAGTCAGCAGGTTCCTGATTAGGGAGGGTTACCTTCATGGCAGGTAGACATTCCAGATGAGGAGAAAAGATCAGGAAGTATTCACATAGCTCCCAAATATTAAAATTACTTCTATCTCATATAACAGGAATACCAAAGGAAAATTGTTCTTTTAAAAAGTTATTTTTAAACTGTTATGATGATGATGTTGAAGGATGTGAGGGGATGAGGAGTGGGGAATAGTTTGTTAACTGGAGTTACTTCAAATTTTAGAATCTGAAATTTGTAATACGGAGTCTAACTTATCTGATGTCCCTACCCCACTTCACCCCACAACCTCTCAGAACAAGAACAGTCACAGTTTTTATGCCTCTTTACATACGGGCTATGAAGAACCTTTATTGTACTTGAGAAAATTTTATTGAAAACTCCCCAAAGAGAAAGGTTTTTAGGATATGTTCTCTACCATTAGATTTAAGACAGTACTTCTAACAGGGACATAGACCAAACCGCTAGATCGGTTATGTTATTTACAGAGCAAATAAGTAGGCACTACCATTAACACCTGGTCAAGAAGAAAAATCTGTTAACGAAGAATGAAATTAGCTAGAGGCAAAAATGGAAAATTATTACAAATATTTTGGTACACTGAATTCATTCTTTTATTCAACCGAATTTTATTGAATGTCCACTGGTGACCAGATACCATGGAGATTCAGGATATAAAAGAACAACCTCTGTCCTTGTCCCGGAGTTTTCTGAGTTCATACCCCCCAGGGGTCTTAATATGTGATGCCAAATAGGATGGCTATATAGGTGTTACTTGTATTTGAGGAAGGAGAGTTGTACTTAGCACTTCCTTTATGCCAGTTGCTGAGCGAGGCATCAGAGAAACTAGGAAGAGGAATGTTAGGTGAGATACATACTTGCCACACATATACTACATTTTGTAACAGAAGTATACCCACTTTGAACAACAAACAGCCTGGGAGCCAGGGAAGGCTTTTTATACCAGAAGTGAAATTTGAGCTTGGCCTTGAAGTTCATCTTCCTTCTATTTCTCCTCCTTGGTATCAGTTTTGATCCCAGAATAATTATTCTAATCATGGACAGTCTGTAAAAGAGCAATGCTACTGATACATCCGTATCAAAAGAAGTATTTTGTTTTGATGTGGAATTAGGCTTTTTTTTTAATGACCTGTTAGCTCTGATGAGAACTATTCAAAAGTCCCCTTAGGATTTTTACCAAAACTTTCTTATTGTTCCTCATAATAATATAATTAAACCTGTTTTTCCTTAAGCATATGCACTGAAGATCTTTTAAAAGAACTCTTGAAGCGATAATACATAAACATGATTTAAAATGTGGGTGTTTTTCTAGAGATATTATTTTAAAATATAAAAGCTCATACTTTTTATTCTTTTTAAAAAATGTTTAAATAAGTAACAGCATATGATAAGTCCTGTTTTATACTTTTTTCCTTGTAACAAATCTGGGCAATTTCATAGCAGGACATGTAGAGCTGCATCGTTCTTTTTGGTGGCTACACAGTATTCCATACTTAGAGTACCATAATTTATCTAACTAGTCTTCTATTGAGGGGTGTATGGGATGTTTCTAATCTTTTACCAGTACAGACAGGTCTGTAATTCTTGTACAGATACAGTTTCTCACACTTGTTGGTCATGAGTATGTTAATAGGATAGCTTCCTAGAAGTAGAATATGCATTTTAAAATGTTGATAGACATTGTTAGATCACCCCCTACAGAAGCTGGACCAATCTATACTCTCTCCAGCTGAGTATGAGTGTCAGTTTTCCCAGTCTTGCAATCTAGTATATCTTCAATATTTTTTATCTTTTCCAATCTGGTATCAGATACTTTAAAATAATCCTTATTCATTATTTCTCTTGTATATATTTTGTTTAGCTGATAATATTGCAACTATATTACTTTCTGAAATATATTTGAAATGTGCAGTATTTAACTTATACTGTTACCTAATGAGAGTTATGGGCTTGTCTGATTCATTAGCTGTTATTTATATGTTTATTCCTATGAATGAAGTGCATTCCTAATCAGAAACATCTGATTTACATTAACCTTTTTAAAAAATTTATTAATGTAAAATATATATGCTGAAAATGCATCAAAAAGTACTAAACATGTGAATGGATAATTATAAAGTGAACATATATGTAATAACCATGCAGTTCATGAAAGCAGGACATTGCCAGCTTTCCAGAAACCCCTTGTGTGCCCCTCCCTGGTCACAACCCTGTCTTCTTCCCTAGAGGTAACCATTCTCCTGACATTCATACTACTGTCCTTACTTTTCTTTATTATTTTGCCTCCTATGTATGTGTCCCTAGACAATATAGTTTCAATGTAGCTGTTTTTAAATTTATATGGCTGGGTCGTACTGTGTGTGTCTCTTCTCTCACTCAACCCTCATTTTTATGGAATTCATCCATGCTGATGTGTGTAGTTTTTCATTCATTTTCACTGTTGTATAGTATACCATTGTATGAATACACCACAATTTATTTATCCATTCTGCACATGGGATGTTTGGGGCTGCTGTGAACAGTACTGCTATGAATATTCTTATATGTATCCTTGTATACATGTACTTGAGTTTCTCTAGGGTGTGAAGGTAGGAGTGAAATTTCTAGGTGGGAAAAAAAAAGGAAATTGCTAGGTAATAGAAGATATATATATATATGTCTTCAACTAAACTAGATGGTATAATCTATTTTTCAAAACACGGATACCAGATTTCCACTCCTACCAGCATCTGTGAGATTTTTCTGTTGCACTACATCCTTGAGTATACTTGATATGCCGGACTTCAGAATTGTTGCGGATCTGATGGGTATGTAGTAATATCTGCTTATGGTTTTAATTTGCGTTGCCCTAATTACTAATGAGGTTGAAGCCTTTCCGTATCTTCTTGGGCCTTTGGATTTTCTCCTTTACATCCTTGTTCAAGCCTTTGCCTAGTTGTGAGTTGTCTGGGTTTTTCTCATGCATTTTTAGGATTTCTTTATATATTCCAGATATTAGTCCTTTGTTGATTATACACATTGTAAGTATCTGCTATCACTCTGTGGCTAGTCTTTTCACTCTCTTTATTGTGTCTTGAAAAACATCTAATTTGACATTTTGAAGGCAGTACGTTTGTAAGTTAAAGACTTATATGATGGGACATAATGAGACATTTCTTACATTAGTCCTTTAAAATAACAGTTTATCATTTGTTTGTCCACATAATAGTGTACCACCATGGAAACTTTATATATAATGTAGGTTTCTGTCAATCCCTAAGTTTACCCGTTTTCTTTCTTTTTTAAAATATTTATTTATTTATTTATTTGGTTACACCGGGTCTTAGTTGCAGCAGGCGGGCTCCTTAGTTGCAGCTCGTGGGCTCCTCAGTTGTGGCATGCGAACTTCTTAGTTGTGGCATGGATGTGGGATCTAGTTCCCTGACCAGGGATCCAACCCAGGACCCCTCCATTGGAAGCAGGGAGTCTTAACCACTGCGCCACCAGGGAAGTCCCTATCCCTGTTTTAATAAAAGAATAAGAACTAGTTGACTTTTTTAAAGGTATCTGTTGCATTTTACTCTATATATTATGTGACAGGTAATACAGTTAAAGCGATGAAATGTATTAGAAAAAAAGATAAGTCCATTGGGTTTGGAACTCAGTTGTCTGACAGACAGATCCAAGACCCAGGAAGGAAATCTTTACATAGCAAAACTAAGCATCTATGCTCACAGAAAAGCCTCTCCAATCCTAATTTTATATGTAATGCTTACCATCTCTGTCATCTAGTTACTTAGCCCCTAAGAAAATTAGAAGAGGAGAAAGTTACTTTTATATAGACACACTAATAGCCACGAAGGCTGAGCTGTTGACAGCAAGAGAGGAAGCAGAAAAGCTATGAAAGCAAAAGCTGAAGGAGGAAATAAAACTCCAGCAGTTGGGTTCTATTTAGTGAAGGTACCAAGAGTGCTATTATGACCTGGCATGTCTTACAACATCCTTTGTATTTTGTACTACACCATAGCTATTACTCATGTGGGTTTGTGTAATTGTCAACAGATGGGGAAATTATGTTCAGTGTACTTTGCTTTTTACGAAGTCAGAGATGTAAAGATATTCATAAAAAGATTTAAAATGGGGAGAAAAAGGTGGTGTTGCTGTTTACCTTTAGTCATCCAGAACACTTGATTATCCTGACAGACACATTTCCCACGGGTTTTGGAGAGCTGAGGTGACGTTGACTATGATTTACGTTAGTGGAAAGATTTGTAAAGGTGAAACTCAGCTTTTCTCAGTCCTAGTGATTGACTCCAAAACACTGGGCTGCACTCCTTTGGCATTTTTTGAGGGTCTGTATAAATCCGCTCTAGTCCAAGCCACTGTCCTATCACACATGACCTATGAAAGAAGCCTCCTAATTGGTCCTCAGACATTCACTCTTACTTTCCTCTAATCTTTTCTTCACTCTGAGACCAATGTGATCTTTTGAAAATGCAAGCTCTTCGCATCTATGGCTTCAAGCCCTTTGAGAAGGTCCTTTTGCCCTTAGGGTGAATACCAAAGTCCTCAACATGACCTACGAGGGCATTGTCTGGACCTCAGCCCTCTTCTCCTCCCTGCAGCCACTCTTCCTCTTGTTTCCTGCTTCGCAACGTTCCTGGCCTTCCTTGAATGTGTCAGGTTTCTTTGCGGTCTCAGGGCCTTTGTTTCCTCTGCCTGGAAAATCCTTTCTCCTTTTGCTCTCCGGTGTCTGCCATGATCTGACCCAACCACTCATTTCAGCCTTGTTTCCCATTCCTTTTGCTCTCTCTTCTTTCAGATCTCAGCCCTTCCTGACCCTCTGGCTAACTCCCCTCCCCAAGTCATATCTCTCACTGCATTCTGTATTGTTATTTCTTGGAACTTGTCACCATTATTTACTATATCAGCGTTTGTTTGGTTACACAGTTGCCTCCAGCACCAGATGTTAAGTCCATGAGGGCGGAGACATATCTGTTTTACACCCCCACTGCATCACCAAATCTAACAAAATACTGATTCACAGGAGGGACTCAGTTAATATTTGTTAAGTCAATAAACGAAGACCCAATAAACACAAGGTAATGTGTTGGGCATTGTGGGTAAGAAAGAGAACTAGAAATGGGAAACAAATATTATTAAGAAACTCAAACTTACCTAGTTTGAGAGGATTAGAGAAGGTTCAGCATTAAACTTTACCAAGTGGGTAGAGTTTATCCAGGCAGCATTGCTATTGGGAGTGGGGAGGAAAGTCATCCTAAATGGATCAAACAGCAAGAGCAGGGACAGGGAGAAAGGAAAATATAGGATAAGTTTGGGGCATGCAGAGTAAATATGCCTGATGAAGTGCGGAGTTTGTGAGGTGAGCTGTCGGAAACAAGGCTGAAATGATTGGTTGGGTCAGATCATGGCAGACTCTGGATACCATTGAAAGGAATTTAGATTTTATTGAGTATTATCCAAGAAACACTGAGAGGTTCTTTTTTTGTTTGTTTTTTGAGCATGATAGTTACAGAATTACTCTTACCTTCTCCTTGATGTGTAACTGTCCTTTTATGCTCTCATTCTTTCTCTTAGACTCACAGAGAGTCTAAAGTTAAACTACCCACAGGCTCTGAATCTCATGCTTTGTACCCACCTCCATCCAGTACATCCATTCAACACCTCTTCTTTCCCTCTTATTGTCAAGCATCTCCTTTCTCTCTGCCATCTCACACCTCTTTGTTACTTCGTGCTCCCTGCGCTGGAACTTCTCCTGATTCTTCTTTCTACAGATCCTCCCCCACCTTCAACAGTAGTTTTTGTTGCTTCCATACTGATGTCCATGACAAAAATTCCAACATGATATCTCTGAAGAGATGTTACTCCTACGGCAGTTCCACATTCATTGTTTGTTCACGCAGCACATTTTTTGTGCACCTACTATGTGTCAGGCACTGTTGCAGGCTGGAGATGCAGCAGTGACACCAAACAGGCCAGTCCCCAACCTTACGAACACTCAGTTCTACTGGAGAACCAGGAAACCAACAAGCAAATATAAGACCAAATGGTGACATAATGAACACTGTCACTGTAGGTCTTTCCAGTTTGATGTCGGCTTCCCTCAGTCTCAGCATCAGACAATTTTATTTTTCTTTCAAATCAGCAACTTGGTTTGACTTCCCTGTTTGAGGTAGAAGCAGGATTTTCCAGATACCCAGGTTTGTATCTGTGGATCCATTTTGGGGCATATCCCCTGATAGCCAGCCAGTCTGTTGCCCAGTCCTGAGGATGATTCCCTCAAAATGTCTGTCACATCACCCTGGTCAGGCCTCGGTCACCCTTTGCTTAAATTCTTTAAGTAGCCTCCTAAATGTCCCCCACTGCTTTCTGGGATTTTGCCCCTGCATTTTATCTTTTCTACTGACACCTAATTCATCTTCCTAAAACATCTCTTTCAATATCTCACTTACCTGTTAAAAGACTTCAGTAGCACATTTATTTAGAATAAAGTACAGGTCCACCTGCAAAGTCATTTATATAGTTTTCCTTCCTATGCATGCTCCTTTAGAGACCCTTACCTTTTATAGACACTATAATGCACTTGTATTAGATGGAATCATATGAAACTGCCATTTTCATGGATCCAACATGGTTGATTGAATATTGGCAATTTATATGTTGCAACCTAATTGCACTTCCCAAACAACTGGTTGCCTGTATGTCTTTCTCCCATGTTACATTGTGAGTTTTTTGACGATCATGTCTTGATCTTAATGTTGCTTCTATCTTTACTGTCTGCTACGGCATCTGGTACAAAGTAAACAATGGCAATCGAGTGCCCCCACTCATGTTGTGATCTCCTGCTGCTTCCATTTCCTATAATGCCCACCGACTTCACCTAATCACATCCTACCCACCCCTCACTGCCAGCCTGGCTCATGCCTCCTTCATGGAAATGCCCACTACTCCACCTTCATCTCCTGCCACCACCTCTGAGCCAGCAGTATTGCTGCCTACTCCCTGCCAAAATCGAATATCATTCTTTAACCTCCAAAGCATATATGTTTTCCTTTGTGTTTTCCGTATTACTCAGCATGAAGTTGCACTCTTAACAGTGAGTTGAAAGATGTCTGTTTCTAGCCCTCCCTTTCCACTCTGGGACCCACTACCGTATTTCCAGCTGTCTATGATATAACTGCTCTTGGATGACTCACTGCAGTCCACTCAACAGAACTGAAACTAAAGTCATATGCCATCTCCCGGGTCTGCTCCTGGCCTACATCTGCATCCACAGCTTGGTCTCGAAGCCATCTCGGCTCCCCTTCATTCTCTATCCTCCTCCTGAAATAACATTCCACTGGATCATCACAGTGATTGCACTCCTTAGCCTGGCTTCAGATTTTTATATAATATATAAAGTCTATCTCTGGGAGCTTCAAGAGGAGAAACATGTCTCCCAAACCACAGCAACGTTATCTAGGACCTAGAGCATCCTGATAAACAGGCCACTTCCTCCTGGTCTTGCGCCTCCCCTGGGGGCCTCTCCTCTAACATGTTTTCCGGTAGATATGTGTGATTATCTTCACCAAAATATAATGATCTTTCACATCATAATTGCCTTTGTTAGTATATGTCTAAGATATACTGCATCACTGTGTCTCCAAAGTTATCTCTCTGTCCTGATAGATATGTTTCTGACCTCAGGAAGAATGTTGCTGGAACACATTTTCTTCATTATTAGAATGATCTCTGGAGTCCCTTTCATCAGCACTTTGTGAGAAACCATCTCCTTCCAGTCTGCTGTTGTTTCCCAGGGGTTAGTTTTTGTCTCAGCAGCTGAGTCCCGAGACCCACAAAGACAAAAGCTCACGTGTGATACCTTGTGTCATCGGCGATGCACTGAGATAGGGCTGGGCATTCACAGAGAGGGCTCAGAAGAGACTTGTTTGAATATGTTTTATGTGTATAGCTTCTGTTTGTGTATATTTATGAACTTTTGTGCGTCTCTGAATGTGTTTCCCATATTGCTCTCTAAGAAGGATTCATCTACGTGGTCTGGGAGGCAGGGATAGCTTGGATATTTTCCTCAGCCATCAGGCCCGTGACATTACAAACCAATAAGCCAGGTGCTCCAAAGGCTCATGGCCGCAGCTGGTGCAGGTGAAGAGCCTACCTGAGCTGCAGCCTGGGGTTTTCTTTCCCACCTGCTTGGGGTCTTCCTTTTCCCTCTAAATATGAAAGACTAATTTTTCTGTTAAACATTAAAAGGAATGTGGATGTGTATACATGTGTGTGTATTTGTGCTCCTGTATGCATATATACATTATTCGTATATACATATATGTATGCATGTATGTATAGATGAAGGAAATACACCAACAAGTAAACAGTGGCTTTCTAGATGGTGGCTTTTTCCAAATTCTCTATGATAAGTCAAATTATTTTTATTAGTAGCAACAACAACAACAAAAACCTAATAGATGATATTTTTAAGGATAGGACACAATTATTAGATGATTGCTGAGATCAACCCTCTATGTCAACCAAGGACAAAGAGACAAGCAGGGGCCTAGTAGGGAACAGAGGGATGGACTTCACCTTAGCATCTCCAGATGAGAGAAAGTGACCAGACGGTGAATTTGGGCTGACTTGCAGGGTGGGCCAAGGTTACTGAAGGTTGTGAGCTGAGAAACTGGCAACTTTGTTTGGTTGTGAAGGTCAGGAGCCTTGGACAGTGGAAGGAAAGAGAAGGAAAACTTGGGGGTTGGAATGGGGGTGGGAGAGGTGGATAGGGAGTTCATCAGGGTTTCCCCCCAAACTCAGCTGTTTTGAAAAGTATGGAAAAGGTGAGGAAAAGCTCGAAATATACTTTCAAGTTCATGAAGAGATTTTATGAAGAGATACATGCAGTGGGAGAGAGAAAAGGCAGACACGTTTCCAGTTTGGTTTAAATCCCCTGTGACTCCAGAAGGAGGGGTTTCCTGAGTGATCAGCGTGGGGACACTGGGACCAGGGGGAGGAGGGATGGGTCACCCCTGCACGGGCAGCAGGGTTCCTAACAGCAGGTTCATCATTAGGTCAACACACAGCTCCCCCACCCCCTCCCCTCCCTCATCTCCCACTGTCTAAGGACACAGGGAAATTTATGATTAGAATTCTTGGTTAAAAGACAGTTTCTAACCTTTCTGAACTTGGAACAAAAAAATTGCATGAAACAAACATTGTCAAGGATGTTTCTCCCACCCCGCCTAGTCTCATGGTTCTCTCCAAGAGCGGAAGGAGAAATGGAAAGATAAAAACAGGGAGGGTGACTCTTCCTTGCTGTGGCTCACTTCTTTCCTCTGGGGCGGTGTTCTGGAAGTGGGGACCCCCTGGCCTCAGAGCCAGGAGGGGACACAGCAGAGCCTGGCTCTGCACCACCTCCAAGGCCTCCCTGCTCTTCACCAAGCTGCTCAGCTGTTCCTTACCAGTCACCTCCTTACCGAATTCCCTGTGAGGAGCCCTGGGCTCCGGAGGAGCAGCACACACGCACGTCTAAAAGCCAAAAACAGAGTAGGAAACAGGAAAGAACAAAGAAAGTCACAAAAATCAGTTTTGAAAAAGAGCTAAACTGAAAACATACTCCATGATGTTTATATCTTTTCTCTCTGCACAATTCAACATTTGTACTTGTCTGCATCGCAGTTTTTCATTCTGATGAAGGAACATTTTCCAGTCTGGGCCCTAGTTTGAAATCTGAGGTGGAGAAAGGCTCTTTTAAAACAGTTAATGTGGGATTTGCAGTTCCCTGTGTGCCATGGAGGAGTACAAACAAAGCAGTGACGTCCCCACCAAGGACCCCACCCACCTACTGAAAAGCATACAGTCCTTTCCCTTAGAAGCCCCTGCTGAAATCGGGCAGGTGGAGAAAAGCACGAAGTCTGCTGCCGTAAGGAAGCGTCCAGAGCATACACGACTGACAGTAGCAATTGTCTCTCTTCCTGAACTCCTACTATGAGCCTGGCGTTTTATGTATAATCTCTCGCTCCATCCTCACAATTCTTCAAGGTAAGTATCGTTATCCTCATTTTGCAGATGAGGAAGAATGTAGAAGTTAAATAATTGCCCAAGGTCACACATCCAGAAAGTGGCAGAGCTGAGATTTGAACCCAGGTCTTTCTCACATCCACTGTGTACGCTGCCTTCTGCTGGCCAAGTTCATGCACGAAAACAGTTGGGTGATTCAGGCAGAAACACACAAAGCAACATTTTGGCCCAAATGCTGTAAGTCTTACTGTTTCTCCCTCCTGACCAACTGAATGAAATGCACCTGAATTAAAAAACCAAGAACAAGGGGAAGAAAAGAATTAAAAAACCAAGAACATACCATGTTCTGTGTATTACATGTGCTAACTGCTCAGTGGCTGCTGTGTCTAGTGGAGCATGGCACGAGTCAGGAATTTAGAGGAGGCTGTTTATTATGTCTTGGCCACGGGACTAGTGATTCAAGCACACACCTGCCTCAGTGGCTTCCAAATCCATCAGACAGAAGCATCTAGAATATGTAGTCAACTGAAGATGCATTTAGAAATATATTGCAAAATAGCCACCTCAGATTCTTTGTGGAACAAGAAAGGATGGAAATCTATAATATAACAAATATGTTCCCCGTTTGTGGCAATCTTTAGGCCATTGGATGTCCAGTGATGTCTCTTGTGCACCCAGGGACTGTAGAAAACATCTCATCATAACTCAGAAAACTCATTTTATGAGTGTCTAATATTAGAATGAGACCTACAGTATATTAAATAAATAAGTAATCTGTTCCTATGAAAGGGTCTGCACCTAAATTGAGGGAGCTGGGAGAAATCTCAATATAGGTGCCCCCCCCCAAAAAAAAAGAATTCTAGGGAGGTCTGGTTAATAAAAGCTGCTGTCCTATTAAAATGGGTCTCACTGATTCTTGCTCCTCGTGGAAAATGCCCAAGTGCTTCTGGACAATGTATGCTGGCAGATGTGAAAATGCAGTTGAAATGCTGCAAAACTCAGGTTTTCCAACCATGGAGTGGCTGGTACATAGAAAAGGCCTCTGCCTTAAGGATCTTAAACCAGGTGACCCTTAGAATTACCGAGGAATCATTTCAAAAAACGCATCCCAGGCTCCTCACTGGCCTGTTGAATCAGAATGCCAAAGGTAGAGGGTGATTGGATGTGGGATATCTGTGAATTCCAAGCAGAGAGTTATTTTCTAAATAATAGAGGCCATTAGCATTTCAAAGAAATTTAATGGTCTTCTTTTTCTTTTTTTCTTTTTAACCACACTTCCACTTAAACTCTTCCCACTAGTCTTTGCCCTAGGCCAGATGTTTAGAAAACCATCTCAGTGAGATCATGAATGGCCGTCATGTTTAAAGAGCTATGCATTGGTGTTAACTTCTCTTTTAAGGTATCAACTGGGCCATATAAAACAATGGCTTCCTATGTAAATGTGTGTGTATTTTCTCAGAGTTTTGGAGAACAAGTGTTCAGTTTGCTTACATGCCTTCATTTCTTATATGTCTCACATATCAAACCATCATCAGAGAGATTTGCAGGTACACAAGGACCATCACAACTTGAGGTTTAAAAGGGGATAAAAGTTTTTGTGCAGAATCTAATGAATACACATGATGAGGTGACCCAAACCACTTCTAGTTAGGTCCCCAAGGATAACATGGATCCTCCAAATGTGTGAAGGATGCTTTCTAAGACTTTTGGAATCCACAAAGATCACACACGTACAAATATCATTTAACAGACGGATTCTCCTTTACAAAAGGCAACCTAGCACAGTGGTTAGGACAGCTTTGGAGTCAAACCAACCTCAGTTCAGATCTCAGCCCCTCCACTGTCAGTTGTATGATCCTGGGCAGGACCTCAGTGCTTCAATCTGCAAAATGGGGGTAATGGTATTACCCACCCCATAAGGTTGTGGTGCAAGTTATGTGAAATGATGCGTGCCAAACACTCAGCACTTCACCTGGCACATGGTAAACACGCAATAAATATTAACCATTAATAATAGTGATAATAAAAATGACACAAATAAATTAGCTATTAATAATGATGACACTAAAAATATTTTTTAAAACTGTTCTCCCCCTTCAGAATTTTAACCATTGCATAAAGAGCAAAATGTGAAATTCAGCGCTTGTAAGACTTAAATTCTGCCACTAAAATAAGTTCTACAGGTGAAATAGCATATCTGTAAACTGGTACTGACAGTGAATTATGATGTGGGGGACTAGCTAATCAGGACAGCTGATGCTGCCTCCCCCCCAGTCCATAAATGTAACATTATGCAAAGGAAAATATGATTTAAAATTTTTGAGTCCCTTTTGCCCTGGAAAAGGTGAGCCCAGTACTTTGCCCTTTCACAAATGCATGCGTACTGCCCCCGGCTTTCTTCAGAATCTCATCACCCTCCTGAATCCTTAGCACCTGCTACCTTCCCCACAGCTCAGGGTGACTGCCATTTGAACTTGATGCCGAAGTGTTTTCTCTCCCTTAATGAACAGTTTTTGCCTGGCTGGAGGTCTTACTAAGAGAGTCTCATACTGTTTTTCTCATTTTTATAAGGTAGCCTTTGATACCATGAACTGAGCCACAGTCAAATGGAAGGTCCTACTCTTTAATTCATCTTGAATTTTTCTCTTGGCTAAGAGCCATAGCTTTTTAAAATATGTCACTTTTCCAATAAGCACTAGAAGTTGGTTCTCTTTGAGGGGCCATTGTTCTTAAAGAAACGATGATTCCATTGCCTCCAATGGCCCAGTAGAGATGGTGGAACCAACACTGGGATATGGGGTCTCTGGCATGGCTCCCTCACTCAGTAATCCATTCCCTCAGCTGGCCTTGCAGCCTGCACTAACCAACCGTGTGCCTTAGGAAAAGTCCAGACTACCACGTTATGGACCCTGGAAACACTTGAAATCAGGAATGTTAAGTCAGTTGCTACTAAAACTCTGCTGCATAAATGGGTAAACTTTTCTCAGTTTCTTTCCCCCAACTGAATGTCATGGTAAGACTTGGTAGGGCATAGAGACCCTAAAAGAGTTGAAACAAGAAAACAAAACAAAACAAAAAGGGTATGAAATAAACACTAATGATCACTGCCACTGGACCTCATATGTTTCTTTAAATTGGGGTATAGTTGTTTTACAATGTTGTGTTAATTTCTACTGTACAGCAAAGTGGAGTTCCCTGTGCTAAACAGCAGGTTCTCCTTAGTTATCTATTTTATGCATATTAGTGTATATATGTCAGTCCCAATCTCCCAATTCATCCCAGCCCCCCTTCCCTCCTTGGTGCACTGGCCCTCATATTTAATGCATCCCTAGTTATATTATTCCTGGCTTTCCTCCTCCTTATCTGTCTGGGAAATTGGAAAGCCACAGCCAGAGTGCTCTACAGGGAACTAATGTGAGGAACAGTATACAGATTTGAACGTTGACAGTGTTTCACAGTTAAAAGTGTCCAGTGAATGATCCTCCTCTGGATCCTGGACCCGGTTGGCTTCTTCTGAACCTTCAGACCGAGCACTGTCCTACACTGCACTCTGCTTCCTCCATTTCCTCTAAAATTACGACTGTGTGTTTGCCAGGTTGCACTCTGTGCGTTGGGTTGCTAGAAATACATTAGGTCGCACTGACGGTTTCACTCTGTTTTCTATAAAAGGCTACAGGAATCTCATGGAAATTTTTGCAAAGTTATATGCAAATCACAGAGCCCCGGCCCTTTTCTTAACAGGATGGCAACCTTGCTCCTCGGTGGTACCTGGGACCTGGAGATCCTTTCTCCACTTACGTTTAGCACGCAGCTCACCGGGTTAGCCGTGCCGCCGTTGGGACCTCCCACCTGGACTCCCATCACCCACCTCTCTTGAGACTGCTCTGGCAGGGCTGGGGTGGGGTGCAGCCTTTGGTCAGAGGGCCACATGTTCCAGGCAAAATCTGCCCCCCTGGGCCATGGGCTCACCCCTCGGGGCCCCTTGCTTCTTTCTCTACTGGGTGCAATTCGAGGTTGCCGAGCTTCTCTCCAAAGTCTAAAATGGTGGGACAGTAGGGACCTGTGAGAGGCCCCATGGCCCGACACACCGCCCACCCCAGCTCCCAATCTGAACACCAGGCACCCCCGGGCCCTCGCTGCCCTAGAGGTCTGCCATGTGAGTGGGCAGTTTCATCAGAGGGACGTATTTGTCCCTGGAGTTCTTCTCCAGTTGAATGTTTCTATTGTCAGTGGCCCCAATCTGGAAAAACCCGTCATTCTAATCCAGCCTGCCTCCCCCGTATCATGAGAAGGAGGAACGAGGAAGGAGGGACAGTTTACGGTTATGGTTTATGGAAGATGAGGGAACTCCAGCCTTTCCCAGACACTGGCAGGAACCACTTCTCCCAACAAGTATTCTGTCTGCTTCAGCCTACCCAGGTTCTGTCACGATTTTCTAGCTCTTCCCTCACCTCACTCACTCCTGAGGTGTCTGGTTCAAAGATCACCCTCCCAGCCTTCCTTGGCTACCAAATTGTCCTGTTAGGGGATGGGTGGGAAGTGGGAGAAGAAATAAGTGAACCAGACTGGCCACGTGTTGATAATTGTTGAGACTAGATGATGGGTACGTGGGTATTTATTATATCATTCTCTCCCTTTTGTATATGTTTGCAGTTTTTCGTAATAAAAAGTTTAAAAATTTAAAAAAAGTCCTCCAACTTTCAAAACACTCAAGAGAGAGCCCCTACCCCCAACACAGTTTCATGGAAACCCCACACCAAGGCAACAGGCAAAGATGACTCCATTACATATATATATGTATATATATATATTCATTTTCTAATTTTTTTAAGGCCCACTGCTTTATTTTCAATAGACTAAACCTTATTTCTAAGAGGTCCCAAAGTTGCACTTACTTCCCTCAACTGGGTTATGGGGGAGGGCTTGGGTAAAGGGTTCCTTAAAATCCTGAAAGTTTACACTTCCATGTATCTCACAATCTTATTGTGAGGATGGGACTTGTTCAGTGTTCTGAACTTTGCAAAGGAAACGTGCTCTCAATTCAAAGTGTCATTCTCTGGAATTGCACCTGGCTCAGGAAAGGACCGTCTTTGTACTTGAATTTAAATCTAATGGAGAACCTTAACACGGGCATTTGCATGACTAAGAATTGCTGCTGTCTTTTTTCCATATGTCACTTTCTTGAATGTGTTCTAATAAAATGATTCTAAAGCAGGCTGTTGATATACAGTGATTTATAAATACTTTCTGTTGAGTGCTGAGGCCCTTAATTTTATACCAAGACTTCACCCCGTCCCACTTTCTGGAAAGATCTGTTTGTTGGGGACAGATGCAATGAGTGTACGTCTGGCCTAGTTGCGGCACCACTGCAATTGCAGTCACTAATGAGAATCACGTCAACCACAGCGATTTTGTCTTCTGGTTGCCTAGCAGCAGAATTTGTTTTCCAGAATAAAGATGGCCATACGAAGTAGATGAGTGTGATGGGGGAAAGTGGAGGGGGCAGGGCAGGGACAGGAGGATAATTCCCTCGGCCAGAGAAAGGGCAAGGCAGAAGGAGAGACAAAGGCAGCCAAAAAGAGAGGTCAAGTTCTAGTTCGTTCTGTTCAGTGATAAGAGTCAGCATGTTCAAGTGATCACCGGTTGTTAAACTTTATTTACAAAGTTGCACCTTTTGCTATCAAGTTAGAGCAAGCAACAAATTTCAAAATCTCAGCAAACTAGAAGCAAATAAAAATATGTATTTCCAAAGGTAGATATTTTGAGAAACACTTTTGATTCCAGTCTTTATCCCCCTCCAGCCAGACTGGCCAGGGCACTCTCATGAGCCAGTAACCCACTTGGGCCAGTTCTTTGGGACAGGAGGCTTTGTTAGAAACCTTGTAAGGGGCAGAGAAGGCAGGACCAGACAAGGAGCCTTCCGTATACTGAGCACCCTTCTCACACCAGATGCTGGGAAGGCACTTGATAGACATCAACTCCTCTAGTTTTCAGAGCCATCCTGAGAGGCAGGCAGTACTGTCTTCATTTTCCAGATGAAGAGGCTAAAGCTGAGAGAAGCAAATAACTTGTACAGAGTTATAAAGCTAGATAATAGCAGATCTGTGATTCAAACTCAGGTCTCTGATCCCCAAACCCATGCTTTCGGACCGCAGGGCTGATGGCCAGTACCCAGCCTGGGCTCTCCCTTGTACCTTGTCATGGTCTTTGATGAATTTTGCAACCTCTATGTGCCCTGGGGGTGGTGGCGTGTGGCAGAGCCAGCATCCTGCTCTTCCTGTGATTGGAGATCCCTTCCAGGTCAGGGTTTTGCAACCCACATCCTCATACCTGGGACTTATTTTTGTAGAGCACAGTCAGATGAGGCTGAGATCCCCATTCAGTTCTCACAGGGATTTGCTCACTCAGAAAATATTTGAGTGTCCCTAAGTGCTGGGCATTATGAACTAGGTGGGCAAATATAGACTCAGCCCCTCTTCTCACAGAGCTTACCAGTGGAGGAGACAGGCATTAATCAAGGAACACTTGCATGGTTATATAATTATAACTGGAAGGGACCTTGGAGATCCTTGAGATCCACAGATGAAACTGAGACCCAGAAATGCTAAGCAGTTTGCTTAAGACCATATAGCAAGTTAGGGGCAGCACGAGGCCTAGAACTCAGTAGATTTCTATTCTTAGACTGCCTTTTCCCTACTAGGTCGCCCTCCAGTCTCTTGCATACCCAGAAACTGCCCCCTAACCACAGCCGGCCCTATGAACGTATTGATCAACTAGCACACTATCCCAGCCTAGGAAAAGCCAGACAGCACACTTTGTAATGGTAATCAAACAGCATAGTGAACTGAACCCTTGAGGATGGCAGTTACCCAAGCCTTGTTTGCAGACTTATTTCAGAGCCCAAAGCAAGAACAGAGAGGCAAGGCTCCCGTGCTGTAAGAAGAGTGCTTGCAGGTGTTTCAGTGTTTTGGTCTGACCCAGTATTTTCTCATCTCCCAAGTTCAGTAGTCATTCATTCACTCACTAATTCAACAAATATTTATTGAGTGTCCACTAGGGACCGTTCTCAGAGCTGGGGACACAGCAGTGAAAAAGTAGAGTGCCCTCATGGAGTGAACATTCCGCCTGGGGGAAACACGATAAATGAATACATAGGTAAATATCAGCATATCAGAAGGTGATAAATGCTACAAAGAAAAGTGTATCAAGAAAGGGAAGTGGGGAGTGCTAGGGGAGGGGTGATGCATTTTTAGGTAAGGTGGTTGGGAAAAAGACATCCCTGAGAAAATTATGTTCTCGGTCATCATTTTACACACACACACACACACACACACACACACACACACACACACACACACGACTGTGCAGTATGATTTGAAAAGTCCCCTAAGTCTTCCCCTACCTCCTTCAGAGAAATAAAGGTTTCTCAGTAGCACGTCCAAGAGCCCAATTCCTAGCTTTCCTTTTTTTTCCTTTGAGCTAAGTCAGTGGTTCTCAAACTTGAGTGTACACCAGAATCAGCTGGAGCTCTTGTTAAAACACAGATTGCTGGACTCCACTCTCAGAGTTTGTGATTCAGTAGGTCTGGGGTGGATCCAAGAATCTGCATCCCCAGATGCTGCTGCTGCTGCTGGTGGTCCAGGGACCTCCCTTTGAGAGCCACTAGGTTAAGTATTATAGCTGGAAGATCTCTGCTAAAATCCTGAGAAAGGATATATCTATCTATTCATTAGGTTCCATGGACTTTATCAAAGTAGCTATTCCTGGAAGAGCAGGATCCTTAAGAAATGTGACTTTTTTTTTTTTAAACTGGGGTAAGTTTCAGGAGCGACAGCCCAAGACCCCTAGCATTGAGGAGTTAGGGCAAAGGACAGGTCATGAAAAGACGGTGACAATATTTCATTGCTTGTCTATCAATGCCTTGCATTTTCCTAGCATTTAATACGTTTACAAGCCCTTTCCTCACTACTCTCTTTTGGCAGTTAACCTGTTAGGTAGATATTTACAGATGCCATTATTACATTTTGTAGGTAAAATAATTGAGACACAAAGAGGTTATGTGGCCTGCATAGGGCATCAAGGATGAGAACCCCAGTTGCTTTACTCCTAGTCCAGTGTTCTTTTTCTACTCGCACTCTTCATAACATGAGCTGTAGCTTTCTCCTGGGACATCTACACCAGGCCATTAAAATCCAGGACATGTAGTTGCTCTTTGCCTTTGCTCTGTTCAAAATCCCACTTGCTGCAAGTAGATTATACATGTGGGTGATTAACTGTGACAAATACTAAGCCCTGCATGAGTTTGCTCTACCATAAACACTTTCTCTTCTACCAGGTATTGTACAGAGAAAATGCTAACTCATTTTAATATTAGCCCAAGCTAGAACTAATCATTATGAAAGCAAACCTGCTGGGGGAAAAGCAGACCTAATACTTTCCAAAGGCAAATAGAGATGGTATTTGATTACGTGTACCTTTGCTTCCATGCCATTAGTCGAGATAATTGAAAGTTTCCTGTAACACTAAAGCACGTAGCGAAAGGAGAGTGGATTTTGTTAAATCTGATGACATGAATCACTTTCTCAGCTATTTAAATATACCAAAACCAAAAATCATGGACATGAAACATAAAATCCTGTTTTCCAGTACTTGCCTTTCTGTTATTTTCTCCAGTCCTGCACTGATTCCTCATAGTGAGAGAGTAAGGTCCCTCACTGAATCTCACAGACAAGGACCCAGGGGTTACAAGGAGCTGTTTCCCATCAGCTTCCATACATGTTTTTGACCATCGAAGAGCCCAAGGTTTTAGAAGTTTCATTTCTAAAACTGCCCTCATCTGTCTCTCAACCCATTGGTATTCTGACATTTTCCTCCTGTACTGCCGTTGGGACCACTCATTTATTCAATAAGTACTTAAGAAGTACTTAGTGTGTACCAGACACTGTAAGAGCCACTGAACAGGGTATGAAAATGAGTTAGAAATAATCCTATCCTCAAAGAACATGGCATATATTAGAATCACTTTGTAAATTATAGAATAGTCAACACTGAAGTGTATTCTAGATGTAGGTCATAAACCCGTGTGAGCATCTCCCCATTTTAATTCTCTGTGTGCTCAAAGAAAGCTAATTAATGAACTATTTTAGCGTCAACATAAAACAGGCATCATTAGGAAAGAAAACTTACCTGGAGAGGAGAGTGGGATACGGAAGAAGCTCTACTCTGTAGCTCTGAGCACACACCACGATGTGCATTGGTAGCCCCCAAAGCATGGTAACAAGGGGGCGGTATAGGATCTAGTATCTGCCGTAGATATTCCACATGTGGACTCTAACAAATTGAATTTATGAGGATCATAAAACTTGGATGATAAGAAATTCCATATTGTTGAAAGATCTGGTATGAATGTGTTTTTGCTGAGCTTTAGACTCCAAAGTATGCTATAAAAATGACTGTTTCTTAAAAATATATAGTTCATGCCCACTGCAACACAAGGATTGAGCATATAAGAAAACAGGTTGGGTTGGAGGAGATGCTGTGGCATGCAGAGGATTCAATTAGTTGCATCTGTATTAGAAAAGCCATGAGAAGAGATGCAGACCGTAATTCAACCGTGTATGTGTGTGTGTGTGTGCGTGGGTGTGTACCTATGTGTACACAAATATACATGCACAGGAAAGGTGTTGAAGCCCAGGAAAAATGATTTTATGAGGATGTGAGCCCTTTAAATAAATTCCAAATTCATAATCCAAAAAGGAAGACAAGTTTAGAAAACCGCAAGTGCAGCCAGAAGACAAGGATAAGATTGTAGTTCTGGTGACCAAGTGGCTCAAGGAACACCGCTCACACACCTTCCTCCTACTTGTGTTGGGCCATCTGATGGTGCAGCAGCCCTCCCTCCCTCCACTCCTTAAAGGAGCTGCTCTGGCTCTGACTCTATTCTGCTTTAAGGTGTGCTTTGTTAATAGTCGAATCCCAAGACAGGGGTTCAGGGCAGATACACAGCTGGATCTCAGATCTGTCCCGTGAACCCTATTTATGCTAGCTCTGCAAGCCCGTCCTGGCCCAGGAGGGAGTTTTCACAGCACAGGTGCTGTATCCAGCCTTACCAATGACCATCAGGGGTGCTAGTGGTGTGATCATATAGCCAGGCCTGCTGTGGGTGTGTCTGGTCACGGATAGCGGTAGCCACAGGGAAACATAGCAGTGATGGGGGAGGGGGTCTCTATGTATCTGCCTTTGAGTTTCCGGGATGGTGGAATAAGGTGTGTTACTCTATTTGTAAGGATGTCCAGAGATTCTGTTGCCTGGCAATAGTGACCTTTTAATGGGTCTTACACCCAAGCATCGTGTGAAGTTTTTAGATCTGGCTATGCTGAGTTCTGCTGGGCGGTTGCCATGGCACCAATCAGGGTAAAAGGATCCCAGGGTGGGAGTGGGGACTGAAACATAGTCGATGTAGAAGCAGGGTTTAGATTTCACCGGTATGGCACACTCACTCTGAGAGTGACCCAGAAGTATGGCCCTTCAAGGCGTTGCTCTGGTATCTCATAGATTCATGAGGACTTGCATAGGCTCTTGGCCCTGAGAGGAGCAAGTGTTTAAATTGATTTACACAGTTAAGTTCCTACAAGGCCGCCGGAAGTTAGCAATGGAAATAGGAGGCTTTGTACTTCCCAGATTCTTCCTTCATTCTCGTTTGGCATTGAAGATGCTGACATACTGCTTTATTTGTTAGGACAAGCAACCAACAAACTTGTTGCAGAGCCATTGATATAGGGGCCTCAAAACCAGACTACTACAAATGATCTAAGTACTGTCTGTCCACCCTGCAAGGCAAGCTGCAAAGCAAGCTCAGAGATGGAATAGGTCATTAAAGGGGGAGGCCCTTGCAGGGTCTCATTGGTGGGTTGGTGTTGCAGGATATAAGTGATCACATTCCAGCTTAATGGCTCAGCACAGGGTGGCTAGTAGGGCCAGACAGGTGCATAGCCTTCTAGGAGAGACCATCAACCCAGCATTTCTAGCTTCTGAGGAATAAATGATTTAGAAATTAAAGTGAGAAGGTAGTTATCACAGTGAGTCTGATGGTGTTACAAAGATGATTGCTTAGACCATTGCCACATGCCAGTTTCCCGTCAGACCTCAAATTTGGCTATAATAGTCAGAAATCTGGCTGTTTTCTCCTGGATTAAATGTCTTTTGAAAGAAGCATATGCAAGTAGGGGTGGTGGTTGGGATCCAGAAGGTTGAGGCTAGATAGCATCGATATCTACACTGGACACATTGGTCTCTTTGGCAAATGTTTGACACGGGGGAAGGCTGTCAAAGATTATGGCCAAAGTAATGCAACGATTTGGGTTCTGGAGGGTCCCCTTAACTATCAGAGACTATGGGAAAAGCTAATACATCCTCAGAGATCAATGAGAGGGTCATTTATCCAAAAAACAAGAGAATGAATATTATTAATAATTAGTGACCCTCAGTAAATACTAGATATCCATCACATCATTTATTCACTCAGCAAATATTTATTGAATACTGACTATGTGCCAAGTGCTATCCTAGACAACAACAAACCAGACAAGAATTCCTGCCCCCATGGAGCTTACATTCTGACGGGAATACAGACAAATAAATAAGTAAAATCTATAAAGTACAGATGATGATACATGCTATAGAGGAAAAAAATATAGCTTCAAAGGATGTAAGTAGTGCAGGGGATGAGGGAAGAAGTGAGGGGAGGATCTGAGTTCTGGTGACTGACCTAATCGGAGATGCAGAGATTAGTGAAATTAGGCCAGATGGTCTCAAGGCAGATCATGGTAATGTGGCTGTGAGTTTTGGAGGAGAGGGAGGGTTGAGGGTTCTGTGAGGAGCACACACAGGTCTTAGAAATTTCTCTTCATTACTCCCCAGAAAAGCATGAAGACTTGGGGAGGAGTGGTCTTATCTAGGGAACAGGTAGGGGCTCTCGGGTAAGATGGCCTCTCCCCCAGCCTTCATGCCTCCTATGGAGCCAAGAGGGTGCCCAGGAATGTGCCCCAGAAGTCAAGTGGGCCCCAGACTACTCCCCCAGCCTCCACCAGGGGTCCAAGTGAGCCTTTCTGATATGGTATTAGCCTAGGTTAGAGGAATCTGGATTCCATCCAGTCTGACGGGGACTTCACCTGTGGTGTGACCAGACATCCCTCAAAGTTCACATGATGAGATTCTTGAAAATAAATACAGGTATGGTCCAAGTATAAAATGAGTCCAGGAACCAAGAGTTCATGGAATAACTGTTCATAAACCTCTAGAAGCTCAAAGAGGCTTTGCAGATTCTGAGAAGTATGGTACAGTATGTGTTTTGTCTTCCATAGGCTTAAAATATGAATTCCCTTTGGTTACCTCACCCGATTCCCAGCAGACTGCAGGGCCCCTCAAGTCCAGCTTGATAAAGGTTCAGCAACAGGAAGAATAGTTCCCAATCATGCCTGTTTGGGACAAATCCCAGTCACCAGTACAAAGGCAGAAAGAATTCCAGTTCTCTTTATCAAAAAACAGCATGGGGCCCTGGGAGACCCTGTGAAGAGGCACAGGGATTCAAACTAGAGGCTTAAGATATTAACTCATATAGAATCTGTTCCTTGGGCCCAAGTAACAGATATGTTCAACGTAGATCTGAGTCCCTGGCAGCAGGAAGATGGCTCAGTCACAGTTGTGAGGTAAATGTGGCTTCCTCTCCCCAAACCCCACTTTGGACTCATAGAACTTAGGCAGAAGACTGGGGAGTTAAGGAGAAGCTGGCTTTCTCCTCCCAGCTGCATCAGTTTGCCCTCAAGAGACAAGTTTTTGGTTGAAGCCAAATGAAAGGGGAGCTCAGGGTACTAGCATGCATACATATACACATGTACACACACACACACACACACACACACACACACACACCCTCCTATTCATTGTGTAATACCTTCCCATCTAATGCAAAGCCTTATTTCTAGAGAGGTACATTGTAAAAGTAAGTCCAGAGAGTTGTCTTCCTTAGCTATATAGAAAAATTAGTCTCAAATGGCATTGGTTAGCTCTTCTAGAAAAGGGCGGCATGGAATAAGTTCATTGCAGCTCAGGTTTTAGTCCAGGAGCCAACCGATGCATGACAAACAAAATGACATTCTCCATGTGGCTGTGAGAAATCAGATGTGACATCTGGTTATTTTCTATTTTCTTGGATCAACACGTGTGCTCAGGAGGGGGCTTCTGACTCATACCTGGTATGAGTCAACCATCTTTTGGCCTATCCTGATAAAAGTTTAATTTTGCACTAAAACTAAAACTACAGGATGCAAAAACATTAAAACTTACATGTAGATGTAGATCATTAGCTAGATAAAGAACCAGTATAGTTTTATAGGATCCATGTCAAATCATACCAGTAATTGGATTTGTCATTGCTACAGAATAAGTTCCATGAGGGCAGGGATTCTTGTCTGCTTTTTTCACTGCTGTATCCCCACTGCCTATACCAGTGCCAAACACATAGTAGGTACCATGAGTACAATTGCATAGTATAGAACAAGTGCAATTTTTTAGTGTGCAGAAATACAGTCCATTTTTAATGCAACCAGACTGGTAGGCAAATACTCCATTGTACCACTGGGGGGTAGGAAGAAGTTCTGCAGAATAATGTCATACTTGCAAAAACAAGCAACATGCTGCTTGAGTTAAGGATAATGCAAGAGTAGAAGACAGGTTTGTGTGTCATATGATAAGCAAAGCTAAAATCTGAGATCGAGG
Organism: Delphinus delphis; assembly: GCF_949987515.2. Lineage (NCBI taxonomy): Eukaryota > Metazoa > Chordata > Mammalia > Artiodactyla > Delphinidae > Delphinus > Delphinus delphis. Next base: position 69,679,589 of record NC_082686.1, read on the forward strand.
GCCAGGACTGATAAATAAGGAAAGCAATTGAAAAGTTAGCAAAGAATCTCCAAGGCCATAATCAAAGGAGCAAGCAGAAGCCCAGGTGCACAGCCAGGTGTGGGAAACTACCATGTGGTTTGAACACTGACAATTCAAAGGATTCTGATAAATGCCGACCCTTCTCTCAACAGAGTTTATACCCACCCATGAGTTTTTAAATGTATCACTTGACTTTTGGGGCTCTGTAGATAATTTCTAATTAAGAATGGCAAATGGGAAGATTGAAAAAGGAAAAACGCCAAGGGCTAGGAGCAATAAAGAGAATAAACCCAACAGCTCACATGTCTAAAAAAAATGAAAAATTGTTATGAAAAATCAAATTTGAAAAATGTCTCTCATTTGGTTTGCTTCACTGAGTCGGTCGCCAATGAGGAGGACTACAGTTCCAAAGACATTGTTGATTGCAAATGCACTTCTCCTCACTGCCCTGCCCCACCACCATGCTCATGATTCTCAATAAACATTCCTAAAGCTCTGGGAAATGAAAATGTGAGAACTGATACATCTGTTGTGAGTCAGCCCAAGAGATGGTCAACAATGAAATCTGATGCCAATTCCCTGATGGCAAATGAAGCTGGGCTTCAGCTTGATTTTACTGAGCTTTAGAACTGTTCCCAAAATACACAAAAGGAAAATAAAATATGGTTCTTAACTACAAGAATTGTATAGTCCAAATGGGAGATAAAAAATATACTCAAAAAACAAAATTCACACTATGTATGATGCATAACTATTGCTTTAGCCTAAGAGATTCCAAAAGCTACAAATATCTCTCCTCCCTCTCTTTCTCTATCCAACACTAAGGATGAGTCATAGCATGTAATGGCTGTAGTCTTCTGGTTGTTTAAAAAACTAATAATAAAAATAATAATAATCATGGTAGTAGTAGTAACAACGACAATAATGAAATCTAGTATGTCTTCCCAAATTGCATTTAATTTGTATATGTCTCTATTTGGCTTAGAATGGCCCCTTTACATCTGTGTCCCTTTCTTAACTTTATCTTTCCTACCGCTCTCTCAATGTTCCTGTACTCCTACCACTATCTATTCCTAAGACAATATCTTCTCTATTCAGAGAAGAGAATGAAAGCAGATGTCTTTGTCAGGACAAGCTAGGTTATGCTGTGGTAACAAACAACTCTGAAAATACTGTGGCTTAGAACGACAAAGATTTATTTCTTGCTAACACTGCATATTCATAATGGGTTGGCTCTATTCATCATAGGGAATCAGGGAGCCTAGCTGATGGATCAGCTTCTAAAATTGCCAATTACTGTCCCAGACAGAAATAGAATTCTAAAGGACCTTAACCCAAAATTAAATGATCCAGCCTGGAAATGACTCAACTTCAATGTCCAGGAGTAGTCATATGGCTCTACAAAACCAACAGGGGCCAGCAAACCGATCAAGTTATTTGTCCAGAAGGCAAAGAACTAAAAATATTTGGTGAACATCAGAACGACTACATTAGCAGTAACATCAAGTCATAGTTGCAAATAATGTACGTTTTGGCTCTAACCCATTTCAAATATTGGTCTACTCAACAGGTGTGTGTGTGTGTGTGTGTGTGTGTGTGTGCATGTGTGTGAATTTCAAACATATATATTGAAATAATGTTATTCATGTTTAAGTCATTGTTTGCTTTCCGTTACTCCCACTGCCTAATTTTCACTAGGCTCCATCCCTGACTATTAGGCCCTATGTATATGGGGTCAGTGCATCAATGACCAATCAGAGTATAAAGATTAGAAGGCTTCTTGTTCCTTGTGAAACTTTTTCTAGACTTCAGGAATCAGTTTTTGAGGATACAATGTCCTGATGAGTCTAGAGGGACATGAGCTCTTTCATATCTTAGGGCTTAATTTATTACATTATTTATATGCTAACCTGTAGAGTTCTCTGTTGGTATCTGGCATCAGACTCTACACAGAAAGTGTTACACAGTAGGGATATGAACTTACTGAATCCCTTGTGGCAGAGTCACTGACTAATGTTTGAAAGGATGTTTTATGTAAGTGCAAGAACATGACACATGTGCCACATTGCTCTTATTATAAGTAGTGCTATAAGATTACGTGACCTTGTTCTAGAAATCACATGGTTACTCCATCGTTAAGCAGCTAATGGTTTCACTGGGAAGCCAGGGCAAGCTGTACTATAAACCACATTCAAATTGTCTGTAAACACAGGGTATTGGATACAAGCAGACCAGGGCAAGAAAATATAGCACTGCAATGGGAAGGAAGGAACCCCGGGTTGGAGTCAGGAAAGTTGGTTTTGCTCCTCATTCTGCTACTGACTAGCTGTATGAGCTTTGAAAAACGTTTTAGCCAAATCATCTATCTTCTCAAAACCTCAGCTACCTCATCTGTAAAATTGGAAAGTAATAGGAACTTATCTCTGAATTTCATTCATACTTAAACATTCTGTTTTTCTATAACTGGCTTAATTGTAACCTGGAAATCTATGACTTTTACTGAGAAAAATCAACAAGCATCCATCCTAAATAGTGTAGAATTGGGAAAATGATATTTATATATAAGGGATAACCTAATTTTGTATGTAATTATTATCTGTATTGATAAAAGAGATGTAGTACTAAAACAGTAGTTTTTAATGTTTAGCTTTGAAATATAGGCAGAGTTTATCAGAAATGAACATATATACTCTACTTTCTTATTTATTTATCTATTTATTTTAAAAAATATATTGAACCTCTACCATATAATCAGCTGGGTTAAATGAGCAGAGAGGGGCAAGGGAATTGAGAACATTAGCAAGAGCATTACTGAAATAATGGATCATGGAATACAAGCTGCATAGGAAGGAAAGTGATGAAAGGAGAGTATCAACAGATTGGGAGACAGTAGAGGGCACCATGAACTAGAGGTCCCAATGGGGTTAAAGAAAGGTCATAGTAAGTGTAATTAAATAAAGTAGAATAAGTTGTGGTCAGGAAGCAAGATGTGAGACTTCTCCTTCTGACCAAGATAGAGAAGCAAGGACCAGATACACCTGCCTGAAACTACCAAAAACCACACAAAATATAAGAAACAATTTTCAAGACACTGGACATCAAAAAACAAAGGACAGTGTGATCCCCGAGAGACAAGAAACAAAGTGAGCCCTGTGAATACCCAAGCTTACTGCCCTGAAATTCTCAGGACATCAGGTTGAGAACTCAGAAGGATCTTACCTTAGTGGTGAGAAATAATAAGCCCTAGAAGAACTAGGCTCTGGTTCTGCCTAATACGTCTTAAAAGGATCAGACTTCCAAAGTAACTTAACTGCATGCCAGGACAAAGCTCAAGAGTAGTTATAGGAATACATAAAATTTGAGCAGCCAATAAGGTGTAATTCACAATGTCTGCTATCCAATCAAAAATTACTAGGCATGCAAAGAAGCAGGAAAATATGACCCATAAAGAGGGAGAAAATCTATTGAAACTTACCAAGAATTGACACACATGTTAGAATTAGCAGCCATGGACATAAAAACAGTTATTATTAAGTGTTCCATACATTCAAAAAATTAAGGAGAGACATGGAAGACATAAAGAAAAAAAAAACATGTTGAACTTCTAGAGGTGAAAACTACAATGTGTGAGGTGAAAAATACCTGGATAGGATTAACAGTAGATTAGACACTGCAGGAGAAAACATAAGTGTACTTGAAAGCATAGTAATAGAAACTATGCAAAATGAAACACACAGAGGAAAAAAAAATTTTTTTTAAATGAACAAAGTATCAGTGAGCTGTGGAACAATTTCAGGCATCCTAATATTCGTGTAATTGGAGTTCCTAAACGGGAAAGGGGGACATAAAAATATTTAAAACAATAATGGCTGAAAATTTTTCCAACTTGATAAAGCCTATAAACATATAGATCCAAGAATCCAAGCACAAGAACTAAGAAGAAAACTACACCAAGGTATATCATAATTGCATTGCTCAAAACCAGTGATAAAATAGAAAATCCTAAAAGCAGTCAGAGAAAAACATACATGCTATATACAGAGGAACAAAGATAAGAATGACAGCATATTTCTCATTGAAAACAAGGCAAGCAAAAAGACAGTGGTGACTCAGAGTGGAGTAATGAAAATAAAAAGAAAACTGTCAGCCTAGAATTCTATACCCAGTGAAAATCTCCCTCAAAAATGAAGGCAAAATAAAGATTTTTTTTTTCTGACATAAAAAAGTTGAAAAATAATTCTTCACCAGCAGATCCACACTGCAAGAAATGTTAAATGGAATCCCTTAGGTAGAAGGAAATGATATCACAGGGAAATATGGATCTGCACAAAGAAATGAAAAGCACCATGGGGCTTCCCTGGTGGCGCAGTGGTTGGGGGTCCGCCTGCCGATGCAGGGGACACGGGTTCGTGCCCCAGTCCGGGAGGATCCCACATGCCGCGGAGCGGCTGGGCCTGTAAGCCATGGCCGCTGAGCCTGCGCGTCTGGAGCCTGTGCTCCGCAACGGGAGAGGCCACAACAGTGAGAGGCCCGTGTACCACAAAAAAACAAACAAACAAACAAACAAACAAACAAAAAGAAATGAAAAGCACCAGAAATGGCAAATGCATGGGTAATATACAGGATTTACAGATAAAGAGCAGTATGAGAGAGCCTTTAAACAAGGATGTTTAAAATCCTCCAAGAGGTAAAGGAGGAATACTATATATAAAACAGAAACAGTGACTGTAAAACAAGAATGCACACTGATGAAGAGAGTATTACTGATTTAGAAAACAGAAGTGAAGAATCTCCTAGAGTACAACCAGAGGGATAAAAGAGATGGGATAAAGAATAATTTTAATAAGAATTCTGGGATAGAGTGGGAAGGATAGCAAAAAGACATTTTTCAAATAGATAACAGAATTTTCCAGAAACTAGGAAATGTAGAAACATTGTAGTGAAACTAGAGAACATCAAGAAAAAGAAAAAAAAATCTTAAAGTCAAGAGAGAGAAAGAAGTGGTTACCTAAAAAGGAATAACAAACAGCTTGATAATAGGCTTCTCACCCACCATGACAGAGACTAAAAGGGAATGAGTAAGAGCATCAATGTTCTAATGGAAAATCTTTGTAACCAAGAATTCTAGGCCCAGCAAAATTATAATTTAAGAGTAAGGGTGAAATAAGTGTATTTTCAACATACAAGAACTTTGACATTTTACTACTCATAAATCCTCACTGTTTTGCAAAAAGAAAAATGAACCCAGGAGGGAGGAATTAGATGCAAAAGATATTGTACATAAAAGGAACACTAAAATACTGTGGTAAATATAATTTAATGTTGAGCACAAATAACATGAATAATAACCATTTGAAACAAAATGGAATATTCTGAGGGAGGGTAAAGCAAGCTCAGATCCTTGTCTGACTTAAGAACAGGATAGAAGTAGGAATTAACTTAGACTTTGTTAGAAAAATATACTTTTTTTTTTCTGCCCACACCACGTGGCATGCAGGATCTTAGTTCCCCGACCAGGGATCAGGCCTGTGCCCCCTGCAGTGGAAGCATGGAGTCTTAACCACTGGACCACCAGGGAAGTCCCAGAAAAATATACTTTTTTAAGGGTAATGTAAGGATAGCCACTGGGAGAAAAGAAATAGAATATATAATTTAAATACTGGTAGAGAAAAGTAAGGAGAATAAAGCAATTTTAATCAATTTGAGAGAGAAAAGGTAAAAAAAGAAACAGAAAATTCATGGCAAATTGAAAATATAAACAAAAAGAAAGAAGCCTAAGTATATCATTAATCACAATCAATGCAAATGAATTTAATACATTAATTAAAATACAAATACTTTCCACTTGGCCCTATTAATCAAAATTCAGGTATACACTGTGTAAGAGAGATGCAAGTCTAAATCAATGATACAGAAAATAAAGGAATGGAAAAAGGTACACCAAATATTAACCAATAGAAAGCTGGTATAGAAATTTTATTGTCAGATAAGATGTAATCATTTAATTTCTCTTGTTCTTTAAATTCTTATTATGTGTGGTATGTTTATTACTCCACCAAAGCTAATACAGAAATTACTTCCTGGAATTGGGGTACTGCCAGACCAAAATTTTTTTTAAAGAAAGAAAAGAACAACAGAAAAGGAAAATATGTCATATTGGCTTTGGAAGGGGGCTGAAGTTAGAGGAGAGTGTTACTGGAAGCTGGAAAAATGGAGATCTACATTGTGCAATGGTGGAACATTTGGAAAGCCATCATTCACAATAATTTGGAAGGCAGCTCATATATTTAATGAATTAGTAGATGAAGATGAAGAGTCTAGGAATTTTTTTAAAGGAAATAATTGAATTGCTTAAACAAAAGCAATAACAATGGTGTGTGTGACTTGTAATGTGTGTAAATGTAAACTATATGTCCATAATAGCATAAAGGCCAGGAAGGGGAAAATGGAATGACTATTGTAAGGTTCTCATGTGATCAAGAAGTGGTATACTATCACTTGAAAGCAGGCTGTGATAAGTTAAAAATGGTATACCAGGATCCTAACACAACCACCAAAGTAACAGAACAAAGAGTTATAGCCAATAAGCGTCTCAGTCTGCTTGGGCTACCATAAGAAATACGACAGTCTGGGTGGCATAAACAACACATTGATTTTCTCACAGTTCTGGAGGCTGGAGTCCATGATCGAGGTGCTGGCAAATTCGGTTTCCAGTGAGGACTCTCTTCCTCGTTTGTAGATGCTGCCTTCTCCCTGTGTCCTCAAAGGGCATTTCCCCTATGCTCATATGAAGAGAGGTCAGTTGTCCCTTCTAGTTCTGATAAGGACACTTGTTCTACTGGCTTAGAGACCCACCCTTATGACCTAATTTAACCCTGATTACCTCCATCAAGCTTTGTCTTCAAATACAGTCACATTGGGGGTTGGGGCTTCAGCATGAATTTGGGAGGTACACAATTCAGTCTATGACATAAGCCAACAAAGGAGATTTAATGGAATCATAAAACATTCTCAGGTTATCCAAAAGAAGGCAGAAAAGGAGGGGAAAGGGAACAAGGAACAGAAAAGAAAAATAGAAAACTAATAGAAAGAAAATAGACTCAAACCTAATCATATTCATAATCACAGTAAATTTTAATGGTTTAAACCATTTAAAGACAGAGATTGTCAGATTGGATTTAAAAAACAAGACCAAAATAAAAAAAACAAGAAATGCACTGTAAATATACAAATAGGGTTTTTTAAAAAGATTTATCATCCTAACAATATTCCAAATATATATATATATATAGAATGGCTACATTACTGTCAGCCAAAGTAGATTTCAGAGCAAAGAATATTACAAGGATAAAGATGGATTTTCATAATGATAATCAAGAAGACCTGACAGACAACCCTAAACTTTTATGTGTATAATAACAGAACTTCAAAATACATGAAGCAAAAACTGATAAAACTGCAAGGAAAAAATAGACAAATCAACAATTACAATTGGAAATTTTAATATTCCTCTTTCAGTAATTGATAGGATAAATAGGAAATCAGCAGGGATGTAGAAGACTTGGAAAACAATCAACCAGCTTGATTTAATTGACATTTATAGAACACTTCACCCAATAATAGAATACATATCCTTTTCAAGTGCTCACAGATTATTTACCAAGAGATCATATTGTGGGCCATAAAATAAGTTTCAATATATTTAAAGGAATTCAAGTCATATAAAGTATGTTCCTGGACCACAGTAGAATTAAATTAGAAATAAATAGAAAGACCTTTGGAAATTTTCCAGGTATTTGGGAACTAAACAACACACTGCTGAATAATGCACAGGTCAAAGTGGAAAGCAAAAGGAAAATTAGTTGAATGAACATAAAAATACAACATATCAAAATTTGTAGAATGCCCTTAAAGAAAGGAAGATGTCTACCTTAGTGATATGGGAGTCAGAGCAGTCAACAGTGGTGACCACGGCCTGACCTTGGGAGGGGTGGCTGAAGTGGAGTGAAGGAGGGGCTCAATGGATAGAACCAAGGCCAGGGTGCTGGAGGGGCTGCCCGCAGGGAGAGAAGTCACTCAAGATGATGGCAGAACTTAGGGTAGAAAGGGGAATCATCAGCCTGGAACCAAAGTCACCAACGAAGGAAGGGCTTCTAGTCCCAACTTTGTTATCTTGGCAAATCGCTTCATCTCTCTGAGCCTCTGTTTGCTTATGTGTAAATAAGGGAGTTATGAATCCCCCCTCTATATATAGCTTTTGATAGTCTCTGTGTATTTTAAATGTTTTAATGTATATACATTTTACCTAAGCCTCTCCAGGTGCTTTTTGGGAAATAGCAAAACATTAAATGAAAAATGAACATGTCCACACATAACCACTAAGGCCCGTTCAAACCCTAGCATTCTGTAATTTATGCCCGAAAGCCATATCATCTCCTAAATGGCACTCACAGCCAAGCAGCAGTAGGGAAGGTATCCTCCAGTCACTGTGGACAGTCCAGAGAGGACGAACTTGTTCAGAGTAAATGAGGGAAAGGAAAGGATTTTTCATGCCTCCGGAATGGCCCAAGCTAAGGTTCAGATGCAGGAGCAGCAGAGCCCAAAGAAATAAATGGTGAAAAGGCTCCCATGGTTGGAAGTTGTAGGAGTGAACACTGGGGCAGGTCAGATGAAATCAGGCTGGGAGGGGTGTTGACGCTTACAACCATGCAGGAGAGTCTCTGAGGACAGAGACATTCACAGGAGAGGCTATTTCCAGGGCGGCATTCACACGGGTAGGCCGGGGATCATAGGCTGCAGGGCTATACTTTATCACAGAACAACACAGAATAACCAGAACTTGCTGGCAAAAACGAAGGTATGCAAATACATGCAAGTGACATTGGGTACAAGACTTTACTGCTGGTTACGTGAACTTCAGAGGACAGGAATCTTCTAGAAGTTTTGGGTTTGGGGAAACATGAAAAGAAGTGGTTTCATTCAATATGAAGAAAGGCTATTAAAGCAGAAGACTGGTAGAAGTACTGGACTGCCTTTTTTGGGTTAAAACTGAGTTGATTGATATTCGTCCCTATTTAATAGGTTTAGAAATTCAAGATGAGTCCTATAGGGGCTAATTATCCCATCACTGGCACCTTCCCTGCAAATTTTGTAGCTCCTGGCAGGAGACTATTTGGGGTCTTTTAAGTTGAAAAGCATCAAAAAGAGTCTTCCCAGGAATTTTAATTAAAAAAAAAAAATCAGTACATGATTGTACAGTCAGTTAGGCAGGTAGAGGGATATTTCACATGAAGAAGATTTTTTTAACACTATAGACTTGTAAATACTCTTGTAAATTTTAAACTTGTGAACACTAAAATATATAAAATGAAGCAAATTTGAAAAGAATGTGTTTTATATACAGATATTCTCACAAAACCTCAATCATCATCAGTTACTCTAGGTCGCCCTGTATTTACTTCTTACACTGACTTACAGCTTGTTTTTCATGTTTTCTTTAAGGCAGAGATTTTTGGGGCTCTGCCTGTACCAGCAGTTCTTGAGTTTTCCAAGAATGCTGCAGCGTGGCCTGTGTGAAAACTTGCCCCTCCAGTCTGTTGCAGTCTGTTCTGGTCTCTCGGGTTTCAGAGCAGCCGTGTGGCAGGCATTGCTGTCAGCTGAGCTTTCCTAATTAGTCCTGTGGCATTCCCCTCTCTCTCTGTCTTCTTCTTCTTCTTTTTTTTTTTTTTAACATCTTTATTGGGGTATAATTGCTTTACAATGGTGTGTTAGTTTCTGCTTTATAACAAAGTGAATCAGTTATACATATACATATGTTCCCATATCTCTTCCCTCTTGTGTCTCTCTGTCTTCTTTTGTCAAAGAGATAAGGGTTCTTTGATCCAAGCTACTTCTGAATTTACTTTTCTCTCCTGATCAGAATAGAAAAACATGGAGATTGAAAAAAATTTCCAAACTTCCCCTTCCTACCTTCATAAGATCCTATCATCTATATTGGTTAGGATTAGAAGGTTTAACTACATATAAAAGCTCCTAATGACTGGCTTAAATAAGGTAGAAGTTTATTTTTCTCTCACATAACAGACTTCTAAACGTAAGCAGTCTAGGACTGCCGGAGAAGCCACAAACTCATCAGGTACCCAGTCTCCTTCTAGCTTATTCCTCCACCATTTGTAGGGTTTGGTCTAATTCATACTCCAAGATGGCAAGTGTTCCAAGGAGGAGTTTGGGCAAAAGTGAAGAAGAGTCACCCCTCTCACATTAAAGAGACTAGATGCAGCTAACACTCAGGCTTACATCTCATTGGCCAAAGCTTGACAATAAGGCTACCTTAGCTGCCAGGGAACCCAGGGAATGTAGTCTTTTACTGGGCAGCAATGTACACCGTCCTCCTCCAAAAAATAAGTCTTAGTATATTACTAAGAAATAAGGGCAGAATGGACTTTGGGAGCACCTAGAAGTCTTTTTGCCATGCTATCTCTTATTATCAGAAAAATGACAAGTGGCAATCTAGTGTACATCTCTCTAATTCCCACCTCCACATTTTGTGCTTATTTTCTACAGAAGAATAGTACTGTATAGCAGAAGTATCCTTGAGACTCACAACTTCCATGTCTCATAAAGGAAAGTTGTATCTTCCCCCCCTTAATAGTTAAAACATATTTTGAAACAGATTAATTTTTAAAGAATTATGAGGAATTTCCTCAAAATTGTTGATGGCCCAATGCAAATTCCAAAATTATAAGCCAATAAAAGGCATTTAAAATAAAATATAGACCCGCCCTATTTCCAAAAAGACTTGAAAAAGTTTAATGAAAACACTAAAAAAGATGTGAAATTTTAAAATTTAACATGGGAGAGTTCATATGACGGAAACAAAAATGTAGAAGTTTCAAAAATGTGACGAAGCAGAGCACAGCTCTTTCCATCCAGTTCAGCAGATTTAAATCAACAATAATCGGAAATCCTTTCTGTATAAGAAAAAATTTGAAACCACATAGGCGCCACTGTTAAGGCATTTCCAATCCAATGAAAGACACAGGAATGTAGACAAATATCCAAGGCAAAGATGTGCCTGCTATGATAGAGGTACAAATAGCATTCTGCTAGAGAGTGAGGGAAGAGGTTATTTGGAGCTGCTGATGGTGATGACCTGGGTGGGAGCTGCTTGTGGAGGGGTTCGGGGATGAGGCTGCCTTTGAGCTGGGAAGGTGGGAAAGCACTTCCAGAAGATGAGAGGGGGAGGGGAAGGTAGAACCAATTCCAAACTGAGAAAACCTCATAAGTGAAAGCGAGGGAAATGGGAAAATATTGGGTATGTTTGGGAATCAGCAAGTACAGCTGTGACTTGGAGCCCAGGGTCAGTCTTGGTAGCAGATGAGTTGGAAAGATTGAGGGGTTGGATCTGAGAGGCCTTCAATTGCATGCTCATGGATTTAGGCTGGTTCTCTAGGCAGGAGAGGAATAGGAAAAGAAGGAAGTTGAGCATATCCTTGTTTTAGGACCACTATTCTCTCAGAAAGTAGTGAGCAAGACTCTCTACTGTTGATGAGAAGTTTGTTTGCTTAAAAAGAATGTAAAGGGTTTAAAAGAGGATAATATGAGAAGGAATCAAAAAAGGAATGAACAAGGGGCTGTGAGCAATTTCAGAGTCCCCATGGAGGTGTTGGGAAGTGAATTTGTCTTCAGATTTTGACAGCAAGAGCAAAAAGGCAAACGTGTTAGGTTAAGTAATATTTTGGTTATTGACAAGTATCAGTACAAATATACTGTGGCGGGTTTTTCTTAAACTGTATGGATTGACATTTCAAGATGTGCCTTCTCTCAACACTGCCTTCTTTCAACGCAGTGGCGTGATTGTGAGGGCCCTTCATGTAGGAGCCAAGGAAAATGACATTGGATTGCTGGAGTGTATGTGTGTGTGTGACAGAGAGCTAGACAGAGACAGGAGGGGTATTCGTTACTCTTGGTTAAGTCAGTAAGGGTAGTAGTTTGTGGTCAGGGGAATAAGGTATATATGCATGTTGCAGAGCGGCTGGCTGACATTTGGAATATGTTCTTAAAGCAATGCTGGATATTCTGGGGCATGGTGACACTCAAAGAAGAGCAGAGAATTTTCCATAAAAGAACTTGTAGCAAGAGCAATTTAAATGGGAATTAAGCGATGTTATCTCTGGAGTGGGAGGGAGACAGACTTTTCCCTCAGTTTTTTCAGAAGGGCTCTGTAAAGACAAAATGTCAAAGATAAATATGGAGATGTAAGCTGAGCAAATGTCAGGGCCCCAAAAGGCCAAGAGCTCAGAGTGGCTGGAGCAGCTCACCAGCCGCCCGTGCAATCCGAGTCCTCAGCACCTCCACCCCGAGATTCAGTGAAGGGCAAGCTGTGAATCAGAGCGCGAAGTTAGAGCTCAGGAATGCTTTTCTGTCTTTCATGGGCCCAGTGCTCTCATTTAGAGATGAGTAAACAGGCCCAGGAAGATCCAGTGACTTGCCCAAGATCACCATCCACTTAGGGGCAGAACCAGATGGCTGCCCAGACTCTTGTCTCTTGGCCCGGTGCTCCCACACCATCTCCACTGTGCTGTCACACAGTGTCCTGAGGGCCGGCAGAGTCCACCCCGAGGGTGTGTGCAGGCCCTGGAGGCTGGGGGCGTGTCACTCCTAGAAAAAGAGGCAGCGTCAGAAGGGGATTTCAGGAAATATCCTCAGATGGTCTTAGAGGGTTTTAGGAAAGAATCTACTTACCACCATGTTTCAGGGATATTAAAATGCAGCACAAACTGCTCTCCTGTATTTAGGCTTTCTGTGCCTTTTGGGGACTGATAGATCTTCTTTCTAAAATGCATTGATCCTCTGAGGGAAATAGCCTTCAGTCAAAGTTCCAAATCCTCTCCCAATTGAGAGGCGAAAGACTGGAAGTTTTAAAACCTTGAACATTGTTCCATTAAATGATGAGCATGACCATAGTTATATGAACCCCTTTCCCACCAGCTCCCCATCCATCTGATTGAGGCCCAGGACCAGCTGCAGCCCTGCACACCCCACCCCCCAGCAGCATGCTTTAGGGCTCAGTGCAAAGCAAAACTGGAGGGGAAGTAAAGACTCTGCCCAGGGGGCTAGTGAGGTGCTGAATAAAGAAGGGGGTGTGACCACTGGTGTTTTATAAGAAAACTGAAAGAAAGAAGCTAGATAAGCCTTAAGTTTTCCAGGTTCTTTTTAAAGGAGATAAGGGAGGAAAAAGGGCAGGAGGTCAAAGATGTGTAGATTTTTATAGATTTGACCTTAAATTATTTTAAATGCAAGTGAGATAAGAAATGAACCATCCAAAGAAGTCTCTGTCTTTTGGGGAGTGTTTTTTCATTTATTTTTGGCTGCGTTGGGTCTTCATTGCTGTGCGCAGGCTTTCTCTAGTTGCGGCGAGTGAGGGCTACTCTTCGTTGCGGTGCGCGGGCTTCTCATTGTGGTGGCTTCTCTTGTTGCAGAGCACAGGCTCTAGGCGCGCGGGCTTCAGTAGTTGTGGCTTGAGGGCTCTAGAGCGCAGGCTCAGTAGTTGTGGCACACGGGCTTAGTTGCTCCACGGCATGTGGGATCTTCCTGGACCAGGGCTCGAACCTGTGTCCCCTGCATTGGCAGGTGGATTCTTAACCATTGTACCACCAGGGGAGTCCCCAAAGAAGTCTCTTTTATTTTCAGTCACCCATTCAAGTACTTCTAGAAGAACAGTATAGGCCACCATGGGCCCAGGTCTATCCATATAGTTTATGGAACAATTCTGATTTTAAAGAGACATGGTCTGTGGCTGGACCGTGTGTCCTGGATTTTTTGTTTGTTTGGAGTTTATAGATATTCTACGGTAATATGGTTACCACATGTGTATGGTGAGCAGCTAACCGTGCACAAGTGGGTGAGAATCTTTGAACTACACTAACACAGTTTTAGAGCTGGAATGGACCTTGATGATTTTTTATTTAGTCCATGCATTTTGTTGTATAGATGGAGTAACTGTGGCTTAGTAGGGTGAAGTTGCTTGTCCAAGCCATATGGCTGCTAAGTGATGGAGCTAAGAGTCATACCCAGGATCTTTCACTTTTAGTCCAAAACTCTTTATACTGTGTCCGTGTGCTGTGAAGGCCGGTATTCTGGTAGTTCAAGGTCTGTTCAGTGGGCACCATTTAACAAAATGCAGCCTTTGATGAGGCACTGGTTCATGTCCATCCCAAGCGCCGTTTAGAGGTTCACAAGGCTCTTCCCTAATGTTTGCCAGTCAAACCCTCACAGCAAAGCTTAGGACACACAGATGTCTTAGCTGGTCTTTGCATTGCTCTGGACTCATTATCAGCTCTTTTGCACAGTTAGGAGCAGTTTCTTTAAAACTGAAAAACAGTTGGTTAGTTCCTAGTCACAGCTTGTCCTTATGAGGGAGTAGAGTTCTTGTCCTATGTCTTGGGTGCCATGAAATACAAGTGGTGTCACGAGTGTTTCTGTTGTTTAATTGTCAGAATCCATGGAGCTCTTTGTGTATGTGTGTTTTGATTTAGAAAACCCTTATGATTCTTGGAATTTTACAATCACACTGTTTTGTTTATTAAATTTCCCATCAGCCATGCCAGCTCTAATTAAATTCATTTAGTTGCAAGGTAAAGAACGAGAGAGAGAGAGAGAGAGAGCGCTCAAGAAAGAGGTATTACCAGGAATCAAAGAGGGAGGTGGACTCTCATAGGAATCGAATCCTAGTGGCCACGGTAGATTCGGACCTTGTGGAGCCTGGGTCTGTAGGATGGTCCTAGATCCAAGATGGCTGTAGGGACTTCATTTGTGGTCCCACTTTAAGGTCCTCTCCCCGTGTCTGCTTTATCCTGTCCCTGTCTCTCTTTTCTCAAGAGATAGGCAGATAGATAGGTAGGTAGGTAGGTAGGTAGATAGACAGATACATCTCTTCTTCACCTTATCGCCTCTGCTTACTCCATTTTCTGTTCCCACATAACCTTGGCTTGCCTGTGGCCCATTGTGATCCCTCCGACCTTTCTCTTCCTCCTAAATGCTTGTACTGCCCTCAGGTAGGTGTGTCATTCCCTTGCCGTTTCCTAGTTCACATTTTTTAAAAGAGAATCCACTTAGCCCCACTCATCTTTTTACCGCAGGTCATGTCCTACATTCCTGGTCAGCCTTTAGGGTAGCTGTCAATGGGCGGGTGCCCGCTCTGGTCCAGTCACCTAGGGCTGCAGGACGGAATGGAGTTATGTGACAGAAGGTGTTGCTGTCTAAGGCCCATCCTGTCAGCAGCTCTAAGCAGGGCAGCTTCTTGTAGAAGGGGTTGTGTCATGCCAGGCAGTGCCCTTAATCTGCTTAATAGAATAAATAGGTGGTCAGATCATCAGGGAGGCAGCTGAGAGTAATGCGAAGTAGAATTGAGTGACCAAGAGTTTGTGGTTCAGGTCTCAACTCTGGAACGTGACAACTGCCTGATGTTGAGGAGGTTTTACCAGAACTCTGAGCCTCAGCCCCGTCTGTAAAACGGAGATTCGTGAGGATTAAGTGAAACAGTGCATGAAAGGACATTGTCAGTTGTGAAGCACCACACCCATGTGAAGGATATTACCTCTCTAGACCCCTGCTGAGCACAAAACCTTCTGTTGGTGGGATTTTTTATGTTTCCTTTTCTAAGATGAATATCACCTCCCAGAACGCAGCTGATGACCTCCTTGCTACCTGAATCTGCACAAATAGCCCAGAGAGATCGCGGTTGTTACATTTCACACATAGCTGACACAAACTACATTATTCCTAGAGCGTTCCGTTCAGAGAACATAGGATTTGAGGGCTGGCAGTCCTTAGTCTTCTGACCCAAATCTCCTTTACCCACAACTGAAGAACTAAGGCTTAGAAAGGTTCATTGACTTCCTCAATGTCAGTGGTAGAACCAGAACAGAACTCACTCAATTTCTATTGCTGTGTAACAAATTACCTCAAAGCTCAGCTACTTAAAACAACAAACATTTATTATCTAAGTGTTTCTGCGGATCTGGAATCCAAGAGTGACTTTGAGATGGGTGCCTCTGGCTCAGGGTTTCTCCTGGGGTTGCAGTCAAGATGTCAGCCAGAGCTGCAGTCTCTGAAGGTCTGACTGGGGTTAGAAGCCCTACTTCCGCGAGAGCTCCCTCACCTGGCTGTCGGCAGGAGGCCTCAGTTCCTCACCATGTGGACCTTTCTTTTAAGTGTCCTCATGACATGGTTGCTGGCTTCCGCCAAAGCCAACAATCCGAGAGAGAGCAAGGCGGTAACTGCTATGCTTTTTATCTCCTAGCTTCAGAAGTCATACATCAACACTTCCGCCATATTCTGTTAACTAGAAGCAAGTCTCTAAGTTCAGGCAACACTCAGGCGGAGGGAAATTAAGCTCCACCAACCACTGAAGGGTGGAGTATCAAAGAATTTGTGGGCATATTTTTCAAACACCACAAAAGGTTTTCTTTAATATATTATTTTCTCTGCAAATGAGTTCCATAAAGAGATCAGCTTCCACCACCCACCATCCCACTGCCCCCCAGTTACTTGATGAGAGGTTAGTCTCATTCAGAAGTAATCAGTGGAGGGGAAATTACGAGGATACCTTCTCATGAAAGCATTAAGAAAACCTCTGTTGCAAACAGAAAAGAAAAATAAGGAGAAAAAGTTATAGGAAAAAGAACATTGAAGGGGAAAAAAGAGAAGCAAGGGTGCATTAGATTCTGACTTCTATGGGCAGAGCTCTCAGTTTAGGAAACACTGTGTGAACAGAGGCTGTGTAAAAATATGTCCGGCGGCTGGAGTTTGAAGATCCAAAGCTCTAGGGACCTGGATTCCAGTTGCAGAGCGTGACCCGTGTGTCAAATAGCCCCTATATAAATACGAGGGTGTTAAATACCGTAATTGAGGTACCTATACTGTGCGTCAGCCACATGTAAGAAAAACTCAATTTTGCGGTAGTGGGGTTTGGGAAATCCTTGCAGAAGATACGTATACAAACCACTAGCTGCCCCACCGTCTCCACCTCACACGCCGCACACCAGACTTCCCATACCCTTTCCTCGCTCTCTTTTTCTCTTTAGCACTTGTCACGAACCTTCTAACGTGCTGCCTATTTATCTTGTTTACTGCCCGCCTCCCCTGCAAGAATGCAAACTCCATGAGGGCAGAAGTGTTTCTTTTGTTCCGTGCTGAGCCCCTAGCCCCTAAAGGAGTGCCTGGCACATTGTAAGCACTCAATAAGTATTTGTTGAATGAGTAATAATTCATAATCGGGACATAAGGAAATGGAGCTCAGCCATAAAGGAGCAGGAAAACCTGACAGGTGGGCACTGGAGGGCAGGGTGTTCCAGGCAGATGGGACAGCTGACCAGAGGCCCTCGGATGGATGTTCAGGGCCTGGCCATCTGCATGGCTGGGCCTGTGGACGGAGGGCTGCTGTGGCAGAAGGGAAGGCTGAGGAGGCAGGTGCTCTAGGATGTTGAGAAGCGGTTAGGATTTTCTTATGCGCAAAGGGGATCCACTTAAGTTTTGAGGTCAGAGGTGATGTCTGTGCTCTTCCTCCACGGTCTGGCTGTACTGAAGAACGTACAACGCTAGGAAGGCCCCTGCACTTACTATGTTACCTGACATCTGACTTGCTGCACAGTGACCAAAAATTCTGACTCTTGCTCTAGCAACGATCATTTCATTCTTCATTTTCTCTTTCTGGTATAGGAAGGGTGAAACTGTAAAGATCGGGGCCTTTCGTGTTCTTCCTTTGCCAGTGAGCGTGAGATCAACACGAGGCCTGGGAAATTCGGTGGCATGCGTGGCACATACGACAGTGGCTTTACACCTAGGGAATGAATCATGAATTTCTTGCTCTAATCTTCAGCTTCCCTGATGTGTAAGGGGCCTTTCTTTTCTCAAAAATGCGTTGAGGACAGGTTTCATGTTAGGTGTTCTCACCACAATAAAAAGAAATGTCATGAATAGTGGGTTGTGGGGGACTGTGCCTGGAAGCGAGTGTGAGTGAGGCTTCAGGTGCTGCTAATGGTCTTTTCTGGGGTTGGGGTGCTGATCACACAGGTGTGTTCAGTTTGAGACAATTCATTGAGCTGATAGATGCACGTCTCTGTATGTATATTATCAAAAGTTTTAAAATAAAATGAATAATTTCTCTAAGAGAAGAGGGACTGTTGCATCTACACTCAATGACTCAACCAATCACACCCCCTAATAATGACAATAGTAATAATAACAAGAACAATAGCCGTTAACTGGATACCAGGTGCTTCACATGCATTATTTTTAATCAAAACGGCACCTCTGTTAATTTTAGTGCCTCAGTATTTCTGATGAGGAACTTAGACCCTGTATCTTCAGCATTGCCAAGGTAACACAGCTCGTCAGCGGTAGAACCTGGATTCAGACTCAGGCTGCTAAGTTCAAAAGCCAGCCTGTAAACCACTGTGCTGTCCTCCGGTGAACGCCTAGCCTTGCCAGTTCCCTCACACACCTGTATCCCATTGCCACCATTACCAACTGAAATACAGGTTCTGGCTTACAAATACTAATGTATTTTAGTAGGAAAAAACCCAAGAAGCTAGAAATGATGAAGAAGCATGCTGTGACGTGGCACACACTCACAGTCATTTTGGCTGGTACCAAACACAGAGCTCTGGAATGCTCCATTGTTGAGACAATGCCGTAGAGTAGGAGAACTAAGAAGGCACTCGAAAAACGACTATTCGGTAACTAAGCCAAACGGCCAAGATACTCTAAGTTTTCTTATATACACACACCATCCAAAGGGAGGGCTGTGTCCTTCTGACTGCTTCAGTATCAAACACACTGGACAGACGATTTTAGTCCCGGAAAGGGGAAAGCCCATTGTGCAGACCACTGCCAGAGAACGTGAGAGACATGAGATGTACGGAATCGAGAGCTGTGCTTGCCCTTCAACGGTGGGGAAGACAAGGTCTGCAGAGGATAAGGGAAGCTTTCAGTTGGAGTGTCACCCACCCATCAACAGCAGTCCAGAGGCAGAAATGACCCGGACCTATCGGGGCACCAGCAAGAGACCAAGCAGAGGAAATCTCTGGACAAGTAGTGGAAGTTGGGTTGAACAAGTGAATGGGAGGATTATGAGGGGCTGCGAAGCCAGGATGAAGCTGATAGAATTTGAAGGGGCAGACACGGCAAAGTTAATGTGAATTTGATATAATAGAGTATTAAGACGAAGCTGGAGCATGGAGGAGGAGACACCCGCAGAAATGCAGAGGTGGGTGGTGAGGGCCTGGGTTTGCGAGGAGCTGTCCAAAAGACGAGAAAGAGGTTTTTCATAACCTGGCAGGAACAGGTGACAAATCAGATATAAGGGATGAAGAAAAGAGTCGCAAATGACTACAGTTTTGTTCAAGAATGTTTTGGAGGCTTCCCTGGTGGCATAGTGGCTGAGAGTCCGCCTGCCGATGCAGGGGACACGGGTTCGTGCCCCGGTCCGGAGCCTGTGCTCCGCAACAGGAGAGGCCACAACAGTGAGAGGTCCGCGTACCGCAAAAAAAAAAAAAAAAGAATGTTTTGGAATTTGGATGGGCAGGTAGTTAATCTTGGTTAAATGGTAGAGGAGGGAGCAGAGAGGGAGGAGGGGAAGGGGAGGACGGGGAGGACGCATGGACCATGTGATATAAAGGCATGCTGGCCTCAGAACCAAGAAGATTAGGCCCTGACACTGATTTTGTGATCACATCATGTTCACTTGTCCTGGTCTCTGCTTTGTTAAATCTAAAATTAGGAATTTCATCCAAGAAACATTTATTGAGCACCTACTGTGTGCCAGGCACTCTGCAACTGTCCATCTCGTATTTCCCACATGGGGTAGGGGCCAGCCTCCAGGTGCAGCTATTCCCTAGTTTTTGCTTCCCTCTAGTGGCCACTACATGCCATTGGCACTGTGCTTTTGCTCTTCTGTTCCTGGAGAGCTGATCTGAATGGAAAGTTACGGGGTTAAGATGGAGCTGGATCACAGATCATGCATAGGTAGTAGGGAACAGGTAGTAAGCAGCGTCCAGAGGGAGCATCCTGGTAGTTGGTAACAGGCGGGGAGACAGTGGTGAGGAAGATACAGCGTCCTGAACCAGACTCGAGGCATGGGGTGGCAGTCAGTCCCAGAGGAAAACCAGCCAACGGCAGCAGATGGAAGCAGAAAATCCCATTAGGACTCACCCAAGAGTGGGTGAACCTGGAAAAGTGAGGAGTGTGGGGTCCCAGATCAAGGCCTGTCTTCACACTGAATGGGGGGGAGGATAGGACCAGGAATGAGGGGAAATCCTAATGGTGATTCACTGACAGCAAAAACTTGACAACTTTTAGGGAAGCCGCTATGAGACTCTGGGAAGCCTTTCTGTTGCTGCTGCTCTCTCCTTGCTGGGCACTTCTGGATCATTCATCTGCAGAGCTGGCAACTCCTCCAGCTGCCACCACCAGGGCGGTGCCGGCACAGCTGGAGACGGCCCGGTGGTGATGGAGCTGAGCAGGCCAGCATAGGAAGGAGGCAGGTGCTCTGGGATCCCCCGGCTGGTGGGGCAGCGGGAGTGAAGTTGTTGCCCACTGTCCCAGCCCAGGGAGGGGCCGAAGCTAATAACAGAAACAGCTCAGAGCAGACACAACTACGGCAGTATCCACGGGGCAGTAATGGGAGGAGCACATCACTTCTGAGGGACCCCATTCGTCATCCCTGGGCCAGCACCTCACAGTTCCCCTGTCATGACACTCAGGTGCTCACGTGATGTGTGTTCCACAAGAGACAGTAAGCTTGGTGAGGGCAGGTCATCACAACTGTCTGCCTCGCTGCTCTGTGCGCCGTGCCCAGCGCAGTGGCTGGCTGGAGGGTAAGCGAATGAGCCTGGATGAGATCACTGCACTCATAAGACTTGGAGTCCTGCCTTTGCGACTTGCGATCCTTGACCCTGAGCCTGTCATTTCCCTTCGCTGAGCCTCAGTTTCCTCTTATGTAAAATCAGGGATCCATGAGGATCAGATAATGTCTGTGAAAGAGTTTTGTACGCTGTAAAGGGCCATGCATCTTTTTCAGCTTGAAAATGAGAAATTAACAGGATGTCCCCTGGCATCTCTTTTGGCCTAGGAGACAGTCACTATGGGTGTTTGCTTTCTGAGTCAAAGCATGGAGAATGTGCTTCTTTTGAATGTGAATTTGTAACTCACCCCCAAGCCCACCAGCGGCTGGCCGGCTCTCTCTTCCGTGCTCAGCAAGGGCTGAGACAAGCCCCTCTCTCATGAGGTCAACAGGTCACCCCTGAACCCCACCCATGCCCTCTTCCCAATTCCGTCCTGCCTGTGCTCAGATTAGCCAATGATAATCAGGCTGACTGGTGTTCCCTGGTCAACTAGGGGGAAGTGTGGCCTCTTTCCAGGGACCGTTTTGCCAGATTTCTATGTGTGAATGGACACCTCCACCCTATCACCACAGCGTGAACGTGTTATCCAGCCTGATTTGGCAAATAGTTTTAAGAAATCCCTTCCTGGCTTGACGTCAGTCTGTTGTTTCTCTAGGAGGTCTGGTGTGGGAAGAGGAGGGAAGTCCACATTCATGCCCCCATAAAGGAAAATTGTAGCCCAAATCATGTCCTCAACCTTTTAACCTGGGCTTGGGAATATGTGCTTGCTTTTCATTTTTTTCCCAGTCTACCAGTTTCCTTCAATATGGGTCATTAAGGATGCTTTGGAAATGGATTTCTATTCCCTAGATACAAGGTATCAGTGTGGAAACCATGTCTCGAGTACGTGACAAGTTATGATTACTGTATAAACAATAGGTCATTTGTTGGGCATGTAATGTGTGTCAGTGTTACCTGTGTTAATGGCTGTAATCCTTGCAATAACTCTATATGGTAGGAATTAATAATACCCCTATTTTATAGCTAAGAAAAATGAGCCAAAGCCAGGCTAATTAACTTGCTCAAGGTTACACAAATAGTAACGATGGAGACAGTTTCAAACCTAGCAGTCTGACTTTAGGCCTAATAACTCTCAAAATGGGAAATGGTGACTCACATCTGAATAACTGAGGTTTGATAGCATTTTGCATTTTTGTGAAATCCTCTCTGGTCTTTGGCTGGATTTCCCCTGAGGTTCAACTTTTCAGGGCTGCACAACCTACACAGTGGACAACTTGCAGGAAAGCCTGGGGGCAGCCCACAACTTCTCATCTACCTGGAGAGTTGCTCTTTGCAATCTCGTTTCTCCCAGCCGCCTCTCCTCCCTCTGCTGCAAATAATCTTGGGGTTTCCAAAGCCATTCCTCTAGGCTCTTTCCCAGGCTATGGTGCGTGTTTGCAAGAGAGTGCCTTCCTGCCAGGGCCGGTCAGATCAGCAGTATGGAAAGCCTTGGGCCAGCACAGAGGAGCTGGGAGATGCCTCCCTCTTGGCAGGACAGTTATCTCCAGACTAAGGGTCACTGTTGCAGAGGCCCAAGTTCTTTGCATAGCTGTTAACCCACCCCACCCCGGCCCCATCTCTACTGACAGCTTGTGCCTAGCCTACATGGTTCTGAAGCCTGGGTGGGGAGGACAGAGATAATGAGCAGACCTATGGAATTCTGTATCCATTTGCATTTCCCTCCTCTTTGCTGGAGAGCTCTAACCAGCATTTGATAAATTCATGGTGAATGAACAAATGAATAAACGTTAAGCCAGATCTGAAGCCCCGTAACTTCCCACCTTGGTGGGGGAAGTTACTGTGCCCAGGAGCAAGTCTAGTTCCTCCTCTGGGTGGATCTGGTCATCTGTTAGGAGCCTACGGCTAGTATCTTTGAGCTCTGTCCTTGTTCCTATCTTTTTCTCCATTTTTATCTCTCACTTGGGTGAACACAGTGCAGCATAAATTTCAGGTTTACAGATGACACAAAATTGGAAGAATCACCACTGTGACCGATGAGAGTCAAGGACACTATGCTTTAGCTAGAAAATCTCATTTAATGAAGATAAAAAGAAAATTCTCTGAGTTAAAAGCCTCAGAGCCCCCAAGTAAAGAAAAGGAAGGAGCAAGCCTGAGAAGACCCTGTGAATCGGATTGGGCTTTGCAGTAGATACTGCTTAGTAGTTGCCAACAGCTTGACTTAACTAAGAGACTCTCAGACCACATAGATAGAAGCATAGCAGCTACTCCTGGGAAGTGAGCACACGCCTTAGTCTGTGCTGAAGACTCCGCCTAAGGGGTTGGGTTCAGTTCTAGGGGCCCCCTATTAGGAGGGACAGTGACATACTGAAGTTTATCCAGAAGAATATGAAGAAAATATTGGAATATTGGAAATATTCTAGAGCCATTGGAAGGAATGTTTGGGAAAAAGAAGACTTAAGAAATCCTTGATCTAGTCTTACCTATGTGAAGCTCTGTTGAAGAAAGATTTCTTCTATACTACCCTAGAAGGCAGACTGAGAATCGTGGATGGAAATTAGAAATACAAGGAAAATGTTCTTAAAACCACAGCTCTCCACCAGCAGGGAACAGTGTCATAAAGCAGACAGCAGGATATCTTTAAAAGTGCCCTGCCTTGAGTAGGAGGCCAGCAAGAAGCCCACGAAGGCCCTGGGCTCCTGTGATCTGTAATCCTAGTGGCCTCTCCCAGCTCTGTGTCCTCTGCAGCGTGGATTTGAAAGCCATCCTCCCACAATGACATCGCTTCCATATATCAGTGCGTTAGGTAGGAACATGGACTTAGAGCCTTGTGTATCCTCCTAGAGTGATGCAATCATTAATCTAGCAAAGTTTAGGGAAAAGTGTACTGAGCCTAAATTTGAAAACCTGAGTCTGGTCTTGGCCCCGCGACCAACTAGTTTGAGATCCTCAGTTTTTCCATGTATGAGTTAAAAGGGTTGAATAATCTCTGATTTAACTCATTTACTTACTAATGCACTCATTCAAGCAACAAACGTTTACTGAATATCCACTGTCTTCCAGACACTATCTTCCTTAGATAAGTCCCTTTCTCTTTGGGGGATTTAGTTTTCTCAACTGTAAAATGGGAGGATTGGATCAGATGAACCCCCAGATTCCCTTCACCTCTAATAGGCCATGAATCCACATAACAGTTCCATCATCATCTCAGCCCACATTTCGTTGTTTTGGCTAAAAGGTTATCATGTAAGTCTTGGATGAACGCTTTGCTAAAGTCAAAAACCATTTTGTGGTTCAGGCATTTCTCAATCTGTCTACCTATTAATTCATTTCTTTTTAAAGGGAACGAAGGAATTCATTTTATTTTGTGTATAGCAAAGGTGTATCACTTTAAGAGAAACAAGGAAAATAAAGAGAATGAAAGGAAAATTGGGAAAACAACAAACGGGAATCAGAATACTCACTGAATGCTTGTTGAGGCAAACTTTTGAGTCTTTAAAGTCTGAAAATGCTTTCAGTGTACCCTTGTCTTGCTGATGGTTTGGGCATAGAATTCTAGGTCGGAAATAATTCTCACTCAGAATTTTGAGGAAATTGCTCCGTTTTCTTTTATGTTTAATGTTGCTGCAATCTGCTGTCATGATGATTCTTGATTTGCTGGGTTTTACCTGACTTGTTTTTCTTCCTCTCTGAAAGCTTTTAGAATGCCCTTTTTCCTGCCATTACGTTCCAGTGCTGTGCTTTAGAGCGGGTCTTTTTTAAATTGATTACAGCAAGCACTTAGAACATTGGATCCATTTAGCAATTCATGCCCTTCAGTCCTGGGAATTTTTCTTTACCATTTATTCTTTTCCATTCTATCTAAAGCTTGTTAGATTGATTCTCTACTTTTCTTATATTTTCCCTTATTTCCCTCTATTGGTGTTCTTATTCTACTTTCTGGAAAATCTGACTAGATCTCCAACCCGTGTGTGAAATGTTTCCTTTCAACCATATTTTTAGTTTCTAAGAGCTCTTTCTCATCCTGTAAGTTTTCCCCTTTCTGTAGCAGCTTGTTCTTTTTTCATGGATAGAATATCCTCTTATCTCTGTGAGGATATTATAGTGTTGTTGAAGTTTTATTGTCCTACCTGCATTTTGTTCCCTCCGACTTACCGGTCCTCTTTGTTCGCCTAGTTTGGTCTCTGTCAGAGAGACTTTTCTGAAAAGTCTGGTGATCCTTGCTGAATCTTAAGGCAGCAAGAAAGCTGACCAGATGTTCTTTGTAATGGAAGGAGCTTGTTGACTGGAAGGTTTCATGGTTGGTCATCTGGCAGAGCACTCCAGCTTTGGGGGGAGGGATCTCCAACTGTCAGTATTTGAGTTTCTGTACCTCTTTTTGGTTTCTCCTATGAAAGAGCCTCAAATCTGCCTAAAATGTTCATATTTGACCGCCAGTATCCTGGGAGCCAAGAGGGACGCGAATGTGGTCATCTCCTAGTCTTAGTCTGTATGGAGATGCTCAGTGGATTTCAATTTTTCAGGAGAGTGTACATTGGGTAGAAGGGGGACTAGGTCTGCTCCCTTTACAGACTTTCAATCCATCTTCCCTCTTTAGTCCTACCTGTACTCCTACCCTCCATGCTGCCTGGTGTTTCCACTTCCTGAGGCTTCCTGAGGCTCGTCATGCAGGGCTAATTGGAGGGAACGGGCATCTCACCGTCTCCATCATACCAAGTCAGATGCCACTCTGGCCGTTATGTTCTGTTATTTTAAAAAAATGTTGACTTTTCTTACCTACTATTACCTCCCATTTCTTTGTGCTTCTGGATTTATAACTTCTCCCCTTATGTTGTTTTTGTCAGCTTTAGGAATTAGTGGAGATATGGCCAAATAATTAAAGGGCAAGATAATTTTTTTGAAAAGGGTCCCAGAACGTAAACTGTGGGGTTGGAAGACAGTGACAGGAATAGGTGGGTAGCCAATGAGAGAGACCTCTCAGGCGTTGTAACTAGACGTCTCAGCTACGTTTATTCACTCGTGCATTCAAGAGGTATTTATTGATCAGCTCCCGTGTGCCAGGCATCCCTCTAGACTCAGGAGATGCAACTGTAAGCAAGATAGAGAATGCTCCTGGATCTTGCACCCCTTCCTGAATCTTACATTCTGATGTGTGATGTAACAACCAATGAGTTAACGAACAGGACAACGCAGTAATGATAGGCGCTCAAGAAAATTAAATAGGGCTGTGTGTTAAAGAGTAAATGTAGAAACTGCTCCATTCGTAGAAAGCAAGGGGCCCTGAAGTCCAATCTCCTCATCTTAAGAATGAGGAAATTCAGGTGTGGAGAGGCGAAGGGATTTTCCCAGTGTCACACTAGCACCAAGGCCTCCTGAATCCTGCCCCTGCATACTTCCCGCTGTTAATGACTGTGCAGTTCATGAGACTGACACTGACAACAGGCCCCGTCTGTGCCCCTCTGTGGTTCTGCCCTCCATCTCAGCACCATGGGAAACAACTAAACCAAACAGCTCCTCAGCTGCAGCCCCAGCTCCAGTGAACAAAGATAAAGCAACTCATCAGCTGCAGACTCATTTGGACCTGGCGGTTCCATGGGCTATGGACGTGCAAATTGACGATGGCCCAGAGCTCCACAGCAGTATTCCTCAATGCCCAGACATGACTTCACACCTCTGTCTCAAAAATTTAACTCAAGATAAAACCAGAGCACTAAACTCCAGTAAAGGGACTTGGTTTCAGGAGAGGTCATCTGGTTTTCACAGGAGTACAGAGACAAAGGTTTACAGGGACAGATTCTGAAGCGCTACACTGAGGCATCAGCAGCAACTTTCCACTTTCCCCTCATGTGGTGGTCCTGGAGCAAAACTGGGAACTATCCGTCCATCCATGATCCCTTTTTTCCCTGAAAAGTATTATACCTCCTTGGAATATTTGTTTTGTTTTGTTTTTCTCCCATTACGCTGTTAACTTGTCTTACAGGTTGTTATTGTTACTTTCATTATAAAGTAACTTCTGGGTAGGAAATATTGGGTAATACTGGAAATTAGAAAGGAGGGGAAAATTACGGAGAGTTCCCCATCCAACAAAACCAATCTTTTTTTTTTAATTTATTTTTTTAACATCTTCATTGGAGTATAATTGCTTCACAATGGTGCATTAGTTTCTGCTCTATAACAAAGTGAATCAGCTATACATATACATATATCCCCATATCTCCTCTCTCTTGCGTCTCCCTCCCTCCCACCCTCCCTATCCCACCCATCCAGGTGGTCACAAAGCACCGAGCTGATCTCCCTGTGCTATGCGGCTGCTTCCCACTAGCTATCTCTCTTACATTTGGTAGTATATATAAGTCCTTGCCACTCTCTCACTTCATCCCAGCTCACCCTTTCCCCTCCCCATGTCCTCAAGTCCATTCTCTACCTCTGGGTCTTTATTCCTGTCTTGCCCCTAGGTTCTTCAGAACCATTTTTTTTTCATTTATATTCCATATATGTGTTAGCATATGGTACTTTTTTTCTCTTTCTGACTTATTTCACTGTGTGACAGATTCTAGGTCCATCCACCTCACTACAAATAACTCACTTCCGTTTCTTTTTATGGCCGAGTAATATTCCATTGTATATATGTGCCACATCTTTATCCATTCATCTGTCGATGGGCACTTAGGTTGCTTCCATGTCATGGCTCTTGTAAATAGAGCTGCAATGAACATTGTGGTATATGACTCTCTTTGAATTATGGTTTTCTCAGGGTATATGCCCAGTAAGTGGGATTGCTGGGTCGTATGGTAGTTCTATTTTTAGTTTTTTAAGGAACCTCCATACTGTTCTCCATAGTGGCTGTATCAATTTACATTCCCACCAACAGTGCAAGAGGGTTCCCTTTTCTCCACACCCTCTCCAGCATTTATTGTTTGTAGATTTTTTGAAGATGGCCATTCTGACTGGTGTGAGGTGATACCTCATTGTAGTTTTGATTTGCATTTCTCTAATGATTAGTGATGTTGAGCATTCTTTCATGTGTTTGTTGGCAATCTGTATATCTTCTTTGGAGAAATGTCTGTTTAGGTCTTCTGCCCATTTTTGGATTGGGTTGTTTGGTTTTTTGATATTGAGCTCCATGAGCAGCTTGTAAATTTTGGAGATTAATCCTTTTTCAGTTGATTCGTTTGCAAATATTTTCTCCCATTCTGAGGGTTGTCTTTTCATCTTGTTTATGGTTTCCTTTGCTGTGCAAAAGCTTTTAAGTTTCATTAGGTCCCATTTGTTTATTTTTGTTTTTATTTCCATTTCTCTAGGAGGTAGGTCAAAAAGGATCTTGCTGTGATTTATATCATAGAGTGTTCTGAATATGTTTTCCTCTAAGAGTTTGATAGTGTCTGGCCTTACATTTAGGTCTTTAATCCATTTGAGTTTATTTTAGTGTATGGTGTTAGGGAATGTTCTAATTTCATTCTTTTACATGTAGCTGTCCGATTTTCCCAGCACCACTTCTTGAAGAGGCTGTCTTTTCTCCATTGTATATCCTTGCCTCCTTTGTCATAGATTAGTTGACCGTAGGTGCGTAGGTTTATCTCTGGGCTTTCTGTCCTGTTCCATTGATCTATATTTCTGTTTTTGTGCCAGTACCATATTGTCTTGATTACTGTAGCTTTGTAGTATAGTCTGAAGTCAGGGAGTCTGATTCCTCCAGCTCCGTTTTTTTCCCTCAGGACTGCTTTGGCTATTCGGAGTCTTTTGTGTCTCCATACAAATTTTAAGATTTTTTGTTCTAGTTCTGTAAAAAATGCAACTGGTAACTTGATACGGATTACATTGAATCTGTAGATTGCTTTGGGTACTATAGTCATTTTCACAATACTGATTCTTCCAATCCAAGAACATAGTATATCTCTCCATCTGTTGGTATCATTTTTAATTTCTTTCATCAGTGTCTTATAGTTTTCTGCATACAGGTCTTTTGTCTCTTTAGGTAGGTTTATTCCTAGGTATTTTACTCTTTTTGTTGCAATGGTAAATGGGAGTGTTTCCTTAATTTCTGTTTCAGATTTTTCATCATTAGTGTATAGGAATGCAAGAGATTTCTGTGCATTAATTTTGTATCCTGCTACTTTACCAAATTCATTGATTAGTTCTAGTAGTTTTCTGGTGGCATCTTTAGGATTCTCTATGTATAGTATCATGTCATCTGCAAACAGTGACAGCTTTACTTCTTCTTTTCTGACTTGGATTCCTTTTATTTCTTTTTCTTCTCTGATTACTGTGGCTAAAACTTCCAAAACTATGTTGAATAATAGTGGTGAGAGTGAGCAACTTTGTCTTGTTCCTGATCTTAGTGGAAATGGTTTCAGTTTTTCACCATTGAGAACGATGTTGGCTGTGGGTTTGACATATATGGCCTTTATTATGTTGAGGTAAGTTCCCTCTATGCCCACTTTCTGGAGAGTTTTTATCATAAGTTGATGTTGAATTTTGTCAAAAGCTTTTTCTGCATCTCTTGAGATGATCATATGGTTTTTATCCTTCAATTTGTTAATATGGTGTATCACATTGATTGATTTGCATATATTGAAGAATCCTTGCATCCCTAGGATAAATCCCACTTGATCATGGTGTATGATCCTTTTAATGTGCTGTTGAATTCTGTCTGCTAGTATTTTGTTGAGGATTTTTGCATCTATGTTCATCAGTGATATTGGCCTGTAGTTTTCTTTCTTTGTGACATCTTTGTCTGGTTTTGGTATCAGGGTGATGGTGGCCTCGTAGAATGAGTTTGGGAGTGTTCCTCCCTCTGCTATATTTTGGAAGAGTTTGAGAAGGATAGGTGTTAACTCTTCTCTAAATGTTTGATAGAATTCTCCTATGAAGCCATCTGGTCCTGAGCTTTTGTTTGTTGGAAGATTTTTAATCACAGTCTCAATTTCAGTGCTTGTGATTGCTCTGTTTATATTTTCTATTTCTTCCTGGTTCAGTCTCGGAAGGTTGTGCTTTTCTAAGCATTTGTCCATTTCTTCCAGCTTGTTCATTTTATTGGCATATAGTTGCTTGTAGTAATCTCTCATGATCCTTTGTATTTCTGCAGTGTCAGTTGTTACTTCTCCTTTTTCATTTCTAATTCTATTGATTTGTCTTCTCCCTATTCGTCTTGATGAGTCGGGCTAATGGTTTATCAATTTTGTTTATCTTCTCAAAGAACCAGCTTTTAGTTTTATTAATCTTTGCTATTGTTTCCTTCACTTCTTTTTCATTTATTTCTGATCTGATCTTTATGATTTCTTTCCTTCTGCTAACTTCGGGGGTTTTTTGTTCTTTTTCTAATTGCTTTAGGTGTAAGGTTAGGTTGTTTATTTGAGATGTTTCTTATTTCTTGAGGTAGGATTGTATTGCTATAAACTTCCCTCTTAGAACTACTTTTGCTGCATCCCATAGGTTTTGGATCGTCTTGTTTTCATTGTCATTTGTTTCTAAGTATTTTTTGATTTCCTCTTTGATTTCTTCTGTGATCTCTTGCTTATTTAGTAGTATATTGTTTAGCCTCCATGTGTTTGTATTTTTTACAGTTTTTTTTTCCTGTAATTGATATCTAGTCTCATAATGTTGTGGTTGGAAAAGATACTTGATATGATTTCAGTTTTCTTAAATTTACCAAGGCTTGATTTGTGACCCAAGATATGATCTATCCTGGAGAATGTTCCATGAGCACTTGAGAAGAAAGTGTATTCTGTTGTTTTTGGATGGAATGTCCTATAAATATCAATTAAGTCCATCTTGTTTAATGTATCGTTTAAAGCTTGTGTTTCCTTATTTATTTTCATTTTATATGATCTGTCCATTGGTGAAAGTGGGGTGTTAAAGTCCCCTACTATGATTCTATTACTGTAGATTTCCCCTTTCATGGCTGTTAGCATTTGCCTTATGTATTGAGGTGCTCCTATGTTGGGTGCATAAATATTTACAATTGAAATATCTTCTTCTTGGAATGATCCCTTGATCATTATGTAGTGTCCTTCTTTGTCTCTTGTAATAGTCTTTATTTTAATGTCTATTTTGTCTGATATGAGAATTGCTACTCCAGTTTTCTTTTGATTTCCATTTGCATGGAATATCTTTTTCCATCCCCTCACTTTCAGTCTGTATGTGTCCCTAGGTCTGAAGTGGGTCTCTTGTAGACAGCGTATATATGAGTCTTGTGTTTGTATCCATTCAGCCAGTCTATGTCTTTTGGTTGGAGCATTTAATCCATTTACATTTAAGGTAATTATCAATATGTATGTTCCTATTACCATTTTCTTAATTGTTTTGGGTTTTTTTATTGTAGGTCTTTTCCTTCTTCTATGTTTTCTGCCTAGAGAAGTTCCTTTAGCATTTGTTGTAAAGCTGGTTTGGTGGTTCTGAATTCTCTTAGCTTTTGCTTGTCTGTAAATGTTTTAATTTCTCCATCGAATCTGAATGAGATCCTTGCTGGGTAGAGTAATCTTGGTTGTAGGTTTTTCCTTTTCATCACTGTAAATATGTCCTGCCACTCCCTTCTGGCTTGCAGAGTTTCTGCTGGAAGATCAGCTGTTAACCTTATGGGGATTCCCTTGTATGTTATTTGTTGTTTTTCGCTTGCTGCTTTTAGTATTTTTTCTTTTATTTAATTTTTGATAGTTTGATTAATGTGTGTCTTGGCATGTTTCTCCTTGGATTTATCCTGTATGGGACTCTATGAGCTTCCTGGAGTTGATTAACTATTTCCTTTCCCATGTTAGGGAAGTTTTCAACTATAATCTCTTCAAATATTTTCTCAGTCCCTTTCTTTTTCTCTTCTTCTTCTGGGACCCCTATAATTTGAATGTTGGTGTGTTTAATGTTGTCCCAGGGGTCTCTGAGACTGTCCTCAATTCTTTTCGTTCTTTTTTCTTTATTCTGCTCTGCAGTAGTTATTTCCACTATTTTATCTTCCAGGTCACTTATCCATTCTTCTGCCTCAGTTATTGGGCTATTGATTCCTTCTAGAGAATTTTTAATTTCATTTATTGGTTGTTCATCACTGTTTGTTTGCTCTTTAGTTCTTCTAGGTCCTTGTTAAATGTTTCTTGTATTTTCTCCATTCTATTTCCAAGATTTTGGATCATTTTTACTATCATTGCTCTGAATTCTTTCTCAGGTAGACTGCCTATTTCCTCTTCATTTGTTTGGTCTGGTGGCTTTTTACCTTGCTCCTTCATCTGCTGTGTGTTTGTCTTCTCATTTTGCGTAAGTTACTGTGTTTGGGGTCTCCTTTTTGCAGGCTGCGGGTTCGTAGTTCCCATTGTTTTTGGTGTCTACCCCCAGTGGCTAAGGTTGGTTCAGTGGGTTGTGTAGGCTTCCTGGTGGAGGGGACTAGTGCCTGTGTTCTGGTGGATGAGTCTGGATCTTGTCTTTCTGGTGGGCAGGACCACGTCTGGTGGTGTGTTTTGGGGTGTCTGTGACTTTTTTATGATTTTAGGCAGCCTCTCTGCTAATGGGTGGGGTTGCTTTCCTGTCTTGCTAGTTGTTTGGCAGAAGGTGTCCAGCACTGTAGCTTGCTGGTTGTTGAGTGGAGCTGGGTATTAGCGTTGAGATGGAGATCTCTGGGAGAACTTCCGCTGTTTGATATTATGTGGATCCGGGAGGTCTCTGGTGGACCAGTGTCCTGAACGTGGCTCTCCCACCTCAGAGGCACAGGCTTAACACCCAGCCGGAGCACCAGGACCCTGTCAGCCACATGGCTCAGAAGAAAAGGGAGAAAAGAAAGAAAGAGAGAAAGAGAAAAGAGAGAAAGAGAGAGAGAGAGAGAGAGAGAGAGAGGGAGAGGGAGAAAGGGAGGAAGGGAGGAAGGGAGGAAGGAAAGAAGGAAAGAAGGAAAGAAAGAAAGAAAGGAAGGAAGGAAGGAAAGAAGGAAGGAAGAAAGAAAGAAAGGAAAGAAAGAAAGAAAAAGGAAGGAAGGAAGGAAATAAAGTTATTAAAATAAAAACTAATTATTAAAAATAAAAAAATTAATAAAAAAAAGAAAGAAAGAAGAGAGCAACCAAACCAAAAACACAAAAAAGAAAACAAAACAAAAATACAGACAGAACCCTAGGACAAATGGTAAAAAAAGCTATACAGACAAAATCTCACAGAGAAGCATACACATACACACTCACAAAAAGAGAAAAAGGAAAAATATATACATATCATTGCTCCCAGAGTCCACCTCCTCAATTTGGGATGGTTCGTTGTCTATTCATGTATTCCACAGATGCGGGGTACATCAAGTTGACTGTGGAGATTTAATCCGCTGCTCCTGAGGCTGCTGGGAGAGATTTCCCTTTCTCTTCTTTGTTCGCACAGCTCCCGGGGTTCAGCTTTGGATTTGGCCCAGCCTCTGCGTGTAGGTCGGCTGAGTGCGTCTGTTCTTCACTCAGACAGGACGGGGTTAAAGGAGCAGCTGATTCGGGGGCTCTGGCTCACTCAGGGCGCGGGGAGCCTGCGGCGGCAGAGCCCAGCGTGACATTGCACCAGCCTGAGGCGTGCCGTGCATTCTCCCGTGGAAGTTGTCCCTGGGTCACGGGACCCTGGCAGCGGCGGGCTGCACAGGCTACTGGCAGGGCAGGTGTGGATAGTGACCTGTGCTTGCACACAGGCTTCTTGGTGGCGGCAGCAGCAGCCTTAGTGTCTCCTGCCCGTCTCTGGGGTCCACACTGATAGCCGTGGCTCGCGCCTGTCTCTGGAGCTCGTTTAGGCAGTGCTCTGAATGCCCTCTCCTCGCGCACCCCGAAACAATGGTCTCTTCGGCAGGTCCAGACTTTTCCCCGGACTCCCTCCCAGCTAGCTGTGGTGCACTAGCCCCCTTCAGACTGTGTTCACACGGCCAACCCCAGTCCTTTCCCTGGGATCTGACCCCCGAAGCCCGAGCCTCAACTCCCAGCCCCCACCCGCCCTGGCAGGTGAGCAGACAAGCCTCTCGGGCTGGTGAGTGCTGGTCGGCACCGATCCTTTGTGCAGGAATCTCTCCGCTTTGCCCTCCGCACCCCTGTTGCTGCGCTCTCCTCCGTGGCTCCGAAGCTTCCCCCCACCCCACCCCTGTCCCCACCAGTGAAGGGGCTTCCTAGTGTATGGAAACCTTTCCTCCTTCACAGCTCCCTCCCACTGGTGCAGGTCCCTATCCTTTTGTCTCTGTTCTTTCTTTTTTCTTTTGCCCTACCCAGGTACATGGGGAGTTTTTTGCCTTTTGGGAAGTCTGAGGTCTTCTGCCGGCGTTCAGTAGGTGTTCTGTAGGAGTTGTTCCATATGTAGATGTATTTCTGATGTATTTGTGGGGAGGAAGGTGATCTCCACATCTTACTCTTCCGCCATCTTGAAGGTCCCAACCCAAACTTAACATTTTGACGAATTTCCTTCTTGTTAGTTTCCTATGAATAGAATAAGTTGTTGATGTTCTTTACATAGTTGTATAAGCAACTTTACGTCCTGTCCTTTTTTCTTTTTTACTTTGTATGTGATAAGCAGTTTGTAAGCTATTATAAAGCTTTATAAATATCTAACGGCTGCACAATTAAGCATTCAC
This sequence comes from Delphinus delphis, assembly GCF_949987515.2. NCBI lineage: Eukaryota > Metazoa > Chordata > Mammalia > Artiodactyla > Delphinidae > Delphinus > Delphinus delphis. The sequence goes on from NC_082686.1 coordinate 69,714,068, forward strand.
CTAGTGGACGTATCATAATAACGTGACCATTTCCTTCCTGTTAGATTTTTATATTCTAGTTTTAGGGGCTTTTCAATGTTATAGCTGTGAAGTTTTTCTCATTGAAAAATGCTGTTATGAACATCTTCATGCTTAAAGCCATATGAGTACCACAGCCTGCTACCCGTATACTGCTTCTCATCATTTTACTTGGAAGGGGGTCATAAACACACTCTGCTTTGAGGCGTTTTGTGGAAAGGGTATTACTTAATGAAATGAGATTAATCTCTGATGGTGGGATTCCAGGTATTGGCAGCAGGCGTAGCGGGTGTTGGGGGAGAGAACGACAGTTTTGAACAGGAGTTGGCAGGCCTTCTCTGTGTCCTTTCAACTGCAGCAAGTAGACACCTTCCAACCTCACATTTTTCTGGGCCAGCCCTGGCCTCCTGCATTGCCATTCACATGTAGACATTAGTTCACAGAACTCTATGCCTGGCACTGCCTAAGCGTCGCGGAAGAATTAGATGTGGGAGTCGGAGCCCAGGCAGCCAGGAGAGGAAGTCTGACTTACCTGATGGGCACTCCTGAGCATGATTCCCTATCTGTCGGAGCATCAGATCCTAGTGCTTGGCGAGGCTGTGTCAGGAGCTGATGATCACAGCTAGCAGTAGAGTCAGGTGAAAGGTACTGTGCCCAGTTAGATCCATAGGAAAGGAGAGCTTCTTCAGATGGAAGGTTCATGGAAAGCAGTGCAGAATGGAAAGGAGGTGGTGAATCCTCATTTTTCATAAAGGGGTCTGGGGTCCCACCATTCCCTTGTTTTTAACAGGAAAAGCAAGTGCTGACTTGGGGAATGCTTAAAGGTGTCCGTGTCACCTTCCCTAGACAGCTAGGGTCAGTTCTTCTAGTTGGCCAGGGTTAGGGCAAGACTCCATTAAGATTTTTGAAAGGGGAAAAAAATATTCATTTACATAATAATTTATGACATAATTAATACATATATACATCTGGTACAGTCTATATTCAGGCAAATGTACCATCAAATTGATTTATCTTTTCCATTTCTTCTCTACTCCTAACTTTCCCTTCAAATTTAAATAATTAATACCTCTGGAATTTATTTTTAAACATTTAGAGAGCTAACTCTGCTCAAGGCACTGTCCTAAGTGCTTTAAAAGTATTATCTCATTTGATACTGTAAAGCATCTCATTTAATCCTCATAGCAACCTATGAACTAGGTACTGTGATCTATCCCCATGCTACAGATGAGCAAACTGAGACCAAGAGGTTAAATAACTTGCCCCTGGTCACACAGCTGGTGAGGGGCTCCAGAGTATGTGCCTTACCACTAGGCTGTGCTGCCTTGGGAGAATCAGGTTACCACAGCACACAGAAGCTGAGGGCCTGAAATGACAAGAGTGGGGAGGGGTACAGTCCTGTGTTTCTGAATGTCACTGGAAACCCCGCAGGGAGTAATCATGTTCTTCCTCTGTAACACGGGGAAGCTCACAGGGGTGATCTAGCTCACACTGTTTATACAAGAAGGAGGTTCAGTTAATCTCCAAATAGTAACCGAGCAAAAATGGACCTACATGAAAGCAATAGTTTCTGGCGAATATGAGCAAGAACCAGGGGTGGTTATGAAGTCTCCTCTGGCGTATAGCATTGTGCACGCTGGAAAGAGGGCCACACGACTGTCACTGAGGAGTGGGAGGAACTTGAGGGACAGGTGCTCCTTAAGCTGCCCTCTGGGAAGCCTCGCAGAGGGTGGAGGACGATGTCACCCAGGGACTGGGCAAGAGGGGAACAGGCTCCACCAAGAAAATCTGGACCCAGAAAGGAGGGAGACTGGGAAAGGAAGCGAAAGAATCAGATGATGACTCAGGGGCAATGGGAGGAGATCCAAGTGGCAATTAGCATCAAAGAGGTTAGCAGGCCTCACCCAAAGACTCATGCCAAGGCCAGACTGAGACTCACTGGGGGCTGGGGGTCACTGTGAAGGGAGAAAGATGGGAGATTACAGAAACTGGGGTACAATCAGAAAAGACTCCAACACACCTGGCCCCGTGCTGAGTCTGTGCTATAAGGTCAAGGCTCCCAACATTTCTCTGGCAGGAATAAGTTTGATCTTAGAATCTGGAATAGGATCAATGTTTGGAAGTTAAGTATCCATCCAAAACCACGATGCGGCCTCGGAGTTTTGAACAGGGCATGATAGCCCTTCCTGGTGCCCGAGTCACCTCTGACCTCCGTGGTGGTGGGAGATGGGGCTAAGCACACCCCTCAAATGGGAATGTTGTTCATTGAGAGAATAACCAACGAGCTTATAGAAAAGACCCAACGTACATCGTGAAAAGACAGAAAATAGGCTACTGAGGGGTCATCTTAGAGAAATCAGGGACTCTGCTAATGGAGAGAAAAGTCAAGTGCTTACGTTTCAGTCGGTAAAAAGGGTCTACACCACAAGGCTTGCTTTTCTCTTGAGAAATCCTTAGAGAGAGGACCTGATCGTAGTAGCTTTGTCTTCTTTGAGGGCGAGCGTAACTCAGCTCAGTGGAGAGCAGGGCATCTGAAGTGCCGGGAAAGTCAGCAAGTTGCCTGATGACAGATCTACAGAGTGAAGCCTGCAGGTGAAGAAGGGTGAGGCCGAGATAACACAGGATTTGCGGACAGATGGCTGGCAGCAGGGGGGAGAGCAGGTAGTCAAAGCAGGAAAGAGGGGCCAGGGGTCCTGAGGAAGTTATGACAGTAGTCGAAGTTTAGAGCCATGAAATGGGAGGATGGGGTAAGGGGAGGGGAGGAAAGATGCATCAGAGAGGTAGGAGTGGAGGCTGGTTAGGGGAAAGCAGGAGGAAGCAGCTATTCAAGCAATTGACCCATCTTTAAGTCAGTATGTGGGAGAGATAGCCATTGCGAGACAGAGAGAGAAAGTGTTAAGCTGGAGGGGCTTCTGTGCTGCCTCAGCTGTGAACGGCTCTACAGGGAGGGGTCCAGTGGCCAAAAGACAAGCCCGGCAGGGAGGCAAAGAGGGTAAATGGGCAGTGGTTTTCCAGCTCCATCCATGTCTCCGTGGTTAGTTAGTCAAGCACGGGAACAGCTGAGAGACAGGTAATATGCGGCAGCGTTTTTTGTTGGGAAAGCACAAAAGGGGTCACATCTCTGCCCAGGGAGTGTTGAAAATGAAGCCAGATGTGAAAAATAATCTGCAGGCCTAAAAGGGAAAATTAGAAAATGAATATGCCAAGAAACATTCAATTAAAACCTAAAGATTTGCAAAGGAGGACATGAAAACAGTTCTTAAATGGCTATGGAGAAGAAAAGAATTAGGTGAAAGCAAGAAATGTTCTTTGCAGCATTTTCTACGACAGGCTGTTTGGATAAACCTGTTTAAGTTCCTGGGACCAGAGAGTTAGCTCAGGGAGGGAGGTGGGAACTTCTGAAGGTGCCACTCACTACAAAGGCCGTGAGAAGCCGTGAGGGTGGGGACACACCCACTGGTCCTTTGGAAATGGGGAGAGGAAGGGGAGAAAATAATGGTCCTGGGGCTCTGTGAGACACACGCCAGAATCGTTCAGAAAGAGAAGAGAAACACGTGTACTTTTCTATGCAACTGCTAGTTCAGGATTTGTGAGGGATTTGGGTTTATTGGTTAATGAGGGGCACATTCTGTGTAATTAACGTTCAGTAGGTGGTGGGACGCATGGCAGTCCAGAAGACGTAAAGCGCGAAGCCTGAATGAATTACTCTGAGGATTGCTAGGAAAAGCCTCAAGTGTGCCAAGATTCCTCAAAGGTCTCTTGGCCCCTCTGCCCGTGACCTTCCCCTAGCAGCAGGGACTCTTAGAACTTCCCAGTACTGTTTCTATTGTGGGCTGTCTGCAGCAGTGTTTCTCAAGTGTGAAGCCCAAGTCCCCCGTGTACCCTATAACTTCCCCGTTGCTCTGGGGAGAGGATAAGGGATTGTTCGGCGGGCAGCCATGCCTGACCATTGCCTCATCCATTTCTCCTAACCCCCTCGACTGCCACTCTTTGGAATTCCCTTATTGCCATTGGGTGGGGACCCCGAGTAGTAACCTCTATGACCAAGCCCTTGAGGTGAGGAACCGGGACATCCACCCTTTATTTGACTCATAATGGGTTTGGCTGGATCTAGAGCTTGAGCACCACAGAAATGCCCATCCGTCATCTTCCACTTCCTCCTGTGTCTCTGGATGGGGCATCCTGACAGCAGCACCTCGTGGTGTTTCCAGGCTGCTCTCCAGGACCTGGATCTTTGAATTGTACAAGCACACAGCCTGGCTCTATGCTGTCCTACCCCAACCAACCCTGGCCCCCTACCTGCCCATGGCTGGGTCTGGCTGTACCTTGCCCCAGAGGGCGGGGAACCTTGTGTCTGGGAACCCGCCGGGCTCTTTGCAGCCAGAACCTCAGGCCCTCTCTGCTTCGCCTCCGCAGTCTGCGGAGGGCCACATCCGGCCCTGAAAAGGCTGCAGGTTACATCTCGGGCCCTGTGCACCTTTGGTCCCGGGAAAGAACCTGAGTACCTGAGGGTGGCACAGAGGAGACCTCCACGGAGGCATAACAGCTCAGCAACAGAGCTTCTCAGAGTTAAGGAAATTTCGTGGTCATCTAGCCTAGCACCCTACAGATGGTCCATTCATAGAAAGCGGAATCAGCTTAGTGGGATGCCACCAGCAATTGAGAAAAAAGTTAAACAGAATATCAGAGTGCAATTTGTGTTTCAGTGATACAGTTTTTCATATGTAGTGTAGACTCATCAAGAATTGCAATCCAGAGCTTCCCTGGTGGCGCAGTGGTTAAGAATCCGCCTGCCAATGCAGGGGACACAGGTTCGAGCCCTGGCCCGGGAAGATCCCACATGCCACGGAGCAAATAAGCCCCTGCGCCACAACTACTGAGTCTGCGCTCTAGAGCCAAAAAAACCCCCACAACTTCTGAAGCCCATGCGCCAAGAGCCTGTGCTCGGCAACAAGAGAAGCCACCTCAATGAGAAGCCCACGCACTACAACGAAGAGTAGCCCCCATTCGCCGCAACTAGAGAAAGCCCACGCACAGCAACGAAGACCCAACACAGCCAAAAAAAAAAAAAAGGATTGCAATCCAAAAAGCTTAAGAGACCTGATGGAGGTCTCCTAAAGCAAACTGAGAGGCGCAGTAGCTCAAGCCACTGATGTCTTCTTCTCTCCACGTGGCTCCCACCCTCTCCAACCACAAACATACCTGAAAATATGTAATTTGCCCTGTGGTGTGTGGTTTAAGGAACATGGGATTTGTAGTCGAGGTCTGGGTCCAAGCCTAGCTGGGTGACTGTGGGAAGCCATCTAGCAGTGTTTCTCAAACAGTATCCCAAGGACCCCCTTTTCAGAATCGTGAGTTTCAGGGGGAGGGGAGTTTCCTTGTTAAAAATATGCATTTCTGGACCCTAACCCAGGCCTCCTGAATCCTAACCTGTAATTGGGGGCCGGGGCAAGGGAGGGCTCAGGGAGAGTATCTGCATTTTCAATAGCCTCCCGTTGAGTGTGATTGTTACGCACACTCAATGTTCCAACCACTGATCTTGACATTTCTGAGCTTAAATTTCTTGATACAAGAGGTAGAGGTGGAATGGATAATGTATGTGAAGGTACGTTACACACGGTAAAAGCACTCTTCAGACTTGAGGTATTCCCATCCCATGACACCCTTCTCTAGATGACACTTCAGGGAAGATAGCACCAGGAGAGTGGGGTCTGTGCACTTAAAGGGACCAGGAAAGTTAAACGGAAAAAAAAAGGAACCAGAACCATGTGTATTTCTTCTTCTGTCTCTTTCCATCTCCCACCTTCTGTCCTTCTTGATCTAAGCCCAACGGCAGTACCGTGCCCATCCGTAGAGATGTGTTTAGAGTGGGCTCCGTGCTTTATGGTTGGTGATGATACATTTTGCAACCGTCAGTCTGACGCGTCATGTTAACCTTTTCAAGCCCACTGTAACATTCAGCTTCCTTTAATAGAAAATTCTCACCGTCCTGAACGCTGAGCTTGTTGAGTCCCTACTCACCGTGCTTGAAATAACTACCCAACATATCTGGACTAGTGCGTTACTGCGGCTGCTGGTGCAGACAGCACAGGCCCTAAAGGCTTAAATCAGAGATGTGCAGATTGAAAGCGAGTTACCTGGAGGTGGTAGGGGGCTTTCCCCCAAACCTTAGGAACAGGCTGCCGATCCAGGCCCCTGGGCCTCCCTTTCTTCCCCTTCCCTCCTTGTCACCCTGCCCCTAAGTGCAGCAGCTCTTCCAAGAGGGAGGCTTTACGCTGAGTTCTAGAAGACAAATGAATAACTAATGGTTTCTCGTGGTAAGAGTGAAAGTCTGAGTGTTCAGCTAGTAGAGGGTGTTCCTATCTCGGGGTCTCTCTGCCCAGTTTTATCGATTCTGCCCCAGGAGCAGTGCCAGGCCTGGAGGGAGGACAGGCTGGAGCACTAAGGATGGTTCCTAAGGAAGATGTGCCCCTTCTTCCCTGCCCATCTTTCCACTCTTCCTCCTGGTCCCCAGAGGCTGAACTAGTGCAAAACAATTCTGTTCCCCTTCCAGATAAACAGGCTTCTTCTTCTGCCTTTGAGTTGAGGGCTCGTTCTTTTTTGTATCACTGGTGCCTCCTGCTTATGCTGATGGCTCCAGCGCGGAGTAGGGATGGGGAGGGCTGCAGGGCTGAGAAGGAAGGGAGGTCTTCTCTTCCATGATTCCCAATATCAACTAGAGTCAAGTGAGAGTGAGCAAGTTGGAAATGATGCCCAGAAGAGTCCGAGGCCTGGGAGTGCAGGCAGGCGTGGGGCACGGGGCGGAGCCCTTGGAAGAAGTAAAGGGACTACTGGGGAAGGAGTTGGAGGACACAGTTAGCTGGAAGCTTGGTAGAGGAATAATGAAAAGAACTCCACTGGAACAAGAAGGAATTAGAAGCAAAGCCCCATTCTGGGCAGGCTCTAGACTGTTGCTGCAGGGAGAACAGCTGAGTAATTGAATGGCACTGTGTTAATTTCATGTTTTTTTCTTGTTTCCTTTTCTGTTCCCAACTCCCTTTCCCATCTTCTGCCTTCTCTGCACCCTGAATCCCATCTTTTCTATTTTCCTTCCCCATCTCCTCTGTTCTCATGCACACTTTGCACCTTCCCCCTTCATCTCCTCCCCCCACACCTTCATGTTTTACTCTACCCCCACCCCACCCCCAAGCTCTCTGGTGGCTGTGAGTTGACCGTGGTCCTCCAGGACTTCAACGCAGGCCACAGCAGCGAGCTGAGCATCCAGGTGGGACAGACAGTGGAACTGCTGGAGCGGCCGAGCGAACGGCCAGGCTGGTGTCTGGTCCGCACCACAGAACGGAGTCCCCCACAGGAGGGCCTGGTCCCCAGCAGCGCCCTGTGCATCTCCCACTCCCGAAGCAGCGTGGAGATGGACTGCTTCTTCCCCTTGGTGAAAGGTAGGGGCGGGGGTTGGGGGTGGGGAGGGATGTGGACCAGAGGTTGCTGGGGACGTGGCCTGCTTGTTAGAAGAGCATCATAGCACTCACTTGTCTCAGGAACACGTTCTGACCTTGTGGGATTTCTCTGGGACCCACTCGTGAAGAAAGTGGGTTGCGAGCTTAAAGGGAAAGAGCTATGGAATGGCCATGTGACTTTGGAAAAGTCATTTAACCTTTCTGAGTCAGTTTCATCTTAAAAATGAAGGTTGAACTAACCCCAAAGAAATAAAAAAGAAAAAAGAAAAAAAAAAATGAAGGTTGACTTAGATGACCCCTAAGAGCTCTTCTAACTCTCCCATTGTATCACCCAACCTCCAGAAAAGTCCTCTTCTACCCATGGCCCAAAGCCTAGACTCCTCCTTTCTCCTCTGACCCCCGCCCCCTCCACAGCTACTGCAGGCTCCCCGGCCCCCTCACCCCTACCCGGCTGCTCATGCTTCACAAAGGACCGAGCAAACTGCAGGGGAACACATGGCACAGCCGCGACAGGTTTGACCTTCCGCTCAGCCCTGCCAGGGCCTGAGACACTCATTTACGTGCCTTTGACAGACAGATTGCCGGAGCCTTGGCTTCTGTTTTATGTAAGCTCTGTGTTCCTTCCGCATGCTTGTTTATTCGCTTTTTCTCACTTTGGGCAGACTGAACCACTGAAAACAGTGATTCTCCAGTGCGAGGGGTGTCTCTGGACTGGCAGGGTCAGCATCCCCTGGGAACTTTTAGAAATGCAACTTCTCAGAACCCACTCCAGACCTTCTGGGCCAGAAACGCAGGGGGCGGGGGGCGGGGGTGGCTGCGGTCTGTGTCTTAACGAGTCCCCAGGGAATTCTGATGCACTCGAGTACGACAGCCACTGACTTCAGAAGTCCAGGCTGGCAGCGGCCTTGAAGTCACTCGTTGTACATGGAGGAAACGGGCCCAGAGAGGGACAGACCCAGCGTTCTCTTAGTTCTGAGCTTCTTTTTGTCACTGGTCAGATAACCTGCGTCAGGGTTTCCATGCAGACCTGTGCTAGGTATTTACGGGCTGGGAAGAGGGAGGGACCTGGTTCTGTTGGGAGGAAGGGACAAGGGTCGCCACGGAGACCTGTTGATGCTAAGAACTAATTACCTTGTGAAATGTTTTCCTTGCTGGAATTCCGTCGGGTCCATCTCAAAAGCCCGACCTCCTCCTCTCCTCCACGAGGTGGCTCTAGCAGGTTGCATCACTGGTGCTGCCTGGCTCTGGTGCTGCAAGGGCCTCGCGGGGGGCGGGGCGGGGGTTCCATCCGGAGAATGGCAACTAAAACCTGATTCTCCTCCCTCCACACGCACCTGTGCTCCCCTCTATCGGCTCAGCCACCACCCGCTTCTCCGCCTTTTCTCTGTGTCAGGAAGTTGTGTGGCATCTGTAATTGCAGGTGCAGCTCTCAGCCGTCTGAAGCAGCCCCTAGAGAAACTCGCGGGACCAGGCGAGGGAAAAGCCGGGGGTCCCGGGAGTACGGTTCTGCTTGAAGTCTGACCGTGGGGAAAACGTGGGCACAAAGAGGTCAGAATAGTGCACCTGAAATGAAATAAGATACACAAAACACTTAGAACAGTGCCTGGCACTCAGTACATCCTCGGTGTCATGATAAGTTACAGTTTTTATATCACTTCCATAGATTATTCAGCAAAATGACTAGAAACTCTCTCTCCAGAGACGAAAGCAAGGACAGCGATTTATTTGCTGGGCAAGGCTAACTGGTCACTCATGTCCAAGTGTGGGGTGGTCCGTCAGGAAGGGCTTGGCTACAAGGGGAGACCGGAGGCTTCTTGCCCTAGATCTGGCCTCCCTGGTGTCTGGCTGGGTGCATCCCTCCCTGGCCCGGCTCAGCTGGGGACCTGGGGGCATTCAGGGTAAGTAGTGCAGAGGGAGGGGAGTTAGCAGAGAGTTCACTGAAAATGGAGCTGAGGATGCGGGGTGCAAGCTAGAGGTCAGAGAGAACACAGGGCGTGTGTCACAGAACTTTCCAGCTGCCTCAGACGCCATCATGGCTTCTTACAAGCACGAGGAGGGGACTTGGAGAACCACTAGAGCGGGGCTCTCAGCCCTGGCCACCTAGCCTCCCCTGGAAGCTTTACCACATGACAAGGCTCAGACCCCACCTACCACAAGTGGGGTCAGAATCTCCAGTGCCTATCACCCACTTCCTTGGGTGTTCCTGTTGGCAGTCCGTTTGCTCTCTCCCAGCATGAGTCAGTTAGGCGGGGCCTTCCAATGACAGCCTGTGAGCTCTCACTGGCATCTCGCCTGCGCGGACTTCCCACAGTCAGGCTTAAGTCTCTGTCCTCCACGGAGCATCACTATGGCCCTAACAAGACCTCTGCTGGAAGTCTGTGTGCTGATGCACACGCCTCAGCTTGGAAGAGCCCGTCCCTCTCTCTCCAGGGCCTGCCCAGAGCACTGGCCTCAGCAGAAATTCAGTAAGCTGTCCCTTCTCCCATCCAGCTGGCTGCCTGCCGGCCACCTGGCCTTCTCTCCTCTCCGACAGATTTGTCTCCAGCAGATGCTCCACCTTCTAAGTTATGCCCAGTGGGACTGCAGATGAGACGTTCGGGGGTTGTGGAATAGGACAGGGCCTCCTCCGGTGTCGCTGGAGGTCCGAATCCATTTCTTGTTCAGTGCTTAGAAGGCAACTGGTGCTCTTAACCTTCGAGGGAGCGTCAGGCCAGTGCTCCTACGGGCTGTGAGAAGCAGGGGGTGTCCGTGTGATGTGCTGAGTGCTCAGGCCATGACTGCAGGAGAAGAGGCAGAAGAGCCCTGGAGGGTCAGCACGAGGGGGGGACTTGGAGAAGCACTAGAGCGGGGCTCTCAGCCTGGCCACCTAGCCTCCCCTGGAAGCTTTACCACATGACAAGGCTCAGACCACACCTACGACAAGTGGGGTCAGAATTTCCGGAGTGAGCCAGAGTTGTTCAAAAGGTCCTCAGGTGAATCCAGGGGACAGCAGGGTTGAGAACCACTGCACCGGCCAGTTTCCTCTCTTGTAGGGGCACCTTCGGGCACAGGAAAGCAAGGTGACTTCCCCGAAGTCACAGGGATAGCTGGTGGCAGAGCTGGAGGAGACCCAGGGCTCCCGCCTCCTTGCCCTGCACCACACACGCTGCCTGCTGGGCTTCCTGGAGGCCAGAGGCCCTTTCTCCGGTCTTTCCCTCCTGTGCTTTCTCAGGAGACAGTGGTTGCTGGTTTCCTCTTGATATATCTGTGGCAGCACTGTTGGTGGAACTGTGTGACAAAGTGGAGCAGCCTGCCTTTCCTCTTATTTTAATGCCCCCCTGACATCGTAGAGCTTCTCCCCGGGCTTGGGCCCTGTGGACCTAGTCATTCTCTTCCTAATCCCCTCTCACCTTCTCAGCAGTAAGTGGCGAGGGCAGCACCTCCCAAGGGACAACGATTTTGTAGTGGTGGTTTCAATTCTGGGTGCATCTTAGAACCACCTGGAGGAGACTCAAAATTACTGATGCCTCACACACCACCCCAGACCAATTAATTCAGAGCCTCCAAGGGCCTGGGCATCAGTATATTTTAAGTTCCTTGGTAATTCTAATGGGCTGAGAGTCACTGCTTTAGGGGTTTGCCACCCCCCCAAGTGTCAGGCTTAGGAGGGACTTAAAGATCCATTGGTAGGGGCAATGTGCAGTTATATAAAGAACTCCTACAATTCAACAACAAAAAAACAATTAGATTTTAAAATGGATGAAGGACCTGAATACACATTTCTCCAAAGAAGGTATACAAATGACCAATAAGCCCATGAAAAGATGGGCAGCATCACTGATCATGAGGGAACTGCAGGTCAGTATGGCAATGAGAAACCACTTCATACCCATCAGGAAGGCTATTATTTTTTTTCACAAACCATAGAAAATAACAGGTGTTCGTGAGGCTGTAGAGAAATTGGAACCCTCGTGCCCTGCTGGTAGAAAAGTAAAATGGTGAATTGCTATGGAAAACAGTATGGGGTTCCTCAAAAAATTAAACATAGAATTACCATATGATCCAGCAATTCCACTGCTGGGTGTATACCCCAAAGAATTGAAAGCAGGGACTCAGAGAGGTATTGTTTGTACACGCATGTTCGTAGCAAAGGTAGAAGCAACCCAAGTGTCCAAGGGATGCATGGGTAAACAAAATGTGGTATGTACATATAATGGAATATTATATAGTCTTAAAAAGGAAGGAGAATCTGCCACATGCTACAACATGGATGAACTTTGAAGATACTATGCTAGGTGAAATAAGCCAGACGCAAGAGGACAAATACCGTATGATTCCACTATGTGAGGTAACTACAGCAGTCAAATTCGTAGAAAGTGGAATGGTGGTTGCCAGGGGCTGGGGGAAGGGGAGGAATGTGGAGTTAGTGTTTAACGGGTACAGAGTTTCCGTTTTGCAAGACGAGAAAAGCTTTGGAGATGGATGATGGTGATGGTAATACAACACTGTGAATGTACTTAATGCCACTGAACTGTACCCCTAAAAATGTTTTTTTTTAAAAAAAGCATTGGTCCTAGGTACTTCTGCCCCAGGTTCCAAAAAACAGTGTAGGTTCTTCTCCACCCAGCTCTATAGGATACCTGTGTTCCTTTCCTTTTCCTGTACAGTTTTTGCCCTGGCTCCAGCTGAGCACCTGGAGAAGCTATAAGGAAACGCCTGTTTGCTTAACCAAACTAAACCAGGGCCAGGTGAGCCCTGGGGCAGATGTCCTGGAGGAGAGGTGCCCATGGTGATCCCGGCTTGTTTACAGGGAGTCCTGTCATGGGGTCTCCTGATGCCTTCTCCTGTCATCACCTAGATGGCCTTAGGAACAGCTTACCCAGGCCGGGGAAGGTGTGAAGGTACGGAGCAGTGGAGAACAATGGGCTCTGGAGGCATGTACCGCCAACAGCCTGAAGATGCTGGGCAAGTCTGTGATGCTGTGGACTTATATTAAGTGTGACGTCAACTCGTAAAAATACCTGACGTTGATGGAGTCTTACTACGGCCAGGTTCTGGGTTCATGCTTTAATGTTTTCCTCATTTTACAGACAAGGAAGGCAGGTCTTAGAAAGATCAGGTCACTTGCCCATAGCTTACCAGTGGTAGATCTAGATTTGAACTCAGGTCTGTCCATTCCCCAAGGTCTCACTCTTCACAATGCTCTGCGACCTCCCAAGTCTGAAGGCGTTTGAGACAGCTACTTTAGTTTATTATCCTTCACCCTGACTCGACTCCCTTGGATTTAACCAGTCTAGCTGGGTGAAGGTTGAGAGAGCGTGAGCCCAGTATACACGGAAGCACATACTGCCCTCCCACTCTCTCTCTCCCCTCTGGCCTCCTGTGCTCCCTTCCCTATGGGCAGTAGCGGCAGACAGATTTCATCCTGTGTGTGCTTTGCCCACTAGAAAGCCTGGTGTCCCTGGCTGGAGCGCAGAATGGCCCCGAGCAGCACTCTGGCTAGCAGGCTGAATGGGGTCCAGCTCCGCTAGGGGCCAGCCAACCGCTGGAGCTGGTCCAGCCTGTCCAGCAGATTCACTGCAGGATGGGAACCCCCTGCACTTTCTGCTTCCAGGGGCCAAAATGTGCCTTTCCTATCTCCTCTGCTATGAAATGCAGACACTTACAGGCTCCTCCCGTCTACCGACTCTGGAGGGTCTACTGCAAGTCTCTCTCTCTTGCTGTTCAGTGTAATTCTGCATTAGGAGCAACTAGTCAACAACTAAACTCTCACGGTTTTCGTTTACTCCATAATGCCACCCATGGGGCTGTACCACGGGAAGCTGAGAAAACAAATTGAAGGATGAATAGTCCCCAAACATTGCCTTTCAAGAATGAAGTGACGTGTTAAAACTACAGCTTGCTGGTCTCCACTCCTACTCCATTTGCAGAGGACCACATCTGTAATTGACCAGCTGTGAGGCAGCCACTTGGAAATCCAGGACTCACCCCCCACCCCATAGGACAAAATTATATGTGAAAGTGTGATGGATGAGGATGGGAATAAGTTTCCATGCTAGCTTACAAAATTTTATTTAAGAGTAACATAACTGAATATAGTATGTTTGCAATGAAAAATAGTGGTAAGGTTGTTTTTAAAAGTCACTATTGAATAAGAATAACTAAAACCAAAAATTAGTACATTTGAATGAGAAATGTAATTAACTTGAGGGCTGACACTTCTTGAAGAAAAGTGTGTTTTAAGATAGATGGAGATGTATTTGTAGAGACTCTAAAAGGAGCTCCTAGTCATTTTTCAGAATTATAAAAGGTTAGAATTTAAAATTTTTCTTTTTAGAATTCAGTAGAAGTGGTTCTTGATTAGATTTCATTTTACTTCAGAACATTGAATTTTATGGGCTCTTAGAATCGTAGAATTGAGAAGCACCCTGAAAGTCTTCTGGTTCACTCTCTCCCCTAATATAGGACGCCCTCTTAAAATGTCTCTGTTGGGGGCTTCCTTGGTGGCGCAGTGGTTGAGAGTCCACCTGCCAATGCAGGGGACACGGGTTCATGCCCTGGTCCGGGAAGATCCCACATGCCACGGAGCGGCTGGGCCCGTAAGCCATAGCCGCTGAGCCTGCGCGTCCGGAGCCTGTGCTCCGCAACGGGAGAGGCCACAGCAGTAAGAGGCCCGCGTACCACAAAAAAAAAAAAAAAAAAGTCTCTGTTGGGTGGTCAGCCAACCATTACTTGAGCACTCCCAGGGACGGGGAGCTCATTACTTCTAGAGGAAGCCTGTTGTATTTTGGTACAATTCTAATGGTTGGAAAATTCCTCTTACTTAGTGCTGAAATCCAGGTCCTTTCTGCTCATTCTCCTCCTATGCCCTCCTCCCCAGCCCCCCACTTGAAACCCACCAGCCCTAATTCTCATTCTCCAGCCCCTTGTGATCTTCATCTAGAACAAAGTAATTTGATTTGCATCTAAAATGATAGACCCTTCTTTCCTTGGGGAGAATTTCATTAGAGCCTATCAATTTCTCCATACATCTTTTATTAAATCCTTAGAGCAGAAGAAAACATTATGGATTAAATTCAACAATCCTAGATTGTTTAAGGTGATTATTTGTGTGTGTGGTTTTTTATTGAAGTATAGTTGATTTACAGTGTTGTGTTAGTTTCAGGTATACATATTCTTTTCCAGATTCTTTTCCATTATAGGTTATTACAAGATACTGAATACAGTTTTCTGTGCTATACAGGATCCTTGTCATTTATCTAATTTATATATAGAAGTGTGTATCTGTTAATCCCAAACTCCTAATTTATCCCTTCCCCACCCCCTTTCCCCTTTGGTAACCATAAGTTTGTTTTCTATGTATGTGAGTCTGTTTCTGTTTCATTAGTAAGTTCATTTGTGTCATATTTTAGATTCCACATATAAGGGACATCATATGGCAATTGTCTTTCTCTGTCTTACTTCACTTAGTATGATAGTCTCTGTGTCCATCCATGTTGCTGCAAATGGCATTATTTCATTCCTTTTATGGCTGAGTAGTATTCCACTGTATGTATGTGTATGTGTGTGTGTGTGTGTGTGTGTGTATATATATATATATATATATATATATATATATATATATATATATATATATATATATATATATACCACATCTTCTTTATCCATTCATCTGTCAATGGACCGTTAGTTTGCTTCCATGTCTTGGCTGTTGTGAATAGTGCTGCTATGAACATTGGGGTGCGTGTATCTTTTCAAGTTAGAGTTTTCGTCTTTTCGGATATAGGCCCAGGAGTGGGATTGCTGGATCATATAATCACTCTGTGTTTAGTTTTTAAAGGAACCTCCATACCGTTTACCCCTGCACATCGGTGCCTTGGTCTCTCACACTCCTCTGATCTCATCTCCTTTTCCCTGGGCTCAGGCTTAGTGGTAACTGCCTTCCACTCTGAGGCTCTCAATGGGCTCGTCTTTTTTCCTGGTTATTCCCTGCCGTCATTCATATTGTTACTTGTTCTAAAGTAGCATTTTTTTTACCTTTTATCCATATCCTCCTGATTTACTTCTAGAATCCCTTCCAGTTCTAAAACGTCTGCTTTTTTTCTCTCCACATCAGGAGAGAATCACTTTAGCAACCTAAAGTGATTAGCCTAAGTATCCTATGTTTAATCCATCCAGGCATAGCATGAATATCCTCATTTTGAGGTCCAATTTATTAGGTTGAACCACATGAAATTGCCATTTTGGTAGTCAAAACTGGTTGCAAGTCAGCAATTTTAAATGGTTCAATCTAATACGTTACAATCAGCCTATCTTTTTCATAGACGTGTACTTGCAAATCTTTGAGAAAACAGGGGAGGGCTTTGTACTCAGGGTGTCAGATGGGCCAGGAAGAGGACAGGGTGTGGAATGAGTAGAAACTCACTTCATCTTGGTTTCTGCATTTATAAGGGAAGCTGATAAAAATTACCCATCTCTCAGAGCTGCTGGGAAGCTCAGAGGAGGCAATGTTAAGGAAAAGTGATTTTAAACTGCAAAGTTGGTCTTTTTGTTATGTGTGCAGGCTAATTGTTTAGAATAAAACAAAAGCGACCCTGCTATGCACAAGGCTTTACAATGGTATGTGGTAGACCATACAATGACATGATGAGAGGTGTGGAGTAACTAAGAGTCTCGGGGTAGAAAATCTGGGGGGTCTGAATCCTGGCTCAGATACTGACTAGTTGATAACCTTGGACAAGATACTTAAACTCTATAAAATGGGCAATAATGCCCACTTCCCTTTAGTTAGACTTCTAGCCAATGCTTACCACCCTAGAGGCAGTCAGTGAATGTTAATTTCCCTGCCTGCCCTTTGTTCTAGTTCTGATACCTCTGTAGGGAGGTGTCTAGAGTATTTCCAGCCTGAATCTTCTCCAGGGGTCAAGGGGTCAAGGTTCTGTTTCTAGTTCCATCCATAGGTTTTGCAAAGGCCTGACATTGTCTCTACTCTGCACCCTCCCCTCTCTCTCAGTTTCCATTCCTGGCCTACTCCGGGCCCTTTCTGCAGTCTACCAACAGCAGGTCCATCTGGCGCTATGATTTCCCAAGAAATAATGGTTTACTCCTCTTTTCTAACTTTCTTTTGTCTTCTACCCAGTGGGTAGAGATTATATACGACATATTTAAGCTGAAAATTCAACTTATTCCTTGGCTTGTACCTCTCAATGCCCTGTTCTTTCAGTGATTAACTCTGGTTGTTAAAGGTAACATTCCGACCACACCGTAGAGATGGGCCAACCTATGTGAGGAGGGCTGTGCTGAGATGTTGAATGTTGGGCTGGGCATGAAGGTGTCCTTCGTCAATTCAAAGAGGAGAAGGGCATAGGGCAGTTTTGTAAAAACTGCCTTATTTTATTTTTAACTGAATTTCTTCCACTTACCTGTCTATGTTAGGATGGGCCAGAGATGGCTCAATAGTTATTGACCAACTGGAAGCCCTCCCAGGACAGTTTCAGGAAGAGGGAGATATAGGTGCCATTCAGTCCACACTCTTCCCTCCTTTTTTTCCATTTAAAACTAAGGGAGCAGCAAAGACAATTAGAAATTGCCCCAAGACTACTTTGTTCTGGGTGAGATGTCCTACCTAAGACCAGCTACCATCTTTCTGATACTATTTAGGACATCAAAGGGCTTGGAATGAAGGCCTCAAATAGGAAAATGTCAGGCCAGGCCACATCCTCCTTTAAGTACACCCCAGTGCAGTGCTGCCTCCAAGAAGGACTGGCACAGGGGGAGATGTTGCATTATCAAGAGAAGGAACTGATGTCTCTGGGGCCCCCTGCAGAGATCCTGCCCCTCTCCTTTTCGTAGCTGGCCTGCTGAGACTTAGCTCATGCCGAACACCTGTTTCAACAGCACTTTCATGCCTCCTGGTGTCCACTGTAAATCTGTGACATCTGCGTGAGGACGATGCCTCTTACCGTCCAGAGCGGAGGGAGGGTGAGGCTTAAATAGCATCTTTGCTCCTTGAAGCCTCGTGAGCAAGCTCAGAGCTAAAAGGAGAGCCTCGGATTCAACTAGAGAGGAGAGGTTGCCACTGATGGTGCTTGCCTAGGAGAAGCTGGGGATAGATGACAGAGAGGAGGTCATTCCAGAAAACAGAACTTTCCCCAAAGAGAAGATGATGCCGTTTTCTCTTGCTAGAGCTAGGTAAGCTGAAACCACTTTCCCCACAAAAGAGCAGGGGACCCAGAAATGACATGCACTGGATGTGGCTTGGGAAGCAGAGAAGGAGCGGCAGTGGTCTCATGGCTGGGGGTGTGCCCACCCTATCTGCTTAGGGAAGGTCACAGGTGAGAGGATCGTAAAGGTCGTGAGGAACAGCCCTTGCAGGCCTCGGCCTCAGGAGCTCTCAGCGGCGGGATTCTGATGCTGCTTGGCCAGCCAGTGTCAGGATCCGCCTCAGCCCACCTCAGTGCCTTCCCCTGTGTCACTCAGACCTTGAAAACAGCTACCCCTCCTCCAGGACCCTTGTAGGATTGAAACTGCAGCCTGAACCCAAACTCTGCAGCATGTTTGAGGAGTGCTTCCGTTTGCAAGTCTCGCCATGTTTCATGCCAGCTCCCTGCCCGCCAGCAGCAGAGAGGCTGTCCACTCATGGACCAGCCTGCTCCTTTTCTTGTACTTGCCTTTGGGATAGGACTGGGCTGCCTAGTTTCCCCACCATTGTCCCCCAGCCCCAGCCAGGAACACTGATTCTGATACCACATCCACTTGCCTTACTCTCCACAAGGCCCTGAAGGCCACAGGAGGTATGGGTGCCTACTTTTGTACACAGGTGGGCGCGTAGATAATTACCATTGCTGGCTCCCGTATGCAGGGGGAGGCCTGGGCTCAGCTCAAACAGTCCATAGCCCCTGTCTCACTTCAAGTAATAACAAAGTCCCTTCTGTGGCTGCAAGGAGGCTCCTGCAGAACCCGCCCCAGAGCCTGTTCTCTGATTTCATCTCCTCTGTCTTAGTTTCCTTCTGCTGCTATAACAAATTACCACAGACTTAGTGGCTTCAAACAACACACGTTTATTCTCTTATAGTTGTGTAGGTTACAAGTCCAACATGGGCTCTAGGGGAGAGGCTGTTTCCTCACCATTTCCAGCTTCTAGAGGCCAGCTGCATTCCTCAGCTCATGGCCCCTTCCTCCATCTTCAAAGCCAGCAACGTTGCATCCCTCTGGTCCTTCTTCCAAAGTCACATCTCCTTCTGACAACAGTGGGAAAGGTTCTCTGCTCTTAAGGACTCGTTTGATTACACTGTGCTTACCTGGATAATCCAGGACACCGTCCCCATCCCAAGGTCCTTAGTCACATCTGCAAAGTCCCCTTTGCTGTGTAAGGTGACATACTTACAGTTTGTGAGGATTAGGGTGCGGACATCCTTGTGGCGAGGGGCATATTTTTCCTACCAAATCCTACCACCTCCTGACCAGCCTGCCTGACTGAACTCTTCCCCAGTTGAGCCAGACACTCTGCTATGCAGCACCCACCCCTTCCGTTCCCTCTGCCTGGAACACTCCAGGTCCTCAGATACCTGGACGGCTGTCACCACAGTTCCTTCACATCTCTGCTTGAATGTCACCTGATTAGAGAGGTCTTCCCTCACTCCCACCCTCTTCCATCCCACTGTGTACCCCTTTTCCTGTTTTACTCTTCCTCATTGCAATTATGGCGCTACATGACATATTTATTAACGTTTATTGTCTATTCCCCATACTGCCCCCCCTAGATTTCCTGGACAAGTGCAGGGATTTTGTCTATTTTGTTCATTACTCTGTCCCTGGTATCAAGAACAGTAGCTGGCATAAAAGAAGTTACTGTAAATATTTATAGGAAGGAAGGGAGAGAGGGAAGGAAAGGAAGGAAGAAGGAGGGAGGGAGGGGAAGAGAAAGGACCATGAATCAGGGACCCCTGAGAGAGTTCATGTGTGAAGGGCGAGGCTCAGTGTGTCCTCCATCCCCTGAGAACTGTAGAGGAAACCGGCCAAAGCTTTATCAGGGGAACCTGAGGATGGGGATATAGGGAATGATGTTCTGATGCTAGGAGTTCTGAGTGAGAAAGTCCTTGAAATCCTGCTTCCTGGGAAATCTTCTCTGGGGACACATGGGTTAAGCGCCTCTCCTTTATCTGGAACAGTTGAAAACTCAGAAATATAAGGATGGGCAATGTCTTCCACGTTCCCTCCTATTAATGAAATCTTCCTTAAATTGACCTGAGTTACATCAAGGCAAAATCCACTTTGCATTCAACGTGTCGGAAACCTCTTCATTGCACCCATGAATCTACATGCTTGCCGCAGCTGCTACTTCTGCCTGTGGGAGGGGAGGGGGCATTGACAGTTGGAATGAAAATAGCATCCCTCATAGTGGACACTTAGCAACGGCAAGCCTTCCCAAATGGGAACTCAGAGTGATAGACGGGCACTTCTGACTGTCCGAGTTTGGGAACACTTTGACCTACTTAGAAGTGAATGTTTTTGGAAGTAGATAAACCTGGAGTGGTTTGTTTTTAGCAACTCCAGCTGCAGTCATCTCTCACTTTGATAAATAGCTTGTCTCCTGCTGAGCTCGGATCTCCAGGAACCCGTCCTGGCTGCCCGCAGATCCACCCCAGAAAAGCATGAGCACTGGTGGTTCTGGGGGAGACACCCGGGTCCTTTGTGAAACCCCACAGCCTTTTCAGCGTCGCCTGGACTACCCTTTCCTGGGGCTTGGTTCAGTCCAGAGGGTGATCAGGCGTACTTCCTTCCTGAAAACCAGAGGGCGAGCCGAGGCTAAGCTTCTTGCGCATAAGTGAGACAGCCAGAAGGAGGCAGACACTTGTCAGCTGGGCAGGCAGAGAGGGAGCGAGGGACACCTTTGCAGGGCATAGTTGAAGGCAGATTGGACGAGCTCAGCGGTGGTTTAGTCCTTGGAGTCTGGGAGCTGTCGCTAGGTGGATGGAGGCGTCCACGGGGCCAGCAGGCGTGCAGTGGTTAGACCACACTAAACAGGTATAGTTAGGAGAAGAGATTACTATGCATAATGCTGGCAGTCATGCTTTCCTGTAGACGTTACTATTAAAATAACACATATAACCTGGGAATGGTTGTCCACATGGACGTTATACAATTTTGAAAGACGTATTTGGAGTTCTAATTAAATACAGAAGCAATGTACAAATTGCACCTCCTTTCTTTTAATAAGTGTTTCTGGTCACTGATAATTATTATTCTTCACACAAGGATGAAACCTCTACTTTATGTCCAGTCTTGGTCTGCCTCCAGTTTCCCTTTTCTGCCACAAAAAAATTGAACCTACTGCTTTCCTAGAACTCACCTCGTTCTTGTCTTTGCTCAGGGAACAGTCTTATTCAATTTCTGTTTCTCATATAATTTTCCCGTTATAAATTCCCATATACAGGTTAACTTAGTGACTTGTAGATATTCAAAAACCAACTCTTTGTTGTATAAATGATCAGTACTTGACAAGAACCTCAGAGTTTTAAGCCACAGTCAGAAATGGAGGCCAGGACAGGATAATATGGGGAAAATTATGAACCACCCTGGTATCAGCCATCAGGCAGTTCACAGGGAAGATGAGGGTTAAGGAGCATGCGGTTAGTAACTAGAGAGTGTCGCGGGTCGTGGGAGGATGTCAGAGTCTGAGAAAGTGAAAACATTTGAGTCCAGGTGCTCCCTAAACTCTGTAGGTACCACGCAGGAAGTAATCCCAGAGTCCCAAGGTCCATGGTCCTTTGCCCTGACTTCTTACTGAAATCACGTGCAGAGCTTTTTACAAACTCTAGATGGGAATCTGGATCAGAATCTGGGAGTGGGTGCTGGAAGAGAGATGTACTACTGGAGGAAAAGGCAGGTAAGTGACCGGTTGGGGTGGAGCTGCCCACAGTCCCCAGAAACCACGCCCACAGCCCTCACCTGGCATGTTCTGGAGAAGGCGTGTACTGTACTTGTCGCTGTAGGAAGGTTCTCACAGGAATCTCTAGGCCTGAGTTGCGGCACAGTTGCTATTGCCTTCTCTCTCTGGGCTGAGCTCTCAATAAGAAATCTGGATAAATGTGATTTTGAAAAACTCAGTTCCTGCAAATCTGAGGAGAATAAGTCTAAAGGACAAAATTGGACACATGTCTGTTGGTGAAAAGGGCAGATGCCTGAGGTCATGGTCCAGCGTTCCTGAAGCCTGTGGCTAACTTGGGGGGAGAGGGCAGACCCACTAGTCCCTGGTACCAAGCCCAGCATTGTGGTATACTGGGCCCAGTATGTGTGCAGGCTGAGACCAGCAGGAATCCTTTGGGGTTCACTGTTGTGGGAAATGGAGATGAGATAAAATGGACACATCGGTAGGCAGAGAGCCTAATTCATGTAAGACAGACTTTGACCGGAAGCATAACTGAAGACTGCCAAAGATAAGAATAAGACTGAACCATCTGTTTGGAAATTAGGAACACTCCGAAGATATTGCTGTAGCTCAGAGGTTCTTAACCTGAACTGTGGGAGTAGGTGGAGTGGAGTTTGAAAACCTTGAGATTATAGAGGTTCAACTGCTTTATACAAAAGAAGATGTTTACTTGGGGGGCTCAGATAAGGTCCAGGGATAGATAAGACTTTGGAGGAAAAGTGGATTCAGGTGATGGTATCAAACCTCACACACAACCCGCTACCTGTCTCTCATTTCATCTTTCCCCCATGTTGGCTTTATTCTCAGGCAGCTTCTGCTTATGTAGTTACGGCAGGATGGCCTGCAGCTGCTTTACATGAACATTCCACCAACTCAGACATCTTCTGGGAAGGGACTGCTGCTTTCCCAGTCGTTCTTGCTAAGGTCTTCCGATTTATTGTCATTGGCTGAAATGGAGTCATGGGCTAAATCTGAACCAGTCCCTGTGGCTGACTGGCCGAGCCCAGGTCATGGGCCCATCCTTAGAGTGGAGGGTGGACAGAGGGAGGAAGTCAACTACATCCACAGACATGGTCTGAGAAGGGAGGCGAGCTGGTTCCTCAAAGAAAAATCAAGGTGCTATTACAAAGAGAAGGGGGTGTAGATTACAAACAGATGGGAGAGACTTTGCTAACTAATGGTTCTCAAAGTGTGGCCCCTGCACCAACAACATCAACATCACCTGGAAACTTGTAGCAATGCAAATCCTCAGGCCCCACCCCAGACCTACTTAATCAGAAAGTCTGGGAGCGGGCCCAGTAATCTGTGTTTGAACTCACTATCCAGGTAATTCTGATACACACTCAAGTTTGAGAACCAGCACACCACACCAATGGTTCTCAAACTGTACTGCATCTTACAAACACCTGAGGAGCTTTAAAAAAATACGGATGCCCAGCCTCACCCAAAGGGGAATTAATCTGAATCTTGAGAGGGTTGGAGGGAGGAAGACCCAGGCATCAATGGTTCTTAAACTTGGTTCCACCCTGGAATCACCTGGAGAACCTTAAAAAAAAAATTCTAATACCTAGAATTTAGAAAATCTTCCCTGATGATTCTATTAAGCATCTGTGTTTAAAAACCATTTGCCTACCATCCCCTCCATATTGTCCTGAGGACAATTACAACATCTAGATGTAAGTTAGAGGATTCAGGCACCTATTTTCTTAAATCCCTCAACTCAAAACCTGGTCAGATATCTGACATTGATTCCCTTCTCTTTCACGTTCATTGTTGAATCTGTCCTAGTGGCTAGCTCCACAAGGACTGGGATTGTTTTTGTTCGTGAATGTAGACCCAGTGCCTAGAACAGAGCCTGGCATATAGTAGGCACTCAGTAAGTGTTTGCTGAGTTAATGAATTGGTCTGAAATCAGTCAGTGTCCCAGTAGTGTTCAAGACTTCCTCGCTGGGTTGTAGACATCACTGGTATCATTCTGGAAGGCACACGGGGATGGCAGTGGGACTCTTGGGTTATTGATGGCTAACCATTCTCCAAAATGTGCTGACCATATCAATTCAAGATGGGTAGGTGTTCCTAATGATTTTATGCCTTGAAGTTGACAGTAGGATGGGTTCCTGGGTTATAATAAGGACCAATGGAAACATGCCTGATGGCTCCTTTTCATAGAGACTAAGACTACTTTAAAGTCTACTTGTATTCTGATTTTTTTTGAAGTTATACAATATTATATAAATTACAGGTGTACAACACAGTGATTCACAATTTTTAAAGGCTGTACTCCATTTATAGTTGTTATAAAATATGTGCTATATTCTCTTTGTTGTACAATAGATCCTCGAAGCTTATTATTTACCTAATAGTTTCCAGGACTCTGATTTCTGAAGCAAGGGCTGAATCTTCCTCAGACATCTAATTCAAGCCAGTTTCTACACGATGATGTTGTCAGCCTCTTGCAAAAGATTATGATGGAAAGATGATCCAGTGTCACTTAAACACAAGGGCCCACAGGAAGGTTTAAGTAAAAAAGGAACTGGTTACTCACCAAGCAACTTTGAAGCATTTTTGAATTCCTATGAGAGTGCCCCAAAAGTATTCAAGGAGGCGGATTGGGTGGGTAGACCAAATATGGACTCTTGTATCATAGCATCCAGACAGTGGATCACAAGCAAACGAAGTTCACTTTTCGAAGGGCTGAAGGTACTGGCCATTTTCTGCTCTGGGCTTGCAGGAACAGCAAAATGGGTGTTATATTTGGTGATATAGAAGAGAGAACTAGACAACAGTACTGGTTGCCACATCCCGCAGTAATTCAAGCTGTCGAGATGAGACTGACCAATAGGATGATCAGTGCATTCCGGAATCTGGGGTGTGGGCTGCATGAGCAATTTGAACTTTCATTTCGCTGTTTCATATGTGGAGCACCAGGGGTACATTTCTTGCTCGACAGTGAGATTCTGCGGGATGTGGCAACCATCAGGGAGGTGGCAGTGGTTGAACTAGAAGTTAGATTTTGACTTTGGGTTCTGCTCTTCCTACATGGTGAAGCTTTTTAGAGTTTCTCTTTAGAGTTAAAGCATCGAAGCCTCATCATCATTCATTCATTTAGTTTCTTCAGATTTAAAAGAGGACCCTACCTTATAAGGTTTTTTGGTGTGGATAAAGGACCTAAGGTATAGAAGGCAACCAGGAAACTGCTTGGCACAAATAAATGCTCAATAAATGCTAGCTCTTGTTACTCATGAAGCTGTGTTACTGTGTTTACTGAGCATCGACTGTGTTCCAACCATGTGGCAGGTGCTGCAACACAAATAAGGCCAAAACCTAAGCATGGTTCAAACTGAGAAAGGAAGCCCCAAATCCTAGTAACTCCTAAAGTCTTGTCCTGTGGCTGTCTTTCTTCCAGGTTGGAATTGAGTGATCAAGCTTCTGGTTTTTATCCCTCTTACAAACTTCCCTTTTTTTTTTTTTTTTTTTTTCCTGATGAATGGGCTACTTTGAGTGCTGTATGTTTCCAGCCATCCCTTTTCCTAAATCTGGACGCCAAGGAATGGGAGAGATGCTTTGTGAGTGATAAACGCAGTGGTTCATGGGAAGGTCTAGTTGGTGTGGTGCCGGTGAGCTTCTTGGGGGGGTCGGGGGAATGTGAGCTTGACCCTGAAATATGAAAAGACTTAAAAAGGAAACAGATAGGGGTTTAAGTAAAGGGATGATAGACCCACTGGGTGTGGTTGGGGGGGTGGTGAATGGACATCTTCCACCATGAGTAAGGTGTCTGCAGTTTCTCTGTAGGCACTCACTCAACTGGAAGTATAAAACATCTCTCTAACAGCTACTTCATGGATATGTGTTTTAAAATTCTCTTAGCAATCCTGTAACATGGGAATTCTTTTTTTTTTTTTTTGCGGTACGCGGGCTCTCACTACTGTGGCCTCTCCCGTTGTGGAGCACAGGCTCCGGACGCGCAGGCTCAGCGGCCATGGCTCACGGGCCCAGCCGCTCCGCGGCATGTGGGATCTTCCTGGACCGGGGCACGAACCCGCGTCCCCTGCATCGGTAGGCGGACTCAACCACTGCGCCACCAGGGAAGCCCCGGGAATTCTTTTTCCTTCTTTTATTTTTTAAATGAGGAAACTGAAGATCAAAAAAGTGAAATGACTCGTCTAAGGTCAGACAGCTACTAGGTGACAAAACAGCTTTGAACTTCCGTCTTATGGTTTCTTTCCAATACTGAGCTTTCCCACAACATCATTACCACCCCGGAGCCGATAAAAAGGGGAGGCACAATTATCATTAATTATTAGCCTGAAATATTAAAAAGAAGGAACGAAAAGCGTAGGTGAAGGTGTTTTCAACACAGAGGGGGCTGTCCATGTTCGGAGGCTGAGGAGAAGGAGTGAACCTGTCAGAGAAAAAGCACTACTGAGTCTCGAACCTTCTAAATCTGCTTCTCTCCCACCTCTTTGGCCTCATCGGATTGCGGATTTTAAGCCAGAGCTGATTGTGGCGGCCTTTGAGGAGAGGAAGCTGCACTAAAGGGGAAGCACCTGTTTTGCGCCTGTTTTGTGTACGCTCCTCCTCCCCTTGCGTGCCCCGTGCCGGCGGCCAGAGCGGCCTTGCATAAGGCTCTGGGCCACGCTGCCGGCGGGACTCGGGCAAACAGCTGGACTTTGGAACTCCGCCCCCAGCGCCGCCCTCCCCACCGGCCCCTCCCCTTCTCCCCAAGGTGGCCCTGGCTCCCAGAAAGTCGGAGTCGTTGCCGCGGTGCGGGAGAGGAGGGCGGGAAGGGACAGCCGAGGTTGCGAGCTGGCTCCGGGGCCGCGGGGCCGCGGTGGCCTGCCTGCTGCGCTCCCACAGCGGCGGGCACCCCGGGCCATGCGGGAGCGCTGGGGCCGCGCGGCAGCATGAAGGGCGGCGACCGCGCGTACACCCGAGGTCCCTCTTTGGGGTGGCTCTTGGCGAAGTGCTGCTGTTGCTTCCCTTGCAGAGGTGAGTGGCTGTCGGTGCTGCGCCTTCATTTTAGGCAGAGACCGGGCAAGCTGAGTATGGGGCGGCGGGGTGGGGGGGGAGTAGACCGTGGTCTGGGGAAAATGCGGGTGGGGAGGGGAGCACGGCAAAGGGAGGGTTTGCTCCCAACTGTGTTCATTGCGGTTTCTGCGGCACGAAGCGTTTCGCTTGCTCTCCACTCTCAAGAAGCTTCTGACTTGGATGCGGAGCTGAAGTTTGGGAACTCAGTTACTTACCGGCGACTTTGGTTGCTGGGCTCCAGCCTGCAGAGGGGTTGGGGCGCGGATGCAAGGGAGAGGGAGAGGCCACTCGGAGCTCTGCGCGTCCCTGTAGTGGCAGAGTCACACTTTCGTGCTCTCATTTACATATGGACCTCAGCCGCGGGGTTAACAGATGACTCTTAGCTATAGGAATGTCTGACACTTGTCTCTACACCAGGAAATATTTTTGCCAAGTGACAACTTTCTTTGGGGACTAGAGCGGGCTTTTGTCTGCCAGGGCTTTGGCAGGTCAGCGTGGGTCTGCAGCTCTGGGCCGGAGCTTGGCTCATTAATTAACCAAGAACCCTCTATGTACCCAATTAAGACTGTATTTAATTATTCTGCTAATTTTAGTGTTGTCGAGGAGACTTGCAGGAAGCAACTAATTTCCCCAGAATCAGCCTGCAAAACACGATGGTGAGAAGGATGACAGAAGGAAAGTCATCAATGCTGAAAAAGAAATCGAGCCCTTCCTAGACAGACTTAACAGATGTTCCTAACACAGTTCATGTCACTTTAACACCTCAGCTTGGAGGGTGGGGGAGATTCTGTTTCTGTGTGGTTAGAAGTGAGAATATAGGTTCTCACTTGACATAAGCCTTTTTAAAATTTCACCTATTGGGTGTCTCGCCTCCACCCCTATTTGCAATGCCCCAGTCTCCTTACCCATCCTCGCCTAATGAGTCCTGATGGAACTCTCTGGGAGTTACTGGTGAATAAACTTCATCCAAGTGACCACCGAGTCCTCTGTGCTCACCCCACGCATAGCCCTGACAAATTCTCCATCCTGAGCAGATAGGAGACTACAAAAACTAATTAAATCTGAAGGACCTTTCCCCAAGTCATTAAGGTTCATAATTTCAGCGTCAGATTCTCTCAATCCTGCATTTAATTAGAATAGCTTGGAACTGAGTAGTAGCTAACTCTCAAAATCAGAATTCAGAGGGAGAAGGAAGTTTAACAGGCCAGGGACCCTCACAAAAATCCAAGCCTAGTTCAGAAACATTCAGAACCAAGGCTGGGAATTGAAGCAAGGGGGTATTAAAAGGGAGAGGAAGCAGGAAATGGCCAAAGGGAATCCGAGTGGGTGCGTTTGCGCTGAAGGCTGGGCTGCTTTTATGGTGAAGGGTTTCCAAGCAGGATTTCTTGGGAGTCCATTTCCTGTCCAAAGGCAGAATTTGGGAACGTGGGCGGTGCTTATCTAAAGGCCCTGCAGCTGCCTCCTTGAGTCCAGATGTGTGGCAGCCGCAGCTCCCTTACAGAGTAATTCTCCAGGGGTCTCTCAGCCTTTGCTTTGTTTGTGAATTGCCCTGGCGGGCCCTCCGTGTGGCAGTGAGAGGAGGGGGCAGGGAGCCCCCTTGGGGTGCCTGCTGGGTCACCTCCTGTCTGCAGGACTGGGAAAGCGGCGGCTGCAAGGCTCTGTGGCTTGCAGGGGGCCGGGGGGGGGGGCATTGCTGGAGCCAGAGCTGGAGGAGACCATCGCCTCTCAGCTGAAGACAGAGGGAGGCAAAAGGCCCAAGCCATGAAAGCAGCTTAAAAGGGAGAAGGAGGGTAACAAAGGCGGGTGCCTCTTGCCTTCTCACTCTTCAGTCCTTATTCTTTGCCACATCTGAAACATGTGAAGATGGAAAACTGGGGCTCCAATCTGAGAAAGATGGTGGGGGACGTGACTCAGCCACCCTTCCAAGAGCCCCTGGCAGCCGCTGGACAGGATGATGTGTCTGAGGTGCTGGGCACTGCCCGGGGGCTCCCTGAGTCTGCTCTAACAGCAAGGAGAGCTCAGAGTCCCCACCCAGCCCGAAGGCATATATTCGAAGCAGACTGAAAAGGTAATGTCTTATACTGAGCTTGAATGCAGTGTCCAGAGCCCCAGAACTCCATAGGAAGAGGCTTGCCCAACTGCAACACAGAGAAGGGTTTGGGCGAGAGTCTGAGAGGCTGATGGGAGTGCAGGGCATCTACACCAGGGACGGTTGGCCTCCCTTTTCAGTTAAACCAGTTCCTCTGGTTGTACAGATGACTGTGAAGCTAATGGTTTAGAACTCACTACTATGGTTCCTGAGTCCAGGGGCCTTGACTAACTGGCTTCCAGTCACCCAGCATTTAAAGGGCATCTCCTTCTAAAGTCTGGGACAAAGGAACCAAGAGGAAGTGGAATGTTCTGGTTCTTTTTGACACAAAGCTAAGCTATCCTGGACTTGCTCTGGTGAATCCTAAGTGGTTGTAATTGTTAACACTAGGGTAAGAGTCAAGGATTTAGTGACGTACCTGTGTGGCCTTTAAAGATCATGTTTGAGAAAAATATGGACGAAGTTAGTGGAGCTTGTCTTTGGATTTGGAAAAATGAGGAAGGCAACCCTCTTGTGTTCTTCTGTTCCAGTTTTTGGTTCTGTTGAGTATGGGTGTGGCAAAGGGGTTTGATGAAAGATGACCTTCCTTCCGTACCTTGAAATAAGTATTGAAGGGCAGGAAAACTGAAAACCAAGGGTAGAACAGAAATAGAGATGGGTGAGAAGGAAGAAGGACAGCAAATACATTTATAACTGCCTTTTTGGAAGTGGAAAATAGCCAGACATGAAATAGTGGCATGTGTGTGTCTGAAGGGTGATTCATCACTGACGTCACGCCCTGTGGGAAGTTTCAGGATTTCTTTGACTACTTCGACTTTCCTCTGTACCTGAAGGAGTGGGTCCATTCTGGGTTCTCCTTTAGTGATCTTACAATTTGAAAAAGCGACTTGTTTCCGAGTGACAGAAAGGATTTCAAGTCACCTGGAGGGTTGCCAAGTCATGTGCTACAGACCAGAATTTGTGACTTCTTAGATCATGGAGCCTAGAGACGTTTCAGACCTTGAGAGTTGGAAGCCAGTTTTAGAGCCTTTAATTTTCTAGTCAATTAACTTTGGGTATATGGACAAAAGTCCCTTCTTGGAAACCTTTCCTGACTGTTGCCCTCCTCTGCTTCTCCACAGTGTGCATGGCATTTATTTATACTCTCTTACTGTTGTATCATTGTCCTTGCCTCTCAAGCCCATGTGTCGTCACATCTCCCCATTTGTACTGTGAGACAGTACCTGGTTCAGAAGACTGTCTCAGAAGCGAAGAGAGGAAAGGGTGGCGACTTATCCAGGCCAAGTAAGCTCACAGGAGAGTTGCTGGGATCACAGTCCCATGGCTCTTTCGCCACAGGGGCGATTGGGGCTGACATCACAGGGTATGGGTAAGAGTTATGGGGGATTACAGGGCATCCCGAGTCATCCTTATCTATAATTTCTTTTTTTCCCCCCTACGTTTCCCCAGAATCACTAAGCAGGAATCTTATGACTGGATGTGAATATTCCTTCTTTGGCCCATGAATTAATACAGCTCATTTTATAAACGGAATTTAATGTGTGAAACCATGATACCAAGTTCCTTTAGAAAGGTGTTGGTAACCTCAGAGAGGAACAAAAGTGACATTCACTTTTGTTTACTTTAGTTA
This sequence comes from Delphinus delphis, assembly GCF_949987515.2. Taxonomy (NCBI): domain Eukaryota; kingdom Metazoa; phylum Chordata; class Mammalia; order Artiodactyla; family Delphinidae; genus Delphinus; species Delphinus delphis. Next base: position 69,744,196 of record NC_082686.1, read on the forward strand.
ACCACCCAAGGGTCAGAGAAGCCTTGGGGCCTTGAGGTATACATCCCTTTTTATTTCTTTATCTTCCAGGAAGTGCCTTTACCACTATGAAAATTGAATTGACCATTTAGCGTGTATGTTTGTCCATTGTATCTCTCGATTTTCTCTGCCTCCCAGGGATATACCTTAATCTGGGGAGAATTTCCACACATACGTCCTGTTGCCGACCTAGATATTATGGTTTTCTTCCCATACCTGATTCTTTGACCAGTGGGTAGTAACAAGAATCTCAATTATTCCCTGCCTTCCAGTCATAATGTAGCCTAGTAGAAATAGGAGTGTATGAATTTGGTTGGGGTGGAGGAGGTTGGACGCGGAAGCCAAATGTCCTCTTTTGGTACAACTGTGGGTCCAGCAATCACTGATCATGCTGTAGGCGTGTCACCCCAGGGGTTCCATGGGCTACAGGTTGGTAAGTCCTAACCTGAGATAAAAAGATAAAAACTCAGACTCTGTGTTTTTATTCAAAATAAAAGGTTTCTGGTTTGGTTTTGTTTTTTCTAAAGTGAACGTGGGGTATTCACTTCGGAGCCCCCAAATGCTGTAAGCCTACCTTAGTCTGGAGCAGTGTTTTTGGTATTGTACTTGATGAAGTTCCTCCTGAATCTTGGTGCTTCTCTTCTGCCCTAAAAAGACTCCCCATCCTTTTGAAGTGCTTTTCCTTTGCAGTGAATGTGAGTGGCTGCACGGCCTGCCCTCTCCTTCAGACCAAGGCCCAGCTTTTCCATGCCCTCGGAAGAGCATGGGTCTAAAAGCTGAGCGGGGCTTCTCAAGCAGAAGGGGCTGTACCGTGGGAAGTTAGAACTGGAAGCAATCTCAGAGATTATTTAATAGATCTTTTTTTCTACAGGAGGAAACTGAGATCCAGCCAGTTAGTAGCAGAGTCAGACCTAGAGCCCTTTTCCAGCCTTCTTTCTGTAACTCCATTTTTGTCTTCCTGGGCATGCGGTTTCTCTTACTCTAGACGAGCCCAACTTAGAAGGGTAGAGGCTGACCCCGAGCTGGAACTGGGGTGTTAACTGTGGAATGATCTGTGATTCTGGGGGACGATTGCGTTGCCTGGAGCCACTGAGATCTGGACCTCCCTGCTCTGCCTTCAGTGGCTGTTCGGTCCCAAGGCCACAGAAGGCAGAGACCGCAGTCACACCTCTGTCTTTCCCAGAGCAGCTTCTGCACATTGTTCTTCGTAAATATCTGTCCATGTTTTCCCCTCTGGTTCAATTTCATTCCAAAGGCCCCTTTCCCCGCCTTTCTTTCTTGTCTCTTCTCAGGAAGTGTACCCTTTCAGGTGGAAATGAATCAATGAAATACATTCCTATCATTCCGGTTTTGAAAGTCACTGGTTTTTATGTAACACACAGTGTTTTAATCCATTTGACAAATGTTTATGTGCTGACTGCCTGCCAGCCCTGCGCTGGATACTGGGGGAGAATGGATGGGAATCATAACGGCACTGACCCCATTGGGCTGCCGTGAGGATTAGTTAAGACAATGTATGTAAAGGGCTTAGCGTAGCACCAGGCGTATAAAGTGCTTTAAAAAGGTTAGCTAGTAACGGTGACAGTAGTTGGGAATACTAAACATAGAACCCATACTCAGGGGACTCACAGCTAAATATCTGTGGGTCTTCTAGGTGGTAATGCTGCAAATCTACATTCCTAAGCAATTTAATGGTCTTGGTTCAAACCATTGTCAGCTGTGCCTCAGTGCTGTAGAGTTGCCTCGGTGGGGAAAGAAAGCTTGTGATCTATAAGTACGATAGGGATCTCCTTTTTTTTAAATTAAACCAATTAAAAATTTTAAAAAGATACAATGCTTCTAGTATTATAATCACTGTGGTTATGTAAAAGAACATCTGAGAGAAGGTACTGGCAAGATACCCGAAGCATCCTCAAGTTAGTCTTCTCTGAGGGGAAACACAGTGTACAAGAATTGGAACATGGCTACACCAGGATTGAAGTTTAGGTCCTGAAAACCTATGTATGTAAAAAGACATCCCTTCCTGCCTGCCCCTTGACTTTGGCTAACAATCTAATCGAGAGCCATTTTTCTGATCCCATCAGCCAACGTTTGTTGCACACCCTTCATTTGCAAAGCTTTGCACCTCTTCAGGCTGTTTTTGCCTAGGTAAAAGTCATGACCTGCCCACAGCAGCCCCCAAGGTTCTGGACATTCTCTGAGGTTTGGCCATTATCTTGTGTATTCCTTGTGGTTGGGAAACCTGGGTAGCTTGGCCCCCCTGCTTGGTCTATTCAGTGACTAATGGAGTTCCTCTTTTGAGGTTGACAGAACCTTCTGTGTTATACTTCCTGCAAGGAGGTGAGCCCTGGTTACAGCTGCAAGGCAGCCAAGAGGCTGCCAGGTTGGCTTTAGCCGGTGAAAGAGCAAAGATCAGAGTTATGCAACAGGTCCTTTCACATTCTTCTTGCTTTGCTGGAGACCATAGTGAGGAAACTAGCAGATTGAAAGGAAGGGAAACCCCTTCCGCTGCTCGGTTGAAACCGTGCCTCATAAAACATCTCTGTATGCAGGTACTTGCTCTCCTTGGGGTAGGATTAGTTGTAGGCATCTGTTTGGTCTCTTACAGCACCTGGTGTGCAAAAGGCTCTCAGGACAGTCCCAGTTTCTGCTCTACCACCATCAGCATCTCCATTATTGCCCCCAGGGAGAAAGGGATATTATCTTTCCCCATCCAAAAGAGAATCAAGCCTCACTGTTAAAAAGAATTGCAAACACGTCACTTCTGCACAGGTTTTGGATGTCAGGCTCACACCTGCGTGCTGCCTCCTCATCTCCTTTCTCTGCTTAGAGCAGAAGTTCTCCAAGAGTGGTTAACACTGGAGAAAATGTTGGAAATGCAGATTCTTGGCCCCATTGACTCAAACTCCGGAGTTAGCGCCAGCGGTCTGTGTTTTAACAAGCCCTCCAGGAGGCTTCATATTTTTGGTTTGTTCTTTTCTCTCCTCTCCACCCTCCCCACCTTCCTCCTCCTTTCCCCCGGCTCCAGCAAGGGTGTCTGTGACCTGCTTCCTGGGGATTCTGCTTTGAGAAGCGGGGGAGGCCCTTACCACTCACTGTTACTTGCCAGGAGGGTCGGGGGTGACAGGGACAAGGTTGGAATTAGGAATTACCTACACCTTCCCTGAAACCTTCAGCACCTAGGGCCAAGTAAGGGTAGTTGTGGCAACGTTCTTCCCATTTAAGACTCCTTCCCTCTTATGTTCATTTTCCTCAGACTCTTAAAAGGTAACTATGCTTACTTCAGAAAAAAATCAAAAGTTAGGCAAACAAAAAAGACCATAAAAGCATAACTTTGTAGCATAATCCTAACTACCTCGTAACAACTACTTAATCACTTAATGTATCCTTTTCTATATGTTTACCCCTTTTAAAATAAATGGGTTCATATTTATAAATGTATTCTGCCTTAAAACATGATTTCACTTAATCTTCGGAACGTCTTTCCATAGAGATGCATTTCCAGGATCTTTTTAGTGGCTACAAAGGGTTTCGCTGTAGACAAGAATTGAACTTGGCAATTGTTGGTACTGATTTAATATAATGGCTAAAATTTGGTGAGAAGGGATGAGGAAGACCCCTGGGCTAAGAAGTAGATCTTTCCAGAATCAGACTGTACAGGCAGATTCTTGTTGTGGAGTTTACGAATCTCCACTCCCTACATCCCACCTTTCCTTTCCGCGAGGTATATTTCACCCCACGGGAGGGGTACGACTTACCCCTCTCCCCCGTGAGACCAGTGTGCACGGGGCTAGAGCTGCATGTTTTACTCCCTCAGCCTTTTCTTGCTTACGTGGTGTTAGGAATCTCCTCACTTCTAAGACTTCTAATTGTGCAGTTGCCTTCATGAGTAGGTCCAGGGATTTCTCTTTTTGAGACATGCCTCCAAAGATAGGTCATTTCAAAATCATTGTTACTGGGAAAGAGAGCCTTGATTTTTTTTTTTTTTTATCTGCCTAGCAAAATCATACATAAACATTGGGAAAACATTTGAAAATACAGATAAATGAAAATAAAATCCCATTACCTAGAGAGAGCTCTGTTAACATTTTAAATATATCCTTTTAGTTTTTTTCCATGTGTGTATTTTTTCCAGAAATAGGGTAGTAGTGTTACAAACTTTTTTCTCATAACATACTAAACAACTTCCACGGCGTTTTTGTGGATGCATTCAGTGATATGCCAGCTCCGCTGAGGTTGGGATTGTTAAATATTCAATGGCTAAGCCATTGGTAGCTTGAAATCAGCCGTGGTGGGAGTAGTTATACTAAGAATGTTACCAGACACCACAAATCAAGGTTTTTCGTTTTATTCAGAGAGCTGGTTTATCAACATACTACGAGGTGCTCATTTTATCATGTGTAAATATGGCTTGTTTTTATTTTCAACCTCCCTATTTTTGGTTGTTTCTAATTTTGCTATTATCAACAATATTGTAATGAGCATTCTTCTAGTTAAGTCTTAACACACACCTATAATTACTTCCTTAGGATAAAATCCCTTGAAGCGGAGGTCCTAAATGAAAGGACATCCCAGATTTCAAGACCTAGTTGTTGCCAGTTATCCCCAATTTTATACCCTTTGAAAGGAAGAGTGTACTGTTCTTTGTTTAAAGAGGATTTATGAGAAACATCCTCTGGGACCAGGAATTTCATGTCTCTCCTATTGTTTACTTCTGTTTACATTTTCTGAATTAACTTAATTCTTTTTAGATAAGGAAATATGCTGGCTGAACGCTTTTGATGCTTAAGCTACGTACTGATAAGCAGGTGTAAAAAAATTCATCTTGCGGGTGGTTCTGGATTGAGAGGCAATAGATCATGATGATTAAGAGCTTGGACTCTGGGGCCAGAACGAGTTTGAATCCCAGTTCTGCCAGTTACCTGTGTGACTTTGTGCGAGTTACATAAACTCTGCCTCAGTATCCTTGTCTGGAAGATGGAAAGGATGACGGAACCTAGTCACGGAGTTTTTACAAGGCTTAGATGGGTTGACATACGTGAATCACCTAGAACTGGCACATGGTGAGTGCTGTGTCAGCGCTTGATTATTTAGCGTGAATGAGTATATAGACGTCTCTGTGGAATTGTGCCAACTATCACATTCAAATGATTTCATTAGTTCCTTAATCATATGAGAAATTGAGCTGAGCATATTTTGTATTGACCCCCAAATATTTGAGTACCATGTGGCAGGTATTAGACTAGCAACCATAGAGAATTTAAGATGTGTCCATGCCCCTGAAGATCTTGCAGTCCAACTTGGGAGCTGCCCCATAAGCATGAAACAGTAAATAATGACCAAAAAAAGGAAAACAGTTGCTGAAGACAATAAGAGGAAAGATGCTTCAAGGTCCTGCCTGATTTCTGACTAAAATAGTTCTGCAGAAGCTGATGAGAGCACAGTGCCTGGGGTGATCTGGGAGGACTTCTCAGGAGATGTAGGGTTGTCTCTGGGCCCTACAGGGGCTTTTAAAGGGCTCAGTACATAGTGTGAGCAAAGCAGCAGGGATGTGCAGGGGACCACAGAGGAGAGGTGAGACCTGCCTTCTCCGGCTGTGCTGTCTAATTCTGTAGCCACTAGCCATGTGTGGCTATTGCAGACTTGAAATGAGGGGGGTCCAAATGGAGCTGTACTGTCGGTATAAATTACATACCAGATCTCAAAGATTTAGTACAGAAAATGTAAAGTAGCTCAGTAATCTTTATATTCATTACATATTGAAATGATCATATTTTGGACATAGTGGGTGAAATACAGTATATTACACTTCATTGTACCTGTTTGTTTTTACTTTTTTACTGTGACTACTAGAAGATTTTAAATGATACAAAATTATATAATTTTATTTTTTATATAATATAAGACACGTGGCTCACATTTGTGGCTTGCATTATATTTCCTTTACATGGAGCTGTCCTAGACTTTATAGTCCATGATACATTGATGTGCCGGAGTGGAAAGGATATAGAGTTAGAAACTTTCACCCCATTCCAGGGCCAATCCAAGGCTGTCCTGCAGCCCCTGCATAATTACAGGAGGATGGCAGTCTCTCTGATGCTTAAAGATGCCCATGGGCATTCTCCACTGAAAATTTCAAGCAAAGCAGTTATACATTTTCCTTTCTGAGCAAGGTAGTTTGTGAGGAAACAAACAGGACTGAAATTGCAAGTTCTCCTCATGGAGCACAGATTAGCCAGATTTTAGGAACAGAAGGTGGGGAAGTGCTGAAAAGAATAGTGAACAGGAAGACTGACAATGCGCTACCGTCTCCCAGCTGTCTAACCCCCAGCTGACGGACTTCACTCCTGTCCTGCCTCTTCATATGACATGAGAAGTGTGGCTGGCCTGCCTGTCCCCAGGGTCTCAGGGATAAGATGGGGCGGAGGGAGCCCGCTGCTCTGACTCAGGACCGAGGTCCAGAGAAGGCATGACTAGGTGGGTGCATGCAGCTCCTGGTTGAACTCGGGCAAGTTCGTTTTGCCATTTAGCTGAGTGACGTTTGAGTGTTTGATTCATTCTGAACAGCATTTCTCGTCCCGTTTTTGCCCTCCTGAGGCATCACCGAGCGCCTGGCAGAGCGCAGTGCTCTACAGGCTATTGGGACCATCTCCCTATTTGTGTAGGGAGAGTTGAATATATAGCACGCCTTGTTTGTATGGCATCATAGAACACTAGAACTTTACAGCATCGCAGAACATAAAGATCTCAGTTTTATCCATGAGAAGAGCACTTTGGAAAAGACAAAAGACTTGCCTGAAGTCTGAGCTGGTAATGAGTAAAATGGTATCATTCTGTCTGTAGCATATTGCTTATACCTTTACAGAGAAGACAGTGAAACGTAGAATAGTCCTGCCCTTTTTTTTGAGGGGGGAGAGATGGAGAGGGTAGAAGCACTGGATCAAGTCTTCTGGGAAATCCAGCTCTTTGGAAGGAATCTGGGGGGGCAGGGATCCCAGTGAATCAGAAATCGCTCTCAGGTTCCTGAAACTATGTCCTAGCCACCTGCTCTAGATCTGCTCCCATAGGAATCTACCCTACAGTGGCCACTTGCATCTGGTGTTTCTAAATGTCTAGACGGATTCTGGGGGAACTTTACCACTCTGAAATCACAGCTGGATTCCCAGAACCTAGAGCTGAGGGCTAGGTTCCACAGGTCCTGACAAAATCAGGATCTGTTCCACTGGCCTGGAGTCTCCAAGTGAGGCAAGGCTATATGGGGGATCTTCTTTAGACATGTCATGGGATCTTCCTATGACCTTCCAGGCCTTATGGAAGGTCAAGGTTGATCCGAAGCCAGGCCTGGATAGCCAGTGTGCTCCAGTCTAATCAGGGTCCCATGAAGCCCTCCCAGACGACCCAGGGAGGTTTGTGGCTGCCACAGTGTTCTGGGTACCTTACTCAAAGTTTCCTGGGCTGGTCATCTCTGACTCCTCCAACACTGGGGGATCATTGGCAATCAGCCAGTGAACAAAGTGGGTGTGGCCTTGCCCTTGTAAATTTACAGTTTCGAGAGGGCAGCAGATCTCTCTGTCACACACACACAGATCTTTGTAAGTGCTCCCAGAGGGCACTGTGAGCGTATCGGTTGGAGGGAGAGGGGAGGAGGTAGAAGTTACACTGGGGCAAAAGGGACCTTGTGTGAGGAACTGACGTAAGTACTGAAAGTCTGTTACTGCCATTCTTCTGGTCCCCAAGTGGACCACATTTACAGGGTCTTTCCAGAAGGTTTTGCTAAATATCATGGGAGAACACAGGGAAGTAGAGTAAAAGAAGCATAAAGTGAGACAGTTTATGGAGGTCACCTTGCTTGACACTGGCTTGCTTCAAGAGCTCATGTGCCGTTCTTTGGTTCCCAAGCACCTGGGGGGAACCTGTACTGTGTCCATAAGGGATCATTGCCGAGGCCCTCACTTCCTAATTCATGACCTGAGTCCTAGGGAGCTGTCATGTTCCTACATATCTTGACACTGGGATCCAGATGGGAAGGGCCAGATTCCCATTCACCATTACCCACCTTGGGCTTCCCCCCCGGCTCTAGTTTCTGCTCTGAGGTGTTGCCATCCACAGCTGCCACCTCCTATAGGGATACACCCCCAATCACACATGAGGACAGGTTTCAACTGAGTCAGAGGGAACCTCTTCAGCAGTGCTGTAGACTTGACTCTACAACATGCGGGTCAGTGTACTCAGTGGAGTTCTGAGACCTTTTCCGGTTCCCATTCCACAAAGGGTTTAAAAAACGGACAATCCTATTTGTTTACTTGGATTCTGTGTGAAGGTGGGCGAAGACCTCAGTAACCCTCTGGGGTTATTCCCAGCCTTTCTAATTTTTAAGTCCCTGTTTCTTTGTGCTTTGGTTTGGAAATTATATCCCCTTCCCGATTTAACTGACACCCTGACTACCAAATAGTGCTTCCACTTGGAGTGTTATCAGCTACCTCTCCCAGAGTGTCTGTGGATCTCCTCAAACAGCCAGTTTCCCAGCTCCTTCATGGTGAGGTAGTCAGGTCTAAGTTTAACTGTGACCTTCTGCCAGCATACACAAGCGAGGACTGCAAGAGCAAAATCAGAGCTGGTCTATTCTCAGGGTGTGTGTGTGTGTGTGTGTGTGTGTGTGTGTGTGTGTGTGTGTGTGTGTGTGTGTGTGTGTGTGTGTGTGTGTGTGTGTGTGTGTGTGTGTGTGTGTGTGTGTGTGTGTGTGTGTGTGTGTGTGTGTGTGTGTGTGTGTGTGTGTGTTGTAGGAGTTAGAAGAGTAGGTGGGCAAGTCTCCCCAAAAGACCAGATCAGCCCTGGGGGGAGAAGTGGAGGAGTTCAGGGTGGGGAGAAGTATAGTCATCCCACAGGATGAGTGGGGTTTATCCTAGCTTGGCTGGGTCCCTGGGAGAAAGTCAGCCAAATTCTCCACCCTCTTGGTTTCCTCCCACTGTAAAGTATCAGCGACATAGCTCACCTGGCTTTGTAATTACCGTGGCTTCCTGCCAAGCATTATGCCACAATTATGTGCTCACTCTTGCCTCTTATTCCAAAGTCACCAATCCCAGGTTCATGAGATACAATCTACACATTGTATTGTATAGATTTCAGCCCTTGTTTCATTGTCTGGGGTGCATCTTTGTTGGGTTTGCATCTTTTTCTCTTTCAATGTGTACATATCTCAGAGACAGGACAGAGGCAGTGTCTGTAATTCTGTTGGTAGAATAGCTTTGCACATTTTTATACTAAAAAAAATTTTAGTATAAAAATATGCAAATGCAAAGGATTGAAACTGGTTTGGTTTGTAAAATATTTCTTATTATAACTTAGTCACACCTCCAATTTGTGTTTATAGTCATAATTAGCATCCTACACCATAAAATTCATACATACCTATGTGCCATTTCTAGAATGGCATCAGATTGTGACTCAGATAGGACAATCTTATTTTTCTGTTTGCTCTCTAACAAACAGAGGCAGGTTTGGAGACGCCATGTGGAGCGTATGTGCCTTTCCAAAATGCCCTGGCGTGCGCTTGAGAGGAGACCCAGATCACAAAGCTTCTAGAGCTGGGATTCTAGCACTTTGTGACAGTGTCCGGGTTAGTCTTACAAAAGGGACTTGTCTAGGAAGGGAACATGGGCCATTTAGCTCTCTTGTGCTCCTCTGTCATTTTCTGTAAGTAAACGAGCAGGATTTTTGAGGGCGGTTCTCTCTTGAGCTCAGGTCTCTAAGGGGAGACTGTGGGTTAGAGAGGGTCAGACTGAGTTCCCATCCTGGCATTAGAATTTACTAAATTACATTAGTCTAGTTACTTAGCTTCCTTATATTAATTTCCTCATCCTTATACTTGGGAAAATACAGGTATTTACTGGAGTGTGTGTGTACATCACCTAGTATAATCTTAGCTTTCTGGCACATAGAATGCACTCAATAAATGCTGTTATTATTATGAACAATAATATTCTTTCTCATTGTCAGATATTTCTCTGACTTACAGGGCAGTAATTTGAGATGGACCATTAAGTGGGGTGGAGGATTAGTGAATATTTTTCAAAGCTTTCCAGGAAAACAGACTTGTAACTTATTACACCTCTAATTACTGGCCTTTTGCCTAATTTTTGATCCCTGGGAGCGTCCTTGTTCAAAACAAGTTGCTGATCTGGTGAGTCCTAGGGCTGATTCAGGATGACAGTTTTTCTTAAGAGGTAAAAGGTCTCCTGCCTACACCTGGCCAGCGTGTTGAATTCTTAAGCAGTTTTTCAGCAGGTCACCACTAAAGACCTTTATATTTATTTGTTTAGTTTGTGCCATTATCCTATATTCGTGTCCAAAGTTGATCAGCTTGGATGTGTTCCTTGAATTACTGCAGTTACCTGATCCGCTCTGGTAAATACCTGATCTTCCATTTATGGCTTAGAAATTTCTCTTCTGTCCTTAGCAACCAATCAGAGCGTCTTGTATTCAGAAACCGTATTTATCACTATTAGACAAAAACAAAGAAACTTGACATTTTGGTTAAACGTATTATTGGTTAGATTTGAGATTACTTTTTCCAAGAGTGAAACTCACTTATAGACCTTCATATTCAGCAGGTAGGAGGAAGTCAAAAGTCCCCCAAATTGACTCCCTTGGGACCTGTGTGGAGTCAGACCATGTGACCGTCCTTGACTTAATCCCCGTGGCCCAGGGAATAAAATATTCCAGTTATTTTAGGACCCACCCCTGGGGTGGGGGTGAGGCTAGAGATTGAGCAGGGGCAGGGTTTCAGCTCACAAAGCTGGGAAATCTGGGGTGCTCCTGTGCTGGGGAGGCCAGCCAGCAGGCCTCGTCCCTGTTGACCCATAGGCCCCTTGCTCTAATGAGAAACGGCAGTGAGTTTAAGGACAGCTGAAGTCCTCCTGCCTCTTCTGTTGCACGTGCTCAGGGGACAGCATGGCCAGCTCTCCTGGAGGGGTAAGGAAGTTGTGTGCTGGGGAGGCCTTGTGAAGAGGTAACATGGGGAGTGTGTCTTGAAGGGTCAGGTGGGATACTCTTCATCTAAGAAGTCGGACAAAGGAAATAGCGTGGGGAAAGGACGTGGGGTCGTGGATGGGAGTGGAGTATCTATGGAAATGATTTACCATGTGGTACTACAGTCTCCCCTTTGTTCTTCTTTGGGGAGTCAGCCTACACATTTCACATATGAGAAGACTGAGGCTCAGACAGATGAAGCGATTTCCCCGAGAGCATGTGGTTAATAAATTGCGTCCTGGTCTCTTCTCAATATTCTACTCTCCCACTTACCCTGCTGCCCAGCTTAATTCTGATCCTTTTATCAAGTTCTATATTTTTTTATTACTGTAATGGAATTTGGTACAGTTCCACATTGTGTCCCTGAAACTATCAGATGGGTTAGCAATTCCAGAAGCAGCTTTTTCTTGCGGGGGTATTACTTTTATTTGCATATGTAAACCCTTTGCCGCCAAAGCTCTTAACATAACATAAGCATTGCCTGGCATACACACACACACACTTTCATACCCTAAATAGCAGAGGCCTAGAAATGTTTGTCTACTTTTGCCAACATCTGACTATGATTATCTTTAACCACAGTCACACTTGTTTGTCTCTTAAAATAGTATTGACTCTCCCAGGGAGGCTGTTTCTAGTCAACACAGCCCTCCCGGAGCCCTGTGTATTCCACCTGCCTTCTGGTAGCCGGGACAGCCGTGATTGACTGTGATTAATTTCCCTGCTCCCTTGTGTTGACACTCCTGAATTCTTCCTTAGGGTTCACAGAGCTCTCCTAGTGAGAGGATTAGATCTCACCTCCAGAGCCCACCTGTTGACTCAAGTAACCGAAAGTGTAGCTCTCCCTGCGATGTCCCGTCAGCCCTTCTTCCTTCCTGTCCCTGCCTCTGCCCACAGGCCATGCCACTCTGCAGGAGTCAACTTCCCCAGAGGAGAGCCGCCTACAGGCCCAGCTGTGTCTGACCTGTGGGTGGACCCAGCCAATTTTTGAAATGGAATATACCTTCGCCCTGTTCCTCAGCATGGATATTAAAAATGTGTGTCCTTGCTTTGGGATTCTGTCTCAGAGAAAGTCAGTATCCCCCTCTGCCAGCCTGTCGGGTTCCTTTGCTTTAAGGTAAAAGTTGCTTATTTTGACTTGGAACTTGAAGAGAGTTAGAGGGGGATGAAGGTGTTGTTTTACCTCACAGTTTCTATCTACGAATCACCCCCTCCCCACCATCCCCCATCCCCTGGAATAATACATCATACCAAGCCAGGAAAACCTGCTCTCCGATGGGGCCCGGTGGTGGTCTTTGAGCGGGTCTTTCTCACAGCATCATCAGGATAAAGGAAATGAACAGCATCAATTCACATGTGTGATTCTGGGTGGTGTGCTCTGGACTTGGATCCCATCGCTAAGAGATGCCTTTTCTGAAACAATCAAGGGGACATGTGGGTGGCAAACACAAAAACCCTCGGGTAAGGACTGAAAAACAAATAGTTTGTCAGGATTGCTTTTCCGTTTTTCAGGCTCGCTGTATGCTTTGAACAGTGTGTTCTCCAGAGTAGGGGCATGGAGGTCACCAACTAGGCTCTGAGAAGAGCCACTCCTGGTGCCATTGTTGGGCTGTGTTGCTCATCCTGAACCACAGAAGTTGTTTCTGCATAACCTTGTGATAGTAGAGTTGAAAGGTGAGGTGCTTAATGGTAGAAAATAGGTTTGGGAGATGTAGGTTGCAGATGAGCTCATGAAAGCCCTGTAAATATTTTTATGATCCTTAAATTATCTCGCTAAATAGAATGAGGACTGTGCAATTTCCATTCTTCTGGGCTAGAAATAGTTCAGATTTTCCACACTTGAAATTTGAACTAGAAATTTTTAAATTCATTTTTGTGTGTACAGATAATAGGGTGCATTAAGACACTTTCATCCCCACCCCTACTGTGGTCCTTCATCCAGATGAGGCTCAAAACTATGAGTGTAGATTTTAGAGTCCTGCATACCTGCCCTAAACACTGGCTCTGTCATTTACCACTTCTGCAACCTGCCAGAAGGGACTCAACCTCCCTGTGCCACATTCTCGGTATCAGATGGGCATCATAATAGCACCTATGCACATGCAATGTTGCAGACATTACACGAGACTGCAAGTAAAATGACTAGCATATCTGTCATGTTGTAAGATCTCAGTAAAGAACAACGTGTAAAACGTAAATGTAGAGGATGGAGACGGTTGCACAACACTGTTGTGCACTTAAGTGGTTAAAATGGTAAATTTTATATTTATATATTTTATCACAATAAAAGGAATTTTTAAGCCATACCCCCAAAAAAGTAGATGTATGTGTGAAAGAGAGCAATTTATTAATGTATAAAAGAATGGAAAGTAATTTACCAAAACCTGCTCTCTGGAAGGATTCTGGGTGATTTTTTTTATTTTCTTCCTTAAAACTTGTTGAGTTTTGAAAATTCCTACAGTAACATTATTTACTTCTACAACTAGAAAATATTAAGTTAAAACAGAAGTCTAAGTGAACAAAAGCATAGCTAAGTCAAACAATGACAGGCCACCCACATTTTCAAGCAGGTTCCTGGTGTCTGTTTTCCACCTGCCCTACTGGTTCTTGGGGTTGATGGGGGCAGGGTGGCAAGTGCAGCCCCTCCCTGTCCTGGCCCTACCTGACCTCTAACCTAGTCAGCTGTCTACCGTACCCATGGCCACGGTCACTGGGAGGATCGGGTGGGACAGTGCAGATGGTTCCTTGTGGCCCAACCCACTGAGCTGCCGTGACTACAGGTGCCACATCAGTTTTTGACTCCCAGTTGCAGAGTTTCAGTATCTTGGGGTTTTGGGGTTCATGTATTTAATAAAGATGCATATGCACTCACAGGCATTTTTCAGCCTCTGTGCTTCACACATGGCAGTGTGACGTGTCAGAACACCCAAGAGCAGAGTGGCAGTCGGCCCCGCCTCCATCATCCCCCTACCCTTCCACCCCAGCTCTCCGTTACACATGACTGGGATTCCCCCCTCCTCCAAACACACACCCCCAGCATGTTATTCTTGCCCCAGCTTCTAGCATCTCTCCTGAGGCCTTATGGGAAAATCTACTTCTTGTTAACTTTAACCCCCTTTATCATCTCAATGCCCAGCCGACTCCTGATTATCCCCATCATGAGTGATTTAAAGATTTCACTTATTATGTTCATGCATTCATCCAGCAAATACTTACTGAACCTAAATATTCTGAAACATAAAACAGAGAAATAAAATCACATTTAGTGGAGTTTTTGCACGAGGGGAGTTATGCTTTGGAGTAATTACTACATTGTCCTCATGTGGGGCATTCCGAGGTCCTTAAACTTGGGCCTTATGCCATATTTAGACTGGAGCATATCCTTTCTTAGATGGGGACCCTCGCTGGTGACGTGCGACCCAGAGGAGCGGAGCATGGGAACTGCCCCTGGAGCCAGAGCCTGAGCTCTGCTTCTCATGGGTCTGGCAAGCTTGGTGCCTGCACAGTGTGGTACATCCACTGGGCATGGAGACACCCAGGCTGTGAGATGGGGGGCAGGGCTGCTGCTTCATCCTTTCTCACAGTCCTGTCTCCTTAAAAGTTCCATGATTCTGATTTATGAAATATGGGAAGCTTATAAGACAAATGGAAAACAGAGGTTCTTTTGAAGTTTAAAATATTTTTCCTGACATTAGAGTAAGGTAAATTATGTCCTCAAATAACATTATACATAAAAATAAATTCCAGATGGATTTCAGGCAAATGTAATGGGCACTGTAAAGGAAGTAAGGCAAATGATAGACTGAGAGAAAATACTGGCAACCTACATAATAGACAAAAATTAATATCCAGGGGCTTCCCTGGTGGTGCAGTGGTTGAGAGTCCGCCTGCCGATGCAGGGGACACGGTTCGTGCCCCGGTCCGGGAAGATCCCACATGCCGCGGAGCGGCTGGGCCCGTGAGCCATGGCCGCTGAGCCTGCGCGTCCGGAGCCTGTGCTCCGCAACGGGAGAGGCCACAACAGTGAGAGGCCCGAGTACCGCAAAAAAAAAAAAAAAAAAAAAATTGAACATGTATATGTCTTTTGACCTTCTTCTAGGAGTATACCGTAAAGAAGTTCTCCATTTGTCCCAGGATGCTCAAGTGGTAGTTTTTGTTAATAGCAAGAAGATGGGCAGTAGCATTATTTCCAATAGGGGATTGGTTATGGTACAGTTTTATTGTGGAATACTCTGCAACCACTAAAACAAAAAGGAAAACACAGACATGGGAAGATCTCCCACTTGTTAAATTTTAAAAAATATATAGAAACAGTCAACTACATGGTATGAACTGCTTTGCATAAGAACAAGTCTGTGCGTTTGTGTGTATACGTGGATAATAGTCTGAGAGTTACACACTAAACAGCTAAGGTTACTAAACAGGTAGGAGAGTGGAATTGGGGTATGAGGGTTGTAGCTGGGAAGAAATTAGAGATGGGGGACATTTTGCCCTATAATCTCTACAGTATCATTTGAAATTTCATGAGCACGTTTTTATGTTTGATATGCTCTTAAAAGTAATATATATTTATAGCAGATAACTTGGAAAACATAGGAAAATAATATCACCTGTAGTCCGAGACACTTTGACTTTAGTTACTTATCTCTCAGTCTTTTTTCTGTATGAACTACCTATCTATATATGCATATAATCACAGCCGGTTCAGTTGGTATACTCAATACTGTATTCTGCTTCTCTCACTTAATGTTGTCTAAGCATTTCCTGCCAGTTTTACAAATTCATAGTCTCTCATGCTACCTTTAAATGTTTATTATAAATTCAGACACTTTAAGACTGAGGAGTAGATGGCAGGATTTTCAAGGGCCACGAGGAGAGGGTACCTGGAGCCTGAGCCCCTTCCAGTGGGAGTGGTAAGTGGAGGGTGGCTGAGTCAGGCTCAAGGACCAGTCACCAGAAGTCTGCAGAAGCCACACAGCATCCTGCCTCCCCTCTCGCCTTCTCTTGTGTGAGGTCATCAACAACTTTATGCTTCTGCTTCTCCCCAGCCCAGGTTCTAACTCTGGCTTCTGGGAGCTGCCTTCTCTGCTGCAGGCCTGCCTACGAATTGAGGCCTCATTTCAATTGAGGATTTGAAATGTTGCCCTCCTCTGAAATAAGGCATCTGAAAGTCAGCTTAGAATACAAATTGCAGTCTTTTATATCTCTGAGTTTTAAAGGTGAAAGGGCTGGTAAAGAGGATCTAGAGTTGTGCTTCCAAATGACAGATTGGTAAGATTGAGATTTGTCTAAGACCGTGCAGCAAGTTAGCAGTAAAGCTGGAATCCTCCCCCTGGGGCTCTTGGTATGGCCAGTGCTCTTTTTACTATACTGCGCTTTCCCTCTCCTAGGGAGTTGGGAGCTTGGGGCCTGACCTAGGACCGTGAAGTTACCATAAAAGGGTTCCAAACAGCATTCAGGCTGCCTGAAACGCTGAGACTTAGCCAAAGGGACAGTGAGATGAAGAAAGGTCATCTTCTTAAGGGCTTAAGTTTTAGTTCATTCATTCAGCAAATATCCTTGTCTAACACATGCTCAGAGGGGGGGGGAATGTTCTAAAGATAAGGGTGGAGTTATCACATGGTGGTGGGATTACAGAAACTTTTCATTTTCTTCTATTTTTTCCCTATAATGACTAAATATTACTTTTGAAAGCTTGAATTTTTTTTTCAAGTCCTCTTGTTCATCTAAGCATTTTTATTTGTTGAAGTCATGATATACTTCCTAACTTTGAAGTGAGAAATGGGAGGAAAAAGAGTCTGATAGTTCTGGGGTCTCCAACCTGAGTTGGTGGAAGTGCTAAGTGTGTCATGTAACTCACCCGTTCATACTTGTGCCTGTCTGTGAGTGCATACGTGGGACTGCACCTGCTGGGATCTGCTTCTGCATCTGTGACTGCGGAGGAGCAGCCCGTTTTACAGAAGGGAATAAGGGGTAATGGAGCTGCTTGGAAGAAGGAAGTGCATTCTCCCTTTGCTGCTGTCCTGGGAAGGAAAGTGAGAGAGAGTTCGTTCATCAGTTGACTCAAACCACAGCAGTCTGATGGCACAGGATCAGGGCTGGCCTATCTGGCAGACCTTAGGCTCACTGGGCATTACTCTATTACAACACAATACTGTTTATTGTTATTCAACAGTCACTGTCATTACTGTTTATTGTTATATAATAACCTTTCATTATTTAAGTAAGTATTATGATCTCAGAGGTAGGTGTTGGTTATCCTCATTTTATAGACGACGAAATCAAGGTTCAGAAAGGTTAAGAGGTAGAACTGGAAGTCAGCTCCCAGGACGTGTCCCTCTCCCACTTGGCTCCGTATTTATCCATGCACACACAGACAGGCATCTTGGCTTCCTTTCTAGTCATTTAATATTTAGAACGTATTTATTGAGCACTTTCGATGAAATCTTTTCCCCACAAATGTTTATTGAGTGTTTTAGTTCTGCGTCAGGCACTCTTCTAGGTACTAGAACCTCAACAGTGAACAAAAGCAGACAAAAATTCCCTGCCCTCAGGGAGCTTATACTCTAGTGAGGGGAGTAAGAGAGGCAGAAAATAAATAAGTTCTACAGTAGGTTTTTTTTTTTTTTATAAATTTATAAATTTATTTATTTTGGGCTGCCTTGGGTCTTCATTGCTGCGTGCGGGCTTTCTCTAGTTGCGGCCAGCAGGGGCTACTCTTCGTTGCGGTGCGCGGGCTTCTCACAGTGGTGGCTTCTCTTGTTGCGGAGCACAGCCTCTAGGCACATGGGCTTCAGTAGTTGTGGCACTTGGGCTCAGTAGTTGTGGCTCGCGGGCTCTAGAGCACAGGCTCAGTAGTAGTGGCACACGGGCTTAGTTGCTCCGTGGCATGTGAGATCTTCCCGGACCAGGGCTCGAACCCGTGTCTCCTGCATTGGTAGGCGGATTCTTAACCACTGCGCCACCAGGGAAGCCCTACAGTAGATATTTTTAAATGTAGTATATTATTAGAAAATTTTGAGGTTCAGTGAGGCCAAGAGATCAGGAGTGATTACCCTGAAAAGATACTCTCTCACTCACAGTTCCCCAGAGGAAGGCAGCACATCACATGGGGCCGTGGGAGAAAACACTGAGATTGGTTGCAGGGAGAGAGAGAAGGAACTAGAGGGCTGAAGCGTTTAAGAGGTGAATCAGGGTAATCAGGTTTTGGATTGGCTAGTTTGAGTAATTTCAGCAGGCTCTGGAGTGTAGGGGCTGTCCTAGTGTTCTGGTATCTGGCCCTGGGATGATTAGGGCAGGTGGACAGTGGCCTGAAATGAGAACCTGCTAAAGAAGCTGGCTGGGGGTACGGGCTCTGGATTGGTGGGTTTGCATATGAAATGCGCAGTCAAAAGCAGGTTGTTTGCTATCTCTAGGAATTAACCCGCCCTGAGAGGGGCTTTTCCTGCAGGGTCAACAAGGCCCCAGATATCAAAGCATCAGAATACAGAAAATTGAAAGAAAGTTAATACAGTAGGCTAGGTGGGAATAAGTGCTACAGGGAAAATTAAAGAGAAAGGGAATAGGGAGTGTCAGCATGAAAGGGTGGGATGCTGTTTTAAAGAGAGTGGTCAGGGAAGACAGGGAAGGTAGCATTTCAATAAGACCTGAAGGTAGAGAGGGAATGAGCCAGGTGGGATCTGGGGGAGGAACTTTCTAGGCAGAGAGATCAGTAAGATCAGAGGGGGGAACGTATCTCATTGATAATATCACCTACAGCTGCATCGGTATGCCTTAGACCATAGCAGGAAGAATATAATTCAAAGATCAGGGGATATGTAGGTATCAGAAACACAAACTGATAGCAGGAAGGTTTGGGATGGCCTTATGTGTGTGAGCTGAATACGGAGTATTTTGTCCATAGGCCAGATTTGAATATCTTGATATTTCCCATTCATCCATATTCGGTCAGATGTTTCTCCCCAAATCCTCTTGGAAGAAAAGGTGATTTTGGGTAGAAAGATGATTCGAATTCATGAGAAACCATACAACGTGGACCAATCAGAAGTTAAAAATTGTCAATTAAAGTAAATCAGGTCTTATCACCTATCCCTCCAGAAGGTTTGCCGCTGCATTTAGGATAAAGTCCCAGCTCCCTGCCATGGCCTGCAAGGCTTGGGGTCTAGCCGCTGCCTTCCTTTCCAACTTCAGTTTACATCTGTCCACCCACCAACCGTGCTGCAGCCCCAAGAACTTCCTGCGGGTAGCTCGAGCATCCCAGACTCCTTTCTGCCTTAGGATTTCTGCACAGGCTGTGCCCTGGGCTGAAGGCCTTCTCCCCGTCTTTACAGGCTGGTTCTGTCTTGTCATTCAGGTCTCAGCCTGCTTCTCAGAGAGACTGTCACCGGCTGCTCACGCTGAAGTTATACAGGCCCTCCCCAGCCCATGAGCCAGTTTATTTCTCCAAATGCTGCTCAACAGTACTGGAAATTTTTCTAACTCGTTTCTTAGTTTATTATCTGCCCCCACTGCCACCCCAACTAGAATGTCAACTTCCAAATGTCAGGGACTTTGTTGTCTCCTTTACTGCTGTAGCCCAGCTCTGGGAACAGCACTGGGCACATAGGCAGCACTCAGACATTTGTTGAATGAATGAGTAATAACACAGTGTCTTCAAATATAAAACATAAATCAAGCCTACAGGGCCCAGCACTTAAGGAATAAGAGAGCCATCGTAGTGGGGCAGAGTCTAGGCAGTCTTCTAGGAAAGAGGCCTTCTTATGGAAATAGTCTAATTGTGTATTTTTCTTGCAAAGGCCAGTCCAGTCATTGCTGATCAGGAAGCTGGGGGTTCCAGCTCTAGTAATGAGGAGGTGGCCTTGTCACCACTGGACAGGCATGGCGGAGTAGCAGCCCTTGGGCCTTGGCTCCCAGGTGTGTGCTGTTTGGCAGCACCGTTTGGATTCTTTCTTAAAACATGAATGTGCATGTCTTTAGCAGACCTGCACTCTCCGTTTTGCCACTCCATGCCTCTCCTGTTTGTCCTGTATCCAAACTCTTCTCATGTTTACCTTCCCTGTTAAGGAGACGTCTGAGCTTTGACCCCTGCCCTGTGTGAATAAGTGCTCTGTTCCCTAGCAGCCCAGTGGGCACTTTGGATGTTTTCACTGATTGAAGGGAAGTTGAAATACTACTGGTAAGTCTCAAGAACCAGCTTATGGCTAGAGGAGGAGGTGTCAGCTTGTCTCACCTGCCCCAAAGGCAGCAAATGCCTGCTAAAGGGAGTTCTTGGTCCCCATTATGCAAATAACCTATGTGGTGTAATTAGGAAGTGACCCTTCCGGGTCCCGCTGTATGGTCCCAACCCAGCCTCTCTACCTAGCTTTTCCTGTGCCCTAGGGGCCAGCTAAGGTTCTCACTGATTCCCTTAGCACTTACTTGCCATTTCTCCCACCTTTAACACTCTGACTTGTGAGACAGGAGTTGCCTCACTGTCTACCAGTATCTTAGAATCATGTTTCCATTCTTCAGCCTCTTAGCTGGTCAGCCCACAGGCTCAAAATAGAACAACCAGCGCTCTTTGTCATGACGATATTTCTATACTTATTAGTAAAATATTGTAAACAATTAACAGAGCTAATCAGAATTTTATGCCTCCCCCAAAACCTCCAGTATCATTTTCAGTGACAATTTCAAGATCTGTAGAAGGAACTCCTGGGAAACTTCAACTTGACTGATTTTATATACCCACAAGGCTAAAATCAACTTTAAATAGCATGTCAAATAAAGCACAACTTAGAAAATTTTAACAAAATCTAGTTCTGGCCTTTAGCATGATCACTATTTTAATTATACATTGTTCAGTCTGTTTTCAGTGGAACAGAAAATTATTCTCTCACATCTGTGATCAGAAATTGTTTCATGAATGGAATTGGGTATTTTACCTAGGAATTATGTTCAAATATCATTTACAGTTGGTTTATACCGGACTTCGAAAACACCAGTACTAAGCATGTATGCAGTTTAACTTGATGGATGAGAAAATTGTGCCAGGACCAGATCCCACCATAACATCACTAGAATTGGATCAAATTGATATTATATGCCTCCTGATAGGGTACATCGTGTTCAGGGATATTCCTGCAAAAATGCACATTCAAATTTGCTGGATGTTAAAACATCCAGCAAGGGGTTTCGCTGGTGGCGCAGTGGTTAGGAATCTGCCTGCCAATGCAGGGGACATAGGTTCGAGCCCTGGTCTGGGAAGATCCCACATGCTACAGAACGGCTAAGCCCGTGCATCACAACTACTGAGCCTGCGCTCTAGAGCCCGCGCACCACAACTGCTGAAGCCCGCGTGCCTAGAGCCCGTGCTCCGTAACAAGAGAAGCCACCGCAGTGAGAAGCCCACGCACTGCAACGAAGAGTAGCCCCTGCTCGCCGCAACTGAAGAAGGTCCGTGCGCAGCAATGAAGACCCCATGCAGCCAAAAGAAATTAAAAAAAAAAAAAAATAACGAAACATCCAGCAAACCCAAATCGAGAGCATATTCTACACAATAGCCACCCTGTACTCATAAAAGATGTCCAAGTCATGAAAGATAAGACCTTTTTCTATAACGGACGTTATAGGAATGATTGGCAACATTTGAACAAAGTAGAGGATCAGTGTTAAATTCCTGATTTTGCTAATTATACCGTGGTTATGTAAGAGAACGCCCTTGTTTTTAGGGGCCATACACTGAAGTATATAGAGATATAGGGGAATCTTCTCTGTAACTTATTCTCAGACCATTCAGAAAGAAGAGAAAAAGCAAGTGGTAAAATGTTAATAGTTGGGAAATCTCGGTGAAGGAAATGTAAGAATTCTTTGTACGAATCTTGGCACTTTTCTCTAAATCTGAAATTATGTCAAAATAAAAAATTTATAAGAAATAATGCCAACGGGATCATACTCGTGAACTCATCCCCAGGTTGATGGGGATAGGAAGAACCCAGACAGTGGTTTTTCCTGTCCCCATCAACCTGGGGATGAATTCCCTCAGTGTACCCTGAGTGTACATCTGTGCTCTGGGTCCGGAGAGGCCAGAGAGGACCATGAGGGCGCTGCTGAGTGAAGAACACAGGGGGAATGTAGGAGGAGAGCCTGGGCTTGGTTGGGAGGCCCAGACTGAACACAGTCACGTTTGCCTACTGCTTTTCCCAAGCCAGGCAGCAAGGCCCTAGAGGCAAACTCACTTGGCCCAGGTCCTTAGGAGAGGCAGGGCCAGGCTAAGACTGCAGGGTCTCAAGCTGCCTTAAGTCCTGGAGACCCTAAATCTTAACACTTTCTTTCCTACCCCCCACACAAAAAAATGTAGTTTCCCAAAAGAGGACCCTGAAAACCCAGTCACTGATCACCTGTTTCTTTCTCCAGATACGCAGTTTCCTCCTCTTTCTTCTTCCCTCAGGTTCTCTAGGAGAATTTCCATTGTGACATTTTCGGTTAAGTAGCACTTTATTACAGGCTTAAATGTTCCTGTGGCTCCCTGCTTAACTCTTTCCCTCCACCTCTATAATTAAGCCTGGCATGGTTACCTTTGGTTAAGGTTACTACTGAAGGGCACATTATAAGTTGAATCCAGGTCAGGCTTCCCACTGGCTCCTGGGTAGACTCTGATGTGTTAGCACATAGCCAGAAATAACTGGCCTGGACTCTAAACTCATCTCCTACTTTGGTGTTCACAAGAGGTTGAGTTTGACCGTCAACGCTGCTGTCAGGATACCATCCTCAGGAGTCGATTCACCTTTTGTATTCCAGACTGAGATGGAAAAATAGCCAGTAACGATGCTAGCTAGCCGCACTGCTTTCCACAACACATTAATAGAATTTGGTAAATGTTCCCTCTGGAGAGTCATCATCCACATGAGCATGTTAATTAGCATATTAAAGGTTCCTCGAAGTCCTGCAGAAAAGAAACAGGTAACTTCTTTAACCCATCTTAATTGACTGGGCGACAGTTTGAACATCTTAAGGAACAGGAAGCACGAGCCTGTATTGATATTCACATGACTGAGTTTTAGAGATGAATGCCTCGGCAACATTGACTTTTTCTTAGAGGTCTCTGGGCCTAAAAATAGTCAGACTCCAATGATTTCTCTTGCTTTGTCCTTAGCTATTCATCACCAGCCGTTTAGTGAGCTCCTCTATGACTAAACAGTTTGTGCTGGGGATACAAAGATGGAGGACAGCTCTGTCCTCAAGGACTTTCCTTAGAGTTAGGGAGGTAAGGTACATAAACATTTATCAGTGCCAAGTGAATGGTACGAGAGGTACTCCCAGAGAAATAGGAGAACATGCTGGGCTTAGTCATCTAAGAAGTCCTAGGTAGGCTTTAGACAAGCCGAGAGGCTGCAGAATGGTTTGAGCAATGAGAAATGCAACATGGGTGGCGCAGTGAACTGAATAATTAGCCTAAAGTAGGTGGTTCAAATAGAATAGTTGTTTCCAAACTTTAACATACATCAGATTCACTTGGAGGGCTCGTTAGAACACAGTGCTGGGCCACCCCCATAGTTTCTCATCCGGTACCTCTGGAGTGGGACCCAAGAATATGCATTTCTAACAAGGGCCCAGATGATGGTCACGTTGCTGGTCTGGGGACCACAGTTTGAGAACCTTGGATTATCAAAGAGTGGAAGCTCAGAGAGCTGGAAAGGTGAGCTCAGGCCTGACCACGGAGTACCTTAAATGGCAGGCTGACAAGTTAGACTTTGTTAATCAAGTTTTGAACAGGGACTTGCCCGAAGCAATAGAATTGTTCTGGTAGCAGAGAGATGTCGAATGGTTAAGAGAAAAAGACTAGCTGCAGAGAAACCAATTTGGAGGTTTTTACATAGTTAAAGCAAGTGGATTTAAAAGCTCTGAATTAGGGCAGTGACAGCAGGAATGGAAAGAGAAATATTCTTGCAGAAATCTTTGTGAATGAAGAATTAGCTTGCAGGACAGAAAAACTGAAAGGTAGTCTTGGTCATTCTCTGAGAGAGTCTTCAGTTATATACGGTAACTTGTATAATGTTGTTTTGAGGTTTTGTGGGTATTACTGGAGCTGAACTTGTTTATGTTCACACATTCTGAAAAGTGGAAAATGTTACCATGTAAGGTAGTAGGGTAAGTTATTTTAGAGAGCTTCCATTTAACCCACTTGAGGGCTTATTTGAAGGCCTAGGGGGAAGCTCCAGTGTGGATACATCATGGACTCAGGAGTGGCCCTATTTTACCATGGAAATTTGACTTCCCTGCCAGGCGTACACTTGGGAGGGTGGCATATGAGGAGAGGCCAGAAGAAGACACCTTCCCCAGCCTTGGGACTTGACAGTTACCATGTGTCCTGATTAGAAGACCTCCTTGTGCTCATGATATCTTTATAGAAGAAAACAGATCCCCGGTGACCTCAGTTCCTACTGATCCACTGATTCTTGTAGCCCTATGACAAGCCCATTACTTAAATAAAAATTCTGTATTTAGGTTTTATACTAGTATGACGTATCCTTTCTTCAGTCTCAGTTTGGAAAGTTCTACCACACTCTTCTGGTGGTGATGTTTTGAACAGTGCAGAAGGCTTTTAGGAGAGTTCCGTACTCCACAGTTTAGGAAACAATGTGCCTTTCCTCTCCAGAGGCTGTGGACAAGTCTGAGAGAATGAAACGGGCGTATCGATGGAAGTCGTATTTGGAGTATTTGCTCTCCGAAGGGCGACAGAGCTGCTTTCACTGACTTTTGCCTGCTCTGACATGTCAAGCTGCAGAATCTACCCCTGGAACGTAGAGAGAGAATTTTTAGCCCTTAACTTCTAAAGCCAACTAGGGGGACTAGTGAATCACGTGATCCAGTGTGACAGCCTGTCATAGCACTGGGCTTGCGTGTTTAGGATGTGCTTGTCTGGGGTGGGGGGAGGGCACGGACTCAGTGCCCTTTGAGGTTGCTCCTCCCTCTGTCTCTGACTCAGAGAGAAGATTACACGGGAAGCTGAGGCCAAGGAGACCTGAGGACAAGCAGTTGGAAACTTCATTTTACTCTCTGCATCTGGTGGCATCCTGATGGAAGTCAATGCAGGGACAGGGCACTGAAGGAGCCAGCAGTAGTCAAGGGAGATCTGGACTGAATTAGAACAGAATTCTGAAGAGTTCATTTAGATGAAAGCCGGAGGTGCTGACTTTTCACCCTCATGGAGACTCTTTTGTCTGTTGGAAAAGATCTTGATGTAAAGAACTTATGTCCCAATGGGCTCTGAAGATGAAAGGGCTTTCTGCGCCATATGGATGCCACTGGATTTGGAATTGTCCCTGCGGTTCAGATTTCTGTGCACATGCTACCAGGATAGGAACAGCAGTATAGGGAAGAGAAGGGGACCAATAAGTAGGAATAAAGTAAGATAGAGCCTAATGCAATGTGCTTTTGGGACTCAGAGTGGTCCTTCATTTTGTGTTCCTAGTTTAATGGGAAAAATCAGACACAGACATTATAAATCATAGAGATTTAGATGTGAAAAAATGTATAAAAAACCCATGAAGCCTGAGTAGAGTGAACCTAGTTGCAGGGCAGGAGTAAAGATGTAGGCGTAGAGAAATGGCCTTGATGACATGGGGTGGGAGGGCAAAGCTGGGGCGAAGTGAGAGTAACATCGACATATATACACTACCGGATGTAAAGTAGTTGGCTGGTGGGAAGCAGCATAGCACAGGGAGATCAGCTTGGTGCTCTGTGATGACCTAGAGGGGTGGGATAGGGAGGGTGGGAGGGAGGCACAAGAGGGAGGGGATATGGGGACACGTGTATGCATACGGCTGATTCGTTTTGTTGTGCAACGGAAACTAACATGGTATTGTGAAGCAATTATACTCCAATAAAGATCTATTTTAAAAAAATGGTGAGTTGGCAAAGGACTCATTGGAGAAGAAATTCCTGAACTAAGTGTGTAAAAGCTATGGCTTAGTAAGCAGGAGGCAGGAGCTTGCACTATGCATTTGAGACTTGAATCTGGCTAAGGGATGGGGGAAGGAATATCCTGAGGCAAGGTGTTTGCCAGCTTTAGTCTAACATTGTGGTAGGAGCAGTCGCAAGGGCAGCAAGTTTCCTAGTGTTAAAGAGACAGTGTTTCTGCACCAGGCTGATTCTCCCCCTCCCCCATGTCCTGTTGCTGTCACCATAGCATCCTTCTTCTGGCACCAAGTGGCCCAGACACCAAGATGGGCAGCCAAGTGGTTTTCAGGGAAGCCAGCCATGCCAGGACCTGGTGGTACATAGCCTCAGGACCTCAGCTGAAAGTGCAACCAGGAGATGGGCTTTGCTAAGCATTCTGCTAAAAGGCCTACCAGGGCCCTTCTCCTACATCATGAAAGATGTACTAATACTTACTGTAGGTTTTGTGCTCTCCACGCTTACAAACAATTGAATTTATGGATTTATTACCCAGAGAATTTTCACCCTGACCTTCCCATCATACACCCTTCTCTAGATGTGCAATTTCCAGTGTGAAAAAAATGTATGTGTGATACTTCTATGGTTTTTATATTAAGTAAATTATTTATAGAAAGCCAAAGGAGACAAGAATGTTTGGGTATATAATCTATTCAGGCAGATGTATTGAAATGCATTTACCTTATATAGCTCAAGCCATGGAGAGCAATAAGGATGAGTTTACAATGATTCTTGTGTCATTGGAGCTAAAGCAAGACAAAAGGAATTTAAAGGACTTTTCCGTAAATGTCTAGTGATGTTAGGAATTTTTGTGATTTCTTCTGATATCAGCTACTGGCGTCAAAGCTTCCAATACAATATTATGATGAATACCAGGGAGATTTTATAGACCTGTTGTCCAACTAGATGGTGGATGATGAGGTATGACTAGAACAGCTAGACTCCCTGTCTTTTTTTTTTTTTTGACATCTTTATTGGGGTATAATTGCTTTACAATGGTGTGTTAGTTTCTGCTTTATAACAAAGTGAATCAGTTATACACATACATATATCCCCATATCTCTTCCCTCTTGCGTCTCCCTCCCTCCCACACTCCCTATCCCACCCCTCTAGGTAGACCCCCCATCTTTTAGCAATTACATAATACAGTATGTGGAAGACATGCCTTTGGGGTGTGATTGAATCCCATCACTGAACTCCAGAAGAACAGACTGAAATGAGTTTTCCTTCTTGAGTTGTATCTTTGAAGTCAGTGTAGAAAATGGTGGGCCAGCTTAGTGAGTTATGCATCTGGGGTACTCACAATCCACCAAAACCTTGGATGCCGCCTGTTCATATGTGAACTCTATGGGATCCCAGCCTAGCACTTGTAAGGACACCACTCCTGGTCTTCGGGGCTATTAAACCCATACAACTAATAGAACTGTTTTCTCTTTTTGTCTAGGACATGTGGTCCTTCTTTACTTTCAACTCACTTTGAGGTCAATGGAAAGGAGAACCAATATTTTGTGATTAGAAAAAATAATAGCTCTCAGTCCTGTGGATGCAGCCATGAGGCATTTGCCGTATCCTAAATTTGCATTCTGTGGTGACTTGTACACAATGTATCCTTTCAGAATAGTCTTACAAAATTTACATGAAACCAAAAAGGGTAGAAGACTTTTTTAGGTGTAACATAAAACGTGAAAGAAATAATGAGGCAAAACATTTTAGAAAGAAAATTGACTTTATGAATGAGCAAAGTTTCTAGTATCTTCATGCACATCGTGAAGAGGTTTCAGAAATTCCTCACCAAAATGAAAATTGTAGATTCTTGTAGAAGCGGTATGTTTAATTAAAAAATACATTTCAAAAAAAAGGAAGTTTTCATAAACAATATGCCACTGTGGAAGGAAAAAAATTTTCTAGTATATTCATGCACATCATGAAGAGATTTCAGGAATTCCTCACCAAAATACAAATTGTAGATTCTTGTAAAAGCAGTATGTTTAATTTAAAAATACATTTCAAAAAAAAGAAAGTTTTCATAAACAACATGCCACTGTGGAAGGAAAAAATAATTTCTAGTATATTCAGTTACTATGCATGTGGTACACAAATATCTTATATTTTGATTGCTAATGAAGGGCTTCCCAGCTAAAAGAATGTTTCACATAGACAATGGACTTATTAGGATGTGCTCAGTGTGTAAACTCTCATGGGCTTTATTCCAATTTTCATCTTTATGTCAAGCAGACAGCTCTCATCTCCTGTGCTGCTTAGAAACGTGCTGCTGTGATTAAATTACCTAAAATTATGGAGCCTTTGTCCCAAGTCTTAGGCCAATAACATTGACATGTTTATTCTAACCCCATGATGGTATCTGAGATCCTAATATCAACAGCTGTTTAGTTGCTTGGTCATCAAGCCCATCAGAAGCTCGCATTCTGAGGGATGGATACCCTGTAGATAAAGAGACACATGTCATCTCCAGGAAGTAACCTGTGCTGCCTAAACTTCTTAATGGTGGGAGGGTGGACAACAATGACATGGTAGCCCAAAGATGTGACTACCTTATTCTCCAATGAGATTTCAGGCATTGATCGTAGGAGTGGTTATTTGAAGTGGGGAAGGAGAGTAACACAGAATGGCAACTGGTAGCCTGAAGTTTTTCTTTGTTTTCATGAGGTACTTTGAGGTTAAAAATGGCTTACATTACTAGAGTCTAGCCTTTAGAGGAACATACAGATGGAGTGAAGGGAGATACAGAATAGAATCACAGACATGGAACTAGGGGAGATAGTTATGGTTTTATTGATTTTTATTTAACGTAGATGGTACTTCCAGTGGAATTAGACACTGTTATAAGCACTTCACAAATATTAACTCCTTAATCCTGATAACAACCCTATAGGATAGATACTAATATTATCTTCATTTACTGATGAGAAAACCAAGATACACAGAGATCAAGTAATTGGCCCAGAGTCACAGAGCTAGCCAGTGGTAGAGCAAGGCTTTGAATGCACTCTGTCTAATCTGTCCATTTTGTAGATGAAGAAACAGAGGCCTGAGTTTCTGTCCAGTGCTGCCATCTCTCTGTTGCAATCCATAGAGTAGGCACCAGTAGATTATTCTTTTTTTTTTTTGCGGTACGCGGGCCTCTCACTGTTGTGGCCTCTCCCGTTGCAGAGCACAGGCTCCGGACGTGCAGGCTCAGCAGCCATGGCTCACGGGCCCAGCCACTCCGCGGCATGTGGGATCTTCCCGGACCAGGGCACAAACCCGTGTCCCCTGCATCGGCAGGCGGACTCTCAACCACTGCGCCACCAGGGAAGCCCTACACCAGTAGATTATTCTTGAATCATATAATCAGGGCAGGAAAATTATACCAACAGAGTTTTCTCTTTTAATCAACTTGAACAAAATATCATTAAAAGATGAGTGTTGGTGTCAAGAATTCTCTAGTCATTGGTAAAGCTTTGGAACGTGTTCTGTGACCACGCATCAAGTCTTCTATTCTTAGGTATTAAGGAAGAAATTGGGCAGTTTAGAGAGGTGGCTTGGAAATTGAAGGAAGCATGGATAAAAAATATTATGGAAGTCTGCTGGTGGCTAAGAGTTTGTTGTTTGTTGGCTTATTTATATAGATTTTCTTGATTTCATTAGTATCTTCATATTCCCGTGA
The DNA here is from genome assembly GCF_949987515.2 of Delphinus delphis. Lineage (NCBI taxonomy): Eukaryota > Metazoa > Chordata > Mammalia > Artiodactyla > Delphinidae > Delphinus > Delphinus delphis. The sequence continues at coordinate 69,773,846 of NC_082686.1, forward strand.
CCAATCATGGGAATTCATTCAACTCATGCAATTCAGAGTCTATGAAGTTGGACCTCCAACCTCATGGATTACCCTGCCAAGCTTCCTAGTTTTCCAGTTTGTGGCTGAGAAATCAACTATAGGATGCATTTCCTATTGGTCTAGAGGCACTGGATTTTACCTTTTTATTTCTTCTCCTTGAAACATTCTATTTCATCTCAACTTCATTCTTTGAAGTAGGTGTTTTGGGTTAGGGAGAGCACATTTAATTTTTCCAGAGGAAAATTATGTACTAATGGTGCATATTGAAACACCTAGAAGAATACAGGAAGATGAGAACTTTTGCACATGGTTGGTGGGAGTAAATCAGAGAGCAATTCGGCAGTACCTAGTGAAGCTGGTGATGGGTATTCACTAAAACCCAGCAGTTTCACCTTGAAATACATGCTTTAGAATTGAGAGCTGTGCTCCTCAATGTGCGATCTATAGATGGTGAAGGTTTGTGAGCTATGTTTCCAGTCCACAGGGAGATAAATACAGAAAATGAGAGTGAGCATTTACTATACTGTGTTTGATACTGTAGCTTTGTAGTATAGTCTGAAGTCTGGGAGTGTGATTCTTCCAACTTCATTCTTCTTTCTCCAGATTGTTTTGGCTATTCGGAGTCTTTTGTGTTTCTGTTCAAATTAAAAAATTTTTTGTTCTAGTTCTGTGAAAAATACCATTGATATGGATTGCATTGAATCTGTAGATTGCCTTGGATAGTATGGTCATTTTAACAATATTGATTCTTCCAATCCAAAAACACAGTATATCTTTCCATCTGTTTGTGTTGTCTTCAGTTTCTTTCATCAGCGTATTATAACTTTCAGAGTACAGGTCTTTTGCCTCCTTAGGTAGGTTGATTCCTAGGCATTTATTTTACTCTTTTTGATGCAATGATAAATGGGATTGTTTCCTTAATTTCTCTTTCTGATATTTTGTTATTAGTGTATGTAAATGCAACAGATTTCTGTATATTAATTTCGTATCCTGCAACTTTACTGAATTCATTGATGAGCTCTAGCAGTTTTCTGGTAGTGTCTTTAGCATTGTCTATATATAAGCATCGTGTCATTTCCAATTTGGATTCCTTTTATTTCTTTTTCTTCTCTGATTGCTGTGACTAGCACTTCTAAAACTATGTTGAATAAAAGTGGTGAAAATGGGCATCCTTATCTTGTTGCTGATCTTAGAGGAAATGCTTTCAGCTTTTTACTGTTGAGTATGTTGTTGGCTGTGGGTTTGTCATATATGGCCTTTATTATGTTGAGGTATGTTCCCTCTATGCCCACTTTCTGGAGAGAGTTTTATCATAAAGGGATGTTGAATTTTATCAAGAGCCTTTTCTGGAACAGGATAGAAAGCCCATAAATAAACACATGCACTTATGGTCAATTAATCTACAACAAAGGCAAGAATATACAATGGAGAAAAGACAGTCTCTTCAATAAGTGGTGCTGGAAAAACTGGACAGCTACACGTAAAAGAACAAAATTAGAACATTCTCTAACACCATGTACAAAAATAAACTCAAAATGGATTAAAGACCTAAACATAAGACCGGATACTACAAAACTCCTAGAGAAAAACATAGGTGCAGAATACTCTTTGACATAAATCACAACAATATTTTTTTGGATCTCTCCCCTAGAATAACAGAAACAAAAGCAAAAATAAACAAATGGAACCTAATTAAATGTAAGAGCTTTTGCACAGCAAAGGAAACCACAAACAAAATTAAAAGACAACCACGGACTGGGAGAAAATACTGCGAATGATGCTACCAACAAGGGATTAATTTCCAAAATATACAAATAGCTCATACAGCTTAATATCAAAAAACGAAACAACCCAGTCAAAAAATGGCCAGAAGACCTAAATAGACATTTCTCCAAAGACATACAGATGGCCAACAGGCACATGAAAAAGTGTTCAATATCGCTAATCATTAGAGAAAGGCAAATTAAAACTACAGTGAGGTATCACCTCACACTGGTCAGAATGGCCATCATGAAAAAGTCTACAAATAACAAATGCTACAGAAGATGTGGAGAAAAAGGAACCCTCCTACACTGTTGGTGCGAATGTACATTAATGCAGCCACTATGGAGAACAATATGGAGATCCCTTTAAAAGCTAAAAATAGAATTATCATATGATCCAGTGATCTCTCTCCTGGGCAGATATCCAGAGAAAACTCTAATTTGAAAAGATACATGCACCCCAGTGTTCATACCAGCACTATTTACAATAGCCAAGACATGGAAGCAACCTAAATATCCATTGACAGATGAATGGATAAAGAAGATGTGGGGTGTGTGTGTGTGTGTGTGTGTGTGTATATGTGTATGTACACACACACAATGGAATATTACTCAGCCATAAAAAAGAATGACAGTGCCATTTGCAGCAACATGGATGGACCTAGAGATTATCATATTAAGTGAAGGAATTCAGACAGAGAAAGACAAGTATCATAGGATATCACTTACATGTGGAATCTAAAAAAATATGATACAAATTAACTTATTTACAAAGCAGAAATAGACTCACAGACATAGAAAACAAACTTATGATTACCAAAGGGGAAAGTGATGGGGGAGGATAAATTGGGAGTTTGGGATTAACATATACACTCTACTGTATATCAATTAGATAAACAATAAGGACCTACTGTGTAGCATGGGGAACTATATTCAATATCTTATAATAACCTATAATGGCAAAGAATCTGAAAAAGAATATATATATATATATATATATATACACACACATATGTATGTATAACTGAATCACTTTGCTGTACATCTGAAACCAACACAACTTTGTAAATCAACTATAGTTCAATTAAAAGAAAGATTAAAAAAACTGAAGCAAATATGGCAAAAATGTCTACACTTATCATATCTAGGTGGTGGGTATTTAGATGTTAAATTTTTTCTATATTTTTTTCTATTTGAAAAATATCTCATAGTGGGACTTCCCCGGCGGTCCAGTTGTTAAGACTTCGTGCTTCCACTGCAGGGGGTGAGGGTTCGATCCCTGGTTGGGGAACTAAGATCCCACGTGCTGAGTGGTGCAGCCAAAACAAAATGAAAAAAATAAAAATATCTCATAGTAAAATCAGCCTCAGAATATTATTTTTTCTGATCTAGGAAGCAAGTTGGACATACCAGGGAACTTTATTCCTGCAGTGTCCAAGGACACATTTGTCTTCCCAGTGACGTAAAACCAGATACCAATCTTATGGACAGTTTTTAATGCCTCAGGCCTGAAGAGGAAGCTTTGGTTCAGAACCCTGCAGAGATGTAGAGGTGCCTGGATTCTGGTCCCAGCTTTATGGCTAACTAATTTGTGACCATGGATTTCCCATATACAAGCTTTTATTGCCTTATCTGTAAAATTAGTGAGACTGAGATTGTTTTCAGCATTGAAACGTAATAACATATAAATTATATATAAATGTCTATATGAAATGTCACATAGACTAACAACTTGATGTTCTTTTTTACAATAATTATAGAGGCTAACAGAATTCATGGAGTAGACACAGATGTGGGAATAAGATTAAATATATGTGCAGTGGAGTCAGATCTGGGTTTAAATTTTGCCTGTCTGCCACACTAATGATGACCCTGGGTTTCCTGGAACACTCTGTTTCCTAAGATGATACTCATACTTAGTACCTGTCTCAGCTTGGAAAGATTTGGTGAGATAACAGTATTACTGTTGTAGTTGTTACAGATCGGTCAGTTAGCTGTTGTGCCCGGAAAGGTACTAGAATAAATTCTCAAACAGCTCATTGCAGCCCATCTTCCAAAGATGGGGTGAGCATCACATGGCAATAATTCTTTGAAGTAGCAATAAACTAAGTACACATTTTCTAGACTAAACGATGCCACATCTTTTTGTAACCATGCATTCAAAGTGATTTAGAAATAGTCCTGTCTCAATACGGGACCCTCACTAGATGACAAGTTAGAGATTGCTTCCAACTCTTCAGTTCTCTTTTATGTGGGCTGTGGTTGAATGGCCCTGATGGTTTACACAGAATAAACTTGAAACAAAATTGAGAATACTCTTGATTTTTAATTTGTACTTTATAATCTGTACACTTGCCATTAATTTGTACAGAATGCACCAAAGCAGAATCAGATGATAGAGAGAGGAGCAGAATGGTCAGTCAAAATCTGCATTCATGAATCTCAAAGCCAGGCTGTGGTTCGTCGTGGAACAGAAAACTTAGGCAGTCATCCGTCTTGCTTAGTAACACAAGGCACAGTTAATGTGGCTGGGCCTCTAGCTCTGCTGACACAACATATACTGATAAATCTAAGTTTTGAAGGCTTGGATTTAACAGAGACTTGTGGTGTCACAGGGGCCTGGTGAATGAAAAGCCTCTGGGGCTTATCAGCAGAGAGATAAGAGGCCCAGGTCCCACTACTAGTGCTGCAGTGGTGCTGCTGAGATGTTATCACCCGGGCTTCTGAGAACAGGAGTTTGACCCATACCAAACACTTCAGAAATAATGTCAACACACCCAAGACCACAGCCAGCACAGAATTCTCTGAGATAAGATTACAGCTTTGTCCTTAAAGGGACGTCAACCAAGTCAGTCGATCCCTAAATATTCCCTGAGCTGAGCAACCCTATGAGTTATCCTTCATACCAGGGGGCTTTAGAAGCTCAATTTTGAATGCTTCTACATGCAGATATTCTGTTCTTGTATGCACAGAACTCTAACCATATCTAAGAAAGTTCCCGCAGGGTCAGGAGCCTGAACTTGGTGCCTGTGAGATCAGCCGGTTATAGAGGCTGGAGGCAGCTCTTGACTGGCAAAAATATTTATTCTCTTTATTTTAAGATTTGGTTTCTAATGTATTGGACAGGTCTAGGCCGTCGGGCCTCCAAGGCCAGGTTAGACCTCTAGTCTCGGTCTAGGATAAAGTCATTACTGTATAGGAAAAGATGATTCGGTCTTTGAGACAAGTGGGCGTAAAAAGCCATGGCAGTACTTTTTATAAATACCTAGTCATGTGTTTGGTTTAACTACCAGTATGCAAACTGGTACCAGGGCCACAGGGCCCATCAGGGGTTGAGGTGAAGCTGGTCAGGTATTCTCCCAAGACCTCTTTGGCAATGAGAAGAAGCAGCATAAGAGAGACAACTCACCTGTGATGTGTCATCCAGATACTAACTGTATCACTTCTTGCTTTGAAATGCCTCACATCCATTCCTTTGTCCTCCCCGTGTCCTCCTAGTGTGGGCTTCTAGATTCCAATCCCTCTTCCCAGGGCTATGTTGTCTGTAGTTACCAGATTAATTAAAAAACAAACAAGCAAACAAAAGCCCTTTTTGCCCCCTTTCCCATTAGCGTCTCACAATAAAGTTCATACTCCTCTAGTTTACTATTAAATGTTTTCACTCTTCTTTCTGTCCAGTTTCTCCTTCTCTGTTCATCTTTATTTCATTGGAAGGGTCTGCTTAAGGGCTGTATTCACTTGTTTTTCCATTTTCCTGCCTCTGTGCTTTTGTTCCTGCCATCTCCCGCTTTTGGAATTCCTTCTCCCTTCCCTCCTACTCAGACACGTCTCTTCCGTTAAAGCTTTTCAGACCAGTCCTGCCTGCGCTGATCTGACCCTCCTCTCAGCTCTGCTTCCTTATGGTCTGCAGTCCATGCCAGCCCTTTGGCAATTAACCACATACTGCTTTGTTCATTCATCTTTATTTTACGTGCTCTGTCTTGCTCTTTGACTCTTCTCTTTCCCTCTTTGTGTGTGTTTGTGTGTGTGTGTGTGTGTATAGCTAGATAAGGCATCTATGAAAACAGAATCTGTGTCTTATACAACTTTATGATACTCATAGGTGCTCTGTGACATTGTTATTGGTTGATGGTTCTTGCTTAGAATCTTGATTTTGCAGGAGTCTTTGTCTTCTGTCTGCAGCTGGCCTTGACATTCTGCCTGGTGCCCTAGCTTCCTGGGGTTGGAGCTGTCTTTCTCCCAGGCTGGCAGCCTGCCTTAACTGCCCCTGACGTGCCGTGTCTGTCTATTCTTTTTCCTCAGATGCGTACTCTCATTCAAGTGAAAACGGAGGCAAGTCCGAGTCGGTGGCCAACCTGCAGGCCCAGCCCTCCCTGAACTCCATCCACAGTTCCCCTGGGCCCAAGCGCTCCACCAACACCCTGAAGAAGTGGCTGACGAGTCCCGTGCGAAGGCTCAACAGTGGGAAGGCAGACGGAAACATCAAGAAGCAGAAGAAAGTACGAGACGGTCGGAAGAGCTTTGACCTGGGATCTCCCAAGCCTGGGGATGAGACGACCCCTCAGGGAGACAGCGCTGACGAGGTACTTACTCGAAGCCCCGGAGCCTTCCATCGGGAGGGGTTTCTGATGTACCTCCTTCCTGGAGCCTCGAGAGGCATCCTTCCCCGGGGTTTGTAAACTAGCCAGACTCTAGTTCCCAGTAGTTGGTCTTCTTGGGCCTAGGTGATCTTTGTATTCTCAAGACATTGCCAGTTTGAAAATAGTTCCCTGTGCTGTACAGTAGGACCTTGTTGTTTATCCATTCTAAATGTAATAGTTTGCATCTACCAACCCCAAACTCCCAGTCCATCCTTCTCTCTCCCCTCCTCCCCGTGGCAACCACAAGTCTGTTCTCTGTGTCTATGAATCTGTTTAGTTCAATTTAAAAAAAAAATTAAAAACAGTAGGAAAAAAAAAAGACATTGCCAGTTTGATTTGTGACTGGTTAAAAGACTTGCACCTAGAGTATCCAGCAGACAGACACCATTTTGCCAGATTTGGAGATGCGTGTCGGGGCCCACGGGGAGCCAGCTGGTCACCAAGTCCCCAGCCTCTACTAAAGACCGCATTAAACCTGCCAGGCCTGGAAAACAGAAGACTGTCTTGGGAGATTATGGCTGTTTTCGAGTATGTTGAGCAGTGGCATTTATAAAATGGAGTAGACAACTCCTGGTTGCTCCAGAAGGCAGAATTATGATTAACAGGTGAAGGTTTACAGTAGCCAAGGTTGCAGCCTTTAATGGGGGCTCAGCCAGGGATGAAATGGGGCTTCATGAAAACAGATGAACACCCATACTGAAAAGGTTTGGGAGACTGTATGACCTCACATAACAGTTGGAGAGACCAGTGTTGGCTGAGAGGTCAGACTGGGCAACGACCTCTTATATCCCTTCCAAAACTGGGATTCTGTGATCAAAATATAGTGGGTATTTGGTTTGGGAATGAGATAATTCTTTTATCTGGCAAACTAACCTACTCTAGTCACTGACATGGCTAAGAAATTCTTCCTGATGTGAAACCAGACTCTCTTTGTAGTTTTATGCTGTCTACCTTTTCTCCCTCTGAATGGCAGTAGAGGCTGGTGATATTTAGATTGTAGTTTGAGTCCTTCATGAACTTAAAAGTTAGTTTCTCTCCAACCGCTCTCTCAGCTTCCACTCTTCCTGGCTAATCGATAAAGTAGATGTTTTTCGTGTGTGTGTGTGTGTGTGTGTGTGTGTGTGTGTGTTTTCCACCATTTGGACCTCATTGTCCTTTTGAGATAAGCAGGTGTGCCCATTCCACACAGGAGGACCCTGAAACTGAAAAAACTAGGAGTGTGTTGAGAGAGGCGGGTATCTTATATGTTTCTTTTCTAAAAATCCCAAGTCCTGAACCAACTGGCATCTTTAACCATAGGAAACAGTGACTAATGCTGCTCTTTTGTTCTAGAAGAGCAAGAAAGGTTGGGGTGAGGATGAGCCAGATGAAGAGTCACACACACCCCTCCCTCCGCCTATGAAGATCTTTGACAACGACCCCACGCAGGACGAGATGGTAGGACTTCCTTCTCACTTGGAAGAGCCATGTGTAAAACACGTGATTTCGTTTTGTGTGTGTGTCAGGGGTAGTAACACTCTCTCTTCCTTGTTATCTCTTGTGCCGCATGAATCCGAGGTGATGTAGATTCCGTCTGTGTCGGGGAGGGCTCCCCTCCCCCAACCCTGGAGGTCTGACTTGCTTCTGGGCAGTACAGGGGTGGGTGTAAAATACTCAAAGCAGAAATCTGCCTAGTATCTCGTCCTGTTGATGAAGGGTAATGGCTCTGTCCTTGGAAGCAGCAGATCCCGAAAAGAACTATTGTCTCGAAGAGGAATCCAAGGTGGTTCTAGGTCATGATCATTTTGTTGTTCAACCGATGTGTTAGTTGATTGTTTTCCTCATCCTCAACTCTAAAATCCAAATCATGGTAACTTCCAGTCAAGCCCAGTGCAAACAAAGCAAACAAAGCATGAGGGATGGAGATGCTGCTAAGGGGAGGTTTTGTCAAAGTTGGACAAACCTAACATGCCAGGTTGCCTCAGTTCTTTGATTTGCAAAATTCTCTGGCTCACTGGCCTGCAGAGACTCTCTGGTGTCTGAAATGTGTCCACCAAGCCTCTGGGCGCAGGGTCATCATCCCGATTGTTCTGGAGCAGAGGCTCAGGTTGAACGTGCTTCCTGGTACTGAGCTGGGGCTCGGGTAGGTCCCTGCTTTCGTTGTGTGCTCCGTCACTGGCCTTCCTAACTGTGCTGTCACTTCATTGTGTTTCTCTTGCTTCTCTCAGCGTCGCTGTCCTGGAGGACTCTGGAGGCTGAGGTGGTGGTTTCAGTTTTTGGTTGTCCTTCCCATTTGCTTTCCAGAGTGTCGTTTTCTTGTGCTGCTGGTGGTGGTTAGCCATCCCCCTGGGGCCTCCCTGTGCTCTCCAGTGCTCTGCCCTGCAGTCAGCAGCCCCTTCCGAGGTGGTGGGCCCAGCATGCACGGGCAGGGAGCAAACCTTCACAATGCCACCCAGGATACAATCCAGGAAGTACTGATGCAGTTGCTTCAGTGTTTCTGGTGATATCCCAGATCTTGTTTGAATTCTCTCTGCTTTGCATTTTGGATCGGTGGCCCCAGACATTAGTTGAGGTCTTCCTCTGTGCTAAGCTAGAGGGACATTTTCCAGGAACAGGTCCATGACTCAGATGTGGTCGCTGCCCCCTCTGTGACTCACCCATGAGAAGCACACAGTTACGGCCCCTCCTAAGGCTCTGTCTCTGGACTGTTGGGAAGAGAAGTAGAGGAAGCATGGCATGATGCCCATCCTGGATCCCCAGAGGCAGAAACGCCTGTGCTTCGCCTTGAGGTGGGAACGAGAACCAACCTGCTGTGTTCCCAGAGGCCTATTGTCAAATGTTCTGGACACAGTGATAGTGTGTGTGGGGAGCAGGGCACGCGGGTCACATTATCTGCCGTCCCCCACCGCCCTTCGCATGGACGTGCCAGCTTACATAAGATAAGGAGAGGCCACGAGCCCTCCCCCTCCACGTCCCTCAAGCACGGTTTGTTTTGGGGAAAGGACGTTATGTTGTTCCTGGATAATTTTTAACTGAGAATGCGGACTTACCCCCAGACATTTGTGTAACCCTTTTCTTAGCCAGTATTAGGGCAGCTGGCATGAGCGCCTTTTTAGACACATGAACCTCCTCAGTCCTGCTGTTTGGTTTCTGAACGTCTGTTTTTCTGGAATATTTGGGAGCGGGATGAGCTTCAGAATTTCTAGCAAATGGAGTTGGGATTCATTAAAATAATTTTTACAACGGTGTGAAAGGAATTTCTAAAAGTTCACCCATTCTAGTGTTGTGCAGTTACTTTAATTCTGTTTCCTTCTATTTGTTCATATGCAGGTATGTCTTATTTTTATAATTATACTAGGCATAGGATGTGTTCATTGTTTTATATTTTTAATATTTATAAATTAAATAATAATGTTTAATATTTCCTAAAATCTTATTAATTTTACCTTCAGAACTATAATTTTAATAACTGAGGAGTATTTCACTTATGTGATGTATCATAATATGCTTGACCAGCCTGTTTGGGGATATCCTGGATTGTTTCCAATTTTTGCTGCTCTGGGTAATACTGCTACAGATCACTTGGTACATACAGCATTTGTTCTTTTGACTTCTGTCCTTGGAATAAGTTCCCAGAGGTAGGATTACTAGAGCAGAAAGTAGATAACTTGGATTTCCAAAGAGATTTAAGTTCCTTTCCTGCTTTCCCCAGGAGAGGAAAAGAGTGTTGCTCCCTCTTAATTACATTCATTTGATTTTTTTTAGCCCATTTCAGAAGCAAAGACTTACCTAAAGTAAGTCTTAGCTTAGACAACAAGAAGCTTCCTTTTAGAAATTCTTCCCCATAACTTAAAGGACAGACTTGAAGCCACAGCCTGGCCAGGATGTCCAACTTTCTACTCCCACGGTCACTGTGCCCACGCGTCCTGGGCCCTGGGAACTCCGTTGTCCTCTGTTTTGAAGCACAGGGTGGGTTAAAGCTTACACAGGGTTAACCGTTTCTCTCCCAATTTCTTCTCAAGTAGGAGTAGGAAGAAAAAAAAACAAAACAAAACACTGTCCCTCAGTGAGCAGGAATGCCCAAACCGTTGACCAGACAGTCCGGTAGACCAGTCCTTACTGCTGGTGTGAGGGAAGGAGGAAGGCCCCGGGCTTGAGCCGCCTTTCACTGTGAACAGGGTAGTGCCTGGTTGCTCCACCATGAGACGCACAAGTCCTGCTAAAGCCCTTTATTACTTCCCTAGTGTTTCAGTTCGGGGGCCTTACCAGAAACAGCAGTGTTTGTGGAGGAGCGTGTGTGTGTGTGTGTGTGTGTGTGTGTGTGTGTGTGTGAGAGAGAGAGAGAGAGAGAGGGAGTGTGTGTGTGTGTGTGTGTGTGTGTGTGTGTGTGTGAATGGGGGAGGCGGTTTCTGGTCTCCAAGTGCCCTGCTCCTAGCATTTCTGCTTGACACATGGTGACAGTCTGTGTTGAAGATCTACATGTAAGTAAAGTAAGGACAGTTTCTCTTTGGACACACTCGAGGCTAGGTTTATTGACCCTCATTTCCTGGAACAGCAGTGGGCAGCCCTGTAGTGGCCAGAATCCTGTCTGCCCCCTCCCCCCTTGCTGTCAGTGGGTGCAGCCCTTCCCTGTTGGCCTCCTGGGAACTCAGTGACCCCTCCCCTCAGCTCCTCAAGAGGTCTGACTAAAAAGAGCTTGGTCCCACCCCTGCTTCGCTGCCCCACACCCACGCTATCCCTATCTCCCTCTGTCATCTCTTCCCTCTACACAGAGAGCTTTGCCTCCCTTGCCTGCCTGAAGCTTTGGACTTGCTGTGTTGCTGCCTAATTGCTATTCCTCATGCCTCGCTAATCTGCTTTTCCTTTGCTGCTCAATGTCTTGCAGTCCTCCTCTTTGCTAGCAGCCCGGCAGGCTTCCACCGAAGTACCTACTGCTGCAGACCTTGTCAGTGCAATAGAACAGTTGGTCAAAAGCAAGCTGGTAAGTGTGGGTCCTGGAGGCAGTTCTGCGTGTTTCACCTCCATGCGGCTTTTAAACCCTTCTCCACTTGAAAATGATGGATACTCTCTAGGGAAAGCTGCCTCATCATAATTTTGATTACAGTAACTCTCTTTTCAAATATCCTAGTTTATAGAAGACCAATGAAATTTCACACATATGACCTTCTTCTTTTCTTTCTAATGTTTCTTACTAATTAAAAAAAAAGTTAGCTGGTATTTTTAGTACTAGTGTCAAACTCCTGAAGGTCGTGCCTTTTCCTGCCATCTTTCTCTGTCCCACGCAGGGAGTTGAGTGCTCTCATGTACGCTGCATTGACTTCTTGAAACCCATCTCCCTGACCACTCCTCACTACCTCTCCGTCCCTCTCCACACTGACCCATATACCCTCTTCATTCTGCAAATAACCATTAAACATTTTTTTCCTTAAAAAATCATCCCGGGGCTTCCCTGGTGGCGCAGTGGTTGAGAGTCCGCCTGCCGATGCAGGGGACACGGGTTCATGCCTCGGTCCGGGAAGATCCCACATGCCGCGGAGCGGCTGGGCCCGTGAGCCATGGCCGCTGAGCCCTCGCGTCTGGAGCCTGTGCTCCGCAATGGGAGAGGCCACAACAGTTAGAAGCCCGCGTACCACAAAAAAAAAAAAAAAAAATCATCCCTTTTTTTTGCATTTTCTCTTTCACCACCTGAGCATGGGCCCTGACCTCATGCCCAGAGTAGCCATTGCTTAATCCTTCTCCCCACCATCGGCCTCCGGCCTCAGGCTCCCATGATTGGCTCCCTCCTCAGTGAGGGCTCCCTGTCTCCCTCTTGCCTACACGACGATGGTCTCCAATGTGGGGGAGACTCGAAGTACACAAGATGGTTTTTTGAGGTGCTGGAACAAAATATTAGAATCTCTTTAACTCATCATTTTAAAATGGTTTTGTGTATGTTTTATTATGCACATAAGGGTAATACAGGAGTACAGAAATATAATTTATAAATAAATTACATGTTTGGGGAGTGCATGACCAAAATTGTGTTTACTAATTGAAGTATATAATCAAAGTTTGGAAATCCCTGGCCCATAAAGTCCACACTTACCTAGTAGTCTAATGTCCTGCAGCCTATTCTCCAACTTTCCTTCCCAACATCCATGTATTATTCCGGGCGATGAACTCGGCTCCAACTAAATTATTTTCTTCACTGTCCCCAAACATGCATTTGGTTTTCCTCCCCCCAAGTTTCTGTTCAAACCACCCCAATTCTCTAGAATATTGTCCTTCTTACTTTTGCTTGTCTAAAGTATAACAGCCCCTCAAGGTCCCACTCAGATCTCATGTCTCCACAAGAGCTTCCCTGACCAGCCCAGGGAAGTGTTTACATCAGTAAACACTTGTTTCTAAAAGTCTGTGTTTTTCATATTTTGGATTACCATTTTCCTCCTGCTACTGCTCACCTACTGCTGTTGTTGGGCACCTCAATGGGCCTCTAGTTTGTGTGATCCATGGGTCAGGTGTTAAACATGTGAGTGCAGGTGCTGAGAAGTCACATTAGAGCAAATGTCCCAGAGTAGAGGGAGTGTAGGATAATGCTGGAGCTGATTGGCCCTGTAACAGGCTCTTTACAAATGACTGTTGGATGAATGGCCTTTCGGTGGTGACTCTACCATAATAAGGGCTCCAACTTTTTCTTCCACCACTAGCTACTTCTTGAGGACCTGCAGTGAACCCAGAATTATAGAGATTTCTTTGGCCAGACATATAAAACCAAGCGTATGTCATGGAAAGGAATGCAAGAGCAGTAGTCTGATTTCTCAGAATCTTCTAACCAAAATTCCATCCTTTCTCCTTTCGTCTACTTTCTCTTTCCTCCCATCTCAATACGTACCCACTGTGGGGTAGTGATGGAGCACCAGTAGTTGGTTGTTTCCTCAGCTGCGTTTGAGAATACAGAGTTACATCTTCACCTCCGAGACTGGTATGCCTGTTTCTCATGAGCTCTCTAGCTTAGAAGAGGATAAGATCTAGAGCCTGTAAAAGTTCTGGAGTTTTTATTTAACTGTAAGTGCAAGAGTGTTCCAGCTGCCAGAATAGCCAGTGTGGTCGTAGGCTGGGTCAATGAAAGTACAACGTACAGATCCAGGGGCGTCATAGCCCCATTGTACTCAAAGCTCTTCAGACCATGCCCGTCATGAGTTGTGTGGAGTCGTGTATCGGGTTCTGAACTTGGCATTCTAAAATGCTCTTGAACTCAGTGGAAGGGCCCTCCCTGGAGGAGGAAACCAATACCACGTGGTCCATGTCATTTGATGGAGAGTTGCAGAAACTGGGGTTAAGAATGGGGAGAAGAAGTTAGGAGAGAGAAGACACACGAGAGCTGTCTTCTCATAACTGAGCACTGCTGTGGAAAAGAAGGGCTGGTCTCACTCTTGGTTGCTCCAGAGGGCAGAACGTGTGGGTGGAAATTAGCTCAGTATAAGAAGAACTAATAAGGTCCTTCCCAATTTACAGAATCTGGAAATATTACAGGGGCATCTGGCATACTCGGACTTTTATATCTAGGGCTTAGGTTCTTTCTGATTTCTATTTTGGTTGCTCAAGTGATGGCACTAAATGCTGTAGTTAGAAATCATTTCTAACTCAGGAAGGACCCTGAGTCAAAATGATTGGCCAGAAACAACCTGCAAACTAATTCCATTACCATAAAACCTGAGACTTCAAGTCACGTGACAGAGCAGTTCTCCTCCGTTCCCTTACCCTGCTGCTCTCTGCCTGGGTGCACCTTTCCAATAAAGTCTCTTGCTTTGTCAGCAAAAAAAAAAAAAAAGAAAAAGAAATCATTTGGCCCCCCGGCTCCACCCAGAAGCCATAAGATCCCTTGTGTCCCTGAGTCCCAAAGCTGCCCTTGGTGCTGTATGGTCTCGTGGTCATGACTGTGCCAAGGCTGTGGCCTCCAGCAGTTGTGATCTCTCCTGCTGGAAAGCTGCTGTTAGGCAACCAGGACAGCGGTTCCCCACTCACCTGCAGATAACACCCCGAAGACCCCCGGAAACTCCTTTGGCGAGTCCCTCTGGGCATTAATGGATACTTCTGAGGTCTCACCTGCCAGCCTTGGTCTTTAATCAGTGCTTTTGTTTGCCAAGAGAGCATGCCCACCCGCCTCCCCCCAAAGAGAGCTCAAATACTTGTTCTGGGTTTTGTATTAAAGGTATTGTCTTTAACTCTAAGCCAGGACTAAGGCTCCCCCTGCCTTTCCCACGTGATTTTTAGTAAAGTTTTTCCTAGACGTAGGGACTGGCGGCGGTGGTGCTGAGTGTATAAGGAATCAGAAGACCTAGATGTTAGTCCAGTCTCTGCTACTTATTGCGTAGCCCTGGGCAAGTTACTTCATCTACTTGGGCCTCTCTTTTATCTCACTTATCAACAATGATTCTGTCCACCTGAATCTCATCTCAAGCGAGTCATGTTGAAGACTGAGTCAGGTGTGAATGCACTTTGTAAACTGATAAGTGAGCATCCCACAAATGTTAGCCCTTAGCTCGTTTGCATTGTGAAGAAGCAGGGAAAGGGAACCAGTCATCCTTTATCTTCTGTAGTCACACCCTGAACACAGGGACACAGTATTTGTCAGTCAGTAGATCCTGGTTGGGTGAATGTTGCAGGGTAATAGTTTAGCAATCTATGTCATTTGGCTTTATTCCTCAAGTTTGAGAAGCAAGAGATTCCTGGCCGTAAGGGAATCTAGTGTGTTTCTAAACAGCCCAGGATTCCATCACCTGCCTGAGGTGAACGTTTAGGCCCCTAAAAAGAAAGCCTCCTCCCTGAGCTCCCGTCCTCAGGCACATCACAGTAGTTTACTGGGCTCAGGACGGCACTCGCAGACCCTTGGCTGAAAATCTTTAGGGAAGGGACTGGCCAGGACCGAGCTCTTGTTCAGTCTGCCTGCTGGCCTGGCATCCTGAGAATTAGTCCTGCCTGCTTCAGCAAGACTTCCTGCCCTCTGGTTCTCCTACTTTGACAGCATTCACCCCCCTAGGTCAACCTGTGGGCCACAGAACGTGACTAGGGCAAGGCTGCATTTGTTGTGGGTGTTTTGCTCTCCTTTAGGTGAATCAGCTTGCTCTGTAAAAGGTCGAGTTAACAGAAGTTCATTGTCCAGACGGGAGGAAATAATGACCCCCCCATCATATCCAATATGTAGATGTATGCTTTCAGGAGCCGAGTTCCTCTGGCACCCCTCTGTGGAAAAGATTCCTGAGCTTGTTAAAATGGAATAGCTTAGATATCCAACAAAAATTTTAACCCGAAGTCACAAACCTGTAATGTCATTTGCCTGGAAAATCCAGATTTCAGTTTTTCTACTATAAAATGTCTTCCCTACCCTTACCCCCAAGTTGCCTGGGAATGACTAAGATCTAATACTTTTTGTCGAGAGATTTCATACTAATTTGTATAAATTAGTATAATTTATAATTCGTATAAAAGGGTGGACAGCTAAGGGGTTGGTTGTGGGAGGTGGTGCTGGATCAGCTCCCTGACTGTTGTTTTATCAGATGAGCTTTGACCGAGAGGTTTCATATAAAACTCTTTGAGTTTCATTCAATAAATTCTCAGAGTCCTACTATGTGCCAGTCCTGCCAGCACAGAACCTTCCTTAATGGAGCTCACAGTCAAGGGTCAATGCTCAAAAATCCTCTCCTGCCTGGACTGTTGCAACCGTTTCCTCCCTGATTTCAGCCTGACGTCTCTTCACATGACTGCTGGAGGGATCTTGCTTTTCTTTCGTTTTACCTTTTTAAAAAAACTTTTAATAGTTCTTTTCTGTAATAAAAGCAATTATATGCTCATTCAGGAAAAATTGGAAAAATGACAAGAGTTTAAACTCAAATTATATCTCATCATATCATCATCTAGACATAGTCAGTGTTGAAATTTAGATATTTTTAAAATAATGTAGTTAATCATAGAGTATATAAAACTTAAGTCCTGTTTTCCTTTTACTGTCATATCAGATACATTTTCCCAGGTCATGAAAAGCTCTTAGGAGCATTAAGACTGATCTTTCTAAAACTTAAATCCAATCATGTTACTTTCCTGCTTAAAATTCTCCCATCATTGGTCTTCGAAGGTAAAGTCTCTACTTTTTTCTTTTAATTGAAATATAGTTGATTTACAATCTTGTGTTAGTTTCAGGTGTTCAGCATAGTGATTTGGGTTTTTTGCAGATTATATGCTACACACAAGGCTTCTGATGATCTGATCTCTGCATCCTTCTCCAGCGTTGTCTATTTCACTCCCTACTTCTTCTTTCCCTAGTACCCACTCCCCCCAACTCACATAACACACAGTTACTTGCTAATCCCCCTCTCCCCCTGCTTCACACTCTGTATCCTACCTATACCAGGTGGCCTTCAGCTTCCCAGGCTGCCCTGTGTAATTTCTCAACTTGATCCTTTAGTCACAGTGCTCCTCCTGCCTGGATCATCCTTCCATTGGTGTATCCAGTGAAATCCTTTCCATTTCTCAGTACTCAGTTCAAGCATTGCCTCTTCCATTAAGCCTTTCCCAACCCTCCCTATCCCATCATAGAGCTGCCTGCTCCTTTTTTTCATCCTCCCCATAGTACCCCTCCTACCTAGAAGAATGCCCACTGTAGCTTAGATTTTGGTGGGCAGGCAACCACGTCTTATCCATCTTCATTTCTCCAGCACTTTGTAAATATTCAGCACATAGTAGAAGCACAATAAATATTTGCTTAAGTACAAACAAATCAGTCATAACACTGTGTAATAAATGCTGTTCAGGGGGTGTGGAAAGGGTGCATATAGGAGACCAGAGGAAGGGCATTTTCTGGGTATGTGGTCCAAGATCGAGCTGACAGGAAATGTGTTCATTTTTATTGTGGCAGTAGCCTTCCTCCATACTTAATCTTCTTTTTTGAATCCTATTTGCATCTCTGTTCCCTGACATGGCACCAGCTATAGGAGCACCCATTTGCAACATTTGTTGCTTCCTCCTTTGCACACCTTTTCCTTTGTCTGCTGAGACTGCTGTGGCCCTGAGCGCCAGACAGGGCAGAAGTCCTCCCTGGGCAGCACAGCCCACCGCTCATCAACCAGCCATCACTTCCCATGTCCCCCAAGGAGCAGCACAGACAATTGCAGGTCACCCATAGTTGCCCTTGGCTGGAACCTCGTATCCCAACTCTAGCACAGGTAGCCAGGTTCTCAGAAGGAATCACTCTTGAATTATTATAAGTATTTATAGCCAATGCCATTATTTGAGACAGCTAACATACAGCTTAGCCAAACCCTTTATTTCCCTCTACTTCCTCTCTCACTGCCTCTGCCTTCCTCAACTGCATCCCAGAGAGTCCTTCCCCAGAGATAACTTGGGCTTCTTTGCTCGTATAACAGGTCGGGCAAGAGGAGATGGAACATATCTCCCTGTGTGACACTTTGGACTCCTCAGATGTCCTTCATTCTGTAGAAGAGTTGAGAGTGGACCACGCCAAGAGGGATGGTCCACGGAAGGGCCTTGTAGCAGAGATGTAAGCCTGTTTCCCACGCCTTGCAGCCAGCACCCTGCCAGCCAGCAAGCTACAGAACAAAGACTAGAACAGGACAGTGGGGACAGTGGGAGGGGAGGTAAAAGGCATGTAATTGGATCAGTCTCCAGCTGGGTCCATCTGCCTGGGGAGCCTGTCTCTGGTGGTGGCACCAGGGGACATGTCACATGTCGTTGGAAAGCCTGTCTGTCCGGTGGCTTGTCAGACCTCGGCACCAAACACTCATTTCCTTAATAACTGGTTACAAATCCTGAATCCATAAATGTAGCTAAACTCTTCTTGACCTTTCTATATTTTTAGCCTAGGCTGCTTCTCTGCATGACAACGTCCATGGTTGATTACTTGTTCTGTGAGATACCTTCATGTCAAGTTAAAAGCAGCTCTCTCTCTCGAGCTTGAAGACCCTGTCCTCTTAATGCTGGCTTCTAGTGTTGGTAACAAATTCATGTTTGGCCCTTGGCACAGGCCTTTGATTTGGGGATGGAGTGGGGGGAAAGAAGGTTGACATCTCAGCTTTAAGTTTTTCAGCCTCCAATTCTAGTAATCCCCACCTGTTCTCATATAATGGCCCCACTGGTCACCTCGTTCGCTTTTTGTTTTGTTTACCTGCGCTTTTCCTACACTCTATTCAGCCTCTGTTGAAATACAGCAGCTAAGTGAGTTTGTGACAGATACTCCAAGTGTGGGTTGTTTGAGACCATGCTGAAGCCTTTTGTTCCTACTACCTTTGGGGTCACTTCTTTTTTTTTTTTTTTGCGGTACGCGGGACTCTCACTGCCGTGGCCTCTCCCGTTGCGGAGCACAGGCTCCGGACGTGCAGGCTCAGCGGCCATGGCTCACGGGCCCAGCCGCTCCGCGGCACGTGGGATCTTCCCGGACCGGGGCACGAACCCGTGTCCCCTGCATCGGCAGGCGGACTCTCAACCACTGCGCCACCAGGGAAGCCCTGGGGGCACTTCTTGATCTTTGTGACTTTAACCTTAGGGCTGATGTTTTCAAAGACGGCTAAAGTAAAGCCTTTCCTTTTCCTACGACAGTGGCTGTGGGAGACAGTCGTTTTGTGTGGCTAGTTGGGATTACTCTCCCATATTTGTTTTCCATTTGCCCACCGTGACCTTGGTCTCCAGTCTTACTGTTTATCCACATGGTTTCTGCCAGTTTGCATAACGAAATGCTAAGCTGCGTGCTCTTTCTTCTACAGCACTTATAAAACTGTTAAGATTGACCCCATCTTTTAGCATCCTTATTGTTAATACTTCCATCCATGGGGGGCAGTGGGGGAACCCACCACTGTAGAGCATTTTAAATTTTTCAAGGGGTTGTACACCTATTGTCTCTGACTTTTCCTTAAAAATCTGTAGAAAGGAGAGACCCAACTTGAAAATGGAGAAAAACTGAAGCATGGAACAATTTTATCTGTCTCCCTTAAAATCATCCAGGGACTGGCAGATCTAGGATTAGAATCCTTTACCCTTAGCTCTTTTGAGAGTAACATATTAATCCCTTTAACTTGTTTCTTTTCTTTCTTTTTTTTTTTTTTTAATTTATTTATTTTATTTATTTATTTTTGGGTACATTGGGTCTTTGTTGCGGCACGCGGGCTTTCTTTAGTTGTGGCGAGCCGGGGCTACTCTTCATTGCTGTGCGCGGGCTTCTCATTACGGTGGCTTCTCTTGTTGTGAAGCACAGGTCCTAGAGCGCATGGGCTTCAGTAGTCGTGGCGTGCAGGCTCACTAGTTGTGGCTCACAGGCTCTAGAGCGCAGGCTCAGTAGTTGTGGCACGTGGGCTTAGTTGCTCCGCAGCATGTGGCATCTTCCCGGCCCAGGGCTCAAACCCGTGTCCCCTGCATTGGCGGGCGGATTCTTAACCACTGCGCCACCAGGGAAGTGCCCCTTTAACTTGTTTCTTCGTCCTGCAGCACCTTAATTAAAAGAGATGAAAGGGATTAATAAATGAAAGAAAGCCCTTGGTAAATAACCTTAGCAAAGATGTTTTTAGAAAAGGCTAAAGTCTGTTTACCTCTTCTTGTCTACATCTCATTGGCCTCTTCAAAGAAAATCGTAGCTGATTTAACAAACATGATTTTACTGAACAAATTCTCCTATCACTGCCCTCCCCTTGTCAATTCACATTTGGTGGTCCTACGAGTGAGGATTTTCTTTCCTCATTGCTTGTTTGGTGTAGAATTGCGACGATTAGCTTTACCTCTGGAGCTCTTACCCAGAGATCAATCACTTTGACGGTGTTCATTATGTTCGGGAAATTGGCGGCCCCTGACACCAAGTACATCCTAATTGCCTGAGAAGGTGGCGGCTCTGGGCTCCCTGCTGCAGGAAGATGGGAGTCTCTGGCCTCCTGGTACTTCACTGAAGTTCAGTGAGGACAGCCTTGGTTAGTAATCCACCAAGTTGGCTGTGGCTGGGCTGGGGGGGCACAAGGACTTCCAGACCACTTTCCCACGTTCACTTCTCTAAGGCTGTTCATTCTTCTCTTTTCAGAGTCTGGAAGGAGGCTCGTACCGGGGGAGCTTGAAAGACCCCACAGGCTGCCTGAATGAGGGCATGACCCCACCCACACCTCCTAGAAACCTGGAAGAAGAACAGAAAGCCAAGGCCCTGAGAGGCAGGATGTAAGTGCTTCCCCAGACTCCAGCCTGGTGCACGTGTGTGCAATGGACAAGGGACGGGGTCCTGTGCAGTTTGGGGGGAATTAAGGATTCCCCACACTGTGTTTCCATTGGCGCCATTCGTTCTAAGTAAAGGTGACCGGTCTATACAGTGTGACCTTGATCAACAACGGGCTGTTTGGCACTGACTTTAAGGATTTTCAGCTGAAATATTTTCTGTAAGATAAGGGCTATTACTGATGGTGTGGTTATAACCAAGTCTGTTAGAAATTTAAAACATGCTGATAAAAAACAAAACAACAAAGGTCAGGGAACTATGGGACCATTACTGTGGCTCCATATCAAAGACTCCATGTTAGAAAGTCTGACGGAGTTTCATCTGAGGAAGCGTTTCCCCACATGTAGGAAAGTAACGTATAGGAAAAGGGAGCTGTTGGGCTACCATGCTGGGTTCTAGCTCCACCCCTTCTCCAGCGGTTTTTATTTAAAAAAAAAATTTTTATAGAGTAATATTTGTTTTTTGGGGGGGTTTTGTTAGCCCAATTTTTTTTAATTGAGATACAGTTGTTGTACAATATTACGTAAGTTACAGGTGTACAACATAGTGATTCACAAACTTTAAACGTTATACTTCATTTATAGTTATTATAAAATATTGGCTATATTTCCCTGTGCTATACAATATATCCTTGCTTATTTATTTTACACATAATAGTTTGTACTTCTTAATCCCCTACTACTATCTTGCCCCTCCCCCTTCCCTCTCCCCACTGGTAACCACTAGTTTGTTCTCTATATCTGTGAGTCTGTTTCCTTTTTGTTATATTCACTAGTTTTTTTTTATTTTTTAGATTCCACATACAAGTGATATCATACAGTATTTGTCTTTCTCTGTCTGACTTATTTCACTGTGGGCTGAGTTCCAAGAGAACCTCTTTACTTTTAGAATGGTTAGGGGTAAATACAATTCACATTGGCAGTCCATTTCACAAGAACCCATATGTTTTGCGAGGTTTGAGTTATCTACCGTGATGTGAAGTCAATCTTCTATTACTTGATTCGATCAAGAAGATAGCAACACCATTACTGCAAAACTACAGTCCCTCCAAAACTTGTTTTGTTGTTTAGGGTTTCACTCTGTGTTGCACGCAGAGCTGCTAACGAGTCTTGCACATAGCTTGATGTGTGAGAGATGGTAAGCACAGTGAGAATGGGATAGGCAGGCGGAAAAGGTCCCGCCCTGTTGCTAATTAGCCTGCCCTTCTGCCCCAAACTAGTCACTCCTTTAGCCTGGTCATAGACATGAAGATTAGCAAAAATAAAGGAGGCCAGGTCCTTCTGTTGCCTGCAGATAGACGAAGTGACCATTTATAACTGTTACCAAGGAAACATCATAGCTAGGGCCTGGCCCCAGAGCAGGGCTGTCACCTCCTAATGGAAATGAGCAAGTGTCATGTAAGTGCTCTGGTTCCATATTTACCCCCTTAACTTTATGGGTGCTCAGGGGAACCCCAGGAATAGAATAGGGGTAAAGAAATACCATCCCCAAAGGGAAGTTTCTTAGGACTTGTACAGAGCTGCTTCTCCTTAGCTTTTCAGTTTTTACATAGATGAGGCAGGGTTGGAGCTGATGTTCCAGTCTTGTCAAGCCAAAGCAAAACTTATATCAGGAAGGTGAAAGCTTATATTAGGGAGGTAACCTTTAAGGTGACAGGTGTTCCTTGGCAAAGCTTATCTCTACTCTTGTAATAGGGCCTATGAACAGTCATTTAAGTCATTGTCTTGCTTCCAGACATGATATTGTCTAATTTTGCTCCAACAGGCAAAGGTTTGTTGCTTCTTTTACCCAATTCATTCATTTCTTCCCCCTCTTCTCACTCTCTCGCCCTCCTCCACATATTTTCACATCCTGCAGTGTCCCAAAAATCCAGGCATTAGAATGAGTCATTCCTTTTACTGTATATTGTCTTTATTCTGCTATACTTTATGGTCATGATGAAAGAGAGGATGTGAAGCTGGAGGCTGGGGGGGATAGAGAATTGAGACTCAATCCAGTAAGCCCTCAAAAGGTTTAACGAGAGCTCCATGGAGAGAAGGTGTAAACAGACAGTTATTTGTCCAGGAGAAGAAAAAAGCCAAGAATGGACTTAATTGTCTTCAAGTTTTAGCCACTCATTTATTCAACAAATATTTGTTGAGCACCTGTTATGTACCAAGTGCTTGGCGTACACAGCAGTGAATAAAACAAACAATAACGACAAAAGAAAAGTCCATGCTCTCGTGACACGTTTACATTCTAATGGGAGAAATCATACAATAAACAAAATGTAAAATAAATCATGTAGTATGTTAGAAGCTGGAAGAAAAGAAAAAAGAGTAAGGGAGATCGGGAGTATGGATGAGGCCACGTTGCGGCTTTAAATGGTTCTGACCAAAGCGGTCTGCGCAAAGACCAGAAGCAGGTAAGGAACTAGCCTGTAGCCATGGAGGAAACGTATTCTCAACACAGGCAACAGCCAGTGCAAAGGCTGTAAGAGATTTTTCTGTGGAAGACCAGCCATTCCCTACCATTGCGAAGGATAGACGTCAGAAGTAGGTCTGACCTGTAGCTGGAAGAAGTTTAGTTGGACCAAAGAATAGCATTTACTTTGTAAATAACCTTTACTCATAAGAACTGAACATGCAAAAAATTGCTTTATTGTCAGTTCAGTTTATTTGACAATTGATTGTGTACTGCCTTGAGATGCATGTAGCATAAATCTTTTATGTACCTTTTCAGAATGTCTTTTAATGTGTCATTATCTCTCCAAGTGTTTTTCATCAGCTCTTCAAGGGAGGAGATGCTAGGTCCACTGGCAGCACCTAGTCTAATCCTCTTCCCTAGAGGCTGGAAAGCCCAGGACACACTTCAATGTCAGCAGGTAGCTTAGCACAGAAATACCACCCAGAGGCAGAGAACTGGACTTCATCTCCAGAAGGCCCTTCTAGCCCCAAATTCCCACTCTAACTTTCCTGTGGTTTTTCTTCTACCACCTTCTTCCAAGTGGTAACTCGGACCATGCTAAAGATACATTTAAATGCTTTTATTTGGCGTTGCCAGTTCCTTCCTGTGGCCTGAAACACATAATTGTGTGTATCAGAGAGAGAGAGCTGGTTGGAAGTGCTGGGCATGCTGATAAAGAAGCCTGTGTTCCCCATCGCCCTGAGGCTCTAGGCCCGGGGATTCGGTGGCTTCTCTGTGCTGTATGGACAAGAATTTCAGAGGAATTGCTTCCTGGGTTCAGAACGGCTACTACCGTTGGGCTGGGGCCCCTCTTTGACATCCTAGAGCTTGACCCCTTCTGCCACTCGGGTCAAAAATGCAGTTGTATGGCTCCAGGCTAAACTCTTTCAAACTTAGATAATACAAATCAGACTCCATTAAGCTGCGTACACCTACCCTGCCCCTGTGCACAGCCATACGTGTTTTATGTCCAGCTCTTTACTGTCTGGACAGGAAGAAAGAAGTGTTTGGGTTTGACGCCTCAGGGACTCCAGAGAGCCAGTCTGAGTCGTTTAACCAGGCAGCGGGCGACAGTGAAAGAGCAGAGTCTTTGGACTCTTGTACAACTGGGTTCAAATCCCAGCTCTGCTTCTCACATTGTCATCTTGGGCGATACTGCCTCAGTATTTCCATCTACATAAACCAGGGCTTATAGTACTTACCTTCTCATAAGCTTGAGGAAAGCCAGATGAAGCAACTGGCACAAAAGCAAATGTTCTAAGAGGAAGAAATCATTAACAAGAAAGAAACCAAGAAAGTAAATGTCCTCGTAGTGATTAAATCCCGCATCGGGTGGGGATGGGGATGTGGCCACACTGAAAGGGGTGATTAGGGAATCTTTCTGGCCTGGACGGGGGATTTTTGCAGGCCAGTTACCATGGACGCCTACCTGAATGATTGTAGCTTCTGTATCTCAAACACTTCACTTGATGACAGTGTCTCTGAGGCCCAAAGGTTGCTTATCAGACAGATGTCTTTCTCTTCTTGTTAAGCAAAGAACAGAGCTGACACGAAGGAGGAAAAGCCTCCTGCTGATCCCTTGGCTTCGAAGCTTTCATAACTCAGTTTTGCCCAAGTGACTGTTATTCCTTCTGCCTTGTGTCTGTACAACTATTCAGTTGTAGGTGAGGGAGGAGGAAGCATAAGGAATAGGAAGACAGATGCTGGGTTGTGAGCATTGTTCTTCTGGCTGTTGCTGCCATCTGGGAAAGCCTTCTCAGCCCCGCTGCCCTCAGCTCCTGAGCAGCGGGGGCCTCTCATCCAGAGGGCACCAGCCAGCACCTCCCCCAGGGTGCCCAGCGTGGGTTTGGGTGGTCTTGTCATAGAGACGCCAAAGTAACTTTCCTGTGAACGTCAGTGTGAAGATTTCTTGCTTCACAGTGAAGAGGAACCCTCACTGTTCTTAATCTCCTGCTCAGGTTTGTCCTGAATGAACTGGTACAGACAGAGAAAGACTATGTGAAGGATCTGGGGATTGTGGTAGAGGTGAGTACATGGCTCAGGGCGGGTCTGTGGTCACCCAGCCAGTGGCATATTGGACCCTACCTGGGCCCTGTGGTGTTCTGTTTTGTTTTGTTTATTTTTTAATTTATTTATTTTTATTTACTTTTTGGCTGCATTGGGTCTTCGTTGCTGCGCGCGGGCTTTCTCTAGTTGCGGCGAGCGGGGGCTGCTCTTCGTTGCGGTGCGCGGGCTTCTCATTGCGGTGGCTTCTCTTGTTGTAGAGCACGGGCTCTAGGCGCGCGGGCTTCAGTAGTTGTGGCTTGTGGGCTCGGTAGTTGTGGCTTGTGGGCTCCAGAGCACAGGCTCAGTAGTTGTGGCACACGGGCTTAGTTGCTCCGCGGCATGTGGGATCTTCCTGGACCAGGGATCGAACCCATGTCCCCTGCATTGACAGGAGGATTCTTAACCACCGTGCCACCAGGGAAGTCCTGGCCCCACGGTGATTTAACTTGACAGTATGTATTTTACTCTCCCTGGGTATTTGTAGAGATGAAACTAAAAATGGTAGTAGATCAAATAGAATATGTAGGTAAGTTTTTTTCTTTTCCCCTTGAAATATTATAAGAGATTTAGAGGAGGGTAGGGCCCCAAATGTTGCAGCCTCTTAGTTAGACCTGAATCCATTTCACCTTGTTTTAGGTGACCAAGTTATTGTCTCCAGAGCTTTTCATTGGTATCTAACCAATATATATACTAGTTATAAATAAATAAATAAATATATATATATATAACCATAAATATAAGAATATACAGACATATTCTTCACAGTTATGAGCCAGCATGGGCACTAAGCAAGTCAAGCAGGTCACTCTTAGTGAAACCTTGGGGCTTCCATGTTTCCCTAGTTTGCTACCAAGAGGACAAAGAAAAAACCACCAATAAGGCGAGATTGGCAGGTCCACAGTTAAAAGTCAACTTGATAGTAAATAGAACAGCTCTCTCCATAGGGGTTTACTTTAGGGGGATTTAGACACTTGGAGGAAAAAGTCTAAGAAACTAAATGGATAATTTAGATGCCCTAGAGCCCTGCTGTTAATCATCTTAAACGACAGGATGTGAAGTCTAAAAAGTGAATGCCTGATATCTGAATCACCTGCTGGTTCCTTACATTGGGTCTGTAAGCCCCCATCCTATGCAGTCTGCTGATTTAGGGGTTCGTATTTACCTGTCCTGAACCTTGGATACACAGACTAACCTGGCAGATAGAGGACTTGAATTCTAACTTGGGGAAAGTTATCCTCTGTTCCAAGGTGGGATGGGGGCAGCTAGAGTTGTAGCAGCCTCCATAAGCAGTCCAGCCTGGAAGTGGAAGGCTTGGGAATCTGCAGACTGAGGTCCAGGGAAGTCAGACATCAGTGGTGTGACTTAGACAAATCCCATAATTCCCCATGCACTGGCTTTCTCATCTTTCGATGGGGATAAATGCTGGTACAACCTCAGAACCTGATTTTAAAACTGCGATAAGATTATATATGATAGCACTTTACAGAATCGAAAGTATTCACCTATTAAGACTTATTTCTAGGTCAAACACATCTAGTTTTAAGCCTTTAAAGACGTAATTAATTGGATTGGGAGATGGGAGAAGAACAGGCAACTGTTTCTTCTTTGTCCTGCTTTCTTACGGGGGCTGGAGACAAAGAAAGGGACCCAGAACTTCACAGAAGTTTTGTCTGTCCCTCTGCACAAGGGTGAAGTCCTGGTTGAGTGCGGAGAAACCACAGAAGCCCTTGGCCGCCTCCTCACACGCACTGGGGGCTTCCACGGGGCTGCAGGGTGGGGCCTGGCCCAGAAAGCCTCCTCGTGAAAACGCTTTACTCACCGTTGCCTCCGCCCCGCAGGGCTTCATGAAGAGGATAGAAGAAAAGGGTGTCCCTGAGGACATGCGAGGAAAGGATAAAATCGTGTTTGGAAATATTCACCAGATTTATGATTGGCATAAGGAGTAAGTGCTACGTTGCCCTGAGGATCAGGGGGTCTTGGAATCCAGGACTCTCCTGTCCTCCCCCTGTGTCTGACCTTAGGGTGGGGTTTGGGGAGAGTCTTGTGTCATTCATCTCACCACTGAGAAATGATACAGTTCTGAAGAATGTGCCTTCCTTCTCTTCTCTCCATCCTTTTATAGTGTTTTCCTGGGTGAACTGGAAAAATGTATCCAGGAGCAAGACAGACTGGCACAGCTCTTTATTAAATATGTGAGTGTTGCCCTGCGGCCCCTCCGCTCCCCCTCCCACCATGCACATTTGCATGCATTTTACTGTCCCTTCCCTCCTCTGCTCTCCCTCCTCATCCCTCTCTGAGCTGTTGGGGTCTTTTCTCTCTTTCCTGGCAGTTTGGAAGATGGGCTCTTGCCCACTGTGTTTTTCTCCTCTGTCCTGGATATTTAGCCTCTTTGGTGCGGCCCCAGAACATGGGCCACATCTTTGTCCTTTGTCTCTCCGCCCCTAGACCAGCTTAGCACTCTGAGATGGAGCGCGAGGCACAGCTGCCTGAGCGCCTTTCCCTCTGCCTTTGCAGGAGCGGAAGCTGCACATCTACGTGTGGTACTGCCAGAATAAGCCGCGCTCCGAGTACATCGTCGCCGAGTACGACGCCTACTTTGAGGTAAGCTGCTCGGGCCTGGCTGAACCACAGTGTGGGCAAGACGCTCAGGCCGGGACCACCCCATTCACAAACACCGGCCGTCATCCGTCCGCGCGTGGCCCCCTCACGGCACTGTCCATCCCGCAGGACAGGGAGGGTTGCCTCAACAGAGCCGTTAGCTTCTTGGCTAAGTTCTCGTTAGCTCCTCTCCTCTTCTAGAGCCCCCGTCGGCAGAACGACTCTGTAACGCAGAGCCCGCTGCAGAAGCTCCGGTCCCCCTTCCGTGACCCCGGAGCCCACTGCGCCCACGCTCTTCCTCACCGGGCCCTGGAGGCTGCTTGCTGAGGACCCTCAACAAGGGGCTCACAGCACCTTGTACGTAGCCTCTGTCCCGTTCCCCGAGGCCCGGCAAGCACCTAAAGTGTGTGTGCTGCCGCACCCTGGAGGCGTTTATTGTGCTGGAGGAGAGGCAACACCATCACCTGGAAAGAGCCCTTGCCTGAGTGTTTGCAGATCTGAGTTGAGGGCCCAGCCCGTAGGCTTGTGGTGTCCCAGGGGAAGCCCTTCATTTCTGACTTGGCCGTGGAGTGGGAGAGAGAACAGAACACCCCTGCCAGCTTGTCCCTGGGACTGGGTGTGACAGAGCTTGATAGGTAAGAAGGTGATGGTGAGATGTGCTTTGTTGTTAATAACAAAATGAGCTATTGTGTAGGCAATTCTACCCGTTGCGTGGTTTGAAGATTCTAAACCTTTATTGGCAAACATGAAGACCTGCCATCCTTGCCTTTGAACCCCTGTCCAGAGCACCCCAATCCTTTGGTTCCTTTTCCCCTGATGTAGCTCCCTTGTGTTCCAGGAGGTGAAACAGGAGATAAATGAAAGGCTGACACTTAGCGACTTCCTTATCAAGCCCATTCAGAGAATCACAAAGTATCAGCTGCTCCTCAAGGTAAGAGGGCTGTGAGCCCTGCCCAGGGCCAGAGCAGGGTCTTCATCAGGCTCTGAGTTAGGGAGCAGGTCAGCTCGAGGTTCTGTCTCCACCACACTAGTTGGGGGCATGTGTGGGTTTTTACCTTTTACCGGCTGGTTATTTGTGTCAGCTTTGCCCCTGCATAAATTGCATGCCTGTTGTTCCTTCCTTAAGGTTGGTGGTTATTTGATTTTCTTTTTTCCAAATCACTTTCTTACGTTGTTGCCATCACTGACTGGCTTGGTACCTTTAAAAACTAAAAAATAATAAGAGCATAAAATCAGAGTAGAACACACAGAGAAAGAAAAGGAAGGGCAAAGCCCTAGGAACCCTAGATGAGTAAAACCTAAAATTTGATCATTTTTTTACTTTTTAAAATCATGTAGTTTGACTTGTCTTACAGAAATACGAAGCAAATGAGAGATTTGACAGTCCTTTGTCCCTTTCCTCCTTGTCATCATTCCCCTTTTGTCCCTATTCACACACTTTCTCTCCCCTTCACCCCTGCCGCCCTTTTCCCATAGCTCTGAATCTTTGAATATTCCGGGGGTTTTCTCTGTGTGATTACGTCCACCATGACTCCCAGCTTCATATCTCAGCGACTACAAAGCGTTGCCATCTCTGTGGGGAAGGAAAGTCTCCTGGGTGTCATCTTGGTTTTTACGATGCTACGTTTTTTATAGGGCCTTCTTTTCCTAACTGGTTTCACTCTCCCTGCTTCCCCCACTTGCTAGGACTTCCTGAGATACAGCGAGAAGGCTGGTTTGGAGTGTTCTGATATCGAGGTGAGTTTTCTGCTTGTAATGCTGGTGGCTCTTATGGGACAGTTATTGGATGTCTGCCCCTAAAGGGGAAAGATTGGCCCTGGAGGATGGGGAGTCCAGGCTGGCTCCTCTCAGACAGCAAAGAGCCCCTTGCAAACAGCTGCCCGGCAGGAGGTGTAGTGGCGAGTATTAAGGAGCACGTTGAACGTTTTTTGAGAATCCGGTCCAGGGCCAGACCAGAGCTTAGCCCTGCTCATGTTCTCCTCCTAGCTCCCAGTGACATGTGGTGCGAAAGGGTGGTATTTTAACCCTCTAACATCCTGCAGAGATTGGGTGTTTCATCGTGCAGCTTTATCCATGAATCCAGGTACTGTTTGAGGCTGACATAGAAATTATTCCATTTTCACTCCCTCCCCCGTCCCCGAGGATTACTCCCTAAGTGAAGTCCTTAGAGACAATGTCACCATGGGGATTATTTTAAGCCAGGGAGGTTACAGACCATTCTGGCAGGTTATTTTAGGTTAAAACCTCTAGTATTTCACAAGTGAGGCTAAGCTGTTGCTTCGGCAGCCGGGGAGCAACAAAGAGAAAAAAGAAAATGCAAGAAGGAAAGCAAATGGATAAACGGAAGTGGGAAGGTTCGGAAAAGGATGGGCTGGTAGCATCCTCCCCGCGTGTGCTCACTGATTCACGTGGAGCCCCTGCACGGATGACCAACAGCCCCCAGCTTAGAACAGGAAAGCCCTCCCTCCTCTGAAGTGGACAGCAGGGACCAGTGTCCTTTCCTAGGATCAGGGAGCCCCCAGGAGGCCCCTGGCTTCCAGCATGGAACCGCCGAGCCCCCTTCCCCACTGCTGCTCCCCGCCCTGACTGCTGTTGTTCTTTCCCACAGAAAGCAGTGGAGTTAATGTGCCTTGTTCCAAAACGCTGCAACGACATGATGAATCTGGGGCGCCTGCAGGGCTTTGAGGTGAGCCCTTAAGAAGGCTTCTTGGGCTTCCCTGGTGGCGCAGTGGTTGAGAGTCCGCCTGCCGATGCAGGGGACACGGGTTCGTGCCCCGGTCGGGGAAGATCCCACGTGCCTTGGAGCAGCTGGGCCCGTGAGCCATGGCTGCTGAGCCTGCGCGTCCGGAGCCTGTGCTCCGCAACGGGAGAGGCCGCAGCAGTGAGAGGCCCGCGTACTGCAAAGAAAAAAAAAAGAAGGCTTAGCCCTCTCCCTTCAGGGCAGCAGGAGCCCAGGCTTCCCTTTGAAGTCCTGTGCGCGTGTTCTCTGCCTCTCTCACTCACTGCGTTTGCCCTTGTGCCCAGGCCCCTCCGGATCACAGGCCTGGAAGGTGCACCTGTTTAGGACCTCCAGTGATAGGGCAGCCAGAGGAAGTCGACCAAGCTGCAGTCAGGATTGCAAGGGGCTTGGAAAGACCCCAGATTCTTTATAGCTATGGACGTGCCGATGACCCCTTCCCTTTTCTTGCTTGCTTGAGAAATGCCGGGAATGTGAGGGAGAACAGGACTACGTGATGAGAGTAGAACCAGAGGGAAAATGGAACACTTTTTTTTGGAGAGGGTGGTTCTAGTAAACGGGTCTACATAGTGGCTGGCTTTTTAGCTAAATGAATGTTTAAAGCTCTAAAACATCACAGTGCTGTTCTTTGACAAGAAGAATCAAGTCTTGGGAGAAACAGCTAGACATACCCAGGGTTTGGATTTCAACAAATATGCTAGTCTGCTAGGGCTGCCGTAACAAAGTACCACAGACTGGGTGGCTTGAGCAACAGCAATGTTATCATCTCACATTTCCAGAAGTTAGAAGTCCGAGATCAAAGTGTAGGCAAGGGTGGTTCCTTCTGAGTGCTGTGAGGAAAGGGTCTGTCCAGGCCTCCCTCCTTGGCTTATAGATGGCCGTCTTCATGTTCACATGGCATTCTTCCTGTATTTTCACATCGCCTTCCTTCTGTACATATCTCTGTGTTCAAATTTCCCCTTTTTATAAAGACACCGATCATGTTTGATTAAGGCTCACCATAATGACCTCTCTTTAACTTGATTCCCTTTGTAAAGGCTCTGTCTTTTGATAAGGTCGCATTCTGAGGTGCTGGGGGTTAAGACTTCAACATCCAAATTGGAGAGGGGATTCAATTCAACCCATAACAGTGAACCTTAGAAGAGCAAATTGACTTTCCTGGTTTAAACTTAATAAGTGGCTGTTATTAATTTATATCCACACTTCTAACTAAACATAATCTGTTTTAAATATTAATACGATAAAACTGGAACTGATGCAGTTATTGACTGGTGCTTAGTTGTTGAGCCCCTTAGAGAAAGATGTGGATCTTCTAATCCTGTTTCCCAGTAATCCTGCAAGATTTCATTATTCATTTTTTTCCTCTGGCTAAACTAGAATAAAATAGACATAAGGCAGACTGGTATACGAGTAAAGTTAGGAAATGCTGTATTCAGGTTTGGGTTAATGCGTTGGATTCATGATGGTCTTGAGCCAAATTCTTCTGTCCTTTTTGCCCTTGCCGCCCATCCTGGTGTCCCTGTCTGATTTCCATTGATTTGTTGTGACCAGGAACTCTGTGGAGGGTCCTTTCTGCTGTTCATTTTTTCACAGGTTCTTGTTCTCCACAGTAGGCGTGAGGCATTCGAGAAGCAGGGTCATGCAGCAGAAATTCACCCCGAGTTCTCACACAGTGTTTCTTTAGTCACGCTAGATGACGTTGTACCTGTTCCGTTGGAATTATGCCAGATCTGAGCCTATTCTGAACAGAAGTAATTTCTTTTGCTCTTCATCCTTGATGTCCCTGTGTTTTTCTGAGCAGGAGTCTGACTTGGCTTTCTCTTGGTCTCTGGAGGAACTGGCCACTGACAGGAGGAGCAGCATCTGATGTACCTTCTGACTCAAGTCAGACTTCACAGGAACTGTGTTGTGCATGGTCGTGTGTCCACAGAAGGTCACACACAGGAGGGTGGAATTATTTTCTCTTTTAAATCAAGCACCACCATCTCCTTTTTTCATCAAGCCCTAGAGAATATGCTTTGCATTCATTCCTTCAGCTAATTGGGAAGGACCATGAACGTACTTCCATTCCTTCCGAAGTCCGTGGCTTTGGGTCAGGGAGAAGTTAGCCCCTTCCCTTAGATTCTCTCCCTTTTAAATCCTCTAGCTTTCCCTTTGGCATTGACAGGGCTATAACTCATGGGTCAGGCTCTTATGTAATATTAATAGAGCTTTTAGGGCTGGTCACTGGCTTAATATTAACTTTGGACCAGGGTAGACATAAGCCTGTTTGGCTGTTGACCTGGACAGTAAGGAACCACATCCAAGCAGAGGGCAGGCGTTTCTCAGGAACATGAAAGGAAAATGGCCTGTGTGTTGGGTAATGTTTGGAACAAGGCGTCACATACAGAAAATAGCCCACATTTGCGCTAAAGGACAAAAGTTGTCACCTGAAAGTACAGTTCAGAGGCGGCCCTCTGGCCACTATCTCAGATGCCAGTGTCTTCTCGTTGCAGAACAGTAGAAAAAGCAATAGCATCCGTGAAGACTTGCCGGGTTAGGCCATATTCCCTTTGAAGATTTGACAGTGTTTCTGAAAATCTGGTTAGAACTGGCGAACCAGATAGGCTCCACCTCCTACCCTGAGTGTCAAGTGATCTGGCAACTGGAGGCATTGAAATATAGACACCTGTTGATAGTATCTCAACTGTACCTGCTGATCTGGAGCAGGAGACTAAGACCTCAGAATTTCCCCATCCTGAAATAATAGAAGAGAGGAGCCTGACTCATCTGATTTCTTTTTGTGGTCCGGCCTCCATCACTTCCCTTGGCCCCAGGTTGGTTCTAGGCTCATGGCTAGCACCCCAGGTCCTGGCTGCAAGGGCCTCTCAGAGCTCCGAGGACAGAAAGGCCACTTCCAGCTCCAGCATCATCTACTTTCTGTTCTCCTTTTAATAAAAAAACAAGAGGGGCCAGCATATTTCCCAAACATCTTTTTAGCTAATAATTTTACCTTCCTTCTGGTGTTTTCCTGGAGCTGCTTCTTAGTGGTTCCATAGCCTCCTTTCCCTTCCCTTCAGGGCCCTGTGTGAACGGGAAGGTGGCCACAGTCTGCCCTCGATGTCTGGGTGGGCCCTGATTCAGTCTTACTAGAGCCTGAGGCTTTTGCTGTCAGGTCTGTTGTCCGTGTCCCCACAGAGGGAGGTTCTGTGACCTAGAGGGTTGTGGTCATCTCCCTGTCTCTCACTTACTTCACCGCAGTCCTTCTTTCCGTCAGGGCACCCTGACCGCTCAGGGCAAGCTGCTGCAGCAGGATACATTCTACGTGATTGAGCTGGATGCCGGCATGCAGTCGCGGACCAAGGAGAGGCGTGTGTTCCTCTTTGAGCAAATTGTCATCTTCAGTGAACTGCTCAGGAAGGGATCCCTCACCCCAGGCTACATGTTCAAACGGAGCATCAAGGTGAGGATCCAGGTGGGGATGAGAAGGGGCAAAGAAGAGTCACACTGGGGGAGCCACTTCCCTAAGACAGAGACACTGGCAAGAGTGAGGATCCAGAACGTTGAAGATCTTTCAGCCTAGTAACCTTCGGGATTGAAGGTTGATTATCTGTGAGAAAAAGTGACAGGCTCGGTGCCAGTCTCTAACATGATCCTGCAGGTTCTCCAAGATCATGTCGTTCACTCAAAGACAGAAACCAAAGTATTTAAGCTGTTAGATTCAGGGCACGTTTTTGGAAACATTTCCTGAAATAAAAACTTTGAGGAACTGTAATATGTTGTTGATTTTTCAAAACTGCTTAGTATGGAAAGGATCACCTTGGTTTCTTCCAGATGAATTACTTGGTCCTGGAGGAGAACGTGGACAGTGACCCCTGCAAGTTTGCACTCATGAACAGGGAGACTTCGGAGAGGGTCATCCTGCAAGCCGCCAACGCTGATATCCAGCAGGCCTGGGTGCAGGACATCAACCAAGTCTTAGAAACACAGCGAGACTTCTTAAATGGTGAGTGCCGGGTCTGGCTTCTTGCCGGGCCACTTTCAGGGGACCCCACACCTCTGAACCTCCTCGGGTCTGGGCTCCTGGTGAGTTATGAGCCCCGATCACATTTATATGCATTCCAACTTTGTAGTTTTCAGAAACACTTCGTGTAGAATTT
Organism: Delphinus delphis; assembly: GCF_949987515.2. Taxonomy (NCBI): domain Eukaryota; kingdom Metazoa; phylum Chordata; class Mammalia; order Artiodactyla; family Delphinidae; genus Delphinus; species Delphinus delphis. Next base: position 69,808,450 of record NC_082686.1, read on the forward strand.
TTCTGAACCCGAATGCACAAGTGGGCAGATGGGGCATGATAAAGAAGGCCATCTTTCCAAAAGAAGAAATAATCTCTTGCAACCTTGACATAGAGGATGTGCCTTGTGCCACCACTACCAGCTGGTAGTAATTGGGGCAAAAGTCTGAAATGGGCACATCCTCTTTGTCTCAGGGGCCAGCTATCAGTGACGTGTGTTTTTCCGTTTAGTAGCTAATGGCTGGTAATCTCAGAGGTTCTCCAGTGCTATCTAGAGATAACTGGCGGTTTGGCAGATCAGCTCAAATCCCCTCTCTGCTCCCAACAGAGGTGATTGCTAACTCTAAATTTCAGTAATACCTTGAAACTTGCCAAAACAAACTATCAATTACACAGAGAATGAAGCTCTCTGTGGACCTGAAGGAGTACTGTATGGCCATATGTGCTCCCATGTTTACACATACATGTCCACCCTTGGGTGTGTCACCTTTTCTAGTCTAGAATCTGGTCTCTTTTCAAATGACGCAAATAGGACACTTGCTGGGTGTTATCACGGAACTCAGTGCTGTGGGGATGGATCTTGGGCAAGTCACGATGTTTCTCTGGGCCTCAGTGGGCTCTTTTTGTGAAAGACCTATTCTGTAGCACTGAAGCAGGAAAACGTGGGCCACCTCCCAGAGAGAGCGTCATTCTCTGCGTAATTGACAGTTTGTTCTGGGAAGTTTCAAGGTATTACTGAAATTTAGAGTTAGCAATCACCTCTGTTGGGAGCAAAGGGGAATTTGAGTTGGTCTGCCAAACCCCAGGGTATCTCCAGATAACACTAGAGAGCCTTGTGAGATTACCAGGTATCAATTGTACTCCATGGTAAGGGATTTAACACAGTTGTGTTTCTTTTAAAACAAGTCAAAAGAGATTATGGAGCAGAATGCCTTGCCTTTTGAAGCTAGAACACGAGACTTCAAAGCAGTTACACACTTACACGGAGAGTATTTGGGGGCCATGCCCCAGGTCCCCCGACTGTAGAACAGTTTGGTGAAAAAAACTAAACTAAGTGATCTCTAGGGTTCTTTCTCATTCTAAAGAGTCTAAAATTAAACACCAGCCCGGTCCTGAGGGATAGTAATGAAAGCTGTATATAGTTCACAGTTTTTGAGTATACAACATTGAATTAATGCTTCTATGGATAAAATAATTTTAAGCAAAAACATGGGCATGTATAAAATACATTCATTGAATTGACTCTGTTGGGAATTTCTGATAGATTCTAAGCTGGAATGAGGTTTTTAAGTTCATCAGTTCAGAACAAAAGAAAAATAAGGTAGGACGATAAGTTGAAACCGGAAATGATTGAGTAACAATAATGGCTCCCATATATGGAGTCCTTTCTCTGTGCGAGGCACGATGCAAAGCATTTCACATGTGTTACCACACTTAATCCTCACATCAGTGTGGAAAGCTAAGTAATATCATCCTGTATTTTTCAGGTGAGGAAAAGGAGGCTCAGGGAGGTTAAGAAACCGGTCCAAAGTCACAAAAACAGTAGGTGCTAAAACAAGAACTGGAACCCAGAACTGTATAACTTGTATAACTTAAAATTAGGCTCTAACCCCAAAACTGCAGTATAGTTGCTAGTGGTAGGGCACACATTTGTCTATGAGTTCCCCAGCAAACAAAGCAAAAACACAGGACCAGGTATAAGACACCGTATCCCTCAGCCAGATGCAAACCCTACCTGAAGATGCACAGCTTTCCTGGTCCTAAGACCTAAGTTATGCAGACGGAGGCCCTCGAAGAGCACAGACTTCCTATGCAGCTTAGTTAAGAAGACATACTATTTTCAAACACTTTAGCGCAGTTATTGCGTACAATCAATACCCCACTTCCATGAGATGGGTAATGATTCATCAGATCAGTTTGCTACGGCCTGCTTCACAGCTGTCTGCTATCTGCTTCAAACTGGGAGCAGTACTTCTTCGGGCATAGTCAGTTATCCAGACTTGTACACGGTTCCAAGAGACCTTTTGCCTAATTATAGTGGATTATGGAGTTATTAATGAGCTAGATTCTCTATACCTAAATATTTAATGCTCTCCAGGAGAAAGGCTGAGGCCTGGCAGCAGCCTATTCAGCACTTTGACACACTCAGAAGACAAGGATGTGACAATGGACTGGGGCCAGGCTTTTGCTTGTAGACACACATGCAGGCACCTCAGAGCCAACCTTTCCCTCCTGAGACCTCAAATAGAAAGGAAGTGTGGACTATATGTTGAGTCCTATTGAAGTATATACCTATTACTAGGGAAATATCCTTATAATGGAAAGTTCTCTGGGCCCCAGCTGTTAACCCAATTAAATATTTGTTACAGTGAACACTGACAGAAACTTCATAATCGGGCCTGCCTTGAAGTCACTGTTACAGAATTTGACCTGTATGGCTTTTGCCTGGCTGTACCTCTTTAGTACTAAGACCTTGGAACTTTATCATCTTAAACTCAGGAAAACAAAGCTTACCTCTTTCCTTTCAAAGCAGAGTTCCACTGACCACCACTTCTCCCAGCCTCCAAACCCAAGTTACCCTGGCTCCTTGCCATCTTTTCCCATCTAGGCTGTGTCAACCTCAGCTCCCTCTGGAGCGCTTGCCACACCGCACCCCTTCCGCGTTCCCATGGCTCTGCTCAGGTCCGGCCTCTCCCCTTCACTATCTCACGGCTCTTAATCAGCCTGGCCAATCCCTCCCCTCACCCGCTGCAAGGTTAACATTCTTCAGGTGTACTCTGGTGCACCTGCACTGAAAACATGAACGTTGCCTTAATTCAGTCACTTTTCATGAACTTCAGAATTAAATCCAGACTCATTCACCTGCTTTCCAGATCTTTCACATCCTGGCACCTCCAACTTCCCTTACCTGTCTCATCTCCTTCCTCCACAGAGACCCATGGCTCTGTGCTCCAGGGAATCTGACTCCATCCTGTTGCCCAGACCCACTTCCCATTTGCTTCCACCCTGCAGAGCCTGCATGTCAGGGCCCGATGGCTGGCAGTTTCTGAAGCTCTTTACTACCACCCTACCCATCCCTGTGTCCACCCGCGCACACACGTACTACAGAGCCCTCTCTCCCTCCTTTTGCACCATTTCGGTTTTGCACTTTCATCATTTAGACAAAACTAAGAATAGTTCTCGGTAGATGATACATTCTTTAAAAACAGGGTAGTATCTTCCTCACGTATCCTCACTCTGCCTCACACAAAGCCTGACCTCTTAAGCCTCCAAAGCTTATGGGATTTCCAAAGCTGAGAGTAACGGTCTGGTTTTCCCTGCAGCCCTACAGTCGCCCATTGAATATCAGCGGAAAGAAAGGAACACAGCTGTGATGAGGTCCCAGCCTGCCAGGGTTCCCCAAGCCAGCCCCAGGCCTTACTCCTCCATCCCCGTGGGCTCCGAGAAGCCCCCAAAGGGCTCCAGCTGTAACCCGCCTCTGCCACCCCTGAAGATATCTACCTCCAATGGCAGTTCGGGGTTTGACTACCACCAGGCTGGGGACAAGTTTGAGGCCAGCAAGGTAAGTGACAGCCCACTACTGCCAGCCGCACCACTCTGAGGGTACAGCCTCTGGGCTTACTTTATAAAGTAGCATCTTTTTATGCTGATCATTTTAGCAGGAAGAGCCCGCTAAATACAGCCTAATCTCAATGATTTCTCTTTCTTCCCCTGCAAATTGAGTGAGTTAAACCAGCTCCCTACCTCTCCACTACCCTCCTCCCCCGCCGTCCAGATACTCTGTGTTAAAGGGCTGTCGTCATCTGCAGAAACACTATACAAATATGGTAATGTTGGAGTGGCAATTATGATTTGTAGCAAATAGAGGAGTTGTGGTGTGGATCATCTAAAAGTCGCAGCTCTAGGGTTTGACATCTTGAAGACATTGCCCTTTCTAACGATGAGCTGCTGAAGCGAGCTCACGCCCATTGGCTGAAGCAGCAAGAGGATGTTGCCCATCAGTGTGTGAATGGGGGAAGCTAGCCTTGGATTAGACTAGCCGAGATAATCCACAATTCAAACATCGCCATGAGGAGAGTCATCAGTGTAACTGCAGACCCAGTCTACACGGCTGTTTTGACCCCACCAGGTAGTAGGAATGACGATGAATGGCAAAAGTGCTAGATCCCGAGTCAGGCGATCTGGTTTCTGTTCCAAATTATGCAGCTCAGAACTTTGCGACTTGCCCTAGAATCTCAGCAGTTTACGTAATCTCATCAGGCCTGTTTCCTCTAGAGCTCAATGGGTCTGTGAATGGGAACATCTGCATTTTTTACCTACATGTTCCCACCTTACAGTTTTATTTTTCTTACCCATATTATTAGATGATGTTGATTTTTTTTTTTTTTTTTTTTTTGCCACGCCACACAACTTACAGAATCTTAGATCCCTGACCAGGGATTGAACCCAGGCCATGGCAGTGAAACCGCCAAGTCCTAACCACTGGACCGCCAGGGAACTCCTCATTTTTATTTTTTAATTAACTATTAATGTCTAAGTTCAGTTCTGTGTAAGAGTAACTATACTGACCTATTTTATCACATCAGCTGGAAATTATTTTTTCATCTTAAAAATCCCCTGCCCTTGTGAATAATTTGAAGTCCCATTAACTCACTGAAGAATTTCTGGCTCTCACCATGCTCTGTGAGGCAGCCAGGCATCTGTGGAAGTTACAAGTCTGTCTAGAAGCAGCTTCCCTGGTGCAAAGTCATGTGCAAAGGTCATGGAGGCAGGACCCTTCATATTAATGAATACAGGGGGACTGGAGTTCTCTTCCCACAGGAGTCGGGTCAGGGTAGGTCATGGCCTTGCCTTTGAATTGGGCAAATGTCTCATTGTTACTCCTGTCTCAAGGAGGGTCAGAATGTAGAGTAAGACCAATGCTTTTTCAAAAGGAAGAAAAACATGTATCAAAGAGTCTGTGTTCTTTTCTTTGGGGGATGGTGACCACTGACCTGACCTTTGCCCTGACCTCACTCTGCCCAGGTGCTTACGTATCCCTGTGTCTGTGCCACACGCTTCCTTCCAGCTGGAGGATGCTAGTGAGAAGATGCATGCTAAGGAGGGACTCCCAGGTGGAAGGCATGTTTATACCTTTACCTAAGGCTGGGCAGTATCTCCACCTTTTCACCCTCACTTATAATATTAATGAGACATTTTCATTATAAATAAAATACATTTTCAGAGCCCGTTTATGAATATAATTCCATTTCTCAAGATAATCTTCTGCCTGCCATTTACCCTGCTAGCGGGAGGGCTGACTTTCAACCACACATTAGGATGCAGAGCAAGCCCATGTGAACCAGCCTTCCTGTGTCTGTGTCCCTCTTGCCCTTGTCTCCTGGCAGAGCGACCTGGGAGGCTGCAATGGGGTCTCATCCATGGCCGTGATCAAAGATTACTATGCACTGAAGGAGAACGAAATCTGTGTGAGCCAAGGTGAGGTGGTCCAGGTCCTTGCCATCAACCAGCAGAACATGTGCCTGGTGTACCAGCCCGCCAGCGACCACTCCCCCGCCGCCGAGGGCTGGGTCCCGGGCAACATCCTGGCACCCCTCACCAAAGCCACAGCAGCCGCAGAAAATAGTGACGGGAGCATCAAGTAAGTGCCTCGTTGGCTTCCCCGGGAGAGGAGTATGTGGATTAAAAAAAAATTCAAAACAAAGAACACAAAAATGCAAACACACGGTAGGGAATTACTGCTGCTTATTCTCGACAGTGCCACCAGCACCAAGGTTTGAGCGCTGGAACCACACGCAGCAGGGGGCAACCGGGCTGGAGTGTTCCGATTTTTTTTTTTTTTTTTTTTTTTGGTGGTGGTGGTAACAGTGATGGTGTTTCTTTCCTTTTCATTTGTAATTTTCTGTTTGTTTTTTTTTTTCTTTTCTCCCCCCTCCTTGTTAAGAAAAGAACCCTACTGAAACCCTAGGGGACAAGAGGCATGCCTCCTGTTGCTCCATTTGACCCACCACAGGATTCACTGGACTGGACTTCTATTTATATTGTATTAAGTTACTGATATATATATATATATTTTTTTTGATTGACACCAAAAAATTACCTTAGCACAAATGCCAGACCTGTATAGGTCAGAGGCCTGCTGCTTCTCCCAGGAGAGAGGGAACTTTTTGGTTGTCTATGGCAATTCCTCTGTACAGATTGTAACTTTTTTTTTTTTTTTTGACTTTCCCCCTCCCCTGTCACTTTAATATATGTTCATGGTCATTTGTAAGATATTTCTTTTCCTTATTTTGGTTGCGAAGACCCTTCCAAACACATTCCTGTATAAAGTATTTTGCACTATTTAAAGAAACCCATATGGATGAGGTCAGGCTGTGCAATATAATGGAGAGTCACAATGTTCATCATTGTACCTGTAATGTAACTAATAATTTTAAATGTACTATTTTAAATATGTAAAATAAATTTTCACCATGAGCATGTTTTAATGAGGTTAAAGACTAGTTGACCCTTCTTCCTCAGTGCACTATTCTGGGACTTCGAAATGTACAAACGATTCTTCTTCTTTTTTCTTTAAGAGTTGGTTGAATGCATTGGCAGTTCTTTCCTACACAAGAAGTGCCTTTGTGGCCAGAGGTCCAACCCTAGCCTTCCCTGCTAAGCAGCCCATGTGTGTTCTCTCTAACCTCTGAGGTGAGGGATGATGCAGATGGGATGCTGTCCAACTGGGCGACCCTGAGGTGCTGACGTAAACCAGAGGCTAGTGTAGAAGGCGGTGGGCTGGCTTGCGGCCTCCACCGCTCTCCACGCTGTGTGGTCACCGGCGGCCGGGTGGAGGAGCTCCCGTGAGATATCTAAGCAGCAGCAGCAACAGAGCTGCGCCTCCTTGGAGCTTTCTCTAGCTCAGCGACAGAGACTGCTGACCCCACCCTGGCCTCTCTAGGTAACCGCAGACCCAGCCGGAAATCAGCGGTGGCCCCTAAATGGCAACAGGCCTGATTCATTTTATCCTAAAGACACTTGGTTTCAGTACCTTTTATGAAGCCTTGGATATAAAGGCCCTCAAAGCATTGAGGTTCTTATTAATCAATGACTTACAGAGCTAGCTAACTCGTAATGAGTTGGATCTAATTATCCAGGCACTCAGCACTTCTCCCTTGCATCTTTTGGTCACTTTTTCCTACCTTCCATGGGAGGACTGGTAGGAAGGGTGTCAGGCTGGGCAAAAGAGAACAGGTTCAAATACCAATTGGTCATTCGGTTCCTTGTCAGTGTGGCTCTTGCACAAGGGTTGGTGGGAGTGGAGCAGAGCAATGGACTAAAAGTGGTTGTCACTATTTATCAGTGAAGGACACTCACCGTACCCTCCCCAGGGCTGCTATGACCACAAGGGTCAGAGTTGGTTGTGATGCCTATGGGATAAATGTCACTGAAACCCTGTTTCCACATCAGTCCCCAGGCTTGTGGCCAAGAGATGGAAGCTCCCCAAACCATGATGACGCATTCTTCTGGGAAGAAGAATACGAAATTGAGCGTGTCCTGACACTTGTACTACTCTGAGTCTCCTTCTCAGTGTTACTTGTAGCATTTCTAGTTTCTCACCAATCATACTGAATGACCCAGAGGGTTGTGATAAACATAGGAATGCAGCCCCATGCTCACGCGCACACGCGCGTTGCCGGCCGCCCTAGGAGTCTTTTCAGCAGGGACCTCCCTGACTCAAGATGTTCTCAGAATAAGCCAGGGACATGGCTTTGGGGGTAAAGATAAGGGATGAAAGTCTGCAGTTAAGAGTGATATTATCCGAGGTTCATTTCGGTGACCGTTCTCACTCAGAAACAACAGTCGGAGTGAGAGCTGGTATGCAAGGACTCCCAGGGAGCCTGCCTCTTCAGGAGGCACAAGAGAAGGTCTGGCCAAGAGATTCTTTTCTGCCATCTGAAGGAGCTGCTTTCCAAAAAAAATTTGAGGACATGACTATTATCGCTCTTTCCTACTCAGAAAGTTGATTGCTAAACCTCCATGCTAGTGATAAATATCTTGAGAACACTTTCCCCAGGTCATCCTGAAATCTGTGACGTTTATGGAGTTTTGTGGAGGAGTTGCTATGCGTTTTGGAGCATCTCCCTTCCTCCTAAATCTCACAGGCCTCTCTCTCTCTCCCCTCTCTCCCTTAATGATGCTCTTTTCATTGAGCCCTGTCTGCGTAGGCCTAAATTTGATAAGGAGACACTGAAGGGAAGCCAGCCTCACTTACTCCAGACATGACAGAACTTCATCCAAACTCTGTGACCACACCTGAAACTGATGCTGCCTGCCCAGGGTCCCTGATGCTGTTTGAGACTTGGCTTTTGGTGTCTTTGAGTCCTAACATATGTGGAACTCAAGAGCTCTGCTCTGAGCCTCTCTTTCAGGTGTGTGAAGAAATAGCTCCCAACCCTCTTGTGAGAAGGAAGAAGTTACGATAGTGTGAAGGGACACTGCCACCCTCACCTCCCTGAGAGCACGCGTTGGGTCTTCTCCCAACAGGAAAACTCTAGGAGCTCTTAGTGGTTGTCAGACAGAGCCTTGTATTCACAAACACTGAGTGATGTGGAGAACATAGACCAAGAAACCCTTCATCCTAAGTCATCCAGATAAATGAGTGGTGCCCACGAGGTTTATAAAGTCAAACGCCCTAGAACCTCCCATCTGTACTATGGTGTTTGGGAGTGGCCACAGCCTAGACACAAATAATGAGATGAAAACCTCAAAAGCATCCTTTTGGGTCTTTATATCTGATCCTGGGAAAGTACCAATAGCTTATACACTATAGAATGTACTTCCCTCATCTTTCCTATTTTATTGCCCCCTCCCCACAGTCTTCTCCCATCCATCATACCCATACTCAGGAAGGGAATTCCTGAGTCCTATAAGGCCTCATCAGTATATGAAAACTTCCCTCGGTAGAGTTTAATCACTTAGTACCCAGACTTGCCTCAAATGCTACAACCAACCTTGTACATCTATTGGGAGGGGTCACAGTTCATCCTCACTCATTTCCTGTTGGAGGTGAGATCTGCTGCCAGCCACCACAGGAGCTGGTGTGCAGGTTTGGGGCCTCTGAAGCAGGGGCTTGACTGGAGCGCCTCACCTACTGACTCACCCAAGGGTGGCAAGCCCACCCACCGCTTCACTCTGCCCTGACCTGCCATTTTGATTGGTGCATTTTTTGGTACAACAGGAAGTCATGTTCATGGCATACTCTACGCATGAGAAAGCGGGCGGAAGTGGAGAACACGGGTAAAAGTGAAGCCACAGGGCCTCGTAAACCCAAGGATATTCTGGGCAACAAAGTCTCTGTTAAAGTGAGTAAGGTGTTCCGGAGCTGTGTCCGACCTCTCATCTACTCCCACCCTGCAGCATTCTCACGAGGCAACTTGGGTGGATGGGGACCAGAGGGGAAGTAGTTTAGTAGGATTTTGCATGCGAGATCAATTTATTTTTTATTTTTTATTTCTCCTGGCAACTTCGATTCAAATAAGTAAGTATCTCTTTTTTTTTTCTTTTATACCTTCCTCCTCATACTGTGCAGAAGTTTTATAGCAAAATTATCTGCAGTATTATTTATTCTCTTAGAAATGCAAGATGCTTGACTCATATTAAAGTACTCAAAGCCACCCATTCAGTATCCTAGGTTTGAAAATACATGCAGGGTAAAGAGATTAGACATGCTTTCCAAACCTCCAACCCTTTGAAGTCTGAGGTTTGGAACTTAAGGGCTACTGTGTCCTTGGTGAAGTTTCATTTCTTTTCCCCAGAATTCAGATGCCATCACCTTCAGGCCTATGCATGGGCAGAGAAGGGAGGCACATTGATGAAGCCCACGTTATTGCTTTGTAGCAATCCAATTGTTATAGTGAACTCGCTGAGTCTAAGCTTTGACAGACCCCTGTCCGCCATCTTGAAACGATGTGATCTGTTTTCTTTACATTGGGCGCTCAGAAAAGACAAGGCTCTGGACAATGGAAATTAAACCGCTGATGTTGAATATTGTTATACTGTGTGATTATCTACCCGAGTCTTCCTGAGCAAAATAAGAAAAATCCAAACCCATTCTAATGTCCTTCTTGGGGAAAAGAAATTGTACTCTCTCCCTCACCCTCATCTGGGAAGTCCGGCCCCACAGGAGACAACAGTTTAAATTCGACAGCACTCATGCTTCATTTGGTTGCTTCCATCGCTATTTCCCGTGAGATGAGCGGCTTACACGATCCCAACCTCCTCTCCCTGAAAAGAGCATGCTGCTGCCCTAGGTGATCTGCACCCCACCTTAGCAGCACCTGGTTATTCTCTGCCCGATTTCCCATGGTCCATGCTTCTTTCAAGTTCTCCCCACCCTCTAGCCAAAGCTGCCTGTGTTCTAACTGTGTTCTCTTTCTTCCCCCTTCCTCATGCTGCCCATCAAGGAGACGAACAGTTCCGAGGAGTCAGAGTGTGATGACCTTGACCCTAATACTAGCATGGAGGTAGAAGCAGCTATTGTTGTCCTCTTTCCTGCAATGATTGTCTTTTTTCGATGTGTTCTGTAACAGTGGCCTTGCTAAAAGTGACCAGCCAGTCCAGGATACATGGGCATCTCTCGGTGTCCCGTCCAACTTACAGAAAACAAAACAAAGCTTAATTCAGTTGGATTCTGATAGGTAACTTTTCCTAGGTGCATTTTTTAAAACTTCTGGTTCTCTTGAATGCTTGCTTAGTATTTTCTTCTTTGGCAGATTTGGCTTTGTGTATAAAATAGCCAACTTCGTAACTGGAAACTTAGAAAACATTTTTTTCATGGAAAATAGCATTATAAAGAGTGGTTGGTTCCCAGCTAAAGATAAGAACTCATTTGTTTTAGTTTCTCCTTCCTCCCTTTCCCCTCTTTTTTTCTTTCCCCTGTATGTTCTTTTTCTTCTGGGACTTACTCCTCCCTGAAGCCTCCAGTAAAATCGTGGAGTAGGTATGGTTTGGGGGGATGACCTGGCCCCTAGCCAATAGCAAATGAGGAGTGACCGCAACAACTCCAGAACCCCCCCTTCTCCAGCCCCCAGGGCTCCCGGGCAGTGGCTCTTCCTGCCACGGAGGAAAAGGGCCCTGGGGATCACCTCCCTCCTGTAGACCTAGCAGAGGCCTCTCTAGAGACAAGAAGGCTGAAATCTTGCCCGGGGGCCTTTCTCATACTCCAGGGTTACAAAGATGTGGAGTGAAACCGGTACCTCCACCAACAAGAACCTCCAGTCAACTTCCAGGTCCTCCTAGGCCAGGAACTCTTTGGGGTAATAGAAAGAGGACTCTCACATGGCTTGCCACTGAGTGACAAGCATCATAAATTTACAACACCTAGAGAATTGGAGCAAACTTGGCTTTCCCTGTCATTTTGCCCTTCAGAGTAAACTGAAATGCTTTTCTCCAAATCTGTACCCACATCCCCGATAATGGATAAAAGTTTAGAGATTTCTTCTGCGCACAAAATACAGAATATTTTCTTAAAACCTTTTCCTTTTTATAGCCCTACGCTTTTCACTTAACTAGATGCACCTTTATTATTCTAATTTGACCTAATCCCAAAGAAAGCCACCACCATATTATGACAACCACCACAAAACCCAGGGAAGACCATGTGGCTCCAGGAGGCGTGAGTCAGCGGTGGGAGGCACCAGTTGAGTTGAACCAGGCCAGAGACCAGTGGTTGAAAGTGGGAGTTCTGCCAGGATAAAATAGTCCCCTATGGTTGTGGGTGTTGCCATGGGGCGAAATCCAGCAGGTGTGGGCCAGTGCAGGGCTCCCCTGCGGGAGGAGGTGGATATGGCGCTCATAGCCTAAATGTATCTTAGAGAATGGGGAAGGCGGGGGAAACTTCTGCCTCTGCTTTCCTTGCATTTTGTAGGATAGGCACCAGCTCCTGGGAAGCCCACATCTGTCGGCCTGTAGATGCCTCATGGCACCTGTATCTCCAGACCTCAGTATTGCTGGCATGTAGTGAAAATGTCATCTGCAAATATACGGAGGGAGAGGGAAAGCCAGGTATCTGTGTTCCACAAGGCAATTTGGGACGTTTTTCAGCTCTGGTGGACTAGGGGGAGAAGAATGACTTTCCCACTCTGCTCTTCAAAGGAAGAATTGGGCACAGGGAGATGTGGGACCAGATGAGCAACATACGCTGAGAAGGTTAACTGATGTACTCCGTTGCTCCATTCAACATTTAGATAAGCAAAAGGTCGCATGCGCACGTGTCTTAGCCCTGCTTTGCGAATTGCACACGTTTCTAGGGTTCTTATTCTAGGGTTCTTATTTGCACGAGCTGTGTGAGATGGGTCCCAGGGAGGTGCTGTTGGTGCATAAGGAAAGGTGTTAGGATGTCAGTGCTGAACAGAAGAAAGCCCAAAACTGTGTCGATGCATGTCTGAAAAGTTTTCAAATATGATAAGTTGAGGCAGAACTGGAACTCTTGAGGGGCATGTGGTTGGAAGGTGCAGATATTCTGGTTAACCCGAGGTTTCTGTAGCAGGTGTGCCTGCAGCCCTTGTGTGTTCCATGTGGATCCTTGCAGGGCTCAGCAAGCTCTTCTGAACTGTGTTGCCGTGTTGAAATTAACTCTGAGCACATAAGCAGGAGCTGAGGGGAAGCAGGCATCTTGGCTCTACTAGTATTTTCAGACACAGATAACAAATAAGATATAGAAAGTCAGCCTGTTCAGTATGAACTGAGAATTTTCTCAAGGGGTAAGTAGGTAGCTCTTTATTGCAATGTCCATTGTAGAAGAAAATGGTCGGGGGTGCCTACTGAAAAGAGCTAAACCTTAGAGACCCGGTTTGAGAAATAGGTGGGCTGGCCACCTCATAAAGGACTCTCGCTGCTAAACTGATAGCTTTGGGCATCATTACCAGGCCTAGCTTGGCCCCCAATCTCACTCTTGTCTTTTGAACCTGATGACTGCAATAGGTGTTGTCTCATTGGGAGCATGTCCCTGTGCCCTGCTGAGCTGAACTGCAACTCCTGTGGCCTGTGCTAAGATCCCCTGGGCCTGGTCCCCCAGCTGACACCCCTGCCACATACCCTGTGCGCTGTTCAATGTTAGATCTCCGGATGCTAAGTCCTGCCCTGCTGACTGCCCACCCTTGACCTGACGCCAGCACGTTGATTCCAAGCCTAGCCATGTGTAGGCTCTTATCTCCTGCCTCTGCATGAAGATCACTTCCAAAGCATTCTGACTCTCAGTTGGTGGGTTGAAGGGTTCCTTTAAGGAGCAGTTTCCTGGGGTCTTTGCTTACACACCAGCTGCTTGCTCCCCTCAGGGCCGGCATATGTCCCAACATACTGTTTTAGGGAGATATATAGGCACATCCTTGAAAGCTAATTAAGAGGAAAATAAAGCACCTTGAACCCTAGGAATCTGATTTACAAAGCGTTCCGAGAATACCCAGTTATATGAAGGGAGGCAATTCTGCTCTAATGTGTACATCCTTTTTCTTCCCCTGTAGAGACATGCTCGTGAATGTTCTCAAGTACAGACCCACCTCCCACTCCCAGCACCACAGGCCACACCACCAGCTACTGCAGGACTGGCTCTGGGTCTCTGCGATCCCCTCGTGGCCACAACCCCCTTCCCTCCTGCTGATCCGTGGGCACACCTCAGAGGGGACCATTGTAAAAATGACACGGATCTGTGCACAGTTCAGCCTTCTTGTTCACCCTGCACTGATTACACTTTGGGGGTGGCAGTGGAGGGGGATATTCTATATGAGAGAAATGTCTCTACATGGAAGAAGAGTCAAATCAGGCTGGAAATGAAACATTAGTCTTTCTTGGGAACGAGTGAATATTAATTCATTTTTTCCAGTAGCGCTTAGACCGCTGATTGCCTTTTATTGACAGGGTAGGCAGGCGTGATGGTGGGCTGGATGCCATATGCCCACCTGCCAGCTTCTCATCCTGCCCTGCGCAGGCTGGAGCCAGGGCTGGAGGCTCAAGGCTCAGAATCCCCCCCTCTTAGCTCACACCCATCTCTGAGAAGCATGGATTTCTTCTGAGCTGTACTGGATTTCTCCCAGGACCCAGGCTAGGAAGGTTTCCACATCCGTGCCACGTCTGAAACATGGTCTGTCGATGACTGTCGGTGCTTGGGTTTTGGCATCTACCCTCCAACCCCAGCACTGCCACTTGTCCACAGCAGGCACTGGAGTGGGAAGGCCTGACCCAACCTCCCAGTCCTGGGCCTCGGTCTTCAGCCCAGCTTTTATGTCAAGTCCAATTAATTAAATACATCTTAATTGTTTTGTTAATGCCCAATACCACTTTTAGCAGAGATGGTCAATCCATCAGAGTAAGAGGTTGTCATGATTCCAAAAAGACTGCATCTCTGCCCCAGCCATTTGACACAGGGCCAGCCTCCCCCACGGCACAGGCTGCGTGCGGTCATGATGCCAGCCCCCAGGTATTTAGCTCCGGGTGGAGGTCGGGGTGCTCGCTGTGTAAGAACCGGCTTGGGATCCTGTGGGAGAGAAGGCACTTGGAAAGGTGAAGCTAATTTGGAAGGAAATTTCCAATTAGGGTAAGACTCATAGACTCTCAGAGTTGATGGAAACTCGGAAAACTTTAGTTAACACTGTCCCCTTCATTTATTTACTTTTTATGGTGATAAAATATACACGACATAAAATTCACCATTTTTACCTTTTTTAAGTGGCAGTAAATACTTTCACAGTGTTGTGCAGCCGTCACCATTATTCATTCCAGAGCTGTTTCATCATCCCAAACTGAAACTGTAGCCAGTAAACAATAACTCCCCTTTACTCTCCATCCCTCCAGCCCCTTCCAAGACTTTGAGAAGAGGAAACTGAGGCACAGGAAGTTGTAACTTCCTGTTCAAAAGTGAGCGGGTGCCCTGAAGGCAGTTTCTGGTTTTCCCTGGCCCTCGTTCCCCCACCCGACACCATGCTGCTCCTCTCTTGGAGCCCCTCCCACCTCCCAGTCCAGGTAGGTTTTAATCTAAAACACAGATTCTGGCAGACAAGAAGACGTGCCTTCCAGGGCCAATTTTCCTCTGTGAATTTGTTATTTAACTTTCCAGCTCAACAGAGAGGAATATCTTTTCTGCCCATCCCAGCCCTCCAAGGCTGAAGTAGGACTTAGATGAAAGTCACGCAAAGGCAGTATCACATGGAAAGAACACTGGAACGGGGGCCAGAAAACCTGGACTGCAGTCTGGGCCCCGTCAGCTATGAGACCTCGGGCCAGTCAGCCTTTCTGAGCCTCGGGGTTCTCTGTGGGAGGTCGCACAGCTCCGAGGGACATGAGCCCTTTGAGCCTTGTGCAGATCTAAGGTGTGATATCCAAAGACTTTGCTCTCCTGAACGTCTGACTCTGACAACAGTGAGACCCCAACAGGAGAGAAAGGAGAAGATTCTGTGCTTTGCCCCTGAAACTTGCTTTGCAGGGGGTGTGGCGGGAATGGCCTGGGTACATTTCCTCCCGAGACCCAGCTGGAGTGTCCAGTTCTGGCTCTGGGCAGGGCTTGAGTGGCCAGAGCTGAACTTTTCTTTCCCTCCCCAAATCCACAATTCCCCAGGCCCAGCTTCCACGTCTTCAAAGAGCTAGGCTGCTGCTCCCACCTCAGCTGCCTTGGCGCCGTGTCCCAGATTCGGAGCTTCAAAATAACTAACCTGGCCAGACAGATTGAAGGAAACGTTTACACCCCAAGTCGGGTGACTGACCTCCTGGCATCACCAGCGTTTCGACCGGTGCCTGTTTCTGCATTTTATAAAAAGGACTTTTTAACGAAAAGAACTCTTTGGAGAAAAAGTGAAGCGTCACACGCCTCTCGTTTTATTTTTACAAAATATTTTCTTTGTAATAGACCTGAAAGGTTGGGCCCGGAGACTGACGCTGCTTTGCCTAGCTCTGTTCTAACTCCACATGCAGATTGATTTATATTCTGCCACTGGGAGAAGGGCACTGAGCGGACTGGAGCTGGCGTTTCTCCCTCCCGGGAGGTTAATGACAAGATCTTCTACAGCATTAGTCACGTCTATCATGCTTTCTGTTCCTTCCAACCGCCTGGTGAAGATGCGGTTTTCTTACCCTCCTAGAAGAAGCAGGTTCAGAAAGGTCATGGTCGTACAACCAGGAAAAAGGGCAGGTCTTGACTGTGGTGCTTTGAGATGCCAAACGTGGCAGGTGATAGGAAGTCTGCTCCCCAAGGGAGGCTCAGGTACTTTCCTTAAGGAGGGTCAGGTTCAGGCCCTCCTCTGTTGCATATTTGCTTGTTAGAGGAGAATTTCTTCCTCAACAACTTTTTTAATCCCTTGACAGCTGGGCTAATTATTTGGCCTCACCACACCCCTCTCCCAATGACTCGGGAGTCCAGACATAAAAGCCAAGAAAGAGGTCCAATTTCAAGGGCCGGAAATGTCTGAATTGGTTTCTCAGACCAGCACAGTCACTCAGCACACCCTCACCCTCGTCTGCAGGCCTAGCCCATTTCATTGAGGTCATACACCAAGGAGATTACAAGGTGCCACTGACCCAGGAGAAGTCGCTCTCAGAGCCAGCTATCAGCGGGGCAGAGGTCACCACCTCCGTTGCCCACACCCTGCGCTGTCGAGGTCCACCTACTGGCTCACTCAACGTGTTTTCAACTCAATATAACAAAACCCAGTTGACACAAGGCATCGCAGTGAGTACTATGGAGGGCCAAAGAATTATGTAAGATCTGGTCCCTCCCACTGCTTACTGCCGTCACATGAGGGAGGCAGCTCTGATTAAACGCCTGCATTATACAGCAGACTTCGAAACTTGCTCTGATGGAGGCATGGAGCCATTCATGTACTCGTTCAGTGAATATCTAGACACCCACTCAGGCCCTGGGCTAGTAACAGTGGCTACTGTTTATCAGCCTTTCCTATATATCTGGCTCCGTGCTGAGTCCTTTCCTCCCAACGGCACCCTGACGTAGGTACTATTATCATTATTTTTGTTTTACAGGTGAGAGAGCACAGAGAGGTTAGTAACTTCCCCAAGGTTGTATATTCACCACCTGTCTCCCAGAATGCCTGTGAGCGTGGTCATTGGCTTCCCACGATGGCAGGGTGTGGGTTGGAGGGACTGATAGGATGGAAACAGTCTTGGAAAAAGGTGAAGGGCCAGAAAAGGGCTTGAGCAAAGGCCCAGAGGTATGAGAGTGCCTGGCACATTTTGAGAAGAGACTACGGTGTGGGCAGCCGGGGTTTAGGTGTGTGGGAAGAGTGGTGGGAGATAAAGCCTGGCAGGTGAGTTGAAACCAGACTCTGAAGGCCTCGGGGGACTTGCTAGGAAGCCTGGACTTAATCCAGTGGCCAGTGAGGAGCAGTGGAAGGTTGTCAGGCAGAGTCAGGGTGATTCATTCTGGACTTCAGGAAGATCGCTGGCCCCTGACTGAGAACAGTGGGGACAGGCAGGCCTGTTGGAGGGCTGTTGCCATCCATCTAATGAAAGGTGGTAAATACCTGATCCTGACGGGCGGGACAGGGGGAGGAATGAGCGCCTGTGAAAGGCAAAGGAGGAGCAGTGGGGGAAGCAGAAATGACAGCGGCTGAGTGCAGCTGGGGACGTCAGAGAAGGAGCATTGGGCATGAGAATTCCCACAAATCAACCTTCCACTCTCCCGTGGCCTCGGAACACACTGTAACCTGTTGTCGGTCCACAGACTCTGGGAGGGTGTTTCACTCAATAAAAGAAGCTTAGGGGATAGGGGTATGATCAAGGTCAAATCGTTGAGGGAGGAGACCTCAGAACATTCATCTATAAAGACTTTGAATATTCAAAGTCAAGATCTTGGCTTCCAAGTTGCAAACATGACTTATAGAAGGGAAGTGATAACACTGCCGCTTCACCATCCCACCCTGCAACCCCAGTCCCGTCCTGACAGACTTCTCTGTGGCTGACAGCCCCGGGAGACCCATGCATGCACAGCAGTAAACCCCCTTTCTGTTCCTTTCCCCTCTACTGTTTTGTGGGACAGGCGATAGATTTTTTTTTCATTATTCTATTAAAGTCATATTTTTACCCTTTTTATTTTTGAGAACACAATAAATGTTCTTTAAGCAAAACACCGAGGAGAAATAGGAGCGGGGTTTGGACTAGACGTCCCTGTGAAACAATGTGCTCCACATATGGACATTCATAGCTCTACGCAGCAATTAGTGCTCATACGTTCTTCCCAGGAACACATGGAACTTTTTATGAAATTTGACCACGTACTACGCATAAAGCAAATCCCATCAAAAATCAAGGAATCAGTGTTGTATAGACCAAATTCTCCAACCACATGCAATTAAGTTAGAAATCAGCAAGAAGATAATTTTTTTAAACCTCATACATTTGTAAATTTGAAAACAATGCTATTACAATGGGGTCAAAGAAAAAAATGGTTGAAGAAAACTACTTAGAGCTAAATGATAATGAAAATACTTGGGAGGTACAGAACTAGTTCAAAGAGAGAATTCTATTGCTGTTCAGGATTGTGTTGCATTTATGTATTTTTTTTTACTGCAATTTATTTTATGTCTTCTTAAGAGATGAGCAGAGGTAGGAATATTTTCTAAATTTTTAGAGAAATGTATTCTAAAAAATTAGAAAATCGTGTCTGGTTTGGCCAGACTGGAAACATGAAGGGTTAAACCTCCAAACCAGAGATCATACCTCAGTTTTTAGAAAGTGTTTTTCCGGTATCTGTTCATTTTATTGCCAAACCTCATCATCTAAAATCCCTCTCCTTCCTTCTCTGAACACAGATTCATATGAAACAAGCATAAAGAGACTAGAAAGAAGAGGCAGAAGACAGAAATGTTGTTTTAGTCAAGGTAGCTCTGAGTTGAGTTCAGGACATTTGGTTTGAGTTTCGTTTGACCATTTTTATTCCCTCAGCACTCTCGATATGTAGTTTTTGTTTTTGGTTTTGGTTTTTGGTTTTTTTGTGCGGTACGCGGGTCTCTCACTCTTGTGGTTTCTCCCGTTGCGGAGCACAGGCTCCGGACGCGCAGGCTCAGCGGCCATGGCTCACGGGCCCAGCCGCTCCGCGGCATGTGGGATATTCCCGGACCG
The DNA here is from genome assembly GCF_949987515.2 of Delphinus delphis. NCBI lineage: Eukaryota > Metazoa > Chordata > Mammalia > Artiodactyla > Delphinidae > Delphinus > Delphinus delphis. The sequence continues at coordinate 69,827,532 of NC_082686.1, forward strand.
GGGCACGAACCCGCGTCCCCTGCATCGGTAGACGGACTCTCAACCACTGCACTGCCAGGGAAGCCCTCGATATGTAGTTTTGAACTGTGTTTTGTGACAGCTGATGAGGGATTTAGAAAAAACCAGGTATTTTTCTTCTGGAGTCAGTTGACACCTGCTTTTCTAGGCAGATGGGATTTCACCCTCACTCTCAGGTCTTGAAGTCAGAATCTTGGACACTGACTGGCAAGAAAAATAGACTCCAGATTTCCTCAGAGCTCAGCGCGTTATTCATTGCTGGTTGATTTCGCCTGTGATTCTCTCCTGTTACCTCACTGCCCTGCCGTTTTGAAGAAAAATCAAGAAAACGGATGGAATTCTCTCCGGAAGGAAGAAATTGGGTTGCTGATGGACCGCGTCATGGTGGTTCTAGGAGGACGCACTACCGCCTGCCGCCCTCTGCTGTTCAAATGAAACCAGGCTTCCCAGCAGTTCTTTCCCACCGGCCTGTACCAGCCTCCTTCTCCTCCTGCGCTTGGGTCTCCCAGAGAGACAGTGTGCATTTTATGTAAATGTCTTCTTCCCTCCACGGCCACTTCCATTTTAGATTCCAGATCTCTCCTCCTGCCCAGCCACCACTTTACGTGGCCCCCAGACTGTTTCTAATGAAGGCAAATGTTAGCATTTAGGAAATAGCTGCATCTTATGATTAACCCTTCGGGTCCCAGACTGACGCCTCAGGTCCCTGCCCACACCACCGGTGATCATAAGACAAGGTGGTCAGGAGACCTAAATTCTAGTCTACTCATTGAGTGGCCGCAGTTAACTTGATTTAACAAATTTTACTTGATCTTTTGCTATGTGCAAGGTGCTATGTTAAGCAACATAACAAACAGTACGTAAAACAGTACATGAACAGGTTACTATCTTTGAACGGTTCACAAGTCTGGTGGGGCAATTAACATGCAGGGAAGATGTGTGGATAGATGGCAGCGCGTGATCAGAGCCATAGGGAGCAGCCTCTGGAAGAGCAGAGAGGAGAGGAAGCTCACTGTTGGCTAAATCTCAGACCCTGACTGACCAATGAGATTCCAGAACAAGTCAAGTTCCAGACTAATGGAAATCCGAAAACACTCCAAGTTCGCAGCAAGGCATTTTCTCAAGTCTTCTCCCCCAACTTAGGACCCCACCATTTCACATTTTCATTGCTTTAACAAATATCAACGGAGCACTTATGTGCTAGGTATTACGCTAGGCTCTGAGGCAATGACAATGAAATGAAACGTGGCCCTTGCCTGCATGGGCCTTGTAGTCCATAGGGAGCCGCAGGCAAATACAAGATACAGTGTGAGAAGGTTGGCATGACTCTTCTCCAGTCCATACTCTGATTTGCTTCAAAACAGAAAGAGAAATAAACGAGGGAGGAATCTCCTATGGGCAGAATCCAGAGTCACAGTTAGGAAAACATGGGTATGGACTTTTTCCAGGCTCTTGGTCCTTGCTGGAGGAGTTTGCAGAGGAGGACTGGGTAGAGATGAGATGTACAGCAAGGATGGGGATTAAAGGTCAGCAGGCAGGCCTTTGACATCGATGACAAAGTCTCGTGATGCTTTTCCCCAGACCTTGCCTCTGCACTGAGCACTGAGGTGGGAAGAGCTCTGGGGGCCAGTCCCCTGTCACTGTCTCTGTAAGGCTGCACTTACTTCCCTGTCTCCTCTGGAAATGGGAATAAGTAACAGGTGCTCGGCACCTCTTCCCAGCGCTTTGGAGGGGCAAATGAAGGAGTTTGTGAGTAGTTTATGCCAGCCATGCAAGGTTAAGCAAATCAGTGATGGTATTACCATTGTCAGCAACACCTAGGCCAGCCAAGAGGCAGCGGCATGAAGACGGGTGCCTTCCACAAGCCGCCTCCAGGGAGAAGCTGCAGTTAAGCCGTATCAGCAGCCTTTCTCTCCAAAGTCCGCACTAAGTTCTACACGGAAGCTAGGAAGATTTTCTTTTTAAACGGTGCCTGTGGTTAACAATATGCTTAACACGGTTGGGGTTGTGACAAGAAAGAGGAATAAGGTAAATTCTCTAAGCAGCCGTTTGGGATGTTTATAGAGGTACTGCCACAGTGCAGGTTTACGAAACCCCACTTAACTTTTTATAACGTAGGAAACTGCCATTTGTCTCTTCCATTTGTCATCTTTCTCCTCCCTGTGTCTCCTGGCATGGACTCGATGTCCTGCTCCCTTGTGGATTCCCATCAAGATGGGAAATACAGGCCGTCGAACAAAGCTGGCATCATTCCCAAATCTTTTTTACCCTGGAGTCCTTATGATTGAGTGGGGTAGGACGAGAGAGAGGGCAGTGCTCCGTGTTTGCTGGAGGCTGGCTATCGCCATCAGCCAGGCTCCCTCCTGGACACTGTGAGCCATTTAATTCCATCTTGCCCACTAGACCATTGGCCCAGGGAGGGCAGGCCACCACCACCTAACCAAGGGTCAGCTCAGTAAATCTTCATGAAATAGATAGAGCCCTTCAGTCAAACAACTTTCCAGGTGGGCATTATTGTCCCCAGTTTACAGATAAAACCGAGGCCTCAGGTGCTTGGGAATGTTGTTCAAGGCCAGGGAGTGTGTCGGCTTAGGGTCTGGTACTATGTCCTCTGTCTGCTGGAGAGTTTACAGTCCCTCCTGCAACCCACACTCTCTTAGAGGCCATTGATTTTATTGTTTTGGTTTTTTTTAATCATTTTCCAAAACGTTTGCATGCCATTGTGTTTGAAAATAGACTCTATTCAAATAGTATTATACCCAGGAGTAATTATGTTATAGATCTTCTGGCCCTACTTCCAGATTCTGTGTATGAATCAGTCCTAAATTCATTGGAGAACTGAAATGTGGACATAGGTCAAATACTCATTCAACCAACACGTATTAAATGTCCATTACGTGGCAGACCGGGGGCTAGAGGCGTGAGGTACAAAGATGAATAACAAATGGCTCCTGTCTTTGAAGAACTTACGGTCTAATAGCTCTAAGTGAACCATTTTTTCCTTAAAAAAAAAATATTACAAAAGTGAAACATACTGACTGCAGAATATTTGGAAAGCCCAGGTAAGAAGAAAAAGAAAAAAGGAATCACCAATGTGCAGATGTTTTATAAATCCTGAGGTCAGGGCCTATGGCTTAGCATCTCTGTAGCCACAAAATCTTACACCAGCCTCAAGAAGCAACGTTTTTTGAATGGGTGGGTGGACGGCCACCCTTCATCTCATCACCCCAAGAAGACCACTATTAACGTTTAGGAAATATTCCTAGTTTCCTTTTCTTTGACTGTGAAATGACTGGCTCGATGTCATTCTCCCACCTCACCTAAGTCAGGTGGACCAGTTTATGGCCTCCTTAGCGCCCCCTACAAGTGATGCTGGACTGCCCACCATGTGTACTGGTAGTTTAGTTAATTTTTCAACTAGAGCAACTCTTCACACTTCTCTGCCTACCATGGCCCAGGGCCTCTTCACATAGAGGCGGTTTCTAAGGTGTGGGAGAAGCAGTCGCTTTTACCAAATGCCCCATGCAGCCTCCACACCCACGCCCAGAAAAGACTCAGGGGCAGGAAGCTGGTTTATCTGAGATCAGTCCCCTTGGATGGAGGGGAACTTTCAGCAGCTTTCCTCAACAGGCTGCATGTTGATTCACCTGAGGCAGCTTCTAAAACTGCTGGTCCCAACCCCACTTCACGCCCATTAAGACAGAATTTCTAAGCATGAGGCCCAGGCACTGGGGGGTTTGTGTGTTTTTAAAGCCACCTGGGTCAAGGATTGAAAACCATTGATTTAAAAGCAGGCCAGGCAGTAGTGTGAGTGGCCTTTGGAGGCTAGTATAGGGCACCGTGATGGTCAGAGTCTTGAGACACTCAGCCCCGGGACTTGGCGTTGCAAGAGTTTTCTGCAGCCTGCTTCGTGAAAAACCTGGGCGGTAGATGCAGGCAATCGGTGTGCAGAGGGGAACTCAGAGGAGGAAATATCTTTTTCCAAAGGGCTCGTGTGGGTGCCTGTGTCAGGTAAAACCACACAGAAGCCAAGCTCACCTATGACTTGGGTAAATTGGGGAGATAAGTGTGACTGCCCCAACAGATGATTTGCAAGACACAGGAGCCTCCTAGCTTCATTATGAAGGAAAGAAGAATTTTGCAAGATGAACTGTTAGAGATAAGCCCCTGCAACGATAGGCCTCTTAGCAGAAGGGAGATGATTAGACTTAGATAATTTATTTAAATAGTCACTGAATACTTGTTATTTGTCAAGCATTGTGTGACATACAATATTTCATTTCATCTTCATGATAACGCTTTGTACTAGGTATTATTTATCACCATGTTACGGTGAAGGAAAGTGATGATAGTAAGTTTTTAAAAACGAAGATAAAATCACATTAAGCAAAAGAGGTAAGCGCCAGCCTCTCCTACTGGGAAGCCCAGGTTTTGTTCCCCCCACCCAGCTTTATGACCCAGACTGTAGGATTACAGGTAATACAAAAGATAGGAGAAAAACCAAGGTGACATCTTCTCAAGAAGGGGTAATGGCCAGTCGACTGGAAGGTCTTCCCTTCTGTAAGATCCATGGTGTCACAAAGCAGACACCGTAGTGTGCAGAGGGCTCCAGCACGGCCTCTGCCAACCAGCCACGTGACCAGATAGGTCCCTAGTGCAGCCCAAGTCTCTGTTTCCTCAACCGTGCAGCCAAAAGGGCTGTGCAGTGCTTTGCAGGTTGCCCTGTGGAGGCCTGGGCTACAGGAGCAGTTCAGTGGGGCAGGATGGACAGCTGGGGCTTCCCTCTTCCCCCTTCAACCAGACAAGCTCTGCATTTAGGTGCTGGAAGGAAACCACTGGGCTGGTTAATGTCCATGACTCTTCCAGTTTAATAGATGTCAGTCGCTCTGTTTTGGAAAATTCCCGATGCTGGGAAGAATCAGTGCCATCACGATGCTTGAGTGCATATTGAGGTGGGGGAGAATGGCACAGGGCAGGGAGGAAAAGCAGGTGAGGTGACGGAGGATAACAAGGCCAGCTGTGGCCAGCCCAGCTCTGTAGTCACAGTAAACCTGCCTGGGGCCCGGGCTGCCCAGAGGGAATGTGAACAGTCAGAGCAGATGGGAAAGTAAACCAGGCGCCCTTGTTGTTACTGCAGTAGTGAAGCAGTCACAAGCCACAGGAGCTGGGCTCCACGCTTCTCGCCCCAAACTGTACTTTCCTTTTACTCACTAGGATAGAAGTCTCCCGTTCTCTTTTAGTAGTTTAGGATTTAAGCAATTTTCTGTTTCTTTGTGTTTTTCAGATCTTAAATCCAAATTTCATCCAAGAAGGTGAGTTAAAAAGTGACAGAATTGAGTACGTGGCGATTGGCTAAATAAATTACGGCAAATCCAGCACTGAGGTAGCACCTTTAAACAACAGTGATATAGTTCACTACTTACAGACAAGGAAAATGTTTAGGATACACTGTTAGGGTGAAAAAGACCACACCTTGTAATGTGTATAATGGGATCCACTTTTTGTAAGAAAATATGTGTTTATATAAAGTCTAAAATGATATATACCAGACTGTTCACAGTAACCCCTGTGTGATGTCACCATGGAGCTTTTTCTTCTCTTTTTTAATCTCTATTTCCTAATTTAATCTAAAATAAACATTTATTACTTTTTTTATTACTTTAAAAATACTTTTTCACGGGACACAGGTGGCTCTACAGAGTTAAGCTGAAGGTTATTTGAATCGTTACACAACATGGGTGGGGAATGAGAGGGTTGTGTTATAAAATAGCTGTTTTATTCTGTCTGTTCTGAACGATGCAAATTTATATCGATGTTGATTTGACCACAGTGGCGCCAGAATTCCTCGTGCCCTTAGTGGATGTGACCTGCTTGCTTGGGGACACAGTGACACTGCAGTGCAAAGTCTGTGGGCGGCCAAAGCCCACCATCACCTGGAAGGGTCCAGACCAGAACATCCTTGACACTGACAACAGCTCAGCTACGTACACGGTCTCCTCCTGGTAAGCTAACGCCCCCACGTCAGCAACCCCAGCACCTGGGTGCAGTACCCGGAGGCTAAGTCCGGCATGTAGCTCCTGTTCTGGTTACTTGGTCTCAAGAGAAGAGCTGCCCTGGAGCCTATTCTAGCCCAGAAACTTTGTGCCCCTCGGAATCCTGTGAAACAGTGGTATACTCAATTCCTTCATTAACTAAAGAACAATTTTCTTAGAAGAAACAAAAATGACTTACTCCAAAGTGTGCAATAGAAAACAGAAAATCCAGCCACAAGCATGCTTCTCACAAAGACTATTTAACAAATTTGGTTGGCGGCCTCCCAATTATTCTGTTAATATTTACTGCGGCTAATTAAGAACTTTCTTGCACAGTACTGCTTACAGAGGAAAGCCGTAGCAAGCCCTAGATGCTTAAGAAACATTTATGGAAGAAACAGCTAGGATCAAGACACTTCATCCTTTAACTTAATGTTTTTGCATGTGAAATGGGGTTCCCAGCAGAGACTCCCTGGCCAGGTCCTGAAGTATCAGTGGACCCAGGGAGCTTAGCTTGAGAGTCAGTGCATGGTGAAGCTCACGAAGATCACCAGGTTCTGTGGCGACCAGTGGGGAGGGAGTAGGGCTGACTGTGACCTCTGCATTTAACCCTTTCAGAGCAGTTCTTCCGCTTGATGTCCTGGACCCCAGGCTGGGACTACTGGGAAAGTTATTTAGTAGAGGAATTTGCCTTTGCTTAAGTCACTTAATTATCTTGAGGGTCCCACATGTAGAATGTGAAATACTTGAACATTTCATTCTCTTTCCATTTTCTTGTACCACTTGTTATTGATTGTGGACTGAAAATGTTTTGGGACCAAGTTGCTAGGTGGCAATGACACTAGTAATATTGGGGACCAGTATTTGCATAGGACTTTATATATTTCAAACCACGTTCTGATTCTTATCCCATTTTACTCCTCTACTAAGCCTCATTTACAAACAACTTGAGAGATGGGCATGGCAAGAATTTTCTTCCTCTGTATGGCATTGGGGAGATGGAGAGGCAAGGTTCTCACCCAAGTGTATAAGAAGGTAACAGAACAGGGACTAGACCTTGGTCCTAAGGACTCAGCTCAGCACCCCTTATACTTTTATAGTCACTTGTCTCATTACTGGAGTCTGAAGGGCATACTTTTCGTGTCCCTAGTGATTCCGGGGAAATCACCCTCAAAATCTGCAATCTGATGCCCCAAGACAGCGGTATTTATACCTGCGTAGCAGCAAACGACCACGGCACCACGTCAACGTCTGCTACCGTTAAAGTGCAAGGTACAGTCTCTTGGATAGTCAAACCTTTTTTGTGCTTTCTTTTTAATATTCATTTTCTAATTCTGGTAAAATACACATAACATAAAATTTGCCATCTTAACCAATTTCAGGGGTACAGTTCAGTAGTGTCAAGTACATTCACACTGTTGTGTAATCCATCTCTGGAACTCTTTTCATCTTGCAAAGCTGAAACTCTGCACCCGTTAAACAGCGACTCCCCATTCTTCCCCAACCCCGGCTCCTGGCAGCCACCATTCTACTTTCTGTCTCTATGAATTTGTGTTAGCCAGACATTTTAACTGGACATTACAAGGGACCCCTGAGACCTGGGAAAGAAGAGGTACATTGTGAAAGTTCCAAAGCAAAGTTCCAGCAAATGGGAACAGAATGAATCTTTGATAAGAGCTGGCCGGGCCCTACCGTACACCTCCTAAAGCCTAGTTCTCTGACCAAGCTTTCTCTCCAGGGTGCAGCATTTAGTCCGAAGGAAGAACTTCTGACAGCAAGGTACATCTCCCAGCTCTCTCTCGGGCCTAGGGAAAGGTGTGCCACTCGGTGGAGAAGGTCATAGGAAACATTTGAGACACAGGTTAGGTGTGTCAGCCTTGGTGTAAAATACCAAGTTCTGCAGAAGTAGCATTTGACCCTAATTTCTGTCCCTGTAGGTGTTCCAGCGGCCCCTAACCGCCCCATTGCCCAGGAGAGAAGCTGCACCTCTGTGATTCTCCGCTGGCTGCCCCCATCCAGCACGGGAAACTGCACTATTTCTGGTTACACTGTGGAGTACAGAGAGGAAGGTGCGCCGTCTCCCCCTGCTCTTCTTCTTCTATCTTCTCTTTCTCTTAAGGAGGGCCTTCAGAGTCATAAAACTATTTGCCTCTAAGCCTTTCATCAGCTATTCCTTCCAACTATTGTCTTCCAACTCAGCACAAAGGCCTCAGTGCCGGGCTACAGCCACCTTTGATCTCAAAACACCCAGCAGGGATTTTTGCCAGAATAATGACTCACGGCAGGTTGCAAAGCACCTTCACGTGCACTTCTCTGCTTAACCAGCCCGATCACTCAGACAGGGACCATCGGGCCTGTTTTACAGATGATGAGGTTAAAGCTTAAAGAAAGTTAAGAAACACAAGGCTGGGGTTCGTAAGAGGCAGAGCTGGCCCGAGAACCCAGGTCTCTAGTTTGCTAATCTGTGATCTTTCTCCCAGAGAAGTAACTAGGGTGGCAAAAGCAGAGGTCTACCCCACCTCCGCCCGCCAACTTTACCCCCAGACAAACTTTAGAGACCCCTATAAATATATATATATGATGACTTTTCACATTGTTCAGTTTTTAAATTTGTTACATTTACGTGCTAAGAGTGCATACATTTCCTTAGAAACAACTATCATCCAGAAGAATTAGTTGAAATGAGAAGCTGCCAGGTAGCTCTAATTGTTAAAGCAAAACACCTCTCTGAGCCGTGTGACGAGTCACACACCTGAATTGAAAGCAACCGCTGGCACCTGGAACCAGAATCCTCCGTTTTACTCTCTGTTACGCCTCTTATTTTAACCCTTCTTTCTTCTCTTAAACAGGCCCTCTGCAGTTATAAAGCTGTTTACGTTTGCCTCTTTCTTTAGCTGTTCACTGTGTCTCTCAACGCAGCACAAAGGTATCGATCGATGCTGAGCTGAGAGACGTCTCTCTCCAAGCCTGTATTTCCCTTAGCATTATTCAGGTCGTAGTTTATAAGATGAACTAAGTTCTCTTGGGAAAGTTATTTAATCATTCTGAGCCCTGGTTTCTTTATCTGTAAAGTGAGATTAATCCTCCCAACCTCATAGGATTTCTGAGGATTTAAGTGAGAAGGTTAAATGAGAGAATTATGGGAAGACTCCTTCCGCAGTATTTTACATGTACCTACTGCTCCCTACATGTTCCTTTCTGTTTCAGTTTCCAAACGCATATTTTCTCTCACTTTGTTATTAATTCACAATATACTTTTCTGGCCTTGTTAAAAATGTGCCGTGTGTGCTTCTGTAAATTCTGCATGCTCTATGTCTTTTCACTCTCCCATGTGCCCATTTGAAAATGAACAGACTCTACAGGCCAGCTGCTTGTACCGCTCTCATGACGTGTTCAGTCTTTTAGGAAATTGAACCCAAACCTGCCACAGTTAGCCCACAGGCTCTCAAGGCCCGAGGCAGTGACCACAACTGTCCCTTGAATGGAATGTGTCACTTTTCCTTTCTTTGTTCGCTAAAGGTCTTTGAAACAATGTGCCTCTGGCCTTTCCTCTTTCCTTCTCGGAAACTGTGCCCTAGGTTCCCAGGCCTGGCAGCAGTCGGTAGCGTCGACCTTGGACACTTACCTTGTCATTGAGGACCTCAGTCCTGGGAGTCCTTATCAGTTCAGAGTCAGTGCCAGTAACCCCTGGGGGATCAGCCTTCCCAGCGAGCCCTCAGAGTTCGTGCGACTTCCAGAATACGGTGAGTCCCAGCCATGCCCAGTACCCCAGGCGATAGAGACAAGACACCTGGCCGACTGTCACATACTCACTGGCACTGGCTGCCCACTGGCATGTCACTGCCCACTGGCAGTGTCAATAGGCCACGGAGCTAGAGGTCACCTGGATTTGCTTGTCGGCTTCTGCCAAGTAGCATTTCAGAGGCCTCACGAAGGGTGTTTCCGTAAAGTACAGGGCTCAAGTTAGAGCTGCCACCCATGTCTACCCTGGGCCTGCCAGGTTCCTGGGCACCTGTGTGCGTCTCCAGGGACCAAGAGGGGTAGGCAGGGGCCGTGAGTCGCATGGGTGCTACCAACCCTCTTCTGAGACGGGAACACTGAGCCACCTCTTGCCTGGAAACCCCTGAGGCAAAATGAGTACTCAATAGTTTCTCCACCCCCAACCCTCCCACAATGTCTTGTTTCAACATGGATATGTTTTTACGTGGATGTGTTGAACAACTAAGATACGCATTTAACTAGCTGCACATGAGTATTTTACAAACGTGGTTCTTATTTTGCTCCCCTATTCATTAGCTCATCAAGCCACCTTGGTCCCTGGGACATTTTGTAAGAGGAAACTTGTTAACCTAAAGAAAGCTCCAAATAGCAAGGTTTGGGGCAGGGCAGGGCAGTGGGCTGTGTACATTGGGGCAGGGAGAGGAGGTCACTGTAGTTAAAAGACAGTGAACCTGTGTCTTGGGGTTAAGGGCATCCTGGAGTCTCAAGAGGAGCTGTGGACCCTCTAGGGCCCCGGGCTGCAGCCCCGCCCCCGTGGTTAGCTCCGGAAATGCTCCCCAGGCCTCTCCCCACTGCCAGCCGGGTTCAGCTCTGCTCCCAGGGGCCTGTGACTCACTGGGAAACCTTGGCCCCAGTTCTCTATTTCCTGAGAACTCAATATGGGTAAGCCATGTCCAGGCTCAGCCCGGCTGTGCTCTGGGCAGCCTGAGGTGACCGGGGTCAAAAGAGACGTGCTGCAGGCTTGACTACTCTTCTCCCAGGCCACTGCCTAAATCCCGCCCAGGGATGACCGCTGCTTTTTGTGAGCCTTGCTCCCCAGCAGTCAACACAGATAGATATTTGTGTGCGTGCTTGTGTGTGTGTGTGTGTGTGTGTGTGTGTGTGTGTGTGTGTGTGTGTAAATCATTGCCAGGGAATTAATGCATCATACAAGGTAATACCACCGAAGATTTGGGGTTAGGCTAAATCACTCAATACACCAGATAAGCTCATTCATGCTGAGAACAAAGGAGTGAGAAAGCAGTTTTTAGAATGTTTGGAGCACTTTTGTTTCCTTTTCCCCTTGGCCGTATAACTCTTCCCCTTTCCTCTCTGCTGCAACCTCCCTGCAGCCCTGATTCTCACTGGCTTTTCTAGGCCTTTCAAAGTGTTTTTCTTTCTCCCTTTTAATTTTTTCTAGCAGACTTCTATTTGACAACATCCGGAAGTTACATCTCTGATTGTTCGGAGTTTTCCCTTCGTTTATGGAGATGGTACAGGGAGTCTGACTCTGTCATGTCAGTTTCCCCTTGGATAATATTTTTTTAAGATAACATTTCAGAGAATTGTGGCTTTTTCCCACTGAGTTAGATTCCATATTTAGTCATGAGAATTGCTTTGGGGGTGATGCTGGAGCTTTTCTGTTAACCTTTTCGTTATTCTTATATGGCTTTCTCAATATTATAAATGGATTCTTTCTCTTCCAAAGATGCTGCGGCTGATGGTACCACCATTTCTTGGAAGGAAAATTTTGATTCAGCTTATACGGAGCTGAATGAAATTGGAAGGTAATAACCCAGTTTTCTGTTCCTTTATTCATGAACACTTAAAAACATCACATGATAATAACGACTTCTTGTTTTGTGTTTCTTTCACTAAGGGCATTTTCTCTATACTAAGAAAAAACTAGAGTATTTATGTGTATTTTCTATGGTTCCTTTTCTAACTGCTTACATTAAAGTTCTCAGCCTTTCTACTTTTCTAATATAAGAATTTAAGGCTCAGTCATTTCTTCAAAGTACAGTTTTAGCTAAATCCTCAGTTCTGATGTGTGGCATTTTCATTATTCAGTTCTAGGTATTTTTCCTTCAACTATGATTCTTTTCTTTGACCCAACTGTAGAACTGTTTTAAAATTTCCAAATGTATGAGATTTTTAAAAATTGTCTTCTTGTTACTGATTTCTAATTTAATTGCTTTGTGGTTGGAGAATTTGGTCTACATGATACTGATTCCTTGATTTTTGTTGGGACTTGCTTTGTGAGTACTATATGGTCAATTTTCATAAGAAGTTCCATGTGTTCTTCAGAAGAATACATAAGCACTAATTGTTGGATACAGGTCTCTCTCTCTCTCTTTTGGTTAGAAAAATGTGTCCTCGAAAATGAAGAAGGATAGAAATGTGACTTTTAACAGAATAGTGAAAAATAATGTATCACCTGTCTCACAAAATCGTTGATGGGAAGGTTTTACATGCCTGTGATGTATTGGTCTCCAGGAGGTCTAGGTGAGAGAATGTGGGTAGATCTTACAAGTCACCCACCCTCCTGTGATGTGTAAATAAAAGAGCACTCACTAGCAACGGGCCATTAGCGTCCTCTCCATCTCTGATTGACGGCTCTCAATGAACGGTAAAATTTCCTACGTGGTTGTGACAGAGGTTGTGGAGAGAGCAAATATGTTCGTTATTCCCATTTCTTAGGCAGGAGTAACAATGTAATTCACTGCCTTTTGTTACAGCTCCTTTCATCAAAAACCAGCTTTAGCTCTACTTTCCTATCTTCTTTGTGTAGCCAAACAGAAAAGATAAAGCCAGTGGAAATTGACATGGTGATGATGATGAAGCTTTCTGAGTAATATAGTATTCTGGATACCATGCAGATAGTATACAAAAGCTATTTAAGCTAATCCTTACACCATGAGGTAGTGTTTGAGTAGATTTCCGGTAAAGGAAACTCAGGTTCAGGAGGTCAAGTAACTTTCTCAAAATCCCATAACTAGTACGTGTAGAACCAGGATTCAAACCCTGGGCCACCTGCCTTTAAGCCTGTGCTAGTTTTACTAATATATGTTGTTTCTCATCATAGCAATTTTTGTCAAAAATAAGTTCTAGTAGTTGAAATCTAGTTTTCTCCATGATATTAAAGTTTGTGAAGCTACATATGACCCCAATAATAAGCAAATCAAATCCCCATCTGGTTCTAAATGAAATTGGTTCCACCACCTGGATGTACTGGTTAATTCCTCCCCAAGGCCTGTATTTGCTGTTGATAGCCATAGGCTAAGGACTGTTTTACATAGAAGAAATGGACGTTTTGATATTTCTTAAGGGGAAATCAATTTTCTGATCTGTTCCAAGCAATTGATTTTTTTTTAAATTTCATCTCCAATAACCTGAAGCTTTCCCTCTCTCCCAAGTAGTATCGTCTTCATCTTTTTAGAAGATCCTTTAAAATGCTATATATTAACAGAATGGAAATAAAACATATAGATACTTACATGAGATACATAAAAGATATCTGTGCCAGGGCCATGTAAGTGAGTCAGCTTTCTCCATCACACCTAAACCTAAAATTCTAGATCTATATGACTATCTTGTTAAAAATAGCTCTCCAGTAATTAAGTATTATAAAAAACAAGAAAGAAATAGCTTCACTCCTATAGCCCATCCATAGAAGCAAAGAGCACCTAAGCATGCCATACTTAACCAGAAATAAACTATATAGGCACCATTGCAGCTTAAAGAAGCCAAAGACTTATCCCTTGGGAATGCTACCTGGTTACCTGTACAGGATCCCAAAAGGTAGCGGTACCAGGCCTCCAGGTAAGGATGGCAGGTTGAACACAGGCATCCGTTTTCATTCCCTCCTGAGACTTCACTGAATCTACAGTAAAGGATTTTTTTTAAGCAGGCACGTAAGGATGAGGACATTGGAAGAAGAGACAGCAAGTATTAGAAGCAGAAAAGGAGGTGAAAGTGGCAAATGACTGAGAGACCTGAGAAACTCAGTCCAAGTCAGTTATGGGGTCAAGCGAGAGCCAGTGCAAGTTTTGCAGCAGAATTCCCGGAAGGCTCAGGTGTTGGAAGCCTCCAGTACCTCTGGAAATATGTGTAATGAAGATGCTAAAATTGGAAGGGTTGTCTGAACCTTGTGTGAGAAGAAATTGTGGCTCCAGACCTCCTCCCCAGCTTCAGGTAGCTGTGTGATTGTCCTTCCCGATCAAGGAAAAGACTGAAGATTTGTCCCCTGGAAAGGGTGAAACAGAGTGCCTCTGTTCTCAGGGACACCAGCCCCACTGAGGGCAATGGAACCATACTCCAAACAGGGCCACTGTGAGAATAGATAAATGCTAGATTCTGAGGACCCCTGCTGTCCTACCCACCAGACCTCCAGAGGTGGACAGCCAGGGCCTCACCTTCCAGACAGAAAGTAGGAGGGTCTTTCTCTGGAGAATCTGACCAGCTCAAGAGGAAAGACTTAAAGATACTGACTCTGGAGTTTCCCCTGACAAAACAGTCCATTCAGATCACCCTACAGTGAAGGTCGAGTTGACAGGCTCCACCCACACACACAGAGCTTCCAAACAGCTTTTTAGTCCCCAGCTTTTAAAATGAGCCAACTTCTGATGCTGGCCAAGATGGAGTAAGCCCATTGTAGCCTTTCTCTCCCACTGGCTACAACCAGAATCCACGGATGAAATACAGATAGCAGCTACCTGAGCATTCTGAAAAGTAACAGATTGGGGAGTGAAGTTAACACCTGAAAAAAGACAAGGACAGTGGCACTGAGTTTTCTGGGTTATTATGTTCTGAGGGGTTTTTTGTGTTTTGTTTTTCTCCTGATCTCTTAGCTTTAACCCAAGGGTGGGCTAAATCAGTGAACTGTGCAGCAGGCACAGAGAGCAAAGTCTCCAAGAGAAATCCATCTTTATGGCCAAAAGACAGGAAGAGAGCAGGGAGATTCCTATTTTTTCCCCTTTCTTCTTTCTCTTTTTTTTTTTTTTTTTTGCGGTACGCGGGCCTCTCACTGCTGTGGCCTCTCCCGTTGCGGAGCACAGGCTCCAGACGCACAGGCTCAGTGGCCATGGCTCACGGGCCCAGCCGCTCCGCGGCATGTGGGATCTTCCCGGACCGGGGCACAAACCCGTGTCCCCTGCATCGGCAGGCGGACTCTCAACCACTGCGCCACCGGGGAAGCCCCTCTCTTACTCTTTTACCCACAAGGGCATTCATGTGGAAGTGTATGAGGATGCCAGAGGCTAAAACTCTTGACAGAATCCCATGTTTCTGGCCAGCGGAACTACAGAAAGTGTCCATTTGAGCTAAAGAATGTGGGAGAAATCTCAGTGAGGAGAGAGCTAAATATTTTTATAAGAATCATATGCAAAGGATTAGGAATAATAATGCTTTGAACATTAACAGTTAACATCATCAATCACACTAGAAGTTAGAAGGTAATAGAATAATTCCTTCAAATTTTGTTTCAACCTAGAATTATACCCAGAGAAACTAACAATCAAATATAAATGTAGAATAAGCATGTTTTAGATATGCAAATCTCAAACAACTTATTTCCCATGCACTCTTTTTCAGAAAAGACTGAAGAATGCATTTTACCACAAAAAGGAAAAATAGTCATAGTTTACTAGAGGTTTAACTGTGACCAACACTGACATAGTTGCAATAATGGAAACACTGAATATTGATTACAATATAATTCTCTTGGGGGGACAGGGGATGGGAAAAGTGGTTATGTGATGGGGACAAAGGAAGGAAAGAGACCAAAATCTCATCTTCTATAGTGGGATGTCAACAGATAATAACTAAAACTGAAAAGTCAAGAAATAGCCATACAAAATATACTATATTTAGAGTCATGGAAGTAAATACCTAAATAATCAGCAAAATACACTGAAGTGATATATTAAACTACCTCTAGAGGAAGAAAAATGGGGACGGGTGGAGGATGAGGCACTATTGTTTTTAATAAGAAACTTTGTTAAAGCTAATTGACTTTTCAAACCATGGGGATGCATAACTTTGATACACACAAAATATATTTTAAAAATTAAGATAGCAAAAGCAATTATACCCCAATAAAGATGTTAAAAAAAAAAAATTAAGATAGCAGTACCTTGACATAACCACTAATTCAGGAGATCTCTCCTCAGCAATCAATTGTTTTCCTGTATCCAAAGTCCTCTGGAAGGAGGTGACCTATAATAAACAAACAAGAGAGGGCGCTGTTAAAACGCAGAATGGTAGTTTATTAATGGATGATGTAAAACAGAGCTGCCAGTTTGACCAAATACTTGTTCACTAGGCCAAGAATGATGTCTGACATGTAATAGGCATTTGATTAATATTTGTCTAATACTTGCTTTATTAATTAGGGCTTTCTCTTCTTTGGGGAAAATCTATAGTAAAAAAAGAATTATTATTATCAGGAAGTTGCTTGGTGAACACAGAGCCAGGTCAAGGAGTCTGTTGGA
The DNA here is from genome assembly GCF_949987515.2 of Delphinus delphis. Taxonomy (NCBI): domain Eukaryota; kingdom Metazoa; phylum Chordata; class Mammalia; order Artiodactyla; family Delphinidae; genus Delphinus; species Delphinus delphis. The sequence goes on from NC_082686.1 coordinate 69,843,832, forward strand.
CAATCTTAGTAGTGGCCATGGTGTCTGATGCATTCGTTTCTGCTAGAGGAGTGGACTGCCCTTTGGACTGCTCATTCCTCTGCTCTTGGGTTAGGGCACCTCATGAACAGGCTTTGGATGATGCTGCCTTATCACCTCTTTGACCCTCCCTCTCTCTGCTTCCATTGCTGACCAGTTTCTCCATCTATCTCACTCTCTTACTACCTTCCATAGGCCTGCAGGTGAGTCTGGGAACCATTCTGTCTATTTCAGCTACAGTTAATTTTGTTAGATATAAAAATGGCATGGTGGTTATATATTTTCAAATGTCCTTGTCAACTACAGATGCAAACCAAGTATTTATGCAAGAAATAACATGCACTTAAAACACTCCAGATGGGGCTTCCCTGGTGACGCAGTGGTTGAGAGTCCGCCTGCCGATGCAGGGGACACGGGTTCGTGCCCCGGTCCGGGAAGATCCCACGTGCCGCGGAGCGGCTGGGCCCGTGAGCCATGGCTGCTGGGCCTGCGCGTCCGGAGCCTGTGCTCCACAACGGGAGAGGCCACAGCAGTGAGAGGCCCGCGTACCGCAAAAAAAAAAAAAAAAAAAACTCCAGAAAAAAAGGGCAGGAGGTGGGAAAAGAATAGATGAAAGGTTGGCAAAGCGTTGATAATTGTTGAAGCTGGCTGCTGGGTACACAGAAGATCTGTTCTACTATTCTCTCTACTTTTGTGTATATTGGAAATTTTCTGTAACAGAAGGATCATAAATATAAAATAAAATGAAAAAATTGCCTCTTTAGAAAATGTTTTGAAATTACCGTAAAGCAGAATTCCTCCTTCTTTAACATTGTCACTGTTATATATTATAGAAATATATTCTGTTCAGAAAAGAAAACTGAACCTGTGGTTGATGTTCAAAATGACAGAAAAATATAATGACTAAAAATATTGTTTAGTTTTTTGCATCTCAAAGAACCCTAAAATGCTAAGAAAGGAAAGATGGCTTTTCTGAATGATAACATTATAATTAAAAGTACAGAAAAGTCGATTCCTAATAAAATGTTACTGTCTAATCACTTTGGATAAAACTTCTCATATCCTTCAATAAAATGATACCTAGTTGATTGAGGAATCTTGGCAAAACACTTTCTTCCTTTTGTTTTCCAGAGGCCGGTTCTCCATAGTAAAGAAGTGCATTCACAAAGCTACTCGCAAAGATGTCGCTGTGAAATTTGTTAGCAAAAAAATGAAGAAAAAAGAGCAGGCTGCCCACGAGGCTGCCCTACTTCAGCACCTGCAGCATCCCCAATACATCACTCTCCATGACACCTATGAGTCCCCCACTTCCTACATCCTGATTTTGGAACTGTAAGTATAGGCGTCATCTCTCGAAGGTGGTCCCGAGCTATTGGGGTTATTTCTTGCCCACAATTAATGGAAATGGCAGTTACATTTCATACTATGTCTTCTAGTTTACAGAGTGTTTTATGTAACATGCACTCTCCCCTCCACTGTATAAAAACGTTATTCCCATTTTATAGATCAGAAAGTCAAGGATAAGGAAGATCATTAAAAGTAGCTCCTTAGGGCTTCCCTGGTGGTGCAGTGGTAGAAAGTCCACCTGCTGATGCAGGGGACACGGGTTCGTGCCCCGGTCCGGGAAGATCCCACATGCCGTGGAGCGGCTGGGCCCGTGAGCCATGGCCGCTGAGCCTGCGCGTCCGGAGCCTGTGCTCCGCAATGGGAGAGGCCACAATAGTGAGAGGCCCACGTACGGCAAAAAAAAAAAAGTACCTCCTTAAAACTATGAAATGGAGAAGCTGGGACTTGAACCCACATCTCTCTCACTCCAGTTTTCATCTTCTTTCTCTTATGGACTCTTGGGCTGGGCAGGAGTTTAGGAAAAGCTTATGGACAATGGGCTTATTGACAGGGGTGGAGTTGAATTAAAGAGAGGAGTTTGTGCATCTATCTACTGCCATAGCATCCCCAATCTGCCACCCAAGAAATTCCTTTAAGGGCAGAATCTTACCCTCAAAACCTTCCACTCGGGCTTCCCTGGTGGCGCAGTGGTTGAGAGTCCGCCTGCCAATGCAGGGGACGCGGGTTCGTGCCTCGGTCCGGGAGGATCCCACGTGCCGCGGAGCGGCTAGGCCCGTGAGCCATGGCCGCTGAGCCTGCGCGTCCGGAGCCTGTGCTCCACAGCAGGAGAGGCCACGGCAGTGAGAGGCCCGCATACCAAAAAAAAAAAAAAAAAAACCTTCCACTCATTCCAGATTTTCTAGGGACTCAGGCAGCCATATACTTGGGGCTACGTACTGGGCCCCGGAATAGACCAATAAGGTCACATCCTTCCCACTTCTTCCCCAGGCTAAGAACAGAGATCGTGCTCTGTGGTTTAGGGAGATCTTACAGAGACTAAAGAGAACAATCTTTTCAGAAGTATGGAGCCCTCGTAGAAATGTTGTCTGATTGGTGCTGATGAGGCCCTGCGCCTGGAGAGGAGATAGACATTTACACCGAAGACCAGTGCTGTGTCTGGCTCCACATGAACCTACGTTCCGTAGAGAAGCACCTCTGTTTACACCTTTCAACTGTCATTTTAGTCTTGCTCTTGTGTGCTTGTTAGTCTAGGTGTGTTGGGGGGGGGGGCGGAGGGAGGGGTTCGAAGCAGTAACTTTCTGTAAATTTATTTATGATGAAAAAAAGAAAGCCAAAATGCAAACATCTTAGGCTACATTTTTTAACTGGTTGAAAAGAAACAAGAGGAGACAAAACCATCACTGTTAGTAATTGTAATCCTTTTGTGATACTTAACTTTCTATAGCTGTGTAGTAGCTGGTAAGTTGTCACTTTGTTTTTCTTTTTTTTCAATTGATAAAAATAAGTTTAATTTATATGCACATTAACCACTTATTCTGACCTCATGCTTTACTATTTAGTCCAGTTCTTTTTTTTTTTTTAATTTTTATTGGAGTATAGTGAAGATTGTCACTTTGGATTTCATAAATACATTTACAAACAGCCTTTCAGAGCCTAACCTGTTTGTTAAGAGCTTCCTAACTCAAAAGGTACATTCTGTTGACAGTGAACTATGTTTGTTTACAAGTGACAACATGTTGTACTTGAGTTCCAATAAAAAGTATTGTCACCTGTGTATCAACCAAGGTGGTACAGCAGACCCAGAACCTTTGCCTCTTCAGACTTGTCAATCACCATTCTGAGGGAAGGTGTTGACTACCAGGCTGCCACAGAGTTATGGAAAGAAGCTGTTCTTGGCATGGAGAACCTGGGCTCTAATTCCAGCTCTGTGATTTGGGGCAGTGTACTTAGTTTCCTGGGCCTCAGGGTCCTTATCTGTGGATTCTGAAGATGTTTCCACTTCTCAGAGATGTTGCAGGGATTAACTGAGATGAATATTGCATTTACTATGTGCCACCCACTGTGTAGACCTGGGCCTGGGTGGCAGGAACAAAGATGAAATGTTATATTTCTTTTTTTTTTTTTTCTTTTTTTTGGCGGTACGTGGGCCTCTCACTGTTGTGGCCTCTCCCGTTGCGGAGCACAGGCTCCGGACGCGCAGGCTCAGCGGCCATGGCTCACGGGCCCAGCCGCTCCGCGGCATGTGGGATCTTCCCGGACCGGGGCACGAACCTGTGTCTCCTGCATCGGCAGGCGGACTCTCAACCACTGCGGCACCAGGGAAGCCCTAAATGTTATATTTCTTGCCCTTGAGGAGTTAGAAGTCTAATGAGAAAGTCCATAGGTAAATGAATGATTTCAGCATAGCCTGGTAAATGCATATTTTGGAGAGAGTTGTGTGAGAACATAGAGAGGGGCTTGGCTGGACTTGAGGTTCAGGGAAGATTTGTGGAGAGGCAGTACCTGAGCTAAACCCTGGTTATGCCATGACTCTGGGTACCCCTTTGGTGGCCATCTAAATTGCTGGTAGAGCTTTTCTCTACCAGGCAACCGAGGTTCTGATTCCCTAGTCTAGGGAGGGACCTGGGCATCTGCATTATCTAAGCGCTCTAAGGATGAACGTGGTGGCTGAGACTTTCTGGTCTCGGAGTAGAGCTACTGTTAACTTCTCCCTAAAACGCTCTAAGAAGTTCAGGGGGCTGCATCTAACAAGCCCAGTCCTACTCCACTCCATGCTCACCACCCCTGTCCCACCCTGGCAGGGTCAGGGGAAGGCAAAGGAGGCCTTCATGGGACCTAGCCTTTAATCCGGTCAAGGAAAGTGGGAGAAGAGAACAAGTTTGTGGGAAGGAATAAGCTAGAGAGGAGAATGGAAACTTGGCAGGGGGATGTCAGCTGTGTTCAAAAGCAGTTTCTGATTCTGGCTCAGGCTCCTCTGCCTGGGCCTTTCCTGGGGATGGGCCTCTATGGCCCAATGCATATTAGAGACCAGCTGCCTGACATCTGGTCACTCCCTGCTAAAGAGGGCCCAGAGCACCTGAAAATAGTTGCCATTTATTGCACACTTACTATTGCTACCAATTATGCTTAAATGCCTCATTGTCTCACTTGATCCTTGGACAATCCTCATAATGAAACAGCTATTATTATTGTTGTTGTTGTTACTCTAAAGATGAAGAAACCAAAACACAGAGAGTTTAAATGACTTGCTCCAAGCCGCCAACCTGTTAGTGGCAGAACCAGGATTTGAATCCAGGTCTGGCTGGCCCCTTGTACCAGGCTTTCAGATATAGTTTTTAAGGTTGGAAAGTTGCCCAAGAGGGATGGGATTCAAAAGGGGGTCAAGAATGCCAAGATCAGGGCTTCCCTGGTGGCACAGTGGTTGAGAGTCCGCCTGCCGATGCAGGGGACACGGGTTCGTGCCCCGGTCCGGGAAGATCCCACGTGCCACGGAGCGGCTGGGCCCGTGAGCCATGGCCGCTGAGCCTGCGCGTCCGGAGCCTGTGCTCCGCAACGGGAGAGGCCACAACAGTGAGAGACCCGCGTACCGCAAAAAAAAAAAAAAAAAAAAAAAAAAAAGAAAGAATGTCAAGATCAAACTTTGCCTAGTTTCTGTTTTTCCCCAACTAAAAATTGACAAGTAAAAGCTATTTGCAAGACATATATGAGGTTCCTTGAAGCCACCAGATTCCAGTTATTCAGACAATTGCAAGATCTCTCTCTCCCTCCTTTCTCTATTTTGCAATCTAATCTCTCTTAAAGGGGTGTCAGACCTTTTTCCTTGTGAGCAGTTTCAAAAGTTAATGAAACATAATGTGTCTTAAGGTTATACAGATTTCTTCCCTGAAACATGCATGTATCTCTCTATCTATCTATCTTTTTAATATAAGTTCTGAACATTGTACTAACTTTGGGCTCTAACTAAAATATGCATGTGTTGCAACATTGATCTTCATTTATAATAGGGAGTAGGAGAAATGTTAGCAAACTTACAGATTTGTGTGTGTGTTATTTTTCTGTTTTCTTTATAAACGTATTTCCTTTGCCTTTTCCTCCCTATTTTCAGGATGGATGACGGCCGACTCTTAGACTACCTTATGAATCATGATGAGCTGATGGAAGAAAAAGTAGCTTTCTACATACGAGACATCATGGAAGCCCTGCAGTACCTTCACAACTGCAGGGTTGCACATTTGGACATAAAGGTAATAAGAAGTAGCAACCCTAGCAGGGAAATGGTTAAGTCTAACCTGCCAGTCATTACCCTTGAGGGAGGTAAATTCTCATTTTATTTACTTACATTCGAATCCCTGTGAATATTAAACACAAAATGGGTTGTCACAATTTAAGTGTGTTATTCGTGAATTAGTGAGAACACTCCAGAGTCACGTGACACCTGGGGTTAGAGAAGGGAGGGAGGCTTTAACCACCTTGTCTAACTTTATAGAAGGAATCCACTAAATGTCACCATCTTTTTGAAAAAGAAGCCCCTGTTCTCCAAAATAAATAATTTATCCTTTTCTTGATTTAGTGCAGAAGTAAGGGCTAGTTAAGAAGACATGATTTCCAATGTCAAACAACTTCCCTAAAGTACTATTTAACCTCAGCGTTTAGTTCAGTTTGAACATAGGGAATGTCCCATATACTACAGGCTTTATCAAAGAATGGCAGAACCGTGTCTGAATGGATGGAGTCCTACTGGTAGTCAAAACAGAGAGCTGAACTTGCCTTCTCTTATCCCCACCTCCTTGGATCTCCGCAGCCCGAAAACCTGCTCATTGACCTTCGGATTCCAGTGCCTCGCGTGAAGCTCATTGACTTAGAGGATGCTGTCCAGATCTCAGGTCACTTCCACATCCACCACCTGCTTGGGAACCCTGAGTTTGCTGCCCCAGAGGTGATCCAAGGCATCCCTGTGTCCCTGGGCACTGATATCTGGAGCATCGGGGTTTTGACATATGTCATGCTGAGCGGGGTCTCCCCTTTCTTGGATGAGAGCAAGGAGGAGACATGTATCAACGTATGCAGGGTGGATTTTAGCTTCCCCCATGAGTACTTCTGTGGCGTGAGCAATGCTGCCAGAGATTTCATCAATGTGATCCTACAGGAAGACTTTCGGAGGCGGCCCACGGCAGCCACCTGCCTGCAGCACCCATGGCTGCAGCCCCACAATGGCAGCTACTCCAAAATCCCCCTGGACACCTCCCGCCTGGCGTGCTTCATAGAGCGCCGCAAGCACCAGAACGACGTTCGGCCTATTCCCAACGTCAAGAGCTACATTGTCAACCGGGTAAACCAAGGGACGTAGCCGTCTCCCAGCCCTCGAGGTTTCACATGGAAGTGCAGTGTGAACCAAAGCAAGACTGAATGTGTCTGTAAATAATTCTGTTCATGATTTCACTCCACGCGGTTTTCTGGATGGAGAGATGTACCTCTTAAACCTCCTCAGTGGTTTTTCAGGGTCTGAGCAGCAGTCAAATCACCCTAAATCCAGGGACTTTTCAGAAGGTCATCCAGAAGGGATACAGATGCAAAGAGTCACGGAAAGTATTCAAAAGAGAGGCAAAGATAAGAAGAATAGCAGCTGTTATGAAATTTTAATTGCGTGTTCCAAAATGAGTGGTTAACTGGGCAAAACTTCGGCTCACTGAAGTGAGTATAAAACGTTTCCGCCTTGGCTGAAATTTTAAGCAAAAAGTTCTATTTAACAGAGATGTCATGTATGTCAACTATACTGGATTAGATTACTTAGATATAGTTTCTTAATAGGATACATGTACACATACAGTAAAATATATCGCATTCAGCTTTCAGAGTTTTATAATATAGAGATATATATGAAATCAATCGTAAGTAACTTTGAGTACTCCAGGTAAGACAGTGACTTGTTTACTGAAGCATTACATTGTTTTGACTAAGCACAATTAGATGACAGGTTTTTTAGAGCATTTTATAAATCTTGTATAGAACTCTTTTACCAGAACCTGTGCATTAAGAGAAAGCAATGTTACCCTTTCGCAATCTGTGAATGAGAAGATTTTTCTCTCCGTCACAGGTATTTGACTAACCTAGGTCCTGTTTATGAAATGCTATCCCCAGATTCACTGGCAGCTCAGAGTTCATCTGGCAGGAAAGCCTGCCAGGAAATAAGTCCAAATACAGTAAGAGGTGTGGGGCTATTTTTTATGTCTACACTGGGTTTCAAACAGGTAACAAATAAAACAGGTTCATACAGAAGTGCAAATAGAAACCTTTCCTACAGTTCCTATGAACAACATAACAATGCTTTCTGATGTTTTCTGCCGCTGCAGAATGCAGTCCTCTGAAAGCTGGCCTGCTTTATTTCTAACCCCTTATGGAAGTGAAGGGGTGCTTACGAAAAGGAGGCAGCCATATAGGCCTTTTAAAGGCCTGGTCCCAAGTCCTTTCTGAAGCCATGGACTAAAATCTGATACATCACCCTAGCAGAGCATTGAGTTTTAACTGTGATTGCAATATCTATCACCTCTCAGCCACCAATATTTCCCTGGGCTAAAAGGACTAATTGCACTTTGAGGCCAACACTGCTTTCTGGTGTATATTCTCTGTACAAGATGATTATGAACTGCCCTTTTTTCCACTGGTGGGAAAAAAAAATTAAACCTGGGCATTTCATGGCTTTTTCTTCCTTTCTTTTGTTTTTTTTTTGGTTTTTTTTTTTTTTTTAGTTTTGGGGAAAGAGTTTTTGTGTTTGTATTTGTACGTGATCCACCCTTTGTTTCCGAGAATGTGTTTCCAAAATTGCTGTTATGCGAATGATATTTTAAAAATATAACTTAACTGTTTGTCCAAATCAGGTTTAATGGCATCGCTTCTCTCCTGTAGTAGGATTGAGAAAATTTCTGCTTGCACTCAGAAGTGCAAGCAGAAAAGTTTATGAAGGATAAATAGAACTACAAACCAATCTTAATGAAGAGGAATGGTGGAAACTAAGCCTGAACGTTAATATATAAAAACACTTATTCCCACAGTGGAAATGTAGAATTAAAAATACTCATCATTCTTTTCCATTGGTAACAAAGTCAATTTCCTCATCCACCCTCCACCTCATCCCATCCAAGATTATAGATTAATAAATTAGTAGAAAGTACAAGCAATAAGACTAGATAGCACTTATGTATTTTCAGGATTAACCAAATATGTGGAAACTGACTCCGACTGTATTCGTTTCCTAGTTTTCATATGGCCCTGGGTCATCAAGGCTCCCTTCCTCAGAGCTCTCTCTTGACTAACCCTTTATATTCTTCATTCAAACCCATAGGTATATACAAATACTATATGATACAATATTTTGAAATTTAAAACATATTTACTAAAAATTCTTTTAGTAAATATGTCTTCATTATAAGATACAACATAAAAGAAGAAAGCCTGGTCCCTAGGGCACATCATGGGATAGATTACAGGCACTGAGGATTCCAGATATCTGTACAGTATGGCTTGGCGAGTTCTGTTCCATCCACTGTGGATGAGGAATAAAGAGCTCCCTGCTGAGTCATTGTGAATTTTTATGACCATGTAGGAGACAAGCTTGAGTTTCTGCTTGAGAAGGACAATGGTGTCCAGACTGCACAGGAGAGCGTTAATGAAGTCGTGTTGTCAGGAGGGCAGTTGACAGAGTATTAGGCAGAGCCAAAGCTTTTATAACAGGTTTTACATCAGAGTTGGGATGGTCCAGATGGGAGGTTGTTTGGAATCTCCCCCAAGTACACATGTTGGGGAAGTGAAGAGACAGGAGAGGAGGGACAGAGAAATGAAAAGTAGTATGACTTTGTTAACTGGACCCAAAGTACAATCATTAGAGTAGAATGGTTTTAATAGAGGCCCCAAAAGAAAGGGTGTATATTTTATATAGTTTGATAACTGAAGAAAACTAACAAGGAGTCATCCTATCTGCAACGCTCCTGGTCCTTTGCAACAGGGATAAGATGATAGCATTCCTGGTTCAAGAATTCTCCATAGCAAGTTGGAAATAACAAGGAATCCCAGAAGATGGGGTTGGGAAATACACTTTAGGTTGCTCTGTGGGCAACTGTGGTGAGGGATGAAGGATTAGGAACCACTTTCTTGTACCTATTTTGACAGAGATATTTATTAATAGGATATATGTACACATACAGTATTTGTGGTAGAGAAGAGGGGAGAGACAAGGAAATAGTCCCCTTCTACTATAATTATGGTAGTTCTTGCAATCAAAACTTAACTAGGAATTAGTAAGAGTGAACTTCCAGTTGAAATGGGAAAAATAAATGTTGGTTAAGGTCACAAGTTTCTTGCTTGGCTTATATTCATTGCATAGGGTTTTGGGGGGGTTTTGTTTTGTAAGGGTGGGATGCAGAAAGAAGGAAACGATCAGGGACAACCCACAATAATTTTTCTAAGGTATAATAATTTACTTCATCTTTTATATTTGTTTCAAATTAAATAGATTTATATCCTCTTACAGCTGAATGTAGGAAAATTTTTAAGAAAAAAATCATAACGTTGGAGGTGTCCTTCAGGTCTCCGACAGCCATAAACACTCTTGGGGGAGTAGAGGAAGCAGAGGAAAAGCTGGCTGCACCGCTTTGTGGTTCACAAGTCTTTATAAATAGTAGTGCCTTTCAGAGGGGAGGTTGGGAGGTAAAGAAGTTCATTGTATTTAGATTGACTGATACTGCAGCATTTTTTCTTTATTTTAAAATATCTTCTAAATGAAACCGTCTGAACATAGGGTGAGCCCAGGAATTCTTGAGTTTCAACCTCAGCTATTCCTGATTCGTCCTTTCTTACAGAAAGTCTTTGTTTTTTCTGCCCCAAATGTCCCCATTGTTAAAATGGGAGTTGGGGGGATGGAGGGAGGAATTAATCTCATAGGAATGTTGGGAAAATACCTTAGCTGGGATATCTAGAAAATACTTTGATTTTTTTAAAGTGCTACACACTGCCAGTGCTAAGAATTTTATCGACAGTAACTTTGAACATTCCAGGATTTCAATATTCATGTCTTTAGATACCATTTGAAAACCCATGAGATTAAATTCTATAAATTAATTTTAATTGGAAGTACTAGGTGCTCTTTGTCTGAATGTTATTTGGTCTTAGCCTGTAATTTCAATCATTTAAAAGCTTGTGTACAGAAAAAGGTTAGGAGAGCTGATGAAGTGTTTGTCAATAAACTGTTTTCTCCAGTATGTCTTATGGCAGAAGCAAAGAGTTAGATGCCCTCCAAAGCAGCCGTGACACTCTTCTCAAGCTTTATGCTCTAGAAAAATTGACAGAGAAGAGCCCAAACAGCCACTTTCCTCACTGGGAGGGCAGAAGTGAGAATAAAACATTTTCTGATATCACAACTCATTTCTTCAGATTCTCACAGGTATCTATAATGAGGAAAATTAAACGTACAGGTGTAGAAATGAATTGGACTCTTAGTTTTCAGAGGGAAAACCTTGGATTTTTTTTTAAAGATAATTAGGTGTTTCAGGAGTAGCATATTTGCTTTTCCATAGTCTCCACGATTTAGTGCCCGTGAGTTAGTCGTTACTTTTTTTTTTTTTTTTTTTTTTTTTTTGCGGTACGCGGGCCTCTCACTGTTGCGGCCTCTCCCGTTGCGGAGCACAGGCTCTGGACGCGCAGGCTCAGCGGCCATGGCTCACAGGCCCAGCCGCTCCGCGGCATGTGGGATCTTCCCGGACCGGGGCACGAACCCGTGTCCCCTGCATCGGCAGACAGACCCTCAACCACTATGCCACCAGGGAAGCCCAGTCATTACTTTTTTCTTGCCCTGTGGAAGAGCATGGAAATTTAGATTTGTGAGAATATGAGGGAGCAAATATGTCATAAACTAGATGGTGGTTATTTCTGTGTATTAACTAAAACCTTGTCCCATGAATTTGATAGAAGAGGAAATATTTCAAACATAAGGTGTCTCTATAGTAGGGCAAAAGTGCAAACTCACCACTTCCTTGTTCAGTTTTGAGGAATGTGGGCCTTATTTATTTCTCTCCTGTGTAGCATCTCTGTGGAGTCTGGGTTAGGCAAACATAGTATGTGGGCTTTCAGTGTATTTATTTACATTACAGTTTTTCTTAACTATTTAAAATCTAGGGATCATTTGGAAATGAATGATTAAACCCAGGTTGGAGTTAGGAAGGATAAGGTTTACCAGTTCTCCACTAAGGAAAGGAGAGCTACCACATTAATATCCATTTTCTAAAAACTATAAGGCTCTTAGTTGTTTCATTAATTCTAGAGGATTAAAAACGACTGAAATTTGTCCATAGCATTAGACGTCTTTCACAGAGAATATTGTGCATGTGAGAAATCTATACAAAAATAGTAGAACACAGAAATATCACAGGCCATATTTTCTATGAAAGACATTTCTTCCTCATTTTCAGTACATGTAGAAGTTAGAGGAGAGGAAAAAACAATTACTCTAAGACAAATTTTCATCTTTAAGGGACATTTATGGAAAGACTGAAATTAATACTCATGGGCTATTGTGTTTCCTGTCAGCCTATTTACTGGGAGATTCTAAAATGTCGTCCGATTTACTTTTTATTCAAATGATCAAGATGAACTGTTTATTCAGATAAATGTTATTTCAGGTAGTGAGGACGGCTGAGAAAATGGAGGGTGGTAGAAAGGAGTGCAAATGACAATTCTCAGAGTCCCAATCCTGAGGCTTAATTTAAGCAAGCGAATTTGCTAGCCCAGGAATAGCTAGTGTAATAGTTCCATCAATGCCTGATTTCCATCAAGAAATGAAGCCACATCCTGGAGTGTTATGGAGACTGTTACTGTGATGTCAAAGACTGTGGTTATGAATTTGAAGTTAACAGAACGTACATCTTCTCTTACTAACTTAAGCCATATCTGTCATCTCTGTGTTTGATTTTTTTGACCCTGGTGCTTTTTCTTCTGTTTCTGCCAAACTTTGGCCTACTCTGTGGGGAAGGTGGGTAAAACTAGTAGTTAGGACAAATGTGAAGACTGTGAAAAAACTAAACCTGTTCTTCAGAATGAGATCTAGTCAGAGAACAGTAGTGATCAAAGTGCAAACTGTTGGAAAATATGGATATATGTACATCTGTACATGTATATAGTGTATAATATGTATGTATATGTTATTGCTCATATGCAGAAATCTATCCGGTTGAAGACAGCCCAGGTGTGTCAATTTTTCTAGTAGAAAACCATCTAGGGCCATTCAAAACCATTAGGGCTGATAGGTAGAGTTAGATTCTACTCACTGGGGAATTATTTGCTGTCTTTTGAAGCCTACAAAGCCAAATGAACAAAGCTTGAAACATAGTGGGACCATCATATAGGTTATTCCTTTTACCTGGAGTCAGAAGGATCTTTATATTTGAATATTTAACAGTTGGTTTGCAAACTTCACTGGCACCTCTTGGTTTTGAGTGACCCCTCCCCACCAAGGCTTTTGAGAGTTTGGGGTGGGCATCTCTGGCCATTCAGATAAAGGGCCTTATCTGTAAGTGGACAGGTTTCCCCATAGGGACCATTATGCATATACATATACATATAAGTACGTACTTCCATCAGGCTTGTAACAATTGATTTAAAATCACTCCACAGTATTGATAAATAGCTCTATATTTTCAAGGTGCAGAAGAATTCCACAGCCTTAATTATTTCGGTGTCTTGCTGGTCTGCCTTAAGTGTATCTTCTGGGTTTTTGGTTGTCTCATTATTTTTAAATTTTTCTGCAGTTGTTCATTTTGTATGCACACAACGTCGTTTTGTAAAGGTAGGTTGTAAATATTTTATTTGTAAGTCAAAATCACTCATGTGTGATGTAAAGTGATGACCTGCTGTCTTGTTATTATTACTACGGTAAATGTTATAAGTTATGGATGAAACTTCAAAATGTACATCTCAAGTTATGCATTCCTATAAATATACTATACTAAAGATATTATTTCTGGTGGTCTTTTGTTTTCTAATTAAAACTTCTGGTAGAAAGGAGTAATTTTTTTGCTCTTCCTCCAAATATATGAAAGCCTTTGACAAGGTGAAAATATTGCGTTATTATTACATAACACGTTTTACCCAGCATTTGGAAAGAAAGCAACAATTTTGTTGCCTGGAGAAGTATTCAAAGGCATGTCTCTATCCAAAAGTGCCAAATAAGCCTCCCTGTGTGTTGTTAACTTCATTCTGATGTTTTATTTGGCAAGTTTGTTAGAAAATTGGCAGGCCATTTGGGATGGATCTCACAAGTTTACACAACATATTGTGGGCTCCAGGAATCTGGACTAGACTCTGCAGACATATCAGGCTTTGAAAGAGTCTGTGTGCGCCACCCAAGTGCAAATGAAAGTGATTCATAGTACACTGTCAATTAGCTAGAGTGTGTGAAAACTAATAAAGGAAAATCTCATTTAAAGTGGAGTGAGGAAGCCCTGAAGGAGGAGCTTTCATGCACACACCAGCACATACCACCCTATGCAGCTTATTTTACATCCCTGGGCAGGAAGATGCTTACTTAACTTGCCTAGCATGACGGCGGAAGATGTTCTCCTTGCACACCAACAACGCAGCCAATAAGAAACTGTCACGACCCTGAACTCTTGATTTCCTCCAATGGACTTTCCTTCAGAGCAGCCCCTCCCAACTTCCCCTGTTTCTCTGTAAAGTAACATTCCTCGCCTTTGTTCTCCAGACTTGCCTATGTTTTGCCATAGTTTCCGTGCCTCAAACGCAATTCCTCTGCCATTCCCAAGTAAAACTCATTTTGTTGGTAAACTAACAGGCCATTTTATTCTTAAGGCTGACAAGTATTTGGGATTGAAGTATTTTGATTAGATTATTTTGCACATAAGAAGAAAAATTTTAACAGTGGGTTTCTATTTCATCAAGATTTTACTGCATTTATTTGAAATGAGAACTGTCAAAAACATGGACTTCTTCACACTGGCTGGTCATCTTGCCTTCAGAGAAAACAGACAAACATAAAAGAACATAGAAACATAGGAATGACTTGAGAATCAATTTTATGAGTAACAATCGTGAGTCTATGGTTTTAAAGGTAATTATCCTTAAAGTATTGCCTTCTACCCACAATGGGAATTTCCTCTACTTTAAGGAATTTATTTGTGCATACAAAATACGCTTAGATTTTCAGATTAGCTGGCATGATTATCCTCCTGGATAACCTTGATACCAAGGTATCAATTCATCTTCTTCTGCTCTCTTCCCTCTCTTCTTCATCTGCTATACACGTATTATGTGCCAAACACTTGTGCTACTCTAAATGGTACTAAACCCACGTCCTCCTCCAGACGCAGAGGGCCGACAGAAGAGGTAATGAACAATTACCTGCTAAGAGCTTTATAGTCCCATGCGGAAATTGCTATGACACTGACATTTGCCAAATGCCATGAAGTTAATAAAAGAATTGAGCAAAGGTCCCCGTCTTCCAGAACTTACACTCTATTTGGAGAAAGGGGAGGGGAGGGGACAGTGGTGTTTAATAACGGGCAAATAAAGATATGCTCGCCCAAGAAGGAGAATTAAGAGGACACTGCGCTATAATAAGTAGGCAGGATTCATACAAATTCTCTTGAGAGGCTTGATTTTATGACCCTGGAGCCAATCTAACTATTGGGGCTTCCGAGTCCAGCGATTTCACTCACAGGCAGCGTCGGGGTAAAGTTCGCTACTACTGCCCGGAACCGGACCTGAAACCCTGGGCTCTCGCTACCTGGCACCCGGAGCTGAGCGGAGTGAGCTCGTCCAGCCGCCGGAAAAGGGGCCGGAAGAGGCGGGATTTCTCAGGTGACGTCACCGGGCGCCGCGGGTAAGCGGCTGTTTGGAGTTCGGAGTGAACTGGGAGAGGGGGACGATGGCGGCCGATGATGCAGCTTTGGAGTCATTGGTAACGGGTCTGTACGACGTGCAGGCTTTCAAGTTTGGGAACTTCGTGCTGAAGAGCGGGCTCTCTTCCCCCGTGTACATCGACCTACGGGGCATCGTGTCTCGACCTCGTATTCTGAGTCAGGTACCTGCCCAGGAAAGGAAAGAAGAGGGTTGGGTGGCGGGGATGGGGACCAGGAGAGGGGGGGGAATGACAGAAGTTGGGCTGTGGGTGACAGCAAAAGAGCCAAGCAGGCGGGTCGACCGTGCTATCGGCCTGGTGGAGTCTGTTTGCGAAGCCCAGAGACCAGGAACTGTTAGGCTTTTGAGGACCTAGAGGGCAGCCTGCACTGTGACTCGCTTGCTTTGACACGTGCTCTGCCAGAGAGTCGGGGAAACCCAGTTTGGGGCCTTTTCTTGCACAGAAGTACTTGAAAGAGTTCCGCGTATTTAACCTCGTGACAATGGGACGGCGGGGGGAGGGGAGGAAAAGGTGTGTTGGGGGAGAATTTAGTAGCTGCTTAAATACTTGGGAGGGCTCTTGCTAGGAAAGGGGGATTCGATTTTGCACTGTGTGGCCAGGAGCAAGAATTAAGGCCAGAGGGTGGACATTTCATGGAGGCAGTTTTTTGGTGAATAAAAGGGAAAAACTTTGTACAGATTAGAGTTTTCTAGCACAAGGCTTCTTAAACTCTGAGTAGATACGAATCACCTGGAATTTTGTTACAATGCATACTCTGATTGAGTAGATCTGAGGCGGGGTGGGAGGTTATGCATTTCTCACAAGCTGCCAGCAAAAGCTGCAGACCACAGTGTAAGTAGAAGGGTCTAAATGTGCTAATAGAGTTTCTACTAGCCGCATATGAATATTGAGCATTATGAATTTTTAAATTTATAGTCACATGCGACTAGCGGCTACCTTATTGGACCGTGCAGATATAGAACCTTTCAGTTATCACAGAAGTTCTATCTAGAAGACTTATGTAAGTTTTCTCCACCACTAAGGGTTTATGTTTGCCCTTTGTGAACCCCAGTCTGATGTTATTATGAAAAGGACTGAAGCACTAGTTGATGTGGGTTAGACTATTCTCACCATCCAGAATCTTGCTATGGTGCATCTCGTCAGTGCTGAGAAAGTGGATGACTAGGGATCTTCTTTTGAAAAGTTGGTTTATTTTTGAAGAAGTCATCAGTTAACAGATGACTAAAAATTATTTTTTTGATACTAGATATTGGGGGGTGTGTGTATGTGTCTGTGCTTTTTGGTAGTTAACTCAGAAGGAGTTCAAAATATTGAGAGAGCTAGATATAACAGAACTCCTTTCATGTCTACTTATTTATGCAAATAGGGTTTCTTATTATTTGCACCCCCAAAAAGCAAAAGAACTTACACTGAATTCTGACTTCCTAGTAGTAAGTAATAGTCAACTACAGTAGATACATAAATTAATTGCCAGGATCAGGTACCATTCATCTCACTAAGAAATGCATTTCCAGGGCTTCCCTGGTGGCGCAGTGGTTGAGAGTCCACCTGCCGATGCAGGGGACACGGGTTCGTGCCCCGGTCCGGGAAGATCCCACATGCCGCAGAGCGGCTGGGCCCGTGAGCCATGGCCGCTGAGCCTGCGCGTCCGGAGCCTGTGCTCCGCAACGGGAGAGGCCACAACAAGTGAGAGGCCCGCGTACCGCAAAAAAAAAAAAAGAAACGCATTTCCAAAATAATCTGTTTTTATGCTTCTATCAAAATTTGCAGATTATGTTTTAATTAATTTTATGCTCATAACAATTGTAATGATAACAGAATTTTTAACACTTAGAGAGTTATGGTCACAGGAAATTTTTAAAATTTACAATTTAGGGCTTCCCTGGTGGCGCAGTGGTTGAGAGTCCGCCTGCCGATGCGGGGGACATGGGTTCGTGCCCCGGTCTGGGAAGATCCCACATGCGGCGGAGCGGCTAGGCCCGTGAGCCATGGCCACTGAGCCTGCGCGTCCGGAACCTGTGCTCCGCAACGGGAGAGGCCACAACAGTGAGAGGCCCGCCTACCGCAAAAAAAAAAAAAATAAAAATAAATAAATTTACAATTTAAAATTTCAGTTTATATACATTTTTGTTGTGGAGAAGTATCATAGAATGATTAGTAGAAGTTTTTCAAGCACAGATATATATTGCATTAGAATAAAATTTTGTGGAGACAATGGAATGAAAATATGAGTTCAAAAAAATGTAAAATTTTCCAAGTTCATAATTCAGCATTTTCATTTTTTTTTTTAAGCAGATGTTGAGTATCAAATCAGTATAGCATTTGGATCCCATTGTATTCACTTAAAGGAGTGGTGTAACAGTTCTAGGATAATATGTTAATTTTTTCAGTACTCTAGAAGTTACATTTTTTACAGCTTAAAACTATTCATAAATTTTTCAAATCTTTAGAAATACAGGAACAAAAAATTCTGAACACCTCTGATCTAGTTCACTAAGTAACTGCTTTTCTTCTTAAAATAAGATGGTGTTGGGTGGGAGTATGCATTCTGGCATTAAAATGTGATGATTTATGTAGAAAAGGATATTATCAACTAGTGCTTCACACAGTAGGCTCTGTATTTATGAGACCTTTATTTTTTTTTTAAGTCACCTTTCTTTTTTTTTTAATTAATTTATTTTTGGCTGCGTTGGGTCTTCGTGTTGGGTCTTCATTGCCGCGCACAGGCTTTCTCTAGTTGCAGCGAGGGGGGGCTACTCTTTGTTGCGGTGCATGGGCTTCTCGTGGCAGTGGCTTCTCTTTGTTGCGGAGCACAGCCTCTAGGTGCATGGGCTTCAGTAGTTGTGGCATGTGGGCTCAGTAGTTGTGGCTCATGGGCTCTAGAGTGCAGCATCAGTAGTTGTGGCGCGTGGGCTTAGTTGCTCCACGGACTTGGGATCTTCCTGGACCAGGGCTCGAACCCATGTCCCCTGCATTGGCAGGCGGATTCTTAACCACTGCACCACCTGGGAAGTCCTATGAAAACTTTAAGAAAACACTTTGGTGTATATTCTTCCATTGATTTTTTTATTAAGATATAATTGACATATAAAATTATATGAGTTTCAGGTGTACAACGTAGTGACTCTGTTTGTATATATTGTGTAATGATTGCCGCAGCAAGTCTGGTTAACATGTCTGTGTTCATAGTTAAAAATTTTTTTTCTTCTGCTGAGAACTTTTAAGATCTCTCAGTAACCTTCAAATATGCAATACAGTATTATTAACTATAGTCACCATGCTGTGTATTACATCCCTATGCCTTACTTATTTTATAACTGTAAGTTTGTACCTTTTGAATCACTTCACCCATTTTGCCTACCCACTACTCTCTGCCTCTAGCAACCACTAATCTGTTCTGTGTATCTATGACTTGTCTTTTTGTTTGTTTTTTTAAGATTCCACATATAAATGAGATCATGAAGTAGTTGTCTTTCTCCATCTCACTTATTTCACTTAACATAATGCCCTTCAAGTCCATCTATGTTGAGCAAATTTCAATGTTTTACAGTTATCGTGGCTGAATAATATTCCTTTGTGTGTGTGTGTGTGTGTGTGTGTGTGTGTGTGTGTGTGTGTACACCACATTTTCTTTATCCACTTGTTCATTCATGGTTGTTTTGCAAATTAGGTTGTTTCCATATCTTGGCTATTGTAAATAATGCTGTAGTGAACATGGGGGTGCAGAAATCTTTTCAAGATAATGTTTTCATTTTCTTCAGATAAATATCCAGATGTGGAATTGCTGGATCACGTGGGAGTTCTGTTTTTAATTTTAATTTTTCGTGGGAGTTCTGTTTTTAATTTTTAATTAAAATTTTTAAATTTTACTATTTTCCACAGTGGCTGCACTAATTAACATTTTCTCCATCAGTGCACAAGGATTCCATTTTCTTCATATCCTCACCAACACTTATTATTTCCTTTTTTAAAAATTAATTAGTTTATTCTTGGCTGCATCGGGTCTTAGTTGTGGCATGTGGGATCTTCATTGTGGCATGTGGGATCTTTCATTGCAGCGTGTGGGCTTTTCTCTAGTTGTGGCCTGCGGGTTTTCTCCATAGTTGTTGCTCACGGGCTCCAGAGCACGTGGACTCTGTAGTTTGCAGCACACGGGCTCAGTAGTTGTGGCACATGGGCTTAGTTGCCCCACGGTATGTGGGATCTTAGTTCCCTGATCAGGCATTGAATCTGCATCCCCTGCATTGGAAGGCGGATTCTTTACCACTGGACCACCGGGGAAGTCCTTACACTTATTATTTCTTGCTCTTTTGATAATAGCCACTCTGAAAGGTGTGAAGTGATACCACATTGTGGTTTTGATGTGCATTTCCCTGATGATTAGTGATACTGAGCATCTTTTCATATGCCTGTTGGCCATTTGTATCAATATGTCTTCTTTGGAAAAATGTCTGTTCAGATCTTCTGCCCATTTTTTAATCAGATCTTTTTTTAAATTATTGAGCTGTGTGGGTTCTTTATATATTTTGGATACTAACCCCTTTTTGGACATATAATTTGCAAATATCTTCTGCAATTCAGAAGGTTACCTTTTTTTGTTACTAATGGCTTCCTTTGCTGTGTGGAAGCTCTTTAGTTTGATGTGGTCTCATTTGTTTATTTTTGCTTTTGTTGCCATTGCCTTTGAAGTTAGATCCAAAGAAATATCACTAAGAGTGATGTCAAGGAGCTTACTACCTATGTTTTATTCTAGGAGTTTTATGGTTTCAGGTCTTACATTCAAGTCTAATCCATTTTGAGTTAATTTTTGTGTATGGTGTAATATAGTGGTCCAGCTTCATTCTTTTGCATGTGGCTGTCCAGTTTTACAAACACTATTTTATCGAAGAGACCATCCTTTCCCATTGTATATTCTTGACTCCTTTGTCATAAATTAACTGAACATACGTGCTTGGTTTTATTTTTAGGGTTTATTCTCTTTTCTGTTCCATTGATCTATTTGTTTGTTTTTATGCCAATACCATTCTGTTTATAGTTTGAAGTCAGGGCGTGTGATGCCTCCAGCTTTATTTTTCTTTCTCAAGATTGCTTTGGCTATTTGAGATCTTTCATGGTACCAAAGAAATTTTAGGGTTGTTTGTTCTATTTCTGTGAAAAGTGTCTTTGGAATTTTGATAGCGATTGCATTGAATCTGCAGACTGCTTTGGATAGTATGGACATTTTTACAGTATTAATTCTTCCAATATATGATCATGGAATATCTTCATTTATTTGTGTCATCTCAATTTTGTTCATCAGTGTCTTACAGTTTTTAGTGTACAGGTCTTTGACCTCCTTGGTTAAATTTATTCTTAGGTATTTTGTTCTTTTTGAGGCAATTGTGTATGGCATTGTTTTCTTAATTTCTCTTTCTGATGGTTTGTTGTTAGTGTATAAAAGCACAACAGATTTTTTTTTTTTTTTTTTTTTTTTTTTGCGTTACGCGGGCCTCTCACCGTTGTGGCCTCTCCCGTTGCGGAGCATAGGCTACGGACGCGCAGGCTCAGCGGTCATGGCTCACGGGCCCAGCCGCTCTGAGGCATGTGGGATCTTCCCGGACCAGGGCACGAACCCGCGTCCCCGCGTCCCCTGCATCGGCAGGCGGACTCTCAACCACTGCGCCACCAGGGAAGCCCCACAACAGATTTTTGTATATTGATTTTGTACCTTGCAACTTTACTGAATTTGTTGATTACTTCAAACAATTTTTTGGTGAACTCTTTATGGTTTTCTAAATGTTAAATCATGTTGTTGCCCACTTAGTTACTTCTTCCTTTCCAGTATGGATGGCTTTTATTTCTTTTTTCTGCCTAATTGCTCTGGCTAGGACTTCCAATAGTATGTTGAGTAAAAATGGCAAGAATGGGCATCTTTATCATGTTTCTGATCTTAACGAAATAGCTTTCAGATTTTCGCCATTGAGTATAATGATTAGCTGTGGGCCTGTCATATATGGCTTTTATTATCTTGAGGTACGTTCCATCTCTACCCTTTGTTCAGTCTCTGTCATAAATGGTTGTTGAATTTTGTCAAATGCTTTTTCTGTACCTATTGAGATGATCATATGATTTTTCTCCTTTGTTTTGTTAATGTGGTGTATCACATTGATTTGTGGATGTTGAACCTTCTTTGTATTGCCTGGGATAAATCCCACTTGATCATAGCTTATTGTCCTTGTAATGTATTGTTGAATTTGGTTTGCTAATATTTTGTTGAAGATTTGTGCCTCTAAATTCATCAGCAATACTGGCCTGTACTTTTTTTGTTGTGTCCTTATCTGGTTTTGCTATCAGTGTAATGGTGGCCTTGTAAAATGAGTTTGGGAACATTCCCTCCTCTAATTTTTTGGAAGAGTTTGAGGAGGATAGGTATTAAATCTTTTTTGAATGTTTGGTAAAATTCAACAATGAAGCCATCTGGTCCTGGACTTTTGTTGTGAGTTGTTTTTTCTTGTTGCTGTTTTTGTTTGTTTATTACTGATTCATTCTCCTTACTAGCAATCGGTTTATGCATATTTTCTATTCATGATTCAGTCTTAGAAGATTGTGTGTTTCTAGGAACTTACCTATTTCTTCCAGGTTATTTAATTTGTTGATATATAGTTGTTCATAGTAACCTCTTATGAACCTTTGTATTTCTTTGGTATCTGGTGTATGTTCTCTTTCATTTCTGATTTTATTTATTTGAGCTCTCTCTTTTTTCTTGGTGACTCTAGCTAAATGTTTATCAATTTTATCTTTTCAAAGACCCAGCTCTTAGTTTCATTATTTTTTTAATTGTCTTTTTAATAGTCTCTTTCATTTTTTTTCCACTCCTATCTTTATTATTTCCTTCTTTCTATTAACTTTGGGCTTCATTTGTTCTTTTTCTGCTTTGTTTGGGTATAAAGTTAGGTCATTTATTTGAGATTTTTCTTATTTCTTGAGGTAGGCCTGTGTCATTATAAACTTCCCTTTTATAACTGCTTTTGTGGCATCCGATAGATTTTGGTATGTTTTGTTTTGATTTTCATTTGTCTTAAGGGTTGTTTTTGAAATTTCTCCTTTGATTTCTTCATTGACCCACAGGTTGTTCAATAGCATGTTGTTTAATCTTCACACATTTGAGATTTTTCTTGTTTTCTTTCTGTATTTCCAGTTTCATGCCATTGTGGTCAGAAAGATACTTGATATGATTTCAATAAATTTCTTGAGACTTGTTTTGTGGTCTAGCATATGATCTATCTTGGAGAATGTTCCATATACACTTGAGAAGAATGTGTATTCTGCTTTTGGATGGAATGTTCTCTGTATTTATTAGGTCCATATGGTCTAGAGTATTCTTGGTTGGAAGTGTTTTCCTTTGAGCACTTTGAATATGTCATGCCACTTCCTTCTGGCATGCAAAGTTTTTGCTGAGAAGTCTGCTGATAGTCTTATGAAGGGAGATTCTGTTGTATATAACAAGTTGTTTTTCTCTTGCCACTTTTAAGATTCTCTCCTTGTCTTCAACTTTTGACATTTTAATTATGTGTCTTGGTTCAGGTTTCTTCTGGTTCATCTTCTTTGGAACACTCTGGACTTCCTGAATCTTCAGGAAATTTTTAGCCATTCTTTCCTTTTTTTAAAAAATTGTGTTCCTTTTTTTTTTAATATTAGAGTATAGTTGATTAACAATATTGTGTTAGTTTCAGGTGTGCAGCATAGTGATTCAGTTATACATATACATGTATCTATTCTTTTTCAAATTCTTTTCCCATTTAGGTTATTACAGAATATTGAGCATAGTTCCCTGTGCTATACAATAGGACCTTGTTGGTTATCTATTTTAAATATAGTAGTGTGTATATGTCAATTCCAAACTATCAATTATCCCTCCCTGCCCCCACCACCTTTCCCTTTTGTAACCATAAGTTTGTTTTTGAAGTCTAGGAGTCTATTTCTGTTTTGTAAATAAGTTCATTTGTGTCATTTCATTTTAGATTCCACATATAAGGGATATCATATGATATTTGTCTTTCTCTGTCTAACTTACTTCACTTAGTGTGATAATCTCCAGGTCCATCCATGTTGCTGCAAATGGCATTATTTCATTTTTTTAATGGCTGATTAATATTCCATTGTATTTATATACCACATCTTCTTTATCCAGTCATGTGTTGATGGGCATTTAGGTTGCTTCCATGTCTTGGATATTGTGAACAGCACGGCAATGAACATTGGGGTGCATGTATCCTTTTGAACCATGTTTTTTTCCAGATATCTGCCCAGGAGTGGGATTATTGGATCATATAGTAGCTATATTTTTAGTTTTTTAAGGAACGTCCATACTGTTCTGCATAGTGGCAGTACCAGTTTGTGTTCCCACCAACAGTGTAGGAGGGCTCCCTTTTCTGCAAGCCCTGTCCAGCATTTATTGTTTGTAAACCTTTTGATGATGGCCATTCTGACTGGTGTGGGTGGTACCTCTTTGTGGTTTTGATTTGCATTTCTCTAATAATTAGCAATGTTGAGCATCTTTTCATATGCCTCTTGGCCATCTGTATGTCTGTCTTCTTCGGAGAAATGTCTATTTCTGTCCATTTTTTGATTGAGTTGCTTGTTTATTTGATATTGAGCTGCATGAGCTGTTTGTAAATTTTGGAGATTAATTCACTGCCAGTTGCATCATTTGCAAATATTTTCTCCCATTCTGTGGGTTGTCTTTTTGATTTGTTTATGGTTTCTTTTGCTGTGCAAACGTTTTTAAGTTTAATCAGGTCCCATTTGTTTATTTTTTTTCCATTACTCTAGGAAACGGATTGAAAAGGATATTGCTGCAATTTATTTCAAAGAGTTTCCTGCCTATGTACTCCTCTAAGAGTTTTATGTTATCTGGTCTTACATTTAGGTGTTTAATCCATTTTGAGTTTATTTTTGTATATGGTGATAAAGAATGTTCTAATATTCTTTTACATAGCTGTCCAGTTTTCCCAGCACCACTTATTGAAGAGGCTGTGTTTTCTCCATTGTGTAGTCTTTCCTCCTTTGTCATA
This sequence comes from Delphinus delphis, assembly GCF_949987515.2. Lineage (NCBI taxonomy): Eukaryota > Metazoa > Chordata > Mammalia > Artiodactyla > Delphinidae > Delphinus > Delphinus delphis. Next base: position 69,868,171 of record NC_082686.1, read on the forward strand.
GATTAATTGACCATAGGTGTATGGGTTTATTTCTGGGCTTTCTGTCATGTTCCACTGATTTTATATTTCTGTTTTTGTGCCAGTACCATAGTGTTTTGATGACTGTAGCTTTGTAGTATAATCTGAAGTCAGGGAGCCTGATTCCTCCATCTCTGTTTTTCTTTCTTGAGATTCCTTTGGCTATTTGGGGTCTTTTGTGTCTCCATACAAATTAAAAGTTTTTCTGTTCTAGTTCTGTGAAAAATGCCATTGGTAGTTTGATAGGGGTTGCATTGAATCTGTAGATTGCCTTGGGTAGTATATCATTTTGACAATATTGAGTCTTCCAATCCAAGAACACGGTACATCTTTCCATCTGTTTGTGTCATCTCTGATTTCTTTCATCAGTGTCTTATAGTTTTCAGAGTTGAGGTCTTTTGTCTCCTCAGGTAGGTTTATTCCCAGGTATTTTATTCTTTTTGATGTGCTGGCAAATGGGATTGTTTCCTTAATTTCTCTTTCTGATCTTCTGTTTTTAGTGTATAGAGATGCAAGAGACTTCTGTGTATTAATTTTGTATCCTGCAACTTTACCAAATTTATTGATGAGCTCTAATAGTTTTCTGGTAGCATCTTTAGGATTTTCTATGTATAGCATCATGTCATCTGCAAACAGTGAGTATTTTGTTTCTTCTTTTCCAATTTGGATTCCTTTTATTTCTTTTTCTTCTCTGATTGCCATGGTTAGGACTTCCAGAACTGTTGAATGAAAGTGGCAAGAGTGGACATCCTTGTCTCGTTCCTGATCTTAGATGCTTTCACCTTTTCACCATTGAGTATGATGTTAGCTGTAGGTTTGTCATACATGGCCTCTATTATGTTGAGGTATGTTCCCTCTATGCCCACTTTTTGGAGAGTTTTTATCATAAATGGGTATTCAGTTTTATTAAAAACTTTTTCTGCATCTATTGAGATGATCATGTGATTTTTATTCTTCGATTTGTTGATGTGGTATATCATGCTGATTGACTTATGGATACCGAAAAATCTTTTTATCCCTGGGATAAATCCCACTTGATCATGGCGTATGATCCTTTTAATGTATTGTTGGATTTAGTTTGCTAGTATTTTGTTGAGGAGTTTTGCGTATATGTCCTTCAGTGATATTGGCCTGTAATTTTCTTTTTTTGCAGTATCTTTGTCTGATTTTGGTATCAGGGTGATCGTGGCCTCATAGAATGCACTTGGGAGTGTTCGTTCCTCTGCAATTTTTTGGAAGAGTTTCAGAAGGATAGGTGTTCAGTCTTCTTTAAATTTGATAGAATTCTGTGAAGCCATGTCGTCATGGACTTTTGTTCGTTGGGAGGTTTTTCTGTTTATTTATTTTTAAAAATAAATATTTATTTATGTATGGCTGTGTTGGGTCTTCGTTGCTGTGTGTGGGCTTTCTGTAGTTGCGGCGAGTGGGGGGTACTCTTTGTTGCGGTGCGTGGGCTTCTCATTGCAGTGGCTTCTTTTGTTGCAGAGCACAGGCTCTAGGCATGCGGGCTTCAGTAGTTGTGGCACGCGGGCTCAGTAGTTGTAGCTCCTGGGTCTAGAGTGCAGGCTCAGTAGTTGTGGTGCACAGGTTTAGTTGCTCTGCGGCATGTGGGATCTTCCTGGACCAGGGATCGAACCTGTGTCCCCTGCATTGGCAGGTGGATTCTTAACCACTCTGCCAACAGGCAGTCCCTGCTGGGAGTTTTTTAATCACAGTTTCAATTTCAGTACTTGCAATTTGTCTGTTCATATTTTCTATTTCTTCCTGGTTCAGTCTTCAGAGAGTGTACCTTTTTAAGAATTTGTCCATTTCATCTAGGTTGTCCATTTTATTGGCATATGGTTGCTTGTAGTAGTCTCCTGTGGTCGTTTGTATATCTGTCGTATCCGTTGTAATTTCTTCTTTTTCATTTCTAAGTTTATTGATTTGAGCCCTCTCCCTTTTTCTTGATGAGTCTTTCTAAAGCTTTTTCCGTTTTTATCTTTTCAAAGAACGGGATTTTAATTTCATTCATCTTTTCTATTATTTTCTTCATCTCTGTTTCATTTATTTCTGCTCTGATCTTTGTGATTTCTTTACTTCTACTAATTTTGGGTTTTGTTTGTTCATCTTTCTGTAGTTGCTTTACGTGCAAAGTTAGGTCGTTTATTTGAGATGTTCTTTGTTTCCTGAGGTAAGATTGTATTACTATAAATTTCCCTCTTAGAACTCTTCTGCTGTGTCCCATAGATTTTGGATTGTCGTGCTTTCGTTTTCACTTGTCTCTAGTTATTTTTTGATTTCCTCTTTGATTTTTTCAGTGATCCATTGGTTATATAGTACCATATTGTTTAGCCTCCACTTGTTTGTGTTTTTTACAGTTTTTTTCCTTGTTGATTTCTAAACTCATAGCATTGTGATCAGAAAAGATGCTTGATATGATTTCAGTTTTCTTAAACTTACTGAGGCTTGCTTTGTGGCCCAGCATGTAATGAATCCTGGAGAATGTTCTCTGTACACTTGGGAAGAATGTGTAGTCTGCTGCTTTTAGATGGAATGTTCTGTAAGTATCAATTAAGACCATCTGGTCTAATGTGTCATTTAAGACATGTGTTTCCTTATTGATTGTCTGTCTGGATGATCTGTTCATTGATGTTAAGTGGGGTGTTAAAAGTCCTTCGCTATTGTGTGACTGTCGATTTCTCCTCTTATGGATGATAGTATTTGCCTTATATATGGAGGTGCAATTTTTCTATCTTCTTCAACTGATCCCTTGATCGTTATGCAGTGTGCTTTGTGACAGACTTTATTTTATTTATTTATTTATTTTTAACATCTTTACAGTCTTTATTTTAAAGTCTATTTTGTCTGACATGAGTATTGCTACTTCAGCTTTCTTTTGATTTCTGTTTGCATGGAATACCTTTTTCCATCCCCTCACTTTCAGTCTGTATGTGTCCCTAGTTTTGAAGTGGGTCTCTTGTAGACAGCGTATATATGAGTCTTGTTTTTGTATCTATTCAACCAGACTGTGTCTTTTGATTGTAGCATTTAATCCATTTACATTTAAGGTAATTGTTGATATGTATGTTCTTATTGCCATTTTGTTAATTGTTTTGGATTTTTTTTTTGTTTTTTGCGGTACACGGGCCTCTCACTGTTGTGGCCTCTCCTGCTGCGGAGCACAGGCTCCGGACGCACAGGCTCAGCAGCCATGGCTCATGGGCCGCTCAACAGCCGCTCCGCGGCATGTTGGATCTTCCCAGACCGGGGTACGAACCTGTGTCCCCTGCATCGGCAGGCGGACTCTCAACCACTGTGCCACCAGGGAAGCCCTGGATTTGTTTTTGTAGATCTTTTTTCTTCCCTTTCTCTTTTGTTCTCTTCTCTTGTGATTTGAAGTTTATCTTTACTCTTGTGTTTAGGTTTCTATTTCTTTTTTGTATGTGTATCTATTGTAGATTTTTGGTTTGCCATTACCATGAGGTTTTGATATAGCAGTCTATATATATACAAGATTGTTTTAAGTTGCTGGTCTCTTAATTTCAAATGCATTTCCAATATCCTGCATTTGTACTCTCCTCCTCTCACAGTTGCTGGTTTTGATGTCATATTTGTGTGTATGTGATTTCCTACCTTTACTGCGTGTTTGCCTTTACTGGTGAGCTTTTCCATTCGTAATTTTCTTATTTCTAGTTGTGGCCTTTTCTGCCTAGAGAAGTTCCTTTAGCATACGTTGCAAAGGTCTGATTGTACTGACCTTTGTACTGCAAAGGTCTGATTGTACTGAATTCTCTTAGGTTTTGCTTGTCTGTAAAAATTTTTATTTCTCCATTGAATCTGAATGAGAGCCTTGCTGGGTAGAGTATTCTTGGTTGTATGTTATTCCCTTTTATCACTTTAAATATATCATGCCACTCCCTTCTGGTCTGCAGTTTCTGCTGAGAAATCAGCTGATAACCTTGTGGGGATTCCCTTGTATGTTATTTGTTGCTTTTCCCTCATTGCTTTCAGTATTTTTTCTTTGTTTTTAATTTTTATCTGTTTTATTACCATGTGTATCGTCATGTTCTTCTTTGGGTTTATCCTGCCTGGGACTCTCTGTGCATCCTGGACTTGGGTGACTGTTTCCTTTCCCATATTATGGAAGTTTTCAGCTATTATCTCTTCAAATACTTCCTCAGGACCTTTCTCTCTTCTCCTTCTGGTACCACTGTAATGCAAATGTTGGTGTGTTTAATGTTGTCCCAGAGGTCTTTTAGACTGTCCTCATTTCTTTTAATTCTGTTTTTTTTTTTATTTTCCACAGCCGTGATTTCCATCATTCTGTTTTCCAGCTCATTTATCTGTTCTTCTGCCTCTATTATTCTACTATTGATTCCTTGTAGTGTAGTTTTTATTGCAGTTATTGTATTGTTCATCTCTTTGTTTGTTCTTTAGTTCTTCTAGGTCTTTGTTAAGCGTTCCATCTGTGCCTCCATTCTTTTTCTGAAATCTTGGATCATCTTTACTATCATTACTCTGAATTCTTTTTCAAGTAGATTATCTGTCTCCATTTTACTTGGTTGTTCTTCTGGGGTTTTATCTTGTTCCTTCATGTGGGACATATTCCTCTACCATATCATTTTGCCTAACTTTCTTTGATTGCGGTTTCTGCATGCTGCAGGGTTGTAGTTCTTCTGCTGTCTGCCCCCTGGTGGATGAGGCTGTCTAAAAGGCTTGTGCAGGCTTCCTGGTGGGAGGGACTGGTTCCTGCCCACTGGTGGGTGGAGCTGGGACTTGTCCCTCTGGGGGGCAAGGCCACATCAGGGGGTGTGTTTTGCAGGCAGCTGTTTGCTCAGGAAGACTTTAAGCCGCCTGTCTGCTGATGGGTATGTCTGTGTTCCCACCTTGTTGGTTGTTTGGCCTGAAGCATGCCAGCTCTGGAGCCTACCAGCTGTTGAGTGGGGCCAGGTCTTGGTGAGAGAATGGCACCCTCCAGGAGGACTCATGCCAATGCGTACTCCCCAGAACTACCACCGCCAGTGTCTTTGTCCCCACAGTGAGCCACAGCTGCCTCCCCCACCCCACCTCCGTAGGAGACCCTCCAGTACCATCAAGTAGGTCTGGCCCAGCCTCTTATGAGGTTACTGCTTTATTCCCTGGGTCCTGGTCACATGAGACCTTTTGTGTGCCCTCCAAGAGTGGAGTTTCTATTTCTCCCAGTCCTGTGGAATTCTTGTGATCAAACCTTGCTTGCCTTCAAAGCCAGATTCTCTGGGGGCTCCTCCTCCCATTGCCAGACCTCCAGGCTGGGGAGCCTGATGTGGGGCTCAGAACTTTCACTCATGTGGGAGAACTTCTGTGGTATAATTATTTTCCAGTTTGTGGGTCACCTACCCAGCGGGTATGGGTTTTGATTTTATTGCGATTGCACCCCTCCTACCTTCTCATTGTGGCTTCTTCTTTGTCTTTGGGTGTAGAATATCTTTTTTGGTAGGTTCCAGCATTTTTTTTGTCAATGGTTGTTCAGCAGTTAGTTGTGATTTTGGTGTTTTTGTAAGAAGAGGTGAGCTCAAGTCCTCCTCTGCCATCTTGTCTCTGCACCCCAGTCATTATTTCTTCAAATAAGTTTTCTGCCCCTTTTTTTCCTCTCTTCTTCTGGGACTCTTCTAATCTATAATGTGAATGTTATTCTCAATATTTTTCCCTAGGTCCCCTACGCTATTTTTGCTTTTTAAAATGCTGGTGTTTTGTTCTGTTTATTGCTGCTCTGTTAGGGTGAGTTCCACTGCCCTGTCTTCCAGATTACTGATCTTTTCTTCTGCTTCATCTTGTCTGCTGTTGAACCCCTCTAGCTTATTTTTCAGATCAGTTATTGTATTCTTCAGCTCTTTGACTTGTCTTTGGTATGTTTTTATATTTTCTGTCTCTTTGTTGAAGTTCTGTGTTCATCCATTCTTTTTCCTATTTTGGTGAGCATCTTTAAGACCATTACTTTGAGTTCTTTATCAGGTAAATTACTTATTTCTGTTGCATTAAGGTTTTTTATTGGGGTTTTCGTTTGGAACATATACCTGTTTTCTCATTTTGCTTGACTCTGTGTTTCTATGTGTTAGGTGATAGAGTTATCTTTTCTAGTCTTGAAGGGGTGGCCCTGTTTGGGAAATGAACCTTACTGTTCAACCTTGCTCTAGTTCTTAGTTGTTTCTCAAACTGTGTCTTTGATTGTTTCACACCTTTGGGGCCCAGAAATGCAATCCCCCCTAGCAACGAAAGCACACACTCAAGTGGTGTCCCCTGTTTGGACTACATGTGCCCACTGGCTTTGGTGTGCATCCACACCACTGGTGTGGCTGCAGGATTAGTGGAGGATGGGGGAACAGGCTGCAGCAGAAACATGGGGAAGTGGTGTATTCACCCACTGCCTCTGGTGGGGCTGGGGCTGTGGTGCAGGGAGGGGCAGGCAGTAGCAAGTTAGAAAGAGAGTGTAAAAATGGTGCCTGCCAGTGGCTCCATACCTGGAGAAAGCCCCAACAGAGCCCCTCTGGCAGACACTTTAAGATTAGCAAGTGAACTTACTTCACATATGATCTAGGCTCTTTTCAGGCTACAGTTTTTGTGTTGGGTCCCAGGGTGAGTGAGTCTGCACACAAGCCATTTAAGAGCAGATCTCTATTCCCTACATCCATATGGTTTTCCTGGATCCAAGCCCTGTTGGTCTTCAAAGCCAGGTGTTTTGAGTGCTCATCTCTCCGGTGTAGGTCCCAGGGGTTGGGGTGACTGATGTGGAGCATCAGGGAGAAGTTCCATATTTGTGAGATCCCTCCTGGTTATGGGTTGCTGAAGTAGTGATGGAGTTTTTGGCGAGACTGTGTCTCTAACTCTCCTACCCATCTCCATGTGCCCTTTTATCCTTTGTTGTGCAGTAGCTGTTCACCTATCTCTCAGGTTCTTTTCGGAGGGAGTTGTTCTTAATGTAGTTGTAGATTTGTTGTGTCCATGAGAGGAGGTGAGTTCAGGATCTTCTAACTCCACCATCTAGAACCACCTTCCCACTTGTTTATTTTTGGTTTTATTTCTTTGCTTTTGGTGTCAAATCTAAAACATCATTGTTAAGACCATTGTCAAGGAACTTACCGCCTGTTTTCTCAAGGAGGTTTATGTTTTTAGGTCTTACATTCAAGTCATTAATCCATTTTGAGTTAATTTTTGTGTATGGTGTACGATGTAGTCTAGTGTTCCCAAAACCATTTTGTTGAAGAGACTGTCCTTTTCCCTTTGTGTATTCTTAGCTCCTTTGATGTAAATTAATTGAACATATATGTGTAGGTTTACTTCTGGGCTCTCTATTCTGTTCTGTTGACCTGTGTGTCTGTATTTATGCCAATACCATAGTGTTTTGACTACTATTACTTTGTAATATAGTTTGAAATCAGGGAATATGATACTTCCAGCTTTGTTTTTCTTTCTCAAGATTGTTTTGGCTATCCAGGGTCTTTTGTGGTTCCATACAAATTTTAGGATTGTTTGTTCCATTTCTGTGAAAAGTGCCATTGTAATTTTTTAGAAACTTCATTGAATCTGTATATTGCTTTTAGTATGGACTTTTTTTTTTTTTTTTTTTTTTTGCGGTACGCAGGCCTCTCACTGTCGTGGCCTCTCCCGTTGCGGAGCACAGGCTCCGGACGCGCAGGCTCAGCGGCCATGGCTCATGGGCCCAGCCGCTCCGCGGCATGTGGGATCTTCCCGGACCGGGGAACGAACCCGTGTCCCCTGCATCGGCAGGTGGACTCTCAACCACTGTGCCACCAGGGAAGCCCTAGTATGGACATTTTAACAGTTTAATTTTTCTGATCCATGAGCATGGAATATTTTTCCATTTACTTATGTTATCTTAAGTTTGTTTGTTTGTTTTTAAAATCAATGTCTTATGTTTTTAGTGTACAGGCCTTTCACTTCCTTGGTTAAAGGTTTTTCACTTCCTTGGTTAAATTTATTTGTAAGTGTTTTATCCTTTTTTTTTTTTTTTGGCCGTGCTGTGCGGCATGCGGGATCCTAGTTCTCTGACCAGGGATTGAACCCGTGCCCCCTGCAGTGGAAGTGCGGTGTCTTAACCACTGGACTGCCAGGGAAGTCCCTGTTTTATTCTTTTTAATGCAATTGTTTTCTTAATTTCTCTTGTGAAACTTCTTAATTGAAGACTTCTGTTGGGAAAATAAAACTAGCAGGTGATAGGTTTAGACATGACAAGCATAATGAATTACTAAGGAAAACTGTGAAGCCTAGGGGTCATCCTTAGTCTTCAGGGTGAACATCATAGCCTTTCCTAACACATTCCATGTTGCCCTTGGAGCAGCCCTGAGTCTAGCTAAGTAGGTTAATTCTTCTGTTTTTATATTTATATTTGTAAACTGGGATTTGTGGAGAGGATAACTTAACAAAAAGGCATTTATATTTTTCTGATCAGGTTTAAGACTCTCCCTTGCTGGGTTGTTACTGTCTTTATGTTGTTACATGATTTATACACCACTTAAAATAGTAATAATAATAATTGGGTTATGTGTTGTTTTTTTACAGGTTGCAGAAATTTTATTCCAAACTGCCCAAAATGCAGGGATCAATTTTGATACTGTGTGTGGAGTACCTTATACAGCTTTACCATTGGCCACGGTTATCTGTTCAACCAACCAAATTCCAATGCTTATTAGAAGGAAGGAAACAAAGGATTATGGTAAAGTAAAAATAGTATAAGCTTTAAGTTGACATGTAGCCTGATACTTTTAGAATTTGTTCTTCTAGGCACTGATGTTCATAGTCACCTTGAATATTCTTCATAGGGCCTTTAAGTTGTTATGGCCTGTGGAATTTGTTAACTGTTGTTATAAATCACCTCCCTTTCCTTTAGAGTCTAGGGGTGAAATGCTTTGTATTAATTAGGCAATGAAAAAAAGTGCTTTTTTTGTGCACCAAATTTATGAAACCCAACATTTTTACCAGCGCTTCCCTCATCAGAAGAATGTTCTAAGAGCACTTACTTTCCCAATGTATTTATATTTAAATTGCATGAATAAAATCAATCTGTTAAAGCAATGTGAGGGAATTCCCTGGCAGTCCAGTGGTTAGGACTCTGCACTTCCACTGCAGGGGGCCCAGGTTCGATCCCTGGTTGGGGAAATAAGATCCCACAGCTGTCCAGGTAGCCAAAAAAAAAGTAAATGCCACATGAAATTCTAAATGAAGATGTTTTTATGGGTTCATGGCAGTAGGTTATCAGGTGGGTGTTTTAAATGTGGGCTGCGTTAAAACTAAATCAATCTAAAAGTATTGGAACTGACTTCATATTTGATGATCTTAAGTACTAATGATTTTTTCGTGTTGTTTTACGTTGGTGTGATACTGTTTTTATTACTTCTTTTTGAAAAGAGTCCTTTTTACAGACATGTTCTAAAAATTTTATGATGAAATCATATGATGTCTGGGATTTGCGTCTAAAAATTATGGGGGGAGGGTGATGTTGGAGTTACAGTTGAAACAAGATTGCCCATGAGTTGCTAAGTGGTGAGGTGCTGTATTTGTGGAGGTTTGTTATACTATTTTGTCTAGTTTTGTTTGAAATTCTCCATTATAAAAAAATTAGACAAATGTTTTTGCCACTTAGTGGCACAGTGTTTATATGAATCACTGCCATAAGACTACTGTTTCTATTTCCTTATTATGTATCTTCAAAAATATTTCTTAGAATAAGATCATTAATTTAAAAATATACCTATAAGTACTCGCAGTCTTATGTTCTCGCCTAAGATGATTCAGTTAAACTTGCCAATTCTGCAAGGGAAGGAAAGGAGTTGGGGAAAGGGCAAAGACAGTACCTGTGGAAAGTTCAGAATGTAGGCAAAATGCCCACTATATCTATTCTGATTCAAAATAAGATAAATTTGGTAGTGGAAAATGTAAAAATGAATCTCTAAACCGTGAGTCTGTGTAGTCTACAGCCTGAGTATTTACAGTTTGTAGATTATCTGAAAATAGTCTGCAGTAGGGGTTGGAGTGGGGAAGTGTGTTTAGTCACATTACATTACATAGCTCATAACGCTGTGGTGATTGACCTCAGTGGTTGTCGAATATTTTCCCTCCTGCATTTATGTGCTCAGAAGGCCAGTTGTTTGGCTGATCTTGAATAAAGAAATTGTTAATGGAAAAAGGAATGATTTCATTGATGATATTGGGCTATTCTTTGTTTCATAACTTTCATTGACCTAGGTGATCTTGCCTTAATAAAACCTGTATTTGAAATTTTGATCATAAACACATTAAATGATGTTTTACACCATTAAATAATTTGCTAGTTTTACTAAAAATGTTCTGTATATGTAACTTTGACAATTTTGAAATACATAGGCACTGAACAAAACAGTAATTGTGGCACATTGAAGATTCATTAGGAATTTTAAAAATAAAGTAGTTCCAAAGTAGATTATCAGAAAATATAATTTAGATTATCCCCCTCTTCATAAATACATGCCAAATTTATACTACAAGATACATCTTGAGTTGGCTGAAATATATAACTTTAAAACAGAGTCAACGTAATTTTTTCTTTTCTAGGTACTAAGCGTCTTGTAGAAGGGGCTATTAATCCAGGAGAAACCTGTTTGATCATTGAAGATGTTGTCACCAGTGGATCTAGTGTTTTGGAAACTGTTGAGGCTCTTCAGAAGGAGGGCTTGAAGGTCACTGATGCCATAGTGCTGCTGGACAGAGAGCAAGGAGGAAAGGACAAGTTGCAGGCGCATGGGATTCGTCTCCACTCAGTGTGTACATTGTCCAAAATGCTGGAGATTCTTGAGCAACAGAAAAAAATTGATGCTGAGATGGTCGAGAGAGTGAAGAGATTTATTCAGGAGAATGTTTTTGTCGCAGCTAATCATAATGGTTCTCTCCCTTCTGTAAAGAAAGGACCCAAAGAACTAAGCTTTGGTGCACGTGCAGAGCTGCCCGGGATCCACCCAGTTGCATCAAAGCTTCTCAGGCTTATGCAAAAGAAGGAGACCAATCTGTGCCTGTCTGCTGATATTTCAGAGTCCAGAGAGCTGTTGCAGCTAGCAGATGCTTTAGGACCCAGAATCTGCATGCTCAAGACTCATGTAGATATTTTGAATGATTTTACTCTGGATGTGATGAAGGAGTTAACCATTCTGGCCAAACGCCATGAGTTTCTAATATTTGAAGACCGGAAATTTGCAGATATAGGAAACACAGTAAAAAAGCAGTATGAAGGTAAGTATTATTCAGGAACCAACAAGAATCACAAATCCAGCTTAAACTGGCTGAAGAACAGAAGGAAATGTATTGGCTCACATGACAAAGTCCAGCCGTAGAAAAGCCTGTCAAGCGTGGTTGGCTCTAGGAGCTCAAGTGATGTCTTTTGGCCTTGCTTTCTCTCCAAGTCTCAGCTCTGCTTTCTTCTCTCTTGACTTCTTTCTCAGGTAGGTACACTCCTCAAACCAGTCGCTCAGACCTGGGGTATAGAATACCTTTATTAGCTCACCTGGGTAATATACCCTGCTCCTGGTGATGTGAGGCTATTTTTTAAAAATTTTTATTGCAGTATAGTTGCTTTACAATGTTGTGTTAGTTTCTATTGTACAGCAAAGTGAATCAGCTATACGTATACATATATCCGCTCTTTTTTGGATTTCCTTCTCATTTAGGTCACCACAGAGCATTGAGTAGAGTTCACTGAGCTAAACAGTAGGTTCTCATTAGTTATCTGTCATAGTATCGATAGTATATATATGTCAATCCCCATCTCCCAGTTCACCCCCCCACCCCACAACTTGGTGTCCATATGTTTGTTCTCTACGTCTGTCTCTATTTCTGCTTTGGAAATAAGATCATCTATACCATTTTTCTAGATTCCACATATATACGTTAATATACAACATTTGTTTTTCTTTTTCTGACTTACATGACAGTCTCTATCTAGGTCCATCCACGTCTCTACAAATGACCCAATTTCATTCCTTTTTATGGCTGAGTAATATTCCATTTATATATGTACCACATCTTTATCCATTCCTCTGTTGATGGACATTTAGGTTGCTTCCATGTCCTGGCTGTTGTAAATAGTGCTGCAATGAACGTTGGGGTGCATGTGTCTTTTTGAATTATGTTTTTCTCTGGCTATATGCCCAGTAGTTGGATTGTGGGTCACATGGTAGTTCTAGTTTTAGTTTTTTAAGGAACCTCCATACTGTTCTCCATAGTGGCTGTATTAATTTACATTCCTACCAACAGTACAAGAGGGTTCCCTTTCCTCCACACCCTCTCGAGCATTTATTGTTTGTAGATATTTTAATGATGGCCATTCTGACCTGTGTGAGGTGATACCTCATTGTAGTTTTGATTTGCATTTCTCTAATAATTAGTGATGTTGAGCATCTTCTCCTGTGTTTGTTGGCCATTTGTATGTCTTCTTTGGAGAAATGTCTATTGAGGTCTTCTGCCCGTTTTTTGATTGGGTTCTTTGTTTTTTGATATTGAGCTGCATGAGCTGTTTGTATATTTTGGAGATTAATCCTTTGTCAGTTACTTTGTTTGCAAATATTTTCTCCCATTCTGTGGGTTGTCTTTTTGTTTTGTTTATGGTTTCACTTGCTGTGCAAAAACTTTTGAGTTTCATTAGGTCCCATTTGTTTATTTTTGTTCTTATTTTCATTACTTTAGGAGGGAAGTCAAAAAAGATCTTGCTGCGATTTACGTCAGAGAGTGTTCTGCCTGTGTTTTCCTCTTAGAGTTTTATAGTATCTGGCCTTACATTCAGGTCTTTAATCCATTTTGAGTTTATTTTTCTGTATGGTGTTAGGGAGTGTTCTAATTTCATTCTTTAAAATGTAGCTGTCAGGTTTTTCCAGCACCACGTATTGAAGAGGCTGTCATTTCTCCATTGCATATTCTTGCTTCCTTTGTCATAGATTAGGTGACCATAGGTGTGTGTTTATCTCTGGGCTTTCTATCCTGTTCCACTGGTTTATATTTCTGTTTTTATGCCAGTACCATACTGTCTTGATTACTGTAGCTTTGTATTGTAGACTGAAGTCAGGGAGCCTGATTCCTCCAGCTCTGTTTTTCTTTCTCAAGATTGCTTTAGCTATTCAGGGTCTTCTGTGTTTCCATACAAAATGCAAAATTTTCTGTTCTAGTTCTGTGAAAAATGCCATTGGTAATTTGAGAGGGATTGCATCGAATATGTAGATTGCTTTGGGTAGTATAGTCATTTTCACAATATTGATTCTTCCAATCCAAGAACATGGTATATCTCTCCATCTGTTTTTGTTGTCTTTGATTTCTTTCATTAGTATCTTATAGTTTTTTGTACACAGATCTTTTGACTCCTTAGGTTTATTCCTAGGTATTTTATTCTTTTTGTTGCAATGGTAAATGGGATTGTTTCCTTAATTTCTCTTTCTGATCTTTCGTTGTTAGTGTATAGGAATGCCAGAGATTTCTGTGTATTAATTTTGTATCCTGCGACTTTACTAAATTCATTGATTAGCTCTAGTAGTTTTCTGGTGGCATCTTTAGGATTTTCTATGTATAGTATCATGTCATCTGCAAACAGTGAGTGTTTTATTTCTTCTTTTCCAATTTGGATTCCTTTTATTTCTTTTCTCTGATTGCCATAGCTAGGACTTCCAAAACTGTTGAATACTGGCAAGAGTGGACATCCTTGTCTTGTTCCTGATCTTAGAGGAAATGCTTTCAGTTTTTCACCATTGAGAATGGTTTGCTGTGGGTTTGTCGTATATGGCCTTTATTATGTTGAGGTAGGTTCCCTCTATGCCCACTTTCTGGAGAGTTTTTATCATAAATGGGTGTTGAATTTTGTTGAAAGCTTTTTCTGCATCAACTGAGGTGATCATGTGGCTTTTATTCTTCAGTTTGTTAATATGGTGTATCCCATTGATTGATTTGCATATATTGAAGAATCCTTGCATCCCTGGGATAAATCCCACTTGATCATGGTGTATGATCCTTTTAATGTGTTGGATTCGGTTTGCTAGTATTTTGTTAAGGATTTTTGTGTCTGTGTTCATCAGTGATATTGGCCTGTGATTTTCTTTTGTTGTGATATCTTTGTCTGTTTTTGGTATCAGGGTGATGGTGGCCTCGTGCAGTGAGTTTGGGAGTGTTCCTCCCTCTGCAGTTTTTTGGAAGAATTTGAGAAGGATCGGTGTTAGCTCTTCTCTAAATGTTTACTAGAATTCGCATGTGAAGCCATCTGGTCCTGAGCTTTTGTTTGTTGGAAGATTTTTATTCACAGTTTCAATTTCATTATTTGTGATTGGTGTGTTCGTATTTTCTATTTCTTCCTGGTTCAGTCTTGGAAGGTTGTACTTTTCTAAGAATTTGTCCATTCCAGGTTGTCCATTTTATTGCCATATAGTGGCTTGTGGTAGTCTCTTATGATCCTTTGTATTTCTGCAGTGTCAGTTATAACTTCTTTTTCATTTCTAATTTTATTGATTTGAGTCTTCTCTATTTCTTGATGAGTCTGGCTAAAGGTTTATCAATTTTGTTTATCTTCTCAAAGTACCAGCTTTTAGTTTTATTGATCTCTGCTATTGTTTTCTTTGTTTCTATTTATTTCTGCTCTGATCTTTATGATTTCTTTCCTTCTACTAACTTTGTGGGTTTTTTGTTCTTCTTTCTCTAGTTGCTTTATGTATAAGGTTAGGTTGTTTATTTGAGATTTTTCTTGTTTCTTGAGGTAGGATTGTATTGCTGTAAACTTCCCTTTTAGAACTGCTTTTGTTGCATCACATAGGTTTTGGGTCGTCGTGTTTTCTTTGTCATTTGTTTCTAGGTATTTTTTTATTTCTTCATTGATCTCTTGGTTATTTATAGCGTATTGCTTAGCCTCCATGTGTTTGTGTTTTACAGTTTGTTTCCTGTAATTGCTTTCTAATCTCATAGTGTTGTGGTTGGAAAGTTGCTTGATACGATTTCAATTTCTTAAATTTACTGAGGCTTGATTTGTGACCCAAGATGTGATCTGTCCTGGAGAATGTTCCTTGTGCACTTGAGAAGAAAGTATATTCCACTGCTTTCGGATGGAATGTTCTGTAAATATCGATTAAGTGTATCTGGTCTAACGTGTCATTTAAGGCTTTTGTTTCCTTATTAGTTTTCTGTCTGGATGATCTGTCCATTGGTGTAAGTGGGGTGTTAAATTCCCCCACTATTATTGTGTTACAGTTGATTTCCCCTTTCACGGCTGTGAGCATTTGCCTTATGTATTGAGGTGCTCCTGTGTTGGGTACATAAATATTTACGGTTGTTATGTCTTCATCTTCTAGGGTTGATCCCTTGATCATTGTGAGGCTATTTATGTAAACTTCTTGAACCCCAAGGTATAGTTAGGGGTTATTTCCCTAAAGAAAATGGCTGTGCTTATGCCAGAAGAAGGGGACATGGGTTCTAGGCAGGCAAAAATGACAGATGTTGGCCCTGCAGAACACAATGAGTTCTGAATATTCAAAGAATGAAAATTGCAGATATAGGAGACAAGGAAAAGGTAGTATAAAGTAAGATTTATTTTTAGCAGAAAAAGATCTGTTGATATGCATCCTTTTTAAAAAATTTTGTCAAATAGCTCAAGGTAGAGCATACATTAGTTTTAAAAAGTGCTTAATTCTTTACCAATTCTTTACCCATTCTTCTATGCAACTTTCTGTTATATTGGGTATATCTCTTTTTTCACTTACCCTTACAATGGACATTTTATGTTATTTAACAGTTATAAGCATCTTTTGAGACAACAATTTTTCTTAAAGTAATACATACATATTCTTAAGCTATTTCCTTAGGAGAGATTTGCTGTAATGACTTTCTTCATGTGCTAAAGGTATTGACTGTTGGGACTTCCCTGGTGGTCCAGTGGTTAAGACTCTGCACTCCCAATGCATGGGGCCCAGGTTCAATCCCTGGTCAGGGAACTAGATCCCGCATGCTGCAACTAAGAGCCCGCATGCCGCAAGTAAGACCCGGCACAGCCAAATCAATAAATAAATACTTTAAAAAAAAAGATTGTTGAAAGAGTTATACAAACTTTCTATAAGTTTGCATATAGTTTTTTTTCAAAAATCTACTTGGGTTACTGTTGTCTGCTTTTAAAATGAATACAATTGTCTATTGAAATTTGAAGAGCTAAAGAGACCTAAGGAACAAGTAGATTTGAGAGATGGTAAAGTTTCTGAGAGATCCCTACAGAATGAAAATTTGTCATCTTCAGAGGAATTTCAATTGATATCTTCCACTCAACAAACAACCTGTCTTCACTGGACCCTTTCCAGTTGCATAAATCTTATTGGTAGTCACAAGCATCAGCCTGCAAGGAAAAACAGTCTTATCAGTTTTGCTAGTAAACTAAGTGTAGAACTTATAAGATTTTTTTTCTCCTTGTGATTTCTCAACCAGCTAACCAGGTGGACAGATAAATTTTTCACAAGTAGGTCCACTGATAATCACTAAAATTCTTGAAGTGTTTCGCTATTACATTGACATGTTACTAGGAGATTATTTCCATATTGTAGTTGGTTGGTTGGGTAAAAGTTAAGGGATTTTGTTTGGAAATTGACAGATACCATTTTCCCCTTTTCATAGGTGGTGTCTTTAAAATAGCTTCTTGGGCAGATCTAGTAAACGCTCATGTGGTTCCAGGCTCAGGAGTTGTGAAAGGCCTGGGAGAAGTAGGCCTGCCCCTGCACCGGGCATGCTTACTCATTGCAGAAATGAGCTCTGCTGGCTCCTTGGCCACTGGGAGCTATACTGAAGCAGCGGTAAGTGACAGAGGAGAGAGATTGGGGCAACAGAAGGCCGGGGCTGTGACACTAGATGTTACAGGGGAAGAAAATACCTTAATTTGGGGTCTATGGAATTGCTGTCAAAAACAAAAAAATCACCTGCTGTTTGTGTGACAGTATATTAATACTAGTTGGCTAGAATATCCTGATGGTTAATAAATAGCATTTTATATCTTGTAGTGTACACCAAAGAAATTTGAACTGTACTCTAAGAGAGAAACATTGAAACACAGATATTGGGTCAAATAAACATATGTCTGTATTTACCTGGTCTTTAAGATAGAGGAGTTTTTTCCCTTTCACCATGAATTGAAATTGAATAGCTTTTTCCCAGATACGCAGTTTCTTGGACTCTCCCGAGTCACACACAGATGCACATTCTCATGACAGCAGCCCACATGAAGCAGCTCACCTTTTCAGTCTTTGATATTGATTGGCATTGTATGGGAGAGCTCTTAACTAGAGTCCAGACACATTGTTTCCTTTAGTAGCTCCCCATTATTAAAAATCCTTAACACCATACATGGTTGGTGGAGCCCAGCTCCAACCCCCTGCATGCCAGAAAAAAATGAGAGATGGATAATCATCTAGTTATAAAGCTCCTCTTTACATTCTCCTCTGGGCAAGGTTCATAGTTGGATAGTCACCTAGAAAGATGGATGGATTATCTTTGCAGATATTTTAAAGACTATTACTTTTTAAAGTAACAGGAATTTTTAATAAAATTTTAATTTTTACATGGGAATTTATGTTTCATATTTCAAAGCCTGTGGAACTGTGAAGAATTCATATGGCCCTAGGGCCAGGTTTTAACAGCACCCCTGAATTGACCATAAATGTCTATGATTTCCCAACTCTCATAGCAGAGGGTCCATGAGTCCAGTGCTAATATTTGGCATTCTGGATCTGGCTCAAGGACAATACATTGATTTTTGGTTGGTGGTAGTACTTAGTGGCAAGAATGGAGCAGTCTGGGCCTCAGGGAAGAGCCAAATTAGAAAGTCAGGCAGACCTTCTAGGGAGGCTCTATGAATGTGAGGTAATGGTAGATAAATTGTGGAGACAAGTTATTGGCAAATGTTAAAGAAGAGGGAAAGCTGTAGAGGTAAGATTTCTTTAGCTAGCTCTTAACAACATAGTGGTTTTTTGTGTGGTGGCTGTCCTTGAATATCTATGTAGATAGGCAGTAAGTCAGTGTCGTTTTATACCATTATAAATGTATTCTAGAGTACTACTTGTATCCTTTTTGGAAGTAGGTAGGTCCCCAAGCATTATTACAAATAAGTAACGATGCAGCATCTAGATTTTAGATGCACATAATATAAGATTTTTAGTGTTTTCAGTGTTTGGTTATAGGAGAAGGGGACGGAAGGTGTTATTTCAGGGTGGTCTTAATGGAGCAAGTGTGTAGATTGATATCTAAGATTACCCGTTTTAGATGTAATTAGTTTAATATGAAATGAGGAAATGCATCTATAAAATAAAGTTTCTTACATTCTGTGTGGTTAAGTGCTTTCTTGTAATCTTTTATTACATTCCATTTAGGTGAGAATGGCTGAAGAGCATTCTGAATTTGTGGTTGGTTTTATTTCTGGCTCCCGAGTAAGCATGAAACCAGAATTTCTTCACTTGACTCCAGGAGTTCAGTTAGAAGCAGGAGGTAAGTCTATTCATTGGTAATGGTTTTTCCAAAATGCTTCTTTACCCAAGTCAGCAAGGACAAAATAAAACCTAGATATGCAAAATAGCTTGCAGTCTAATTTTAGGATGAAAATCTAGAAAGCTACTTTTTGTTGAAAAATGCCCAGAAACTGATAATTTTAATTGTTCCCAACTGATGTTCCAAATATGCTGCCAAAAAAGGTGTTCTGTGCTCAAGGAGGAATGCTCTAGGTTAAACAAAATCAGACATTTGTTTAGGACTTTGCAGAGCCTTTGATGTGCTAATGTTTATTGTGGTTCTTCAGTGTGGAGATACCTGGTTCTGTCATGTCATCCAAACTTACCTGAACACGTTAACACTTTTAGCAGTCTGAGAAATGCAGTTGCAGTGGCTAAAAGAAAAAGAGCAAACTTTCTCAATGATAGTCTCTAGTCAGTGAAGGAGTAATCTAGGTTATTAAATGTCCTTTTGGGGGTTCAAAGTTGTTTTGTTTTTTTACTTTTAAAAAAGTAATATAGTAATTGAAATATAGTTGATTTACAATGTGTTCATTTCTGCTGTGCAGAAAAGTGATTAAGTTATACGTATATATACATTTTTAAGTATTCTTTTCCATTATGGTTTATCACAGAATACTAAATATAGTTCCCTGTGATATACAGTAGGCCCTTGTTGTTTATCCACTCTATATATAATAGATTGCATCTGCTAAGCCCAAACTCCCACTCCATCCCTTTCCCACCCCACCTCCCACTTGGCAACCACAAGTCTGTTCTCTGTGTCAGTGAGTCTGTTTCTGTTTCGTGGATATGTTCATTTGTGTCATATTTTAGATTCCACGTATAAGTGGTATCACAGGGTATTTGTCGTTCTCTTTCTGACTTACTACACATAGTATGATAATGCCTAGGCCTATCCATGGTGCTGCAGATGGCATTTTGTTCTTTCTTATGGCTGAGTAGTATTCGTGTGTGTGTGTGTGTGTGTGTGTGTGTGTGTGTATGACTTCTTTATCCATTCATCTGTTGATGGCCATTAAGGTTGTTTCCATGTCTTGGCTATTGTGAACAGTGCCTCTATGAACACAGGGGTGCATGTATCTTTTTGAATTATAGCTTTGTCCAGATAGGAGTGGGATTGCTGGATCATATGGCAACTCTATTTTTAGTTTTCTGAGGAACCTCCTTACTGTTCTCCATAATGGCTGCCCCAATGTACATTCCCATCAACAGTGTAGTTAGGTTCCCTTTTGTCCACACCCTCTCCAGCATTGTTATTTATAGACTTCTTAATGATGGCTATTCTGACATGTGTGAGGTGGTACCTCATTGTAGGTTTGATTTGCATTTCTCTAATAATTAGTGATATTGAACGTCTTTTTATGTGCCTGTTGGCCATATGTATGTCTTCTTTGGAGAAAGGTCTATTTAGGTCTCCTGACCATTTTTTTAAAATTAATTAATTTATTTATTTATGGCTGTGTTGGGTCTTCGTTTCTGCGTGAGGGCCTTCTCCAGCCGTGGCAAGTGGGGGCCACTCTTCATCGCGGTGTGCAGGCCTCTCACTATCGCAGCCTCTCATTGCGGAGCACAGGTTCCAGAAGTGCAGGCTCAGTAATTGTGGCTCACTGGCCCAGTTGCTCCGTGGCATGTGGGATCTTCCCAGACCAGGGCTCAAACCTGTGTCCCCTGCATTGGCAGGCAGATTCTCAACCACTGCCCCACCAGGGAAGCCCCCTCCTGCCCATTTTTTGATTGGGTTGGGTTTTTTTATTGTTGTTGAGTTGCATGAGCTGTTTGTATATTTTCTGAAATCAAGCCCTTATCAGTCACATTGTTTGCAAATATTTTCTCCCATTCTGTAGTTTGTCTTTTCGTTTTGTTTATGGTCTCCTTTGCTGTGCAAAAGCTTGTAAGTTTGATTAGGTCCCATTTGTTTATTTTTGCTTTTATTCTATTGCCTTGGGACTGACCTAAGAAAACATTAGTATGGTTTATGTCAGAGAATGTTTTGCCTATGTTCTCTTCTAGGAGTTTTATGGTGTCATGTCATATATTTAAGTCTTTAAGCCATATTGAGTTTATTTTTGTGCATGGTGTGAGGGTATGTTCTAACTTCATTGATTTACATATGGCTGTCCAGCATTCTCAACACCACTTGCTGCAGAGATTGTCTTTTCTCCATTGTATATTCTCGTCTTCTTTGTCAAGATTGACCATAGGTATGTAGGTTTATTTCTGGGCTCTCTATTTCTGTTCCATTGATACATGTCTGTTTTCATGCCAGTTCCACACTGTTTTGATTACTGTAGCTTTGTAGTATTGTCCGAAGTCTGGGAGGTTTATGCCTCCTGCTTTGTTCTTTTTTCTCAGGATTGCTTTGGCAATTCTGGGTCTTTTTTGGTTCCATATAAGTTTTAGGATTACTTGTTCTAGTTCTGTGAAAAATGTCATGGGTAATTTGATAGGGATCACATTAAATCTGTAGATTGCTTTGGGTAGTGTGTCCATTTTAATGATATTCTTCTAATCCAAGAGCCTGGGATATCTTTCCATTTCTTTAAATCATCTTCAATTTCCTTTATTAATTTTTATAGTTCTCAGCATATAAATCTTTCACCTCCTTGGTCAGCTTTATTCCTAAGGTTTTCTTTTTTTGTATGATTTTAAAAGGTATTGTTTTTTTACATTCCCTTTCTGATATTGTGTTGTTAGTGTAAAGAAATGCAACCCATTTCTGTATGTTAATCTTGTATCCTGCTACCTTGCTGAATTTATCAGTTCTTTAGGGTTTTCTATATATAGTCTCATGTCATCTGCATAGAATGACAGTTTTACGTCTTCCCTTACAATTTGGATACCTTTTGTTTCTTTTTCTTGTCTGAATTCCAATACTATGTTGAATAGAAGTCATGAGAGTAGGCAACCTTGTTCCAGATTTTAGCAGGAAGGATTTCAGCTTTTCACTGTTGAGTATTATATTGGCTGTGGGTTTGTCATAAATAGCTTTTATTATGTTATGTTACCCACCTTGGTAAGAGTTTTTATCATGAATGGATGTTGAATTTTATCAAATGCTTTTTCTGTGTCTATTTAGATGATCATGTGATTTTTGTCTTTTCTTTGTTAGTGTGATGTGTCACATTAATTGATTTGCATTTGTTGAACCATACTTGTGATCCTGGGGTGAATCCAACTTGGTTGTGGTGCATGATCTTTTTTATGTGTTGTTGGATTTGGGTGGCTAATATTTTGCTAATATTTTATTTGGTTTTGCTAGTAGTTTTTTGCATCTGTATTCATCAAAGATATTGGCCTGTAATTTTTTTTTTTGGTGGTATATTTGTCTCATTTTGGTATCAGGGTGATGGTGGCTTCATAGAATGTCTTTGAGAGTGTTCCCTCCTTTTCAATCTTTTGGAAGATTTTGAGAAGGATTGGTATAAGTTCTTCTTTATGTGTTTGATAGAATTTGCCTGTGAAGCCACCTGGTCCTGAACTTTTGTTTGTAAGGAGTTTTTTGTTTTTGTTTTTTTTATAGATTCTATTTCACTTCTAGTGATTGGTCTGTTCAGATTATTTATTTCTTCTTGATTCAGTTTTGGTGGGCTGTATGTTTCTAGAAAAACTTG
The DNA here is from genome assembly GCF_949987515.2 of Delphinus delphis. Classification (NCBI taxonomy): domain Eukaryota; kingdom Metazoa; phylum Chordata; class Mammalia; order Artiodactyla; family Delphinidae; genus Delphinus; species Delphinus delphis. The sequence continues at coordinate 69,890,309 of NC_082686.1, forward strand.
TCCATTTCTTCTAGGTTGGCAAATTTGTTGGCATGTACTTGTTCATAATATTCTCTTACAGTGTTTTGTATTTCTGCAGTATTGTTTATTTCTCCTTTTTTCTTATTTTGTTTATTTAGGTTCTCTCTCTTTTCTTCTTGATGAGCCTGGCCAAAGGTTTGTCAATTTTGTTTACACTGTCAAAGAACAAGCTCTTAGTTTTATTGATTTTATCTAGTTTTTTTAATCTTTATTTTACATTTTTTTGTCTCTGATGTTTATTATTTCCTTCCTTTTGCTGACTTTAGATTGTTTGTTCTTTTTCTAATTCTTTTAGGTGGTAGATTAGGTTGCTTGAGATTTTTCTAGTTTTTTGAGAAAGGCTTGTATCGCTATGAAGTTCCCTCTAACAACTGCTTTTGTGGCATCCCACAGATAATGTACAGTTGTGTTTTCATTGTCATCTGTCTCAAGATATTTTTTAAATTTCCTCTTTGATTTCATCATTGACCCATTGGTTTTTTAGTAGCATGTTGTTTAGACTCCATGTAATTGTTTTCTTTTTCTATGGTTGATTTCTAGTTTCATGCTGTTGTGGTCAGGAAAGATGCCTGAAATAATTTCTATCCTCTTAAATTTGTTGAGGCTTGCTTTGTGCTCTAGTATGTGGTCAATCCTAGAGAATGTTCCATGTGCACTTGAAAAGAATGTGTATTCTGGGTTTTTTAGATGTAAGGTTCTAAGAATATCAATTAAGTCTAACTGTTCTGTTGTATCATTTAGGATCTCTGATGCCTTATTGATTTTCTGTCTAGGAAGATATGTCCATTGATGTGAGTGGGGTGTTAAGGTCTCCTACTATTATGGTATTCCAGTCAGTTTCTCCCTTTATGTATGTTAATATTTGTTTTATGTATTTAGGCACTCCTATATTAGGTACATATATGTTGACGAGAGTAATATCCTCTTCTTGTATTGATCCTTTTATCATTATATAGTGTCCTTCTTTATCTTTTTTTATGGCCTTTGTTTTAAAGTCTGTTTTGTCTGATACAAGTATTGCGACCCCTGCTTATCATTTCCGTTTGCATGAAATCTTTTTCCACCCCCTCACTTTCAATCTGTGTGTCCTTTGCCCTAAAGTGGGTCTCTTATAGGCAGCATATTGTAGGCTTTTGTTTTTTTATCCAGTCTGCCACTCTGTGTCTTTTGAATGGGGCATTTAGTCCATTGATGTTTAAGGTAATTCTTGATAGATGTGTATTTATTGCCATTTTAAATCTTTTTTTCCAGTTAATTCTGTATTTCCTCTTCTTCCCCTTTTCTTTTTGTTTTTCCTTTTGTGGTTTGATTTCCTTTTATTTTATGCTTGTGTTCTCTTCTTTTTGGTTTTTGTGAATCTATTGTGTTTTTGACTTGTGGTTACCCTGCTTTTCAAGTATGTTAACCCCTTCATATAGCTACGTGCTTTAGACTGGTAGTCATATAGGCTCAAATACATTCTAAAAAAAGACGAATCTACATTTTCTTAACTCTCCTCCTCAACATTTTATGATTTTGATGTCCTCTTTTACATCCTCATGTTTATCCTTTTGCTGTTCACTGTGGTCATCATCACTTTCACACACAAAAAATTTATTTTTTTCCTTTTTAATCTATATAGTGGCTTATGTAAGTGATTTTACTTTTTGGTTGTAATTTTCTCTTTGGTATAGCTTCTTGTTTTTCTATTTAGAGCAGAAGACCTTTCAATATTTCTTTTATGATAGGGTTAGTATTGCTGTATTTTTAGTTTTTGCTTGTCTAGGAAATTCTCTCTCTCCTTCTATTCTAAATGATTGGGTGAATATATTTTGCCACTCCCTTCTGGCCTGCAACATTTCTGTAGAGAAATCAGCTGATAGCCTTATGGGGGTTTCCTTGTAATGAATTGTTTTTCTCTTGCTGCCTTTAGAATCCTCTCTTTAACTTTTGCCATTTTAATTATAATATGTCTTGGTGTAGGTCTGTTTGTTTGGGTTCATCTTGTTGGAACCCTCTGTGCTTCCTGTACCTGGATGTGTTTCCTTCTTTAGGTTTGGGAAGTTTTCAGACATAATTTCTTCAAATACATTTTTGATCCCTTTTCCTGCCAGTGAGGAGGCTCCCTGGGGTACGGGAGTCTTTCCTCCTTCACAGCTCCCTCCCGGGGGTACAGGTCCTGTCCAGATTCCTTTCTATTTTTTTTTTTCTTTTGTCCTACCTGTTTATGTGGAGATTCTTTTTGTCCTTTCAGAAGTCTGAGGTCTTCTGCCAGCATTCAGTAGGATTCTGTGAGAACTGTTCCACATATAGATGTATTTTTTTGATGTATTTGTGAGAGGAGGTGAGCTTCTCGTTCTTCTTCTCTGCCATCTTGATTGCTCTGCTTTGGTTTTTTTTTTTTTTTTTTGTAAATTTATTTATTTTTGGCTGTGTTCGGTCTTCGTTTCTGTGCGAGGGCTTTCTCCAGTTGTGGCAAGCGGGGGCTGCTCTTCATCGTGGTGCACGGGCCCACTATCATGGCCTCTCGTTGCGGAGCACAGGCTCCAGACGCACAGGCTCAGTAGTTGTGGCTCACGGGCCCAGTCGCTCTGCGGCATGTGGGATCCTCCCAGACCAGGGCTCGAACCCGTGTCCCCTGCATCAGCAGGCAGACTCTCAACCACTACGCCACCAGGTAAAGCCCTCTGTTTTGGTTTTGAATGGGGAAAAAATGGTGACCTGGAAACATTTTTTTCTGAATTGGTTGGTTATTGTACAATAAATCTTGCTTAAGATTTCTTAAGCAAGAAAGCATATCACAGGAATGGGAGTTTATTCTATCCCTCTTTCCACCTCTTTCCTTAAGTTTGGAACTGTGAACATCTGGGTCTCAGCAAAACAACGCTGCTTCATAGAGTATGGAGAATGTGCTGCTGTGGTACGTTTCCATGTCTAGAGTTACCTTTTTACAACTCCATAGTGTATCCTAGTTACACTTGGGCTGGAATATGTTTAATCATTCCCCTGTTGCATTTGGACTTTTTACAAACTAAACATCCTTGTATATATTTTTGCATGTATAGAGTTTTGGAATACTCTCCCACTAGGCTACAAACTCCTTGAGGATGAGAGCTTTTTCTGAAGAATGCATATCCTCTAGCACAGTACCCCTGTGCACCATAAAGGTTCTGTAAATACTTACACAGATGTTGAAGGGATGGATAATATGCTGTATAGGAGCAGATGTAAGAGTTGGTGTTTCTGTGAGTGGAATGATAACACTGAGAACATAATGACTGAGACTATAGATTTGGTAAACCTTGTTTTTCTTAAAACCCTGAAATACTAGAACTGTTGGATACCTGTCAACCTTGAAGAAGCTAGTTATTTTATATAAATAATATAACCACACTTATAAAGAAAGATACTACCTTTTTGGGGTTTTGATTTTTAAACAAAAAACATTATAGAAGGTTAACCAAAGAAAAGTAGATGTTCCCCTGGGGTTAGGGAGGACTGGGGGTCTCTGTTCCATTTCTCAAGTTTCACATTACAGGTTTTATATACTACAGAGTAGGCCTCAGCAGAATGACTTGCCTATCTAAGGCTTTATGATAGTTGCCTTAGTATTCTACAATTTTTAAACTCTACATTTGTGCTAAACATTATCTGAATCAGGTAGATTTGTATTCCTAGCCCTTCCAGTATCTTTGGACAAGTCACTTCCCTTCCTTAGGTCTCGTTTTCTTGATCTGTAAACTGTGGGTAGTAACACTGTTGAACCTCACAGGGTTGCTGAGAGGCTTAATGAGATAATGTATGTAAAGCAGCTTAGCACAATGTCTTGGGACAGAGTGAGTACTCTTTGCTTGGCAACTGTTAATGTTCATTGGAAGCCTCCACAATCTTTGACTAGATAAGTACAGTTAGAATCTAGGCTTTTAGGGATTTTTAAAGCATCTTGGATTTGAAAGATAATAATAAGCCATTTATAGGAGGCTTCTGGAACAGCAGAATTTAAAAAGAAGGAAAAAGTGGGGTTCTGGTTCAAGATGGCAAGATCCTGAACTGACCTCCTCCCACAGACAAACTGAGTCTATAGCTGTGTGTGGAACAATTTCCTTGGAAAGGCTGGCTGAGCACGGACTACACATCAGGCAAACGAGAAGAAAACCACATTGAAGTGGGTAGGAGAGGCTGGGATGCAACCTCACTGCTAACCCCACCCCTGGTATGAAGACCCAGAATCAGGGTGGAACTCAAAACCCAGAGCTTCTCCCTGAGGAGTGAAGGGTTTGAACTATACATCGGGCATCATAACTTTTAAGACCTGTACCTGAAAGATGACCCCCCCCAAAACATCTAGCTTTGAAAATCAATGGGGCTTATGTCCACAAGACCCACAAGACAGTAGTGATCTGAGTGAAATGGCTCTTTTAAAAGGCTTGCAAGCTCAGACTCACCTGCCCCAGGGCCCAGCTCAGAGGGAGCCTGTGCTCAGACTTTAATATTAGCAAATGAGCCTTTTTTTACTTAACGAGTTGGCCTGAGGGGTAGGCATATACTGTAACACACATCTCCAAGAGCTTGCTGGAACACCCTCCAGGGACAGAGACTGGGGGGCACGATCTTCACACGCTCCCTCTGCTTTGGCTGGCAGCAGCATCTCTCTTTTTAACTTCTTCCCACAGGTGCCATCTTTACACTCCCCCTCAGCTTTGCTGCAGCCATTGGGCACATCTTCGCACTTTCCCTTTCCTCATCTCCTGGAAGGGAGCTTTTACACGGGGCTGGTGCCCAGGGAACACCCCTTGATTGCCTGGCCCTAAAGGCCAGGGGGAGCTTATGTTGCTGTGTCCAGTGGGACTAACAAGTGAAGAGACAGTTTCTGGCAGGCTACATACCCCAGGGCACTGCACAGACAGCACACTGCAACACACCCCATCTTTCTGTGAAAGAGGCCTGTTTGCTTGTCCAGGAGCTTTGGCCTGAGGCTTCTCTTTTGGCAACCACCTGGGGCCTACAGAGATGTTTTCAGGGAACATAAGCTGATAGACACCATCTTTGCACTCTCCTTCTGCCTCACTACAGCTGTTATCTATCTCCCAGAAAAGAATTTAGATACTCATCTGCGGGCAGCAGAACTTACGCTTGCAGTCCCACAGGACTGTATGTATTTGTATACTTCAAAAGCTGTTGCCAGGGTTGGAGGCAAGATGGTGGAGTAGAAAGACTTGAGCTTACCTCCTCTCACAAAAACACCAAAATCACAACTAACTGCTGAACAACCCTCCTCTCACAAAAACACCAAAACCACAACTAACTGCTGAACAACCCCTGGCAAAAAAAGACTTGAACCTACCAAAAAAGATGTTCTACACCCAAAGATAAAGAAGCCAAAACAAGACAGCAGGAGGGGCACTTTTACCATATAATCAAATCCCTTACCTGCCGGGTGGGTGACCCACGAACTGGAAAATAATTATATCACAGAGGTTCTCCCACAGGAGTGAGAGTTCTGAGCCCCACATCAGGCTCCCCAGCCTGGGGGGTCTAGCATCAGGAGAAGGAGCCCCCAGAGCATTTGGCTTTGAAGGCCAGTGGGGCTTGCGTGCAGCAGCTCCACAGGACTGGGGGAAACAGAGACTCCACTCTTGGAGGGCACACACAGGGTTTCACATGCACTTGGACCCAGAGGAAAGCAGTGACCCCATAGAAGCCTGGGCCAGACCTACCTGCAGATCTTGGAGGGTCTCCTGGGGAGGTGAGGGTTGGCTGTGGCTCCCTGTAGGGCAGGTACACTGGTGGCAGAGGCCCCAGAAGATACTCATCAGCATGAGCTTTCCCTGAGGTCACCATTTTGGTGAGGCCTGGCCTGGGACACCTCAGGCCAGACAACAAACAGGGTGGAGACATAATTCTACCCAAAGCCCTGACCCCACAGCTGCCTGTAAATATAGCCCTTGAGATGGCCCTGCCCACCAGAGACAAGACCCAGCTCTATCCACCAGAGAGCAGGCACCAGTCCCTCCCATGAGGAAACCTGCACTAGCCCCTGGACCAACCTCACCCACCATGGGGAAGACACCAGAAGCAAAAACTACAATCCTGCAGCATGAGGAATGGAGACCACAAACAGAAAATTAGACAAAATGAGATGGCAGAGATGAAGGAACAAGATAAAACCCCAGAAGAACAACTAAGTGAAGCGGAGATTGGCAATCTACCTGAAAAAGAATTCAAAGTAATGATAGTAAAGATGATCCAAGATCTTGGAGAAAGAATGGAGGCACAGACTGATATAAGAAATGTTTAAGAAAGAGCTAAGGGACTTCCCTGGTGGTCCAGTGGTTAAGATTCCATGCTTCCACTGCAGGGAGCATGGGTTTGATCCCTGGTTGGGAAACTAAGATCCTCACATGCTGCACAGTGCAGCTAAAAAAACCCCTAGAAGCTTCGGAGAACAAACAGATGAACAATACAATAGCTGAAATGAAGAATACACTAGAAGGAATCAATAGCAGAATAAATAGGGCAGTAGGACAAATAAGCGAGCTGGAAAACAGACTGATGGAAATCATTATTGCAGAACTGAATAAAGAAAGAAAAATGATAGCACTATTTACAATAGCCAAGACATGGAAGCAACCTAAATGTCCATCAACAGAGGAGTGGATAAAGAAGATGTGGTACATATATACAATGGAATATTACTCAGCCATAAAAAGGAATGAAATTGGGTCATTTGTCTCTACAAATGTGAATGGACCTAGAGTGTCATACAGAGTGAAGTAAATCAGAAAGAGAAAAACAAATATCAACACGTATATGTGGAATCTAGAAAAATGGTATCCATGACCTCGCTTACAGAGCAGAAATAGAGACACAGACGCAGAGAACAAATGTATGGATACCAAGGAGGAAAGCAGTGGGGTGTGAGGAATTGGGATCAACACATATACACTATTGATACTATGTATAAAATAGACAACTAAAGGGAATGTACTGTATAGCACAGGGAACTCAACTTAATGCACTGTGGTGTCCTAAATGGGAAGGAAATCCAAAAGAGAGGTGATATATGCATATGTATGGCTGATTCATTTTGCTGTGCAGTAGAAGCTAACAGAACAGTGTAAAGCAACTATACTCCAATAAAAATTAATAAAAAACAAAAAAAGAAAAATGAAATGAGGACAGAGACCTCTGGGACAACATTAAATGCACCAACATTCACATTATAGGGGTCCCAGAAGGAGAAGAGAGAGAGAAAGGGCCTTAGAAAATATTTTAAGAGATAATGGCCAAAAACTTTCCTAACATGGGAAAGGAGACACTCACACAAGTCCAGGAAGCACAGAGTCCCATATAGGATAAACCCAAGGAGGAACACACTGAGACACATATTAATCAAATCAACAAAGATTAAAGACAAAGAGATAATATTAAAAACAACAAATAACATACAAGGGAATCCCCACAAGGTTATCAGCTGATTTTTCAGCAGAAATTCTGCAGGCCAGAAGGGAGTGGCATGATATATTTAAAGTGATAAAAGAGAAAAACCTGCAGCCAAGAATACTCTACCCAGCAAGGCTCTTGTTCAGATTTGACAGAGAAATCAAAAGCTTTACAGACAAGCAAAAGCTAAGAGTGTTCAGCACCATCAAAACAGCTTTACAACAATGCTAAAGGAACTTCTCTAGATGGAAAAGAAAAGGCCACAACTAGAAATAAGAAAAATTACGAATGGGAAAGCTCACCAGTAGAGGTAAACATAAAGGTAGGAAATCATCCACACACAAATTTGATATCAAAATCAGCAATTGTGAGAGGAGGAGAGTACAAGTGCAGGACACTGGAAATGCATTTGAAATTAAGAGACCAACAACTTAAAACAATCTTGCATATGTATAGACGGCTATATAAAAACCTCATGGTAATGGCAAACCAAAAATCTACAATAGTAAACACACAAAACCGAAAAGGAATCCAAACACAACACTAAAGATAGTCATCAAATCACAAGAGAACAAAAGAGGAAGGGAAGAAAAAGACACATAAAAACAAATCCAGAACAATTAACAAAATGGCAATATGAACATACATATCAGTAATTACCTTAAATGTAAATGGATTAAATGCTCCAACCAAAAGACAGACTGGTTGAATGCATACAAAAACAAGACTTGTATATACGCTGTCTACAAGAGACCCACTTTATTTTTTTATTTTTGTGTGCATGTGTGTGTATTGATAATTTATTCTTTTTTATTGCCAAGTGGTATTCCATGGTATGTATGTACCATCATTTGTTTAGAACATCTTACTTGTTTTCAGTTTTTTGCTATTACATGTAAAGTTGCTATGAATAACTGTGCACAGGTTTTTGTGGGGAATAAATTTTCATTTCTGTGTCATAGATGCCCAGGAGTATACTGAGTTGTATGGCAAATGTATATTTGGTTTTTAAAGAAACAGCTAGGGCTTCCCTGGTGGTGCAGTGGTTGAGAGTCCACCTACTGATGAGGGGACATGGGTTCGCGTCCCAGTCCGGGAAGATCCCACATGCCGCGGAGCAGCTAGGCCCGTGAGCCATGGCCGCTGAGCCTGCACATCCGGACCCTGTGCTCTGCAACAGGAGAGGCCACAACAGTGAGAGGCCTGCGTACCACAAAAAAAAAAAAAAAGAAAGAAAGAAAAAAGCTAAATTCTTTTACAAAGTGGCTGTATCATTTTATATTCCCACCAGCAATGTATGAGTGATTCAGTTTTTCCACAATCTCACCAACACCTGGTATTTTTTTTTAACATCTTTATTCAACATCTGGTATTGTTGCTATATTTTTCATTTTAGTTGTTCTAGTAGGTAGGTAGTGATATTTCTTCATGGTCTGCATTTTCCTAATGGTTAGTGATGCCAAACATCTTTTCATGTGCTTATTTGCCATTCGTATATTTACTTTGGTGAGTTGTATGCTCAAATGTTTTTTAATTGAGTTTTTTTTTTTTTTTTTTTACTGGGGTATAGTTGTTTTACAGTGTTGTGTTAGTTTCTACTCTACAGCAAAGTGAAGTAGAGTTCCCTGTGCTATACAGCAGGTTCTCATTAGTTATCTATTTTATACATATTAGTGTATACATTGAAGAGACCCACTTTAAATATAGGGACACATACAGACTGAAAGTGAGGAGATGGAAGAAGGTATTCCATGCAAATAGAAATCAAAAGAAGACTGGAGTAGCAATACTCATATTAGACAAAATAGACTTTAAAGACTGTTGTAAGAGACAAAGAAGGACACTACATAATGATCAAGGGATCAATCCAAGAAGATAGAACAATTGTAAATAAATATGCACCCAACATAAAGGCACCTCAATATATAAGGTTTCATCCATAAAAGAAATTGATAGTAACACAGTAATAGTGGGAGACTTTAACACCCCACCTACATCAATGGACAGATCCTCCAGACAGAAAATCAATAAGGAAACACAGGCTTTAAATGACATATTAGACCAGATGGATTTAATTGATATTTATAGAACATTCCATCTGAAAGCAGCAGAATACACATTCTTCTCAAGTTCACAAGGAACATTCTCCAGGATAGATCACATCCTGGACCACAAAGCAAGCCTCAGTAAGTTTAAGAAAAGTGAAATCATATCAAGCATCTTCTCTGACCACAATGTTATGAGATTAGAAATCAACTACAAGGAAAAAAAAACTAAAAAACACAAGACATGTGGAGGTTAAACATTATGTTACTGAACAACCAATGGATCACTGAAGAAATCAAAAGAGGAAATCAAACAATAGCTAGAGACAAATGAAAATGAAAACACAACGATCCAAAACCTATGGGGTGCAGCAAAAGCAGTTCAAAGAGGGAAGTTTACAGCAATACAATCTTACCTCAGGAAACAGAAATCTCAAACAACCTAACTTGATACCTAAAGCAACTAGAGAAAGAAGAACAAACAAAACCCCAAGTTAGTAGAAGGAAAGAAATCATAAAGATCAGAGCAGAAATAAATGAAATAGAGATGAAGAAAGCAATAGAAAAGATCAATGAAACTAAAAGATGGTTCTTTGAAAAGATAAACAAAATTGATAAACCTTTAGCCAGACTCATCAGGGAATAAAAGGGAGGTCTCAGATCAATAAAATTAGACATGAAAAAGGAGAAGTTACAAAGGACACCACAGAAATACGAAGGATCATAAGAGACTACTACAGGCAACTATATGGCAATAAAATGGACAATCTAGAAGAAATGGACAAATTCTTAGAAAAGTACAAGCACCCAAGAGTGAACTAGGAAGAAATAGAAAATATGAACATACCAATCACAGGTACTGAAATTGAAACTGAGTAAAAAACTTCCACCAAACAAAAGTCCATGATCAGATGGCTTCACAGCAGAATTCTATCAAATTTAGAGAAGAGTTATCACCTGCCCTTCTTCAACTCTTCCAAAACATTACAGAGGAAGGAACACTCCCAAGCTCATTCTATGAGGCCACCATCACCCTGATACCAAAATCAGACAAAGATACCACACAAAAAAGAAAATTATTATAAGCCAATATCGCTGATGAACATAGATGCAAACATCCTCAACAAAATACTAGCAAACCAAATCCAACAATACATTAAAAGGATCGTACACCATGATCAAGTGGGATTTATCCCATTGGATGCAAGGATTTTTCAGTATCCACAAATCAATCAGTGTGATACACCACATCAACAAATTGAAGAATAAAAACCATATCATCTCAATAGATGCAGAAAAAAACTTTTGACAAAATTCAACACCCATTTATGATGAAGACTCTCTGGAACCTGGGCATAGAGGGAATCTACCTCAACATAATAGAGGCCATATATGACAAACCCACAGTGATGAAAAGCTGAAAGCATTTCCTCTAAGATCAGGAACAAGACAAGGGTTTCTGCTCTCACCACTGTTATTCAACATAGTTTTGGAAGTCCTAGCCATGGCAATCAGAGAATGAATCTAGGAGCTGACTGAGACCCTCCCCTTTGGGACACTGATAGGTCTTGGCATACCCTCGAGTACTCAGAGCTATTACAAATATAATAGGCTGCTTTGACGATCAAAAGATTTGAGAAACAACCAGGAGCTAGGGTAGGGCTGAATGACAGGTTTCATCTCATACATGAGGCTACTCCTTTAAGACCAGCTGAGATAGTTGTTTCATCTAATGCATAGAAACCAACCCAGAGTCAAGCAAAATGAAGAAACAGAGGCATATGTTCCAAACGAAAGAACAAGATAAAAGCCTGAGGAAAAGACCTTAATGAAATGGAGATAAATAATTTACCCAATAAAGAGCTCAAAGTAATGGTCATAAAGATGCTCCCGAACTCAACTTCGACAGAGATGGAAAATATATGTATTAAATAGTCACAGAGCTGAGGAATACAATAACATAACTGAAAAATACACTAGAGGGCTTCAGACTAGATGAAGCAAAGAAAGGAACTTGAAGAGAAGGCAGTGGGACTTACCCAATCAGGACAGCAAAACCAAAAAAGAATGAAAAAAGTGAAGATAGCTTAATGGACTTATTGGACACATCTAGTAGACTGACATTCTCATTATAGGAGTCCCAAAAAAAGGGAGAGAAAGGAATATAAAACTTGATGAAATAATGGGTGAAAACTTCCCTACCCTAGGGAAGGAAACAGACATCCAGATGCAGAAAGCCCAGAGTGTTCCAAATGAGATGAACCCAAAGAGACCCTCATCAAGACACATTATAATTAAAACACCAAAAGCTAAATACAAGGAGAGAATCTTAAAAGCAGCAAAAGAAAAACAACTTGTTATGTACAAGGGAACCTCCATGAGACTATCAGCAGATTTTTCAGCAGAAACTTTCCAGGCCAGAAAGTAGTGGCGTGATAATATACAGTGCTGAAAGGGAAAAAAAAACTTGCAACAAAGAACTCTACCCAGCAGAGTTATTCAGAATTGAAGGAGAGAATTTTCCAGATTAGCAAATATAAAGGAGTTAATCATCATTAAACCAGCCTTACAAGAAATGTTAAAGGACTTCTTTAAGCTGAAAAGAAACTGTGCTAATTAGTAACAAGAAAACATAGGAAACAATAAACTTCACTGAAAAAGGTAGTGGATCAACCACTTAAAAGGTTAAGAGACAAAAGTAGTAAAAATAATTATAACTATAATAATTAGTTAAAGGACATACAAGATAAAAAGATGTAAAATGTGACATCAAAAATATAAAACCTTGTGGAGGGAGTTAATATGTAGAGCTTTAGAATGCAATCAAACTTAAGTTGTTATCAACTTAGACTGTTATGGATACAAGTTGTCATATGTAAGCCACATGGTAACCACAAAGCACAATCCTGTAGTAGACACACAGAAGATGAAGAGAAAGGAATCTAAGCATACCACTAAAGAAAGTTATCATAGCACAATGGAAGAAAACAGAAGGAGGAAGAGAGACTCAATAGATGCAGGAAAAGCATTTGACAAAATTCAACATCCATTTATGATAAAGACTCTTAACAAAGTGGCTTTAGAGAGAACTTACCTCAGCCTAATCAGGACCACAGCTAACATCATACTGAAAAAGCTGAAAGCTTTTCCTCTGAGATCAGAAACAAAACAACAATGCCCACTTTTGCCACTTTAATTCAGGTTAGTAGTTGGAGAGCCTAGCCAGAGCAGTTAGTCAGAAAAAGAAACAAAAAACATCCAGATTGGAAAGGAAGTAGCAAAACTGTCACTATTTGTAGATGACATCATATATAGGAAACCCTGCAGACTCAAAAAAACTGTTAGAACTAATACACAAATTCAGTTAAGTTACAGGACACAAAGTCAAAAATCTGTTGCATTTTTATACACCAGCAAACAATCAGAAAGAGAAATTAAGAAAAAATCCCATTTACAATTGCAACAAAAAGAACAAAATACCTACAAATAAATTTAACCAAGGAGCTGAAAAACATGTACACTAAAAACTATAAGACAAAGACATTTATGAACAAAATTGAAGACAAAGATAAATGGAAAGATATTTCATGCTCATATACTGGAAGAATTAATACTGTAATGATGTCCAAATTACCCAAAGCAATGTACAGATTCAGTGCAATCCCTATTAACATTCCAATGGCACTTTTCACAGAAATAGAACAAAAAATCCTAAAATTTCTTTGGAATCACAAAAGACGCCAAATAGCCAAAGCAGTCTGGAGAAAGAACAACAAAACTGGAGGCATCACACTTCCTGATTTCAAATTATATTACAAAACTATAGTAGTCAAAACAGTATGGTATTTGCATAAAAACAGACACATAGATCAATGGAACAGAATAGAGAGCTCCAAAATTAACCCACACATATATGGTCAGTTACTTTTTGACAAAAGAGCCAAGAATATACAATGGGGATAGGACAGTCTCTTCAATAAAATGGTGTTGGGAAAACTGGTTAGCCACATGCAAAAGAATGAAACTGGACCACTATCTTACACCATACACAAAAATTAATCCAAAATAGATTAAAGATGTGAATGTAAGATCTGAAACCATAAAATTACTAGAATAAAACATAGGTGGTAATCTGCTTGACATAGGTCTGGGCAATGATTTTTTAAAATCTGATTCCAAAACAACGAAAGCAAAAATAAACAAGTGGGACTTCATCAAACTAAAAAGCTTCCACACAGCAAAGGAAATCAACAAAATATAAAGGCAACTTACTGAATGAAAGAAGATATTTGCAAATCATGTCTGATAAGGGGTTAGTATACAAATATAAAGAACTCATATAGCTCAATAACAATGACAACAAAAAATCACATTAAAAAATTGGCAAAGGATCTGAATAGACATTTTTCCAAAGAATATGTGCAAATGGCCAACAAGCACATGAAAAGATGCTCAACATTGCTAATCATCAGGGAAATGCAAAACAAAACCACAATGAGATACCACCTCACAGCTGTTAGAATGGCTATTATCAAAGCTTTTCCTGTATGATCAAACAAAACAAGGATCCCCGCTATCAAAAGACAAGAAATAGCAAGTGTTGGCAAGGATGTGGAGAAAAGGGAACCCTTGTGCACTGTTGGTGAGAATGTAAATTGCTGCAGCTCCTATGGAAAATAGTATAAAGTTTCCTCAAAAAATTAAAAATAGAACTGCCATGTGATCCAGTAATTTCACTTCTGGGTATTTATCCAAAGAAAACAACACTAAGTTGAAGATACATCTGCACCCCCATGTTCGTTGCAGCATTATTTACAATAGCCAAGATATGGAAACGACCTAAGTGCCCACTGATGGATGAGTGGATAGAGAAGATGTTGTGTGTATATACAATGGAATATTACTCAGCTATTTAAAAAAAAATGAAACCTTATCCTTTGTGACAGTATGGATGGATGCCCTTGAGGGTATTACACTAAGTGAAATAAGTCAGAGAAAGACAAATGCTATATGATCGCACATATGTGTAACCTAAAATCAACAGATTGGATGTTCCCAGAGTTGTGGGGTAGGGGTGGATGGAATGGGTAAAGGGAGTCACAGGGTACAAACTTCCAGTTATAGAGTAAGTCCACGAGGATGTAATGTACAGTATGCCAACTTTGTTAATAAAACTATATAGCATATTTGAAAATTGCTGAAAGAGTAGATCTTAAAAGTTCTCATCACAAGAAAAAAAAGTTTTGTGACTGTAAGGTGACAGATGTTAACTAGACTTATTGTGATGATCAGTTTATAATGTATCCAAATCATGATGTACACCTGAAACTAATGTTACATGTCAATTACACCTCAATAAAAATTTTTTTAAAAAAAGAACAAAAAAGCCAGAATTAAGAATTAGGGTTTGGGGGCTTCCCTGGTGGTGCAGTGGTTGAGAGTCCGCCTGCTGATGCAGGGGACACGGGTTCGTGCCCCGGTCTGGGAAGATCGCACATGCCGCGGAGCGGCTGGGCCTGTGAGCCAAGGCTGCTGAGCCTGCGTGTCCGGAGCCTGTGCTCCGCAACGGGAGAGGCCACGACAGTGAGAGGCCCCCGTACCGCAAAAAAAAAAAAAAAAACAGAATTAGGTTTTGTACGTAATCTAAGCACTTGGCGGGGCTGAGGGGAAAGGCTGGCTCACACATGTGGTCAGGTTAGATGCCTTGCGAGGACTTTTCCAACAGCATGTCACAGTGCTTCTACGATGTATATTACAATTGTCTTCAATTGTGAGGCAATTTTTATTGTATTTTATTTGCTACTGAACCTTTTTTGGCAACATAGGAAATTTATTCCTTTGTTTTTTGATGCTGTTAAAGTATAAATGCTCTAGAATTAGACATTGAAAAGGAATTGGTTAGTATCTGTCCCCACTGTGGAGGTCTCTGGCCAATCCAAGGAGTCCCTTCACCTGCTTTTATTCACTTGCTCTGTAGAAGGGGTGTGGTGAACAAGAGCATATTTTTATTTAAAGCGGGTTAGATACTTTTCAGGAAAGTCATGACAGGTTTTCTGATTTCCTGTATTAATTAAACAAACTTTTGTGGTTTTGTAGGTGATAATCTCGGCCAGCAGTACAACAGCCCACAAGAAGTGATTGGCAAACGAGGTTCTGATATCATCATTGTGGGCCGGGGCATAACAACATCAGCTAATCGTCTGGACGCAGCTGAGATGTACAGAAAAGCTGCTTGGGAAGCTTATTTGAGTAGACTTGCTGTTTGAGTGTCTTGGATACATTTTTGTGAAGGCCTTGAAGATACATGGTCTCCTGAGATGCCACTGGCTTGAAGTAATAAACAGCCTTTAATACTGCTTGGATTCTTCCACGGGTCCTGTGTGGAATGACTTCTGGAGTTACCACGGCACACAGGAAATATTCAGTGACTATAATCACTGCACTGTCACTATAATCAGTTCATTTTCAAGCTTTTATTGAGACTGATGTTGGTTGGGCAATCACAGCCCTGTCCTGTTAGAATCCGCCACATTTGAGGAAGTCCCCCATCTCTAGATCAGACTTTTTGATTCTTTGAATTGCCATGAGACAGAAATTTTGGGTCATGAAGAGGCTAAGACCAGTACAGCATTTCTTGTGTCCTTTATTCAGCGTCTAATGTGGTACCCTAATAATATTTAAATATTAGCTGTTCTCCTCCTCTTCTGCTTAAAAGTAATAGTCCAGGTGTCCACATGGTGCTGGCTCCCAGCACTGCCGTTGCTCACTCACCGGAGGGGGCGCGGTGGGAAACAGGAGATGACTGTAGTTGAGCCCCTGAAGCCAGTATCAGGCTTTCATTTCAACATGGAGAGGGCTTCTGACTCAGTTCTTCCCCAGGGCAGCAGTTTAAACCTGTGCTGAACCCCAGCCACTGATTCCTTTTGCCTTATTTCTATTAGAAATGGACCAGCTTCTCCTTCATTTATTTAAAAAGACAGCAGCATCAAGAGGTCTAAGGTTTCATTTGGAGGTTTGCTTGAGGATCCTACATGATTGTCCCAAATGCCATTGACAGAGAGGGATGTCAGCCTTCACATTTAGAAATGAAGAGAAAGGAGCCCAGCAACAGAGCTGAAGCTTTTGGGTCTCCACTGTGGTGGGGCTGGACACTTCACACGTGTGGCAGTTAGGCAGCCTCTCACTCTGGTCCCCAGTGCACTTTCTCCTAGAAATTCTCAGTTTCTGGACGATCCCTGGGCTCCGATACTGATACAGATTTTCTCCATTTTTATATTTCTTTGGTCTGTTCAGGAAGCATCTTAGAGGGAGGGGAGTGCAGGGTGTGGGCTCAGGTGATCCTTTTGAAATGGCCCGGCTGCACATTCAAGGCCCTGGGGTTCTAGAGCAGGGCCAGGTGGCAGTTGCATTTGAAGGCTCTCAGTTCTGATTCCACCAGCACACTCCTGATCTGTCGTTCTCATCTCGATCATGCCTACAAGCAGTGGCAGGTGTCAGAGGAGACTGGCCATTTCCTCAGGATGACAGCTGTTCCCATCTCTGACTGCCCCACTCTTCAGCTTTCGTGAGCCAGATAGAAGCCTGTTAGGTCAAGTCAGGTGCTTATCTTGGAGTCTACACTTAACAGCTTCTGCTCTGACGTCCAGTTGAGCTTCGCGTCCCAGTGCTGCAGCTCCAGAGAAGTTCCCTCTGGGAAAGGCAAATTATCACGGAATAAGGCTGGAAGGAAATGGAAGAAGTGTGGCCTCGGGGCTACTCTGGAGGAGCTGAAAGTTAGGAAGAGGTGGAAAATTTTCTAATAAGAACTTACGGGAATTTCTTGGATATGTTAAAAGTCTTGGTGACCTCAAGGCCGAGAAGCCTTTGCAGTAATGTGCTGAGGTCTCAAATGCCCACTTAATGGACTCACATTCAGCATGCGTCAGAATCACCTGGAGTCTCGTTAAATCAGACGTTGGCCCAGCTCCAGCGTCGACTCTGGGTAGTTCTAGGATAGGACATGAAAGTTTGCATTTCTGACGAGTTCTCAGGCAGTGCTAATGCTGCTGGTACAGGGACCACACTTAGAGCATCACTACCCTGGTTAGTCACATTTTTCTTCTGCAATGAAATGGTCTTGGGGTCTCTTTCTCCTGCTGAGAACAGGAGAAAAGTCCTGCCATAAGCAGTTGTGTTACTGAAGCTCACTCAGGGCCCCTTCTGGGTGACTTGAAGGGAAATCAGAGGAGCATCAAAGAATCTCCTGGGCCCCACCATCGGAGATTCTGTTTCAGCAGATTTGAGGCGAGGCCTGGAAATCTGCGTTTCAACAGGTACTTCAGCTTATTTTGATGTTTCTTGAGACTAAGCCCAGTGCAGACAGTCTGCAGTCATAAAACTTTGGAGCACAAATTGATTGAGACAAGACAAAGAAGAACTTGGCTGTCTAGGACCTATGACGGGACTATTCAGCATAGAAGCATTTTAGAGGCATTTAATAGTTTAGCCCTTTCTCAGTCAAGAAATATTTACAGAGCATGAGCTCTGAGCTTACAACACCGGCCCTAGTGAAGAAAATGGGAACAGTCTTCGCAGGGTGCCCAGAACAACATCTGTAAGACTAATGGGACTGGAGAATATCAATGCTGGCCTCTTCCAGTACTCTGGGTGTTTAGTAGAGCATAAGACAGTCAATTTGTAGTGCCGCAGGAACCTAAGAAACCTGGTCCGCTCTCCTTACTTTAAAGCGACAGACGTATAGACCCTGAAAAGTGAAGGGATCAGCTCATGACCAGCTTGTGAGCAACACAGGCCTGGGGCCTCCGACCCAACTCATCCTCACTCACAGTGAAGTGGACTGTCTGCAATCTCTGGAAGAGGGCACGGAGGGTGAGGGCGGCCGCCTGAGGACACGAAACACTCAGCCAGCTCTCCTAGCACAGTGCGGCTGGGCCCACGTAGGCAAGGCCCAGAAGCACCGCCACAGGCTTTGCCAGGAGCTCCAAAGAAGAGAGCAGATACGGGGTATCATCTCCTTTGAGGTGGGTGGACACAAGGAGCAAGAGTGGGGAGGCTCAGGACTAGGGCACGTGCACACTGTGTGTGTGTGTGTGTGCGTGCGCGTGTGTACACATCAGAGGGCCAACTGGATGTTTCTGCCGCGAGAGGAGCTGAGGTTTCTGACAGCCCATCTTGGTCAGTGCAGTGCTGGCCCATAGATGCAGTCTGTGGCCTCCTACCAACCATGGGTTTGCTGCTACGTGCCAGGGGTGGGCAAAAGAAAGAAAATACCTGAGGAAATCCAGCAACCAGGAGGGGAAAGCAAAGAAAACCACCTGTAACAGGTGTTAGCTCCAAGAGAGCAGAGATTTCACCCTGTGTTCAGTGCAGTATCTCTGCACCTGGAACGGGCCCAGCAAATGTTTCTGAATGAATGCAAGCATAGGTGCCTTCTATGGTGAAGGGGAACTGCCACAGGAAGCAGACCCGCTTCAGAATAACAAAAACAAGATGACAATTTGTGTGTGTTGGGGGGAGGGGGGACTAAAATGAAAATTTTCATTTTGAATGTGAAAATGTGATGGAAATATTTCAAGATGGTGTGATTATATTGAGAACTACATCTGTGGGCAGGAAGATCAAGTGGAAGAAATACCAAAATTCAAAACAAAGGGACAAAGAAATGGAAATAACGAGGGAGCAGATGAGAGGCTTACAGAACAGATTCCTGAATATAAAGAGGAAAAGACGATGGGAGGACAGGAAATATTTACAGAAATAACTGAGGAAGTTTTCCCCAGTTTGAAAAAATACTTGAGTCTGCAGAAGCAAAGGGCCCAGTGAGTTCTAGGCAGGTGTTGTGGACAAAGGCATACACCTGGGCACATGCTGTCAAAATCACTGAACTTCAAAGATGGGAAATTTTACAAACATCTAGAGGAATAAAATACTTGGAAAGTGAAAGGAATCCAACTAGTAGCAGACTGTCACCTCTAACACTGGAAGCTTGGAGACAGGTAGTGACATCCACAGGCCCTGAGAAAGGCCTGTCACAGCCAGGAATCCTGAGCCCAGCTATGTGATCCCCTGTCGGGCTGTAGCAGCCTGGTTGTGAGTGTTCATGGTGCGCCTCAGTGCTCTGACTCATATCGGCACCAGTGAGTGAGAGGCACTGAGCATGTGCCTCTGAAAAGGCTCCTCGAGGGAGGCCGGGAGTGCAGGCAGAGCGGGGCTATCTGGCCAATAAAAATGGGACCTGTCAGTCGCTGAAGCAGTGACTCTATCCCAGAATCTTAGGAAACTGATTTTGGAAGCTCCTTAGAGATCATCTAATCTGATCACCCCATTTCACAGATGAAATTGAGTCCCATTGGGAAATGATTCACGCAAGGTTACAGAAGAGCCAATGACAGGCAGAGTAAGGACTGGAATCCCTGTCGTTACCCTCCAATTTGGTATTTTTGTTATTACACTTTTTATCCCGTTTCTGTAAGGTAGATACATTCAACTTTGTCCCCCTTTCTATCAACACGCAGATACATACTGTACATATAATATTCTTTCACCATTTAATCAAATATTTATTGAACACAGGGCGTGAACCTGACATACATCGTCCCAGTCATTACAGAACTTAGTTTCCAAACTAAACTTTCACAAGGACTTCCGTACCATCCTAAGAGACAGCAGCCAGTCTTTCCTTCCCCATCAGTCACAACTTCATTGCTACCAGGATTCAATAGAAAGTACCAAAACAAGTGGCAATTCTGTGAACGTCTGCATCCTTCCTTCCTCCCTGAATCCATACACTTTGCCTTACGACTCTGCAGTTCCTCCCATTTGAGGTGGAGAGTATTTCCACAACCACTGATGTTGGACTCAGCTGTGTAGGTTTCTCTGGCCAATGGAATGTGGGGGGAGGGGTCAGGGTCCCAGTTCCGAGTCTAGACTTGTGTTTCTGCCACCATGAGAAAAGCATGCCCTGATTAGCCCACACGTCCCAGGAGAGTAAGAGCGGAGCAGAGCCCACACCAGCCTTCCGCAGCCTGATGCCCGGGGGCCCCACCTGGCCCGCGAGCCTGTGAGCATGGCAATCAGTGCTCATCACTGGACGCCAGGGGATCGGGGTGGGGGGTTGTGCAGCAGTAGCTAACTAATAGTTACAGTGCGCCCCACGTCTAGCCCTGGTCACCGGGAGGACAATAGCTTGACTCCACCAAGACTCTGCCTTCCCCGCCTTCACCTGCGGCTGCTTTCAGAGATCTCTCCAAAAGAAACAGCCACTTGGCTCCTGTGGGAACACTGTGCTTCTGTAGTGAGCCCACCGTCAGCCAGTAGGTAACCATGGACTCTGCAGTTTGCTTCCTCCACCCCTTAGCAGATGGACGTGATACGTGTCATCAGCACCCCGGCTGACTGGCCATGGGCTAAGAGTACCAGTGGGGCAGGGATACCAAAACATGTTTTTTGGAGGAATCTGGTATTTTTTTAAAAAGGGGGGATGGGAATCAGGACTCCTTAGGGTTCTTTATTTTATAGTTAATGCTGTCTTTATTAAATGCTGTTTTTTGTTTTTTGCAGTACGCGGGCCTCTCACTGTTGTGGCCTCTCCCGTTGCGGAGCACAGGCTCCGGACGCGCAGGCTCAGCGGCCATGGCTCACGGGCCCAGCCGCTCCGCGGCATGTGGGATCTTCCCAGACCAGGGCACGAACCCGTGTCCCCTGCATCGGCAGGTGGACTCTCAACCACTGCGCCACCAGGGAAGCCCTAAATGCTGTTTTATTTTGCATTCTAGGACACAGGATGCTATATCTCTTTTTAGATCCTAGGACCTTTAAAGTTTGTAATCTGGCTTTGAATGAATTATCAAGTGATTTTGTTTTTTTTTTTTCCTCTGCAATCTGTTTTCTCCATAGCCCTTCCAAGCCCACACTTGGCCTTTGTGCCTCAGGAGAGGGATGCCACAATGGAAATACAAAGAGAAACAAAACAATTAGAATATTTTTTAACTTTTCAAGTTCAAGGTCTTGGCATTAAGGACTGGTTTGGAAGAATGTTTGCCTCTCTCCTTCCCACCAAGCGAACAGGGGAGGAGTGTTCCTCTGGCCTGGGGAGAGGAACAGAAGGTGGAGGGGTGGACACAGTCAGATCCTGGGGTGGGCTGTGATATGGAATCCCCACCCCAGGCAGGGAGGGCGGGAGGGAGGAAAAAAGAGGCACAGACAGCAGAGGAGCTCCGGGCCTCGCTTTTCTAGGAGGGGCCCAGGAGAGCAGTGATGCCAGAAGACCCACCCCAGCGCGGAGCGTGGCAGTGGACTTGGAGGCCACTTGTGGCTGAGGCAGAGCCTGAGGCAGCCTGAGCTTCTGTGGCTCCATATAACATGAGGGAGAAGCCGCATTTCCCTGAAAAGGGCATGGGAGTTAGCTGAGAAACACATCTGGTGGGCCTGAAGGCTCCCCCCCCACCGTGTAGGGACATTTCAGCAGAAAGTGGTCCTGATGAGGACAGTGACGTCTGAGCAGGTGCCGTGTGCACAGGCAGCTCTGTGGGCCTGCCTCCAATGTCATGCTGCTGCACTTAGCCTGCAGCGTGGGGCACAGGGGACCCTGAAACGACTGTGATTAACAAGACACTGTCCCTCTTTACCTAGTAACTGTTTTCTGTCATCACTTGAATAGAGATGGTGATGTTAAAAAAAATAATAGTGAATTGGTACAGCCACTATGGAGAACAGTATGGAGGTTCCTTATAAAACTAAAAATAGAACCACCATATGACCCAGCAATCCCACTACTGGGCATATACCCTGAGAAAACCATAATTCAAAAAGAGTCACATACCAAAATGTTCATTGCAGCTCTATTTACAATAGCCCGGAGATGGAAACAACCTAAGTGTCCATCATCGGACGAATGGATAAAGAAGATGTGGCACATATATACAATGGAATATTACTCAGCCATAAAAAGAAACGAAATTGAGCTATTTGTAATGAGGTGGAGAGACCTTGAGTCTGTCATACAGAGTAAAGTAAGTCAGAAAGAGAAAGACAAATACCATATGCTAACACATATATATGGAATTTAAGGGAAAAAAAAGGTCATGAAGCACCTAGGGGTAAGACGGGAATAAAGACACAGACCTACTAGAGAACGGACTTGAGGATACGGGGAGGGGGAAGGGTAAGCTGTGACAAAGCGAGAGAGAGGCATGGACATATATACACTACCAAACGTAAGGTAGATAGCTAGTGGGAAGCAGCCGCATAGCACAGGGAGATCAGCTCGGTGCTTTGTGACCACCTGGAGGGGTGGGATAGGGAGGGTGGGAGGGAGGGAGACGCAAGAGGGAAGAGATATGGGAACATATGTATAACTGATTCATTTTGTTATAAAGCAGAAACTAACACACCATTGTAAAGCAATTATACACCAGTAAAGATGTAAAAATAATAATGTTTTTTGCACACCTGAATGATGGCCTGAAGAGTCTTATTCGCCTCATAGAATTTGCTCAGGGAAGAACACCCTCACCAGTCTCCAATCTCCTTCCCCCGCTTATGCTCTTCTCTTCCGCCCTCACCCCTGCCACCTTGCTGCTCTCAGACTTCCCCAAACCCCCGTGGTCCCCTCTTCCTCCCTCCTGTTGCCTTCTTCCCCTTTTAAACTCCAGGTCCATGCGATAGGGGATGTCTCCCAACTCAGGTCAAGTCTACAGTCCCTGAGGCTTGAGCAGGAATGAGCCCTCAGGGACAGCTCGACAGGCAGAGAGCAAGGCAGCCCCGGCCTCCCCGTCTCTCCTGGGGCCTCTGCCCAGCTCTCCCCTCCCACCCACATGGGACCCTCCCATGGGTGCAACCCACAACCCTCAGTTGTGGTGGGTTCTGTTCAGTGTAGGTTTTAAAATATTGTTTTATGGTCGCAGGCCACGATGTGAATGCCAACCATCACATACAACCGCTCATACAAATATTCCGTTCCCGCAGGGCTGGCTGGACCAGCAGGGAAATGAACCACGAACCGGAGCCCGCACCAACCCATGGTCAGCTCATGGAAGAGAGTCTTTAAAGTGTTGAACTTTTGTGCCAGGAATCATGAAATGTGTGTCAGTTGTCATCTTCCGTCGTTTTTCCCCCTCGGTTTTTAAATAGAAAAGTTCCTTGAACTGTACCTGGATTTTCGGTCACCACGCATATACCAGAGACTGCTCATAAGGTGAGGACAAGAGAAAAAGATGCAAGGAAGGAGGAGGGAAAGAGACGTTTTATAATCTCTCCATCTGCATTCAGATGACTCTCTAGTCATACCGCAGAGTTCTGAGATAAGAAACAACAGTGTTGCTTTTCCCAGAGGGTGCAACACAGAGGAAAGAGCGTGGAACTAGAGTAGGGATCCCTGAGCTGGGGTCTCACTTGCCAACCTTCTCTCCAAGGGGGGGACCGATCTCAATTTCCTCCTTATAAGATGGGGAAATACCTTCCCTGAATACCATGGGGGCCTACCGTGAGGGTCAAACGGAGAGGGGCTGCTTTTGTCTCAGGCGTTTGATAGTCTGTGCAGGTAGGACCAATGAAGCTGTAATTGGCGAGCCTTCCGGGGGTTTCTGGAGTCAAACTAAGATGGTAAATGGTAACCAGCTGCCCTAATAGGCCCAGGCCTTGCAAGATGTTCCCTGTTTACACACGTATTAGCATTATTCTGACAAGGGGTCTGTAGCGTTCACTAGAATGCTGAAAGTGTCACCGACACAAAGTGGTTAAGAACTCCTATCCTAGAAGGTCACCACCTCGGCGCGTGACCCTATGGTTACTTACAGTTTAGAGCTGGCCTTTTTGCAAGAATTTGAGGCCACTTAAAATGAAGACACTGTGCAGCAGAACATTCGTCAGAAGGATCAGAAAGCGTGTGTGGAGGAGGAGGCAGGGCGAGGATGAGGGTCAGCGGCGGGGGCGGGATTCAGTGGAGAGGATGGGGATCCCAGTAAGAACGGGAGGTAGGTTCCATTTCCTGGCGTTTAGTTCCCAGCCCCCTGACAATCAAGACACCCAAACAGGCCAGATTATACAAGTCCCATGCTATGACAAAAGGAGGCATCGAACGTCCCAGCACTGAACTCCGGAGAAAGCTGGATACGAAGACCGTCTATCTCACTGTGACACATCCCAACCCATCCTGGAGGCGGCTGTCGGCCAGGGCCGGCCGGGCAGTGACCATCCCTCGCAAAGCTGCAAGACCGGCAGAAGGAGCCATGCGGGCTGAGAAGAACGAGCTCTCCCTTCCCAGCACCACCACCTGCTCAAACGTCTCTCTCATTCTCCTGCCTCCACTTGCATCCTCTCCCGAGGGTCAGAACGGCGCCCCGTCCTGCCTGAGAAGCCTGCAACCCCTCAGCTGGGTGAGGACAGAAGCTGGGGGGAGGGAGAGACCTAGCCAAGCCTCGTTAGCCCCCCACCAGGACGAGAGGGACGGGCGCCACATTCGCAGGCACGCTGACAGCCACAGATGGACAAGCTCCCAAGCAGGTCCCACATGTCCGCAAGGGATGCCTCAGAGGCTCTTACCTCCTCCTGAGTTTCCTCCATGCTGCTGCCCTCCTCCTCTGCTCCACTGCCCAGTCCCAGCCAGGCGCAAAAGGGCTGCGGAAGCCGAGTCCACCAGGCTACCCTGCTCAGAAGCAACAGGAGCCCCGCACGCCTGCCGAGAGCCCTCCAGTGAGGGAGGAGCTTTTCAGTTAAGAGATGTCACGTGAACAGAGAAAAGGACCTTCTCTCCTCCCCTCTGATCTTCCCATCTGTTTGCTGTTACCTGAAATTCATCCCAAGAGTTTCATGATAATCAACTCCAGCTTTGATCCTAATTAAGCAAATTAAAAAAACACGTCTTTGGAGAAGAGGCAGCTGTTAGTTACTTTAGTTTGTCTAATTACTAGTCAACCAAGTGGAATGAGAATCCCCAGTTCTCTTTAAAAGAGTGACAGCATAGGGGTTCCCTGGTGACGCAGTGGTTGAGAGTCTGCCTGCTGATGCAGGGGACACGGGTTCGTTCCCCGGTCCGGGAAGATCCCATGTGCCGCGGAGCAGCTGGGCCCGTGAGCCGTGGCCGCTGAGCCTGCGTGTCCGGAGCCTGTTGCTCCGCAACGGGAGAGGCCACAACAGTGAGAGGCCCGCGTACCGCAAAAAAAAAAAAAAAAAAAAAAAAAGAGTAACAGCATAATCCTGATTTGGTTAAAATTACACACATATGCACAGAAAAAAAAGACCAAGACGTAGTCCCCAAAAAGGGCAAGAGTCGTTACCTCTGTGTTTTTATTTCTTTATGACCTCTTTATTTTCCATCTTTTCCATGTACTTTTGCATTAGAAAAGTAAATTGTTAAAATCAATCAATAAAAATAAGTACCATTTGGAAATCTGTATTAAATCAATATAGATTGATTTTAAAGGTAAATAGTCCCTCCCCACTCTTCCTTTCCAACAAACAAGCGCATTACTGATCATCTTTCCAAACAGATACGAATAAAGAATTTTCCAGAGACCACCAGGTGCTCCTTGTAGGGGTCCCTGCGGCCACACAACGAGGAGGTAGGTCACTCCCACCTGTGTGCTTCCACAGCCCAGCAACGAAAGAAAATGCCTATCAGTCCTCGGTTTGAGAGAGCTTTGCAACCCACCTGCTCTGTTACCTGTGTTAACGGGGGTGGGGGGGGGCGGTGAGGGCATGGCCAAATCACCAGAGGAAAGAAGTAAGGGAACCACACCCTGGGTCAGAATCTCAGGAGTCAGGTCTCCGAACAGCTGTTCCCAGAGCTTCCAGCAGGGGGCAGCAGGGCACTGTCAGCGACAGCTCCATCAACAGCCATCTGGTGTCACCGAGGAAACAGCCCTAACTTCCACATCCGGGGGAAGCCTGGAGCAACTCATGCTTTCTGTCTGTAGCTCAAGAACGCTGTGCCCTTACAGAGCTGCCTGATGGAAAATGAGACTTCGAGCAAGTAAATGATGTGTCACCAGGAAAGCCACAATCAAACAAAAGAGAAACCCAAAGTTTCTTCCGAAATCATATTTTCCTCAGTTTAGAAAAGTCTCAAAACCGCCACGTGTCTATTTTGTACATTTATCTACATTTGGCTTTATTCCAAAAAGGATTTAAGGCAGCTTCACCAAGTCACAAGGTCTCTGTTTCATCCTAATTACACAGGACAAAGGAAACACAGAATCTGTTCATATTTGCCGCAGGTAATAAATAGTCTGTTTACTGACAGGCATTTGTCTTAGTGTTTGCCAAAATGAAGCAGAGGGAACTTGGTCCAAGCTGAGAACAGATGAATCTGGGATGAAAGCCCAATAGCCTTGAAGTGATGCCAGCAGCAGCAAAGTGATTAGTGAAAGAGACTTTACAGAAAGGAGCAGGTAGCAGGAGGCCGGCGCTGCACCTGAGCCCTGGCTCTTTGTACCAGCTTGTCATCAGTTAGCCTTGTGACACGTGGGAAAGCCACTGCCCCCCTCTAGCAATCTGTTTCCTCTTCTACAAACGAGGGATTCCTATTCCCAGATAACTTTGGACTCAGATACGAGAACAGAGGGGACTTAAGGGCCCTGCGGGGAAGGACAGCTGAAATGGGTTTTGTGCTTTGGGGCACAGGACTTCGGCTGGGGAGGGCACTGGAAGGAAACTGTTGTCAATAATCATGCAAGAAGGGACTGTGTGTGGAAGCCACAGCTTGACCCTTCTTCATCTGCACAATCTATTTCCAGCCTTAGCACCTGGGAACAGGGCAGGGAGGCCAGAGGGGTGGTCTTCACGGTTTCGAGCCTAAACTTTTTCTTTAAGTAAAAGCTCAGAGGCTCCAAAGACACCTGCTTACCTAGGGCCACCCCTGCTAACCCCCTGGGTACTGCACAGAGCCCCGTGTGATGAGCCCTGGCCCGGAGTATTGGACTGGCTTGGGTGGCGTCCCCTGAGTGAGTACTCAGCCATTTCAATCCCCACTGGGGCACCATCCACTTCAGAAAGGAACGTGCACGTCGTAAAGAGCGTCAGGCAAACACAAAATCTTTTGGTTTTAATCTTTACTTTCAATCCCAAAAAATCTCTTCCCTTTTTGTTACGAAAGTACTAAACACACACAGACAGGGGAAGAAAGTTGACATCTGCAAACTACGTGCCTTCAACAGGCGTCTCAGTAATCCCATCACCAACAGCCATGTGCAAGGCAGAGACACCAGGGAGGTCATTCTCAGGAGTCGGAACTATACCAGAGATGCACGGTCACTTTAGTTCATTTAAAGATGATCAACGGGGGTGAAGCCAGACTGTGTGGGTTCTACTCACTCTGACACTCACGAGAGCCTTCTCATCCGGCCAGCCTGGAGGCCCAGCCCTCCCGGAAGGGAGACACAGCCTGCATCTCAGCAGTTCATTGGGACAAGCTGGAGGTGCTGAGGGAAGCCTAGAGCGCTGTCGCCGGGCTTGGAGGGGTGGCCAGGGGGTACGGCCGGGCACCTTCCTGTGCGGGCTCCTCGCCCAGGCTCACCGGAAGGTCTCTGCGCTTGGCTGTGCAGGGAACCGTGCTCAAGCCGAGCAGCTGTCCAAAGCGTGTCCGTCTCTGGCGTGACCGCTTGCCCCTCCAGCCCTCTGAGGGGAAGGAGCCATCAGTCCACTGTGCCATTGTAGGATTTGTTGAACTTGTTGAAGGTGAAATCCACGGTGTGCGTGGAGATGGGCTTTCTGTACAGAGGGTTTGAAGCCTAGAGAACACGGGAGGTAAGAGGACGTGTGTTAGTTCATTCGTTCATTCGCACACACACAAGGTTGGAGGCCCTTCTAGGGTCAGTCACCCAGGAAGGCAGTGGGCCCCGCCCGCGGGTGAAGGCAACGGCCTTTTGCTTCAAGACTGGCTCCTCTAAGCTGGCCTGGGACGGTCCCGCCCCTCCCTGAGCTTTCTCTCTCCATCTCTGAAACGAGCGGCCGTGTCTGTTAGATGGTCTCTGAAGTCCCTTGCAGGTTTAACACACTCACTGGGGATTCAGGGGGTGCTCCCACTTGCTCAGTCCTTCAGGAACGTGCAGTCTGCTTGGGGAGATAAGACACACACGGACACTGCGATAGACTGTGAGCACGTGGGACCCTCTCCTGGACCGCTGGACACGGCCTCCCTGCTCAGGCTGTGGCGAGCGCCTCCGCCGGTGAGCCTCCCGACCGGGGCCTGCTGCGGGGCTCCGTGCCGGGCGTCCAGAACTGGGCACACGCTGCCTCTCAGGTTTCGCCTCTTCGTGTTTTTTGTTTTGTTCTTTTTAATTTTTTGGCTGCACTGCGCAGCGTGTGGGATCTTAGTTCCCCGACCAGGGATCGAACCCAAGCCCCCTGCAGTGGAAGCGCAGAGTCTTAACCGCTGCACCACCGGGAAAGTCCTCGCTTCTTTGTTCTGAATCCCAAAGACGTTAGTGGGCCTCTGCTTGCCCTCAGCTGGACTGCTAAGCTTGACATTTTTTCTCCTTCCAACTTCCCCTGGCTTACCATTTCGTAGCGGGCCCTGGATCGCTCACTCTGGAACTTCGCAAACTCTCTCCGGTCGTGGATGGTGACAAGCAGCTTCCAGATGGCCAGGAGCGCAAGCCCAATCAGGATGATGCTGCCGACCACGGCCAGGAGGATGGTCATGGCATTGGGGGCAGTTCCACACTCTGGAGGGGACCAGGGCACGATGAGCAAAGCTACCGCCATCACCGTGCCCCCACCCCCCACCCTTAGGCCCGTCAGCTCTCCCCAGAGGCCTTCCCTGGATTCTCTGAGATCCCCACACTGCTTCTGAGAGACCTGGGTGGCAGGCAGGTTTCTCCAATGCACATAAAGTGGAAGATTCAAAGAGAACTGGTCACTGTTCCAAGGCCACACAGTAAGTCAATGGCAAAGTCTAGGAGAACCTTGGTGGCGGCTCCACTTTCTCCCACACGCTGTGTGTAGGGCTGCATCTCCCCAACGCGAAGCACCCACGCCCCAGCCCGGCCCCACCTCCCGTGCAGGACGCTGGACCAGGTCTCAGCTTCCACGTAAATAGTTTCAGGAGTAGACTGGGCGGCAGGAGGTTTCATGAAGCCGCTTCCACAGGGCTGGGCTGGGGGCCAGCCAACACTTGTAAGCCCTTAGTGTGGAGCCGTTGGAGCAAATGTGCTTATTTTCAAAGAACCGCAAAGACAGCGCTTGGAAACAGAGCCTCATTCTTACAGGCGTGCATCCTGGGCTAGGACCACAATCCTTCCCTCTGCCTCTGGCCTAGGGAAGGCACATTATGTGGTCTAGCCCCATTTGGAAAAACAGTTTGCAATGTTTTGAAAGGAACAGAGCAGATCTTTTTCTGCACCACCCATCTCTGCCCCGGCCACCTCCACCAGAGAAGAATGAAAGGGGTCATACTAGAAACCCTCATTACCCCAAGGAAAAGGGCCATTGGTCCCCGGGCCCAGAGCGTGGGGAAGAATTGCCCCTGTTAGATGAGAGCGTGCCGTCCTCAGGGGCCCAGGGAGCGAGGCATGGCACCTGCAGGAATGTCAACCCAGCGCTCCATCTGCCCTTCTAGGACTCCACTCCGGGAAGCGGCAGCCCGGCTAGGGCTGTGTGTACCCAGATGCTTCCTGACGCCCAGCCTTGATGGTCCAGACCTGCCCTGCATGCTCGCACCACCATTAGCCAGGTAGGCTAAGTGTGTTCTGAGCTTACTGTCACCCCCGTGTCCCCTCCTTCAAGATGAGACACTCCCCCAGGGCAGGGCACTATCCTCCTATAACTCCCATTCCCCCAAGTCATGCCCCCCCCCCCAAGCTCCGGCCCCGTGATGGGTCCCCAAGATATACAACCATCTTTCTTCTAAACTCTAGCAGTCAGGTAGAGGTGACCTGAGATCTTGATCTTTATATGGGACTGTATCCCTCCTCTCTCTGGAGTTTGGAAAGGATGGTGAGGAGAGAACGGGTAATGCATCAGAAACCGAGCCCTCAGGGGGAGCAGACGGAAGTGGCCCTCACCCACCTGGCTCCCTGAGGACTGTCAAGTTGGACTTCCCACTGGGGAGCTCTGCGTACGTGAACATCATCACACAATCCTTGGCAGTTTTGTAGAAACAAAGCACAGCCTCCTGGTCATCTTTCACTGGAAGAAAACCAAGCAGAAATGTCCTGAGTGTGTCTCTGAGTGATGCAGAGCGGCTAAGGGACGGGTGAGGAGCCGGGACCCCGCAAAGGAGAAAAGGGGGCGCAGAGAGGCTTCAAGGGAAGGCTGGACCTTAAAAATGAATTTCTCACATCAAGAACGCAGGCCCAGCGCTAAGTTAGGCTGCGCCGGGGACACGAATTCCCTTCCATGCGAGGCAGGCCTCCGCAGGCTCACTGGGGTGAAAGGAGAGGGGGCACTACTGCTGGGGCGGGACTGGGCAACGGAATTGGGTAAAGAAAAGGGCCATCCTGCTGTCCGCGGAGGCCTGAGAGTTCAGGCTTGAGTCTACCTGGCTGAGAGCCGGCTGCAGAGGCCAGGAGGCAGCGGCGCTTGCCTGAGATGAGAAACCAAAAAGACCCACGCGGCAAGGAGGGTGGGTGGACGAGAGACTGCACCTCCCACCCACGGTGCGCACCGCTGGCCTCGCTCCCCGTAGTGAGAAGCCCCCTTCCTCAAGCTGCCTCAGCACCTGCCATCCCCACGCGGCTGTTACCTGAGGGGAAGGTATCGCCAACCCCACTCCCCCCAGCTCCGCCCCCCCCAGGCACTGTCTGCATTCCCAGCCTCCCCTGGGACAGGATTAGACTGATTTCCAGGGTGGAAAGGAAGCGGGAAGGGTGTGAAGCAAGAGAGAGGCGGGTGGTAAGGGAATGACCCACTGGTCCTGAGTGACAACTGTGGGCAATTTTGTGACACAAAATGCTTTCTAGCTCTGCCCGTTGTAACCCTGTTGCTCCACCTAGAACCAGACAATTCTGAGTGGTTATCAGACAAGGAGGCCTGGGCTTTTGCTCTTGGCCCCCAGTCCTAAGCCTGGTCTGGGTGAGTGTGAGCGAGCATGGGTATGAGAAAGCCTGGGGGAAGGAAGGAAAAGGATAACTGGTGAACGCGACAGAAACCTTCTCTGTGAAGCAACTGGTTCATGACAAAGGGGCAGAGGGAGAGGCAGCTGTGCGTGAACAGCTGCATTTGCTCCAGAGCGAGTAAGTAGTCAGTGGGCGGGGGGGGGGCATCGCCATCTTTCTGTGGGTGCCCAGTCAAGGGGCAACGGCCCCAGGTCTGCAGGCAGAACTTGCTGTGAGCCAGACCTCAAGTCACAAGACAGAAGCAGGGCAGGAAAACGGGCATGAGAGGCCGGATTCAGGGAGGCAGGGGCAGGGGCTCCCTGCTGTGGTACAGCCCTGGCACACAGTAGGTGCTCAATGAATATGTGTTGGCGGAATACATGACTCGGCAGCCTCAGGAGCCATGATTCGGCCAGAGCATCACTCAAGATCAGGGAGGCAGGAAAAAGGAGTGGGGAGACCTGTAGGAATGAGGAAGAGCCAGGGTAGCACTCCACCCCGGGTTCACTCGCACAGAATGTGAGCTCTGCCTCGTCTAACGCGGGCAGAGCACCGCGAGAACTGCGCTGGGCTGAGGCCAAACAGAGACTGGCTAGCTGGTCACCAAACATGGTTTCCCAGCTTCCTGGGCACAGCTGCACGACACTTCCCGCCATCCTTGCAGTAAACGTGTCTGGATGACTGAGCTCTGGGTGGGGGGGATGTCGTGTGCACCACTTCCAGGCCCCACCCATGTAAACCTCCCCCATGATCTTTCCCCATTTGCAGATTCAATGGAGAGAATTCTGAGGACCCGGGGGAGGGTGGAAACACAATCTAGAGGGTGCCTTGGCTCCTGAAGGAGCACAGAGAGGCCTTGTCAACCAAGAACATCTTCACTGGACTTCGAGTGAGTGACAAACTGACTTTTATTTTGTTAAGTCATTGAGGTTTGGGGTTTGTTTGTTGTAGCAGCTAACAGTACTTATTCTAACTAATATACCAACTTCTCAGGAAGCCTGGGAGAAGATGTAGGAAGGGACTGGGCTTCAGGGATGGGACAGAAACTTAAGAACAGGAAGGTCTTACACCCTGGAGAGCCCAGAACCTATGACCTAACACAGGTACTCCAAGTCCTCTTGGGGAGCCAGCCAGGACTAGCCAAAGGACACTGAGGTTGCTTCCTAAGTCAAGGTTAAAACTACCCTCCTGTCTGCCAGGCAGCCCTGAAGATCGTCCCCACGAGGGAGAAAGTCTCTACACGTCTGCCAAGATCCAGAAGGGGCCGGCTGCCCGGGGCCGCTCCCCACACTCACCGATGGTGTCCACCCGTGTGATTACCTCATCCTTGCACAGGTTCTGGCAGGTCTGGTTGTCAGCTGAGCTCCCTGAGTGAAGCAGCAAGCACTCAACACAGTCTCTTTGGAAAAGAGGCAAGAAATGTGGGTGTTAGATGCTGGGTAGTAACTCCACACATGTAACTGAGTGCATGTCCCAAGGGTGCAGGGTCCCCGCCCTCCTGCAAGCCCCTGAAGGCTTTAACTTCGCCCATGTTCAGATGTTTGGCCTCAAGGAACATTTCTTCTCTGTCCTTCTTGCTGCTATCATGCAGGGAAGCCCAAGGGTTCTTGGAGGAACACATGTGGGTTTAGAAGCATGTCTGGCACACATGTCAAGTTGCAGGTTGGAAACCTTTCCAATTCTGACCCCAGGAGGCAAATCCACCTGCACTCTGGTGCACCCAGTGCCTCACTGAGGAGCCTGCCCCAAAGAAGAAGTTTCTGAAGATAAAGAAGTGTTCCTGGCCTCGAAGAGGGGTCCTCACCCTCCCATGGCCCCAATTCCCAGGATCCCCACCAGGAGACCATCACCCAGGCAGGGCTCTCAGCACATTAAACTCTTTGGGTGGGCTTTCAAGACAAAACACCACTGCCTGGGCCCAACCACACCCATGGAATCCGAACCTCTGGGGCTGGACCTGGGCTCTTGGGGATTCTGAGTAAAGGTGAGGGCTGAGAACCACCGTCCTGGAGACTCTCAGGCCCTTGCCCCCTTCCTGCTCCCACACAGAGCCCACCTGGCAGGGGAGCTAAGCTCTAAGGGTCCGTAAAGCTTGTTGTGGAGGGGAGAGAGGATCTCTGACCTCTATGGGGGACTGGGGGATGGGGGAGCATAGATGAGATGCTGAGAACTCAACTCCAGGGAGAAGTGGGTTGGAACAAAACAGCCAGCTGATGGGGAACGTGCAGGAACTTTCTGAAGTGATGGTGCTCGGTGGCCGGCAAGGATGGTGAGAGACCCCAAAGGAGAGGTTTCCCAGGAAATGGGGTGAGGACTCCAGAGCCAAGTGTGCTGGGGGGGGCCACTGCCTCCCTGCCGCTGTGCCCTGGCACCCGAGGGCAGGGGAGCCTCAGCCACATGGGGGGACAGCAGCCCAACCTACCCCACAGGCCTGTGGGGACCAAAGGGGCTGCGTGTCTGGAAATCTCCCTGGCAAAAATATGGAGGGTTGTACCATCACAATGCATTGCCTTTATTAGTATCATTTAAAAGTTCCGTGGGATGGAGAGACCAGTCACTACATTTCCAGGGCAGAAACTGTGGCCTGAAGGGAGCTGGGAGCGTTTCATTAAGTCGCCCTATTTTACAGGTGAGGGAAGTGAGGAATCAGTGACAGCAGGTTCCAGCACCCAGGCACCTGCCTCTCTGTCAAGTTTCTCCCTGAGTCCTTACTCCACTGTCTGAACATCGAGGAGGAATGGGCAAGTGAGTAGACTGTGGAGGGAAAGCAGGGAAGACTTTCTTACCAGGGTCCTAATATGCTTAAGAATCCACCTATCCTCGGATTGGCCACAGAATCCCACTTTCCTGGTAATGACTTCATGGAAACATTCTGAAGTTAAACAAGTAGGTAATGTTTGCACCTCTCCGGAGGCCAGAGCCCCAGCGGGCAGGCAACTGAGACTTGGCTGGGCGCCAGGAAGGCGTGGCTCCAGCGCCAGTCATTCACGCTGACGCCACTGCCCCTCCTCCACCCGTGGATTAACACACTGCAAAGAAAGGCGGCTGCTTCCGGTCTCCGCTAGGATTCACTGAGCCCTCCATCTGCATGCCCTGTTGTCATGAAACCACAGGGCCGCTGCCAGGGAACATTCCCTAATCATCCACGTGGACAGATGAGTTTAACCTGTGTGCTCCGCATACTGGACTGAATCTTGTGATCTACTGTAGTCACGTATTAAAATGTCTGGCCTTGAAACAAACAAGTTGCTGAGACAGACTTTGCTCAGCGAGACTGTTAATTGCAATCGGCTGAAACTGAATAGGAACTCGCCCAAGGTGAAGAGCGTGTTTGGTTGGTTCTAGAAAGTGGAGATTGACTGCTCTGAAACCCCAGAAAAAAAAGGACATAGGCATTCAAAACCTGTTGGCTCTCAGCAAAGCAGCAAGTAGAAAAACAGCCTGAAGTAAGGCACTATCAAAGGTACTTTGTTTAAAAAAAAAAAAAAAGTGACAACTAGGCTGTGAAAGAGACTGTGTCAGTGTGGCCCGGAGACAAGGAAGGATGAGTGAGGTTCCCCTACGGCATCTCTTTGCTCTCCTTGCTCCTTTGATATTGCTTAATGGATAACACATCACCAAGTCTACGTCTTCTTGGCAATGAATGCTTTAAACATTTAAAGCGAAGGTGGTCTTCCCAAGAGGCCTTTTAACTGACCTAAGCCAACCCTATATTGCCCTGCTGCTCCGGAAGAAGGAAAGAAACAGGCTTGATCTGCCTTTATTGGTTCCATGTGTATTGTCCTAGCTTGGCACCAACCCCCATCAACCTCATATGCCCCAAGGTCTGGGAGCCCATACTCAACAGGGTTCTGCTGGTGGGAGAGCTGGGGGCAGGGCACCTCCCTCAGGCATTCAATGTTGATAATGGCCACGATTCCAGGCTCAGATAGCCACAGCTATTTGGGCTCCAGATCCAGGATCCTAACCTCCTCCTTCCCCTGGGATGTTTCTATTTGGATTTCTGTTGTTTCCCTGCTCTCAGCAGGTCTAAGGTAGATCTGTGTTTCTTCTCGCTTACTCTGCCTGGCTTCCCTCTAATTACACAGAATAAAATCTGGCCCTGTCTATCTTGTCTCTGCATCTGCGGCCAGCTTTCAATTACCCACGCCTGGATTATTTGTGGCAAACATCCAACCAGGGGTTCTGCCACCCAGAACGTTTCTGAGTGCAGACTGACCGGCAGCCACGCTGCTCAGGGAGCATGAACTCGTCTCATTAGGAGCCCGAGCCAGGGGTTTGGAAGGGAAATCTGCCAAAAAAAAAACTGCACAGTTGCGTTTCCCAGCCAAAGAGAAACAACGTCTGTATTATTATTTGTTCCTGATTATCTGTGCCCTCCCTCCTGGCCCCTTAGGACACGGACGCTGATGGCGCAGCTGTTTCTCTAGCAAAATTCAAGAGAAACCGTCACTCTTGCTTTCCCGCTGGCATAACTCCCTGATTTAATTCCGTCTCATTCGCACTCTGGCAGAGTGTGAAGGGCAGAGCCGTGGGGAGGTCAACAGGGGAATGTAACCCCGTGGCTGGGTCGGTGGAGGCCTGGAACCCGCGCCTGGACAATCTGCGTTCAGCAGCAGCGCAGAGACCCACTCCATCATCTGTACAAATGGAGCGGAAAATGCCAGAGCCACTGTCGCTTGTTCCTGGCTTGCCTTATCTAGGTCGGGTGCCCTCCTGTCCAGTTTACCTTCTGATGATGTTTTGTTTAAAGCAGCATTTCCCATATGGGGGGGGGCCTGTGAAACATTGTTTGGGAGATGTTAATGGGGCAGGAGGCCAAATTCATTTGGAAGAAAGATGCATGCTGAATGTCCTTTTAAAATACTCAGTGACACACTAAAGGCTCAAGAAGATGCTATTTTGGTACTAAAATCAGTTTAATTTCATTTAACTCAGTAATCCTATAACTTCTAAACTTGTTTAGGAACAGAGTAACAGTTTTTGTTGCTGCTGTTTTGATTTCGTTTTTTTTTTTTACAAAATCCCCATGCAACCAGTGTTTCAAAGACCCTATTCTAGTTAATGTTAGTAAGAGTTTCGATCCCCAGCAAGTCTGTGTGGGGAAGATGCAGGGGATGGGGGGTGAGAGGCTGGCCAGCCCTGAGGGCTGACTGGCCGGATGGCAGGCCTGGTCTGGGGGAGACGTTGGGGTTGGGCGGGGCGGGGGGGTGGAGGGCTGTGTAGGGGGCGGCGCTTTACCTCTTGGTGCTGCAAGCATCCAGGCAGGTCGGGCACTTCTCACACGTCTCCCCAAAGGCCCCTGGCTCCGTGCACTGGCACTGCCCACAGACACAGTGCCCGCGGTCACTGCAGATCTGGCCATCCCTGGCCTGGCACGTACTGATGTCTGTTGAGCAGTTACAGTTGTCCCCGATGTAACCTGCGTGGCATTTGCATTCTCCGCAGTGACAGTCGCCATGGCCTAAAGTACACACACGGCACATCAGCGCCTGCCTGCTTACACGGACACACAACCAACCGCCCAGCGCCTGCCGTGTGCCGCACACTGGGGATCCAACAGAATGAGACGCCGACTGTGCCCTCGCAGGCCGTCTGGGCAGACAAAGACGGCCTGGTGCTAACACGGGGTGACAGCAGGGCGCCCGGGCAGTGCGTATGGCCCGGCTGGGCTGAGTGCTGTTCCAAGTCGGTCCAGAACTTGGCCAAGTCGTGCCACAGGCCCAGGACACCAGAGAGCTTCTTCCTGTCTCCCGTGTTATGTGATTAATGGCCCCAGAACCTGTGAATGTGACCTCGTATGGCAAAGGAGACTCTGCAGTGTGATTAAGTGAAGGATTTTAAGATGGGGGAGATTCTCCCGGATTATCCAGGGGGGCCCTAGGTCCCCACAAGGGTCCATATGGGGCACGGGGAGATCTGACTACAGAAGGAGGTGGCAACGGACAGGAGAAGCAAGATGCTGCGCTGCCACCTTTGAAGATGGAGGAGGAGACCTCGAGGAGGCCGGAATGCAAGGAACGCAGTCCTGCAAGACGGAAAAGGGGAAAAGGCGAGGGAAGTGTCCTCGCCCAGACCCTCAGGGCGAGGAGTGCGGGCGGCCCTGCTGCCACCTCGACTTCAGCCAGAGAAAACGATTTCAGACTCTAACCTCCAGAAAAGAGAACACATCTGAGTTGTTTTCAGTCGCTAAATTTGTGGTACCCTAACACAGCCACGAAGGAAACCAACAGAGTTGTTGCCCCGCAGTCTCAGTGAGACGCTGATTCTTGCTCTGGCCTTGGAGCCACGGGCCAGAGCCGGATGACTCACGAGCAGGTACGGGGGACGGCAGCGGCTAACACCGAACTCGCTACGCGCTGTCAGGCTTTACAGCACGAACTCGATGAATTCTTCCAACCATCCCACGCGCACAAGTGATGAAACTGACACACAGAAGGAGGAAGCAGCTCGCTGACGGCCAGACAGCTAGCGGCTGCAGAGCCGGGACCCAAACCGGGGAGTGGGGCTCCAGGGCCTACGGTCTGAACTCCAGGATCCGTGGCCTCTCAGGAGAAGAGGACAGAGCAGGCCCTAATCAAGATGAGAACCAGCTGAAGGGCCCCCGCTCCCCGCTTGCAGGAGGAACCCTTTCCACAGCCTGCAAGGGAGGAGGAGCTGGGCATCCCCTCCCGGTTCTGCAGGCATCAAGGGCAGGGGAGCTGCTGGGCTCAGAGGACTGAGTAAGTGTGCGCACCAGGCACGCGCGTGTGCACGCTGGACAGCGAGAAGCACGGACAGCACCAGCCTCCAAGGGGGCCAGGAGCCTGACAGTTAGTGGAGTCTCTATGTTTTGCTAACAGAGGCAGAAAGCGGTGCTACAGATAGCACTTAATTTTTTAAAATCTTCCTTATACTATCACTGCAGCATATTGTCCTTTCTCATGCCATTTTGCTAAGGCTAATATTAATAGCACCAAGAATTTGTATTTACTGAGAACCCACTGACATACTAGCAGGAGACCAGGCAGGCAGGGGATGGCATCAGACAGGGGCGCCTTGCATTTTATTCCCGCTCCTGAGTCAGTTATCCTTGTAGTTGGACCTCAGCACCTTCTAAGACCACCAATGAGTGCGACCCACAATTCACGTCAGGACCTAACTCCAGAGAGCCTCTTCACCCCACTTCCTTCCTGTCCCCCTCCCCAACCTGTCTGCCTGTTGAGCCTAGAATCTGCAGGAGGCAGGGAGGCCATCTGGAGCCGCCAGACCTCCCCTCCCTCCCGTGCATGTGGGGCAGCCTCTCTGCAGCTCAGGGGATACAGAGCCCCAGCAGATACTTTGCTGGGCG
Organism: Delphinus delphis; assembly: GCF_949987515.2. Classification (NCBI taxonomy): domain Eukaryota; kingdom Metazoa; phylum Chordata; class Mammalia; order Artiodactyla; family Delphinidae; genus Delphinus; species Delphinus delphis. Next base: position 69,929,158 of record NC_082686.1, read on the forward strand.
AGAGCACCCTCCCACTTCACAGCCAGCGCCGAGGCACATGGCAGCCCTCTGGGAGAGGTGAGGAAAGCCAGACCCCACCAAGGAGGAGGCTGTGGAGTACAATTTAACTGCCTGGAAGCTGGCGTGTGATGTGTGGGCCACAGGAGAGAGCTGCACCCCTGCTCATGGGTTATACGGTGGGGGGGGGCGGGTAGGGGCATGGGAGGGAAAGGGCAGCAGAGAGCACAACTCACCCGAGGGAGGGAGGCCTGCACACCCTTCCTCTGCACCGATCCCCGAACAGCCCTGGCAAGCAGGAAACCACGCCCCACGGGAAGTCTTCCCAAATGAAATGGATCCAATCTGCACAACTCCCTAACTCTCGGCCTCAGGACCACATTGGTCAAGAGGCTGTTTTAAATTAAAATGGTTCACCGTCAGGGTGATTTTCCCCCCAACATTTTATTATGACAATTCCAAACCTGCAGGCAAGTTGAAAGGACTGTAAGAGAACCTCCATCCACTCACCACCCCCGTTCCACCATCAGTACGCAGCCGGCTGCTTCATCACACATCCCTCCATCCCTCCATCCATCCATCCATCCATATTTTTTTAAATGCATTTCAAAGTGAGTTGCAGTTATCAGTGCACTTGAGGAGTGGTTTTTAATACAGCTCTGGTCTCTCCAGTGGCTTGTACATCATGCCATCCCGTCAAGCAAAAATAGAGGAAGTAAGAGGCACGGCTGGTGCTGTATTTACAAACAGCAAAGACACTACTCAGGCCAGAGAGACTGCTTTGTTTGACATGGTGAGTGTTGTTTCCCTTCCTTCTCTGTTTTTGGCAGCAATATAAAATGAACCAAATAAAAACCTAGCACGACATTCCAAAGTGTCGAAGGTTTGGTGAGGAGGTAGTATATTATTTCGTCTGGGGTGAAGTATGGGTGTGTGTATGTGTTGAAGGGAGAACTTGCTCCCCATGGTGACTGGGCATCTAATGTGAAAAGATCTGCTGCTCACTGAGAAGATGGCAAAGGTGCCAGCTGCTCTGTACTTCCCACCATGACGGTTAACTGGCAAGTAAACCCAGCTGCCTTGGGTACATCTGACATCACGAAGACCTAAGAGCTCCAAAACCCAGTCCACAGTCAAAGCAGTTGAGGGTGCCCCTAGATCTGGGGTGCAATTACAGAGTTAGGAGTCAAGGGCAGGAGAGAGTGCGAGCTGGCAACTCATCCAAGGTCACCACGGCTCCATGGAGAGGGACGGGACTCACTGCCAGAGACCTAAGCCGTTCCTGAAAGCCTCCTACAGCACGTGAGAGGCATGGACGTGGCGAGAAAGAAATGCTGTGCAAAGAACCTGTGAGTGAGAGCACGAAGCGCCCCGGCCCACAGGAGGAGGGTGGGCAAGCAGGTGGGAGCCGCTGAGGGCCGGGGGACCTCGGAAAGTCCTTATCCACGTGGCGTTTTGGCCTCAAACATTTGCCAAGTCCAACGCAAGGTCCCAGCAAGTCAAACTAGGAGAGAAGCCACGCTCGGTGAAACGGCTGAAGCCACTGGAGTGCTGTCCTCGGGGACTCCCGTGATGGCCCCAGTTTGTCTGTCAGGTGGTTCACCGCCTCTCAAAGACAATGGAAAGCAGCTATGGCAGAGAGGTGACGCATGCCTCGTCCTCCTTCACTCCCACGCAGACCGTGCCGTCTAAGCAGGGGATTCTCTGCCTTGGAGCCCGGGCTTGGCCTCAGAATCCTCCTCAACACTGTCCTCCAAGGAGGTTCTACCGACTGGTGGGAGACGGCCCACAAGGTGCAACCGCTTGCCACGTCGGTTTAAAGTTTCCAAGTCTCCCTGAGAAAGCGTGACCCATACAGAGTGTCATAAACTTCGTAAATCTGGTCACAATTTATCCTAATCCAAAGGTCTCGGACCCTGCACTCGGGCCTCAACCTGCCTTTCCCTCAACCTGCACGTACAGAGATTTCCACATCCTCTGGTCAGCCCTTGGCCTCTCCTAATGCCCTAGTAGGAACATGTTATTAAAATGACAAGGGTCATTCGGTCCCGTCCCCAGGCTCAATAACCCATCAATCACCAGGAGAACTGGAGGGGGAATGGGAACATGATCCTGGCTAACAGCACCCAGAGGGCGGGAGCAAGGACCCTGCATCAAAACAAAGCTCATAAAAAAAAAAAAAAAAACAAAGCTCGTTTATAACGCTTCCCCGGCACCCTGGCAAAGGGCGCTGAACTTCATGACGCCTGTCTAATACCGCGCGGACACAGAAATATTTTCATTACACAGAGACAGGGATACTGAAGGGCATGTGAAAGCACTTTGTAAGCTGTGAATTGCTACATGTGCAAGCTATTATTAGTACCTTTGTTCGAATGACTGATAGCTAAATGGACAGGAAGTTGTCAATGTGTCTATTTATACAGAATTTCAGCTCTACAGAATTCAGCAGCTTTCCATCAGCAAAACGGTGCTTGTGTGGGCCATGGGCCAAGACGCAGCCCCCCCCACCCCACCCCCAGCCGATCAAGTAGAATACTGGCTATTCAGAGGCAGGGACGCCCCTGAAGCAGGCGGGGAAGGAGCTGCCAGAGAGGAGGGAGGGGGCACGTGAGGAAGCCCCAGCGCCAGTGCTCTGTAGAGGTCAAGAAGGGCAAATCCTACAGGGCGGTGGGGCGGCGAGGGCAGGATCCAGTGGCAGAGAGGTGAGGAGGTGGCCACAGCGAGCGCGGCAACTCCCACAAGGAATCGGGCTGTGCAGGGAAAGGAAGAGATGGCGGAGAAAGGGGCTGGGGATTTTGAAGAGGGGATATTCGAGCATCCTTCTGATCAAAGAGAAAGATACAGAAGAGAGAACATTTTGGTGGAAGTGGAGGGATCGAGGGAAGAACAAACCCCAAAGAGATCATAGCAGAAAGAGGTTAGTGGGGTGGGGGGGCGAGAGAGAGAGAAAAAGAGAATGAGAGAGCGAGTAGCTGGGGGGTGAGGACTGTGGCCGGAGGAGCTCAGGCTAACCCCAGTCAGCTGCGTGAAAGGCTGGCGGCTGTGCTGGAACCACGTTCAAGTGTCACCTTGGGCAAGTCCCTAAACCTGACGATCATTTCCTCATCTGTCAATGAGGGCAATGCCTTCCTCGTGGGAGTGTCATCAGAAATACTGGTGTTAATGCAAATCAGGCCCCTACCCACGGCAGCCAGCACAGGACCGGACCGCCCCTGCGCCCCTGCAGCTCAGCAAGGAGCTCGGAGGCCGTCGTACTGGACCGCGGTCACAGGGCCGTGCAGGCGTGACCTGGAGAGAGGGCTGAGAAGTCGGGGATCATGCAGTGGGAGGGCACAACCTCTAAACGGGGGGAAGATCAAGGGGGTAGAAGGCAAGGATCTGCAGGAGCGAGGGGCGGGCTGACAGGGGTGGGAGGCGGCCAGCGCCCCTCGTCCTCAGGAAAAGGAGGCGTGGGCGTTCTTTCATGAGGTGGAGGATGAAGGGGAGCCTGTTTACCATGGAACATGGGTGGTGGCTAACAGCAGGGATACAACGAAACATTTGGAAAATGAGGCAGTAGAGTGTGGTGGTTAACATGTGGCTTCTGAAATCACGAGGGCCCGGGGTTGGCCTCCTGAATCTATTTACCAGCAGTAAATGATGTTTAACCCCGCTGCATCTCGGCTCCTTCACTTTAAAATGGGGCCTTATTAAAGGTGTCCCCACTCGTAGGGTTGTTGTATGAGTTCAATCACATAACCTGTATAAAGCGCTTAGTGTTTGGCATATAATAAGTGCTCAGTTAATGCTAGCTAGCTTCATCATTGTCGCTGTTATAATGGGAGTGTGTGGGGAGCGGAAGCTTGGAGTAGATAATCTCAGAGAATGGGAGAGGGAATCATTTCTGCGAGCTTGAATCAAAGACTTCCAGAATTAGGGAGTTCCCTGGCAGTCCAGGTGTTAGGACTCAGCACCTGCACTGCTGGGGCCTGGGTTCAGTCCCTGGTCAGGGAACTAAGATGCTGCAAGCGGAGCAGCTCAGCCGAATTAAAAAAAACAAAAAACAAGCCTTCCAGGGTTAAAAGCTCCCATAAGGTTACGTAATCCACGCCCAGCCCAAAGCGAGAACACCCAGGGCCTGGTGAAGCTGCTCCTTGGCCCCAGAGCCTTGCACGGAGGCCGACACCCAGCAGCACCGGAGGCCCTGCCGGGGGGCACTCCAGCCCTCAGCAGGAACGGGACAGCTAGATGTCTGAGGCACGGCCCATGTGGCCCTCGGCCCCAAGCTGGACTCCGGCCTGCAAAGGCCCAAGGCAGCCCTAGGGTGACCTCAGAGGACCTGCGTGAGGGCCCTGGGGCTGGAGGAAGGAAGGAGCCTGCCTGGGATGAGGCAGAAACAAGAAGTGGGTGTCTTCTCCCCATCCTGGCCTGGTCAGGAGCAAGGGTCATGACCACAGAGACGTCAGACCCTCAGGGTACAAATGTCTCTCCACAGCTGGTCCAAAAATAGTTTCCATCCAGCTCAGGAATGCACTGCACTTCCCTTGCTGATCAGCTTCCGCCCCCTCCCTTCGGCCTCCAGGAGGCCTTTCAGGCTGGCAGAGGGCTGAGGAGGGCAGGGCTGCGCTCAGCTCCCCAGCCCCCCAGACAGGAACGGCACCTCCCTTGCTCCTGTCTCTCCCTCTCCCTATCCCACTATCTGCATCCCTCTCTCACACAAGTAGGTACTCTCAGTTTCTGCCTCCCCCAAGCTCCCCCACGGGCACCCCTCCTCCCACAGCCCCAGCATCCTCCTCCCGCAGCCCCAGCACCCCTCCTCCCACAGCCCCAGCATCCTCCTCCCACAGCCCCAGCATCCTCCTCCTCCCACAGCCCCAGCATCCTCCTCCTCCCACAGCCCCAGCATCCCTCCTCCCACAGCCCCAGCATCCCTCCTCCCACAGCCCTCTGTCTGCCCATCGTCCTCCCCTCCTCTCTCCCCTCTTCTCAGGACAGGCAGCGGGTAAACAGGAAGTGGTTAAGAGAAAAAAGAAAAGGAATCGCTGTGGGCTGGAAAGCCTCTGCTCATTTGGGTGAGTTCCCTGCCTCGGAAGCCAGGTCTTGTCTGCGACGTGGACACCTCTGGGTGACAGCCTGGCCCCGCTCCTGGAACTCTCTAACAGCCGTCTTAAAAAGGGCAGGAAGACCAACCAGAGCTTTCTGTGCCTCCAGCCGCCGGTGTCTGTGTCAGGGGTCCCAAGACGCTGCTGAGCCAGGAGGCCCACGGCCCCGCCCTCCTTAGCATCAGGTTGGGGTTGGGAGCTGCTCCCCGAGAGCCTGTGAACGTAGACGTCCTGGGCACTCACACAAGCTCCATGGGGAACCACAGCCAAGGGCGGGCTGACCTGTGGCCAAACGCACACACAACGCTTCCAGAGCGCCCGGCCTCTGTGTTGGGGCTTTGGACTGGGAAGGGGAAATCCCTCCTAAGAGGCGTTCTTTCTGGTACCTGGCTGACGAGCAAGTGAGGGTTACATCACGGGCCGGGTGTTCTCAGTGTCCCCGGGTCTGGTCCCCGTGGGAACGCGCCCCTCCCACTGTCTCAGTGTTCCCTTCCATGCACTGGCTTTGGTGCCAGAAAAAGGAGAGAACAGAGATTCTGGAAATGCACAGGACTTCTACCCAGTTCCCTCATGAGGGATCTTAGCCTGACTCTGGGCACCTCAGCAGAAACTAAATAAACCTCCAGGGTCGAGAGAGAAGTCACTCTCGAAAGGTTGTGTCCTTCTCACCACAGGCTTCCCAAGCCTGTAAACACAGCCTGTTCTTGCCAAGGATGAGTTACTGACGAGAGAACTTGCCAACTAAGGGCTGCTCCTCTCAAAGACAGCACAGCTGTCCTCGCTCATCACCAACCCCGGAAGGCAGCTCTCACAGAGTCTCCTCAGACCAGCTCGGTCTCACCCTCGTCACTGCTTGGAAGCCCTCGGCTGGGGACGCGTCTTCTGGACGGGAGCTACCGTGCAGCCTCACCTGGCTACTTGCTGGCTCTGGACAGCAGTCCGCTTTCTTCATCAATAAAAGAGGGACGGTGGTTTGTCTCCCTAATGGGATTGGGGGAATTCGTTGTACATGTGCAATAAAGAAATGTATGGTTTCAAGAAATTTCTAATTTCACTGAGAAATCAAGTCATTAAAATCTCTTAATAGAGAAACTTGATGGAGCACTTACAACAGGACAGGCATTGTTCTAAGCACTTTACTTGGATTTTCTCATTAGTAGTCCCAATCGCCCTACGTGGTGGTACGATTATTACCCTCGTTTTTGCAAATATGGAAAATGAGGCACAGAGCAGCCAAGTAATTTATCCAAAGTCACACAGCAGGCAGGTGTCAGGGCTGGGATTTGAACCACATTTGTTTGTCTCTGGAGCCCATATTCCTAACCACTATGTGTACGGCCTCTCCAGTATAATCTAGGCATGACTAAGTGATAAAAATGAACACAACACGTAGGATAAATGTTCAAGGTGACCCAGGGTGTTTTATAGTTTAAAAATACGCAACAGGTCCATCCCCAAGGCTAGCTCTTTTAATCACTGATCATTAAATCACTCTTGGCCCCATTTTCCTATCTGTAAAGTAAGGGCGGTAACTACGTGAGCTCTACCATTCCTCCACCGCTGACATTTGCCGTTCTCGGTCAGAGCAGGAGAAATCTGGAGAGCCTGGTACAGACTCCGGCTTAAGCTACAGGTTATGGAACAGTAGAGGAGAGAAGGCATTTTGGGTGCAAGAAACAGGATGCATTCAATTGTGAGGATGAATACATAGAGTGCACAGTTTGGAAGGGAAGTATTTGAAAAGGAGAGTTTGACGAGAATGGGTACCCGGGGGGTAGATATGGGCCTGTTTGTATGCGTGTGTGTTTGTAAGTGTGTACGTATATAAAAAGACAGAAGGAAGGGAGGGAAGGAAGGAAGGGAAAAAGGGAGGGAGGATGACTGTGGAGGAAAGAAGACCTTAGGGCTAGATTGAGGAGTTTGAATTTATCCTGGAGTCCCAAACGTCCTGACAATAAACTCCCATCACTAGAGGGAAACTGAGAGCCTCAGCTGGACGCTGCAGCGTTCTCCTGGTTGAGTACTCCTGCTATGGTCTGCCCCTTCCCCAAGTTAGTGTCCACATGGCCTCCTCCATCATTTTCCTAAAATGTAAACGATGTGATGACACTCTTTTGCTTAAAATCCTTCAACAGCTCCTCACCGCCAAAAGCACAGCTTCCACATGTAAACTTTGTGTCCAACATACAAACCTGTTACGAGGCCTACCTCTCACATCTCTTCACTTGCCCCTGCGCCCCCGGGCACCCCAGGTTCTGGTCACTTCAAACCACTCCAAGCCTCTCAAACATGCTGAACTTTAGCATAGTTTTGTTTTGAAACAATTACTTTGGCTGCAGCATGGGGAGCAGATGAACTTGGATGGTGGTAGCACAGATGGGGAGAAGACGAATTTCAAAGAAATATGAGGTGAGTGGACAAGACTTACAACAGGACAGGCATTGTTCTAAGCACTTTACTTGGATTTTCTCATTAGTAGTCCCAATCGCCCTACGTGGTGGTACGATTATTACCCTCGTTTTTGCAAATATGGAAAATGAGGCACAGAGCAGCCAAGTAATTTATCCAAAGTCACACAGCAGGCAGGTGTCAGAGCTGGGATTTGAACTACATTTGTTTGGAGCCCATATTCCTAACCACTATGCGTACTGCCTCTCCAGTATAATCCAGGCATGACTCAGTGATAAAAATTAAAACAACACATAGGATAAATGTTCAAGGTGACCTAGGGTGTTTTATAGCTTAAAAATGTGCAACAGATCCATCCCCAAGGCTGGCAGATGGAACGCAGGAGTTGAGGAGAAGGTAGGAAAAAGGATAATTCCTGGGTTTCTGGCTCGTACAGCTGGATGAAAGGTGGAGACAAGGAAAATCAGGAGAGGACGACAGCTGAGAGGAAGATCATGAAATCAGTCTGAGACATCCTGAGACCGAGGTTCATTCAAGACATCCAAGTGGAGCTAAAGGGAGCCTGAGAGCAACACAAGGGTAACTGAAGGTGTGGGCACAATGAGATTCCTGAGAGAGACTCTGAGGGAGAAGACGTCTAAGCTGTGCCTTGGACAATCTCAGCACTGAATGGACTGCCAGAGGAGAAGGATCCCACAAAAGAGCCTACGGTTTTGACTGACAGTGGGGAGAGAGCTCTTCCAGGTGGGCGTGGCCAACAACATCAGCTGTCACTCAACAGTCAAGTAAGATGAGAGCCGAACAAGCCTAAGATGCAGCAGGACACAGCTATTCAGGACCTGGAAGACCTGTTTTGGTGGAAACATGGGCCTGAATCCAAATTGGACTGTGCTGAAGGCTGCCTGGGAGGTGATACATGAAGTCAGTGGGTGTAGACAAATGTTTTGAGGAATATGGCTGTGAATATGGAGGAAAGAGGAGCTTGCAGGGGGGCGGCGGGGAGGGTAAGGGTTTCTCTTTCTCTGTTCCTTTTCTTTTTCTTTTTTTTTTTTTTTAAGACTGGAGTCCTGGCATGTTCTAAACCTGACCAGAAGACTTGGTTAACAGGGAGAGTATAGATATACAATCACTTATCACACGGATATATTTGTTTACGCATTTGCCTCATCTCATTGGCTTGCAAACCCAAACAAAATCAAAGACGGTGTTTTATTTTTGTTTGCCTAACGCCTAGCATGGTGTCGGGCACACGGTAGATGCTAAGAACGTGTTGACTGGTGGAGGCTCTGAATGACATCAGGACAAGCCTGAAGTCCTGGGGAAGATACCCGATGCTGGAAATTAGAAAAGGAATGAAGTATTATTGATGCTTATAAACTTAAATGTGATTCTTGAGATATTTCAAATTCTTAACAAACGCCCAAGGAACCCAGAGACCTGAGGATGACACGAGAAATCAAGACTAGGAATTCTCTTTCCTGTGGCAACCGCGGTCATGGTTGAACAGAAGTCACAGGCTTTGCACCCGATCATGTTCTTGCACGTTGTTCAGATTTCTCCAGCAAAACGCTCTTCAGAGATGTGAACAATGATGCATCCTCAGTCTCAGGGCTCGTTGCTCCCCTGTCCTTGGCTCAGTGTCAATGAACCAGGCCTGACAAGCTCAACTGAAGGTGCTTCCCGATAGGTGATGCCCTGAGAAGCCCCTTACCCTTTGCCTTCATCTGCTGAACTGCACGTTGCATTCTGTGTCTGATCAGCAAAATATGACCACTACTAAGCACATGAGGTGATGCTGCTTTAAGCTAAGCTTCCCCAAACCTCAAGAATACTCTGAGATGATAGCTCTGGCTAGAAAGCCAAGACTCCACTGTTGAAGGCAACAGAGCTCTGTCAAAGAATATCTTTGCCTTTCTGGTCTTAGCACCTGGTTTCTCGATGCCCAGCTGCCACGTCCCTCTAATCACTACTGCATTCCACACGAGGGCACCCAGGGAAGGACTTGGTGTCTGGCCCAACTCTATCCATCACAGGGAGATTAAGGCAACGGAGGGAAGATGGAAAAGCCTGAGTTCCTTAATGAACTCACCTTTCCAGTTTCAAAGGAGTGTGATGAACCATAGTCCTCACAGGACCCTAAGAATGCTGGCAGGCCCTTCTGGGGAAATGCCAACAGCATCTGGGGAGACATGAACTCACTCCCCTTTCCCCTGGTCACTGCAACAGGATGAGAGGGTTACTATTTTCAACCTGGAAAACTCTCGGGTTGTTTACCAGTTGCCATATTCCACCCTCGGTTGGCCACTGTTCAGAGCCTGCAGCAGCACTCTCAATGGACACAGCTGGTCTGGAATGTCACATGAGTAGGCCACGCTGAAGCCTGGCTGCCAGGAGCCCAGCCAAGCCAGGAGATGGCAGGAAGCAGCCGCCCAGAGAAGAGCATCCCCTGAGGGTTAGGGTAGGTGAGCTTTTCCTAGGCCAAGGCTTCGGGCCAACCACCAGCGGGGAGCACGGCCAACATGCCAGTCTTCTCAGCCACAGTCTCCACCACACACGGCTGATCAGTAACAGTCACCTCAGTCTCCTGGTAGAGGAACAACCACCAAATGAGATCATGCATGCCAAGAGCCAAGAGTGTTTTATACATTAGAAGAGGCTAACGAAGGCTCATGTAAGGAAAGTGGGTCCAGCCTAATCAATCCCAACAGCCAGACACCCACTGACTACTAAGAGGAACACTCTGTGCCTTTCATCAAATAATAGTCACGAAGGGACGGGTACTTCAGCTGGTCTCTTGCTCTGCGTGTGTCCTTCGGCCTGGTCTGCTATGTCTGATCTATCCTTATGTAACCCAGAGAAACTCACTTAGCAAAGCAGAGACTAAAAGTTTCCTAAAATTTTTGACCAGAATAAAAGAGCACTTATGAGGTAAGACTTGGAAAATGCGGGCTAGATGCTTCAGTGACGGCAGGAAGGGCTGAGCTGGTATTAAAGAGACTTGGGAAGGGTCTCGAGCTAATCCAAATGTGTAAAATTCGGTAGTGACGAGGTAACTATTTACCTACAAGGTTCTCCTCGTCTGAATCTATCATCAAGAATCTCAAGGTGCTTTAAGTCCAGGTTCTGGGCCTCAGTTTCCCACAATGTAAACAGTCAGTGCAGGTAACAGACAGTTGACCCACTGTGTGCGACTGGTGGTGGTAGAAAAGGCAGAAGATGCAAATGATCCCACTATTTTGTGCTTGCTCGTGAAGAGCACAAAATACTAACAAATTAGCCTCAGTGTGTTTCCAAGGAAAAACCTCTCAATATACTAAAAGAGTGTGTTAAAATAGATTCTATTTATTATGATTATTATCATTATTATTACAATGTTTGCCTAAAGGCCAATGATGTGATGTCAAATAATATACCAACCTGGGAAGTATATTCCTGTAGCTTAAGGACGGTGGGCCATCTGATGAAGACTTTTGGGGGTGATGGTTGTGGGCTGAGGGCAACAGGCAGGGCTCAGGAAGGTGTCCAGGAGAGAGTGAGACCGAGCAGGACCCTGTGTGATCTTCCAGGGACAGACCTTCCCCCTGCCCTGTGTCCTCCAACTCTTTGTTTGTAGAAAAGCTTTAACCTCCCAAGGCTTCCCAAGTTCCAAAGAGCAAATTTAATCAGAGAAGTGAAAAAATGCAGGAACAAAGGAAAGCGGTCAAGCAAGACAAAATAATAGTTTAGCCATAAAACAAAGTCAAGGACCCTTAGCTCCTCCTCAAGGGCTATAGATGACATCCTGAGCCATATCCTTGAGTTGTTTTGCAGAAACTAAACCCCTCCCCAGGTAGAGGAAGTTGACTGCATGCTGAGCACCAGCACATAGTCCCCACACCATAGACCCCAGACCAGTTGGAGGCAGAAAACTGATAACTGAGATTTCCCAAAATATCACCCTGTTACCTCACCACAAGCCAATGAGAAGAATGCCCATAAGCTGATTAGGCACTCTGCAACCCTCACCCCTAACACTGCCTTTAGAAACTCTTCCCTGAAAGCCCTTAGGGAGTTAGGGTCTTTTGAGCATGAGACGCCCATTCTCCTTGCTCGGCACCTGCAATAAACACTGTGCTTTCCTTCACCACAACACAGTGTCAGTAGATTGGCTGTGATGCATGTCACCCCAGTTCCTTTCATTAACAAGAAGATGCAAAACTTCTGGCAGACTGAACTCACTCAGAGCAACTTCCAGACACCAGCGAGCGTTTGGATCTGGGTGGAGTCCTTAGGTCAGCGTTCTGACAGTCAGGAACACTTACCCCAAAGGAAAACAGGGCTCCATCCAATCCCACCCCACCCCACCCAAAGCACTGAGCAGCAGAGTCCTATAACCAGTTATGTCACAGTTTCCAAAATCAAGACCAAACTCTAAGTGACAGCTCAACACCCAAGAAATAGAAACAGAGGAGCCGTACGAATAACCATTTCAGTCACCAGAGGTCTCCCATCATTTTCAATTTAACTAAGAATGGAAAATTTTCTAACGTGTTATTCTACAGTATCAAAAAGTGAATGCCAGCCAATTCTATACATGACTAACATCTCATCTTCGGCATTTCTCATGGTTTTCCTAGGATTTTCCTTTTTTTTTTTTTAAAGTTTCATTATTTCCTTCACAAGCCAAACTCCATGACCTTGGATCAGGCCTGAAGTTCAAAGGCATGAGCAGAGTCCTCATCCCAAGCTCCCCTGTCTGCACACTTCCCTTTCTAAACAGACAGAAAAGGGCGGTGAGGTGAAAGCCAATGCTCAGATTACTCCATTTTTCACAATCACCGGTAAATTGTTGCTTAAGATGTTTCTGGAATCAGGATCTGAGCAGTGAGCAAGGGCAGTAAGGAAACTCCATTCCCAGAGCTGAGCTCAGCACATGCAACAAGGCAGGTTCTCAAAATGGCTTGCCAACACGCTTCTTATCTTTCAAGATCTCACACAAGTCTGGATGGTGGAAGTAAGTGGTTCATATGCTCATTCCTCAATCGAAGAAAGTTTCTGAGGAGTGGAAAATTCTAGCGACAACAAACATTCAGAAATTAATTCAATACTGTGAGCAACTCCAACTCTGTACCCCTGGTACCCAGTACAAAACCTGGCACATGAGGAATGCTCAGTGAGCTCTTGAATGAGATGAATGCAGCACTCTACCTAAAATAAAACGACCTCAGTGACAGACCAGTATCTGCAGCTGCACCAAGGTCAGACACTTACTACACTACAGTTTTTCCAAAGAGCTTTCTCCAACCTCAGGCTGCAAGAGGCTGGATGACTCCAGAGCGGAGCAGCCCAGCTCACTTGGTTCATGCAGCCAGTCTGAAAGGTGCATTGTTTTGTTATGTGCCTAAGCCCTAAATTTCGGGCCCTTGTTGCTTTTCAAATGAACTTGAGCAATATCTGGATGCAGATGGAATTCTTAGAGAATTCCTGACCATTAGATAGATGCCTATTGAGAACTTCTGAAACCAGCCTCTTCTGATGCCATGAATGTCTCTGATGCTTATCTTTGTGGAAGAAAATCTTCCTCCAGGAAGGGAGGGAGGAGGAGGACAGCTCAAAACATTTACTCCACACCCTGAGTGGGGAGGCAGAGTCCAAGGAGCTCTACAGTTACTGTCCTATTTGATGCTTACAACAACCCTCTGGGGTATTTGACAGATAAGAGAATTTGTCAGAGAGGGTAAGTGAAGAGTCCAAGGTCAGAGGTGGAAAGGGGGAATGCCAGGTTTAGAATCCAGATTTGAACACGCACTGGTCCTCGAAGGTCCTGGTAAGTGGTCTTTTGTGGAAGTATCTTTACGAATTACGGGTGTACCATTCCTTACAATCATAGTTACTGAAGAATACTGTATCAAATTCTGTTCTCATAGCCACCGTGTTCTGAGTACTCCAAAATGGAAGATGGCTCTCTTGGTCTCTGCTGTCATGTGCATAACTAGGATTTCTATATTACCAGATAAAGCACACTGCTATGAGGATATGCTTTAGAGGGAGAGGAGACCTTTCTCTATAATGCATCTTTGTATTTGCAAATAGCATCCGGGTAAACCATCAAGAAACTGACTAGAGACTAATATACAGGAAAAGATGTGAAGAATTTTCTAGGCCATCCCACCTGAGGCACACAGTGGTAGCAATGCCACCAAGAGGCCCCCTTCTTCTTGGGAAATTAAATATGTCAAATCTTGGTTCATTCAAAAGGTACTTTTTGAGGGCTTTGTCATGGAGCCACATTCCAGAAGGTCCTATAAGTCATTTATGAAATATGCAAATTGCAATGCAGTGACAGAAGGTAGAGCTGTGACCACAGTCCCAGAGATGGCCACCAGGATACTTATTGTGAGTGTGAAAATTACATTTCTGAAGAAAACAGTATGAATAGGGTGAGAGGTATTTTTATAAACATATCTGGATAACTGTTGCCATGGAGGTGTTTCACCTGGCAAGAATCGGCAAGTCCAAAGCTAGGGCTTAATGTCAGAGGCGCTTCTACCAGGAGAGGCTTAACATAACCTTGTGATACTTTCTGGAAAACATCAGCCCAGACCAGCAACCTGTGTTTGGATGCTGGCTCTGGCCACTAGGAATGATGCCACTAGTGTCACTCTTCATATTTTTTTTTACATCTGAGAGAAAACTCTGCAGTGGCCCCTTGACCTCTAATTGCCTGCCACATATTAAAGGATTCATATAAATTTATATGGACAAACTGGCCAAAAAACCTATTAGATGAAGTAAAATATATGAGACCTTACTTACATATACTTTTGGGATCTCACAGTCACAAGACCAAAAGCATTCTGTTCAAAATTCTATATTCTATTTGATGTAAATTTTCTCAATATATGAAACCCAAGAAGTAGACTATTAGCAAATTATTCCATGTACGCCAGTGCATGCATTTTAAGTACAGAGACTGCTGGAAGCATCAGGGTTGCGACTGATTTCAACAGTTTACCATAACGGAGTAACTCAAATCCCAGGAAATGCACTGTTTGGGTACAGAAACCAGCAAAGAACAATGAAGTTTGAGCAGTAACCTTTAATTACATTGAAAACAACTGAACAGACCATGTCCTTCTTCACATGTTCTATTAGCAGAGGGATTCTGAAGGGTCTACACTTTATGAGACTCAAAAGAACAGAAGCCCTCACAATGGCCCCATAGCTCCCTTTGTACACACAGGAATAGTCTACGGACAGAACCACTCTCTAAGTTATGTTGCCTCTAGAAACCAGACGGAGAAACTGCAGCCCTGGCTGCACACACATTCCCATGACAGTGTGTCACAAAAGTAATAACCAAGTTGTTCAACTGCTTCCAGACGTTAGTCAGATTTGCTTCACTACTAACTTTTACGATGTATAACATATCACAAGCCTGTAATCTCTAGCCCGTCCCCTCAGTCCTGTCTCTTGGTTGGAGGTAAGGACTGGAGCCTCTTACAGACGGAAAGACCAGAGAGAATTGGAGGAGCTTCTCTCCAGGATGTCCCCACTGGTCCTGGCCTGGCTCTGCCTCAGCCCCCGTCTGAAGATGGACCAGAACCACGCAGCTACCGTGGGCCCAGCTGCAGGGGGAAGGGCTGAGAAACACTGAGAGAACGCTGAGGTCAGCTGCTCGTGAGTCTCCGAGTCAGCATCTTCAAGACCAGAGTCGTTGTTGAGAAATAAGACTTCTCCCCCACAAAAACCCTGAATGTAACAGCGATCCAAGAGCTCAAAACCAGCGGGCCAAATTCCGGAGAGGGAGCCCAAAGCTGACCACGGGAACCAGGAACTGGGGGCGGATCCCTCACCCACCCGCTGCTGCCTCCTGAACAAGCTGGAGTGTTTGTGAGACAAGGAACGAGGAGCTGGGTGCTACATCGACGGCCCGGAGGATCGGTCCTGCCCGGAGCTGGGCGTCCTTCCTAGATGATCACACGCCACCATGACCTTATTCCAGAAACTACTGTCTCCAGGAAGACCTGGATAGCTTCAACTGGTTGTTGCTTTCACAGTGAAGGGGTGGAGGAGGCTAACTGGGGAAAGGCAGCCAAGTGTTCTAATTATTGATGTGTTCAAGTAACTCAACTTCAGGCACTTCTTAGGATGTAATATTATATGAAAAAAAAGCTACAAAATGGCACACATACACACACTTAGAAAAAACTTAGAAGGAAAACCTCTTAAAGTATGAATGATGGAATGGTGAACAATTTCTTTCTCTGAGAACATTCTAGACCGAAGAACAATCCTACAGCTAGTTGGAGTTACTCTCTTGACTGACAACACACTTTAGGAAGGGATGCATGTGAACCAGTGAGGGTAAAAAAGTTCTTTGTCTGGTTCACCAGATGGTTCAGATTAATCCTGGTCACCAAGAAGGAGACAGACAGCTCAGACTGACCACACATCCATCAACTCCCCCTGTATTTTTCAAGCTTTCCAACTTCAGGGGAACGAAAGACATCTCAGCTCAGCAATTCCGAGGAGTTAGTGACTCAAAGCGCCGCACATGTGGGAGCCCCAAGGGCTTTTTAATTTTATTTTATTTATTTTTTTATATAGCATTTCTTATGAGTTATCTATTTTATACACATTAATGTATATATGTCAATCTCCCAATTCATCACAGCACCACCCCCACCCCTGCCGCTTTCCCCCCTTGGTGTCCATATGTTTGTTCTCTACATCTGTGTCTCTATTTCTGCCAAGGGCATCTTGAACCTCCTGTTTCCACACCTGGGGACACAAGAGAGTCTCTCAACACGACAGGGCTGGATGGAGCGAAGGGAGGAGCGAGCACCCAGCATCTGGCAGGAGCCTGAAATGCAAGGCTAGCTCAGGAGGACTGTGGGTCCTGAGGGTGTTCACTCAGCTACAGAATACTCCAGTTTCCAGAATGACCGGTTTTCCTTACTAAGGCCTCTCGCACCTCATGTACCACCCGCCCCACACCTCCAGGCTCTGTGCTGTATTATTTTCGGAGGCACATGACATCTGAGGGAAGGAGGGGAGGCAGCCCCCATGTGCTGGGCCCTGTTTCCTGCCAACCACCGTGCTGGGTCCTTTATCCACGTCTTCTCTTTCAATTCTCAAAGTGATGCAGAAACAAGGGAGGGCTGGGGTGTTTTTAGAGACAGGAAAACCCAAAGTCCAAGACAACCCAGGCAGTCGGGAGGATAAACCATGGGGATGAGATCTGCACAGATCGCCCGGCCTAGCAGCCCTGGCTCCCAGGCAACACACACACAAGCAGCCTTCTGGACGAAGACACATCAGAGGATTATTTCTGGTACCTGAGGGGTAAGGAGGGAGCTCCGTGATAATACTTGCTAATATGTTAAAAAAAAAAAAAAAAATTCACGGCTGAAAGCCAATTACAGACACAGCCAGGCTTCTTGGAGCATTTATGGTGGCTGCTAAAGGGAATAGGCAGTCCATCCACCCCGCCGTGCCGGAAGTCCTCAGCAAAGCCCCGACTCACGGGGAAGGCGGCCCCGCCTGCACACTGGACAGCAGCTGTGGCTCCCAGGGGTGTGTGGCACTGACTCTTAAAGGAGCCAGTGGTCAGCAAGGCAATGTGCCTTAGACACATTCTCTTACTGCTCACAACAGCTCTGTGCCCAAAGTGACACAAGTAGCACGTGGTGGTGGTGGTGGTGGTGGTGGTGGTGGATTTAGGCTCGGACCTGCCTGATCCCAAGCACTTTTCCTGCTAATCCAGACAGAACCATCCTGTGGAACCACCCAATCTATCAGAAAGAGTGGACCCTGTGGCCTGATCAGCACATCAAATCCTGACTCTTGCCAGCTAGCTGACTCTTCTATGACATTATACGTCCTACATTTTCTGGAGCAATTCCGAGTTTGAGCATGCTGGTTCCGTTGCACCCATGGGTGTGCTCATACTTGTCTTATGATGCATTCTGCCCCCGGAGGCCTCACGGGCCTACGCTGTGCAACCCTCTGCACTTGTTTCTCCCATGGAGGGATGGTCACCCCTCCCGCAGTGACAGATCATTTATATGTTCTGATGTTTGTGCTTTCCCATGTTTGTGCTTTCTCTTCCCTGCCACACTCTTAAGTTCCTTTTAAATCGACACTTTACCACTGGAAGACCGTTCACAAAGAAGGAATCCTGGAAACAGAATACACAGCAGTAGACGAAACTACAATCCTGCCTAAAATTGTTCTGCTGACTCGACTGCAGGTGGCATGGTGTTGGACAGAATGACCCTTTAGAGACATGATTTTACAGTATCTCGTCAGAGCGCAACTCCCAGAACGGGAGCTGCCAAACTGTAATTTAACTGGAACCCATGTAAAGTCCTATGCTTAGATTCAAAAACTTAAGCGCCCCAACGTGACACAACAGAAACTTGGCTTGGCTGTAGTTCATTCAAAATATTAAAAATCTTCAACTTTTGGTATAGAAGTTAAAACCAAGTTCAATGGTACAATGTGATTGTTTAACAGAAAAGAAAAAGTGAGTGTTGTTAGGATGTGTTAATGGAAGTGGAACGTTCAGGTCACAGGAAGCAAATGTTTCGCTGAACTCGGGGCTGAGCCCTCGTTACCCAGATAACAAATAACACGCCTGATTCTGAGAGGCACACTTAACAAAATGATAGAGCCTCAGAGAAGGAAGAGACCTGGTGTCTAGCCTGGATAAGAAAAGAGAACAGAGAAACATAAAGAAGTTCTCAGACGTTTGACAGTTTGTCATGCGGAAGAGGGAGCCTAAAATGTGAACCGCTGAGCAGAAGTGACTGAGAAACAATCTTCTGTTTGATATAAAAGGAAACTTTCAAATCATGTCTATGCGAGGCAGAACGATGGCCCTCAAAGATGTGCACGGCCTAATCCCTGGAATTTGTACCAGCGTTACTTTACACGGTAAGAGGGACCCTGCAGATGTGATTAAGTCAAGGATCCTAAGATGGGGAGACTCGTTGGATTATCCCGTGGGTCCAACGCAAATCGCAGGGCTCCTTATAAGGAAGAGGCAGGAGCATCAGAGCAAAGCAGAGGTCAGAGTCAGAGACATATCTCAGGATGCTACACGGCTGGCTTCGAACACAGAGGACGGTGCTACAAGCCAAGGGATGCAAATGGCTTCTAGAAGCTGGAAAGGGCCAGGGAACAGATTCTCCCTTAGAGCTTCTAGAAGGAATGTAGCCCTGCTGACACCTGGATTTTAGCCAAATAACACCTGGATTTTAGCCGAACCATTTCAGACTTCTGACATCCGGAACTAGAATAGAATACATTTGTGTTGTTTTAAGCCACTAAGTCTGTGGTAATTTATTAGAGCAGCCATAGGAGATGAATGGGATGTCTAACAAGGGAATAACCTCTTCTGGCCCCAGGGAGCTCCCCGTCCCCAGGGGCAATCAAGAAGAGGCTGATCACCTGTGTCAGGAATGCTGTGTGGTTAAGTCCTGGATGACCCACAGCCGACCCCTCCAACTCTGAGAGTCCACATCACGTAGCAGTGCCACCTCCTGCTCTTGCATTCGACACACTGGTCCCACCCCCAAGGTTTGCCCTCATCTTCTCCCAGGAGGACTGTGGCAGTAAGTATAAAGCATGCTTTGGGGATGTCCAAACGGCACCCAGGCCTGTGCCTGGCTCAGAGCAAAAGTGCTTGCGGGGTGCCTACCTGAGCAGAGGACTCCTTTGTTCCTGGCACAGGAGAAGTTGTCGCACTCGCAGAAGGGCCCGTAGATCTTCCCAAACTCGCTCTCGAAGCAGGCGCACTGGTTGCAGCTGCACTGCCCGCGTCCGCTGCACAGGGGCTTGCCCTCCGCTTCTCGGCACAAGTTCTGGTACCCGCTCTGGCTCTCCCCTTCCTGGCACTCGCACCTGGTGCCCAGGTAGCTGGGGTTGCACTCACACAGGCCGCAGACGTAAGTCCCGTTGCCGCTGCATCTGGCGCTGTCCGGCTCCAGTCCTGTGCTGCAGCTGCACCTGCAGTCGTAGGTGACCCCCACCTCCAGGCTGTCCCGGAATCCCACGGGCCGCAGAGTGAACATGGGCTGCGCGTGTTTGCCCGGGCAGCTCCGGGCCTCCACTGACACCTCAAAGGATGCCTGCGCAGGAGAAAGAGAGGGGACGTGGTGGCCATGGTGCATCTGGGCCTCCCGCTGTCTGCACCAGCCTCCTGATCAGCCAGGGGCCTGGCCTGAGCACAGTTCCTCCAAGGTCCTCAGTGAAGAACTGGGGCCAAATCCAGCCCCTCCCCACACTCACGGAGGGCCACTCCAACGGCCCGAGGAGGAAGAGGCCCCGGAGACAGCAAGCCCCTTCACTTTACCCAGGAAGGGCGTATTCAGGCGTGCCAACATTTGACAGGCATCATGCTTGATTCTTTAATGTTCATCATCTTTTTTACCTCCCAGAGGAAAAGGGCTTCCACAGGAAGGTAGAAAGATTCACTCAAGGTTACAAGGTTCTCTTTCTCCCCTTTTCACTTCTATCCTATGCTCTTCCCGTCTCCATTTTGAAAGTCAACAAAATATTCAACAATATACCAGGCACCTCCCTCTATGCCAGGTTAGACGTGGCTCCCTGAACTCATGGGGCGCTGTGGTCGAGATGCCCTGGCAACTGCCTGCCCTTCTGCAGAGGTGTTTCCTCCCCTGCTGGAGAAGGGAGAGATGACTCTTGTGTCCCTTCCAGCATATCTATCTCCACACAGACACACCTGAGCCTCCCTCTGCCCCAGTTTCTCTCTGCGTGATCCTCACAGCTGTGTCTTTCACAATCAGTCCACGGTCCAGAGGTTGTAAAGAAGCATCATTGCCACACACACGGACAGACTTTTTCTTATTGAACAAAGCATGTACAGGAGTGTTGCTAACTCCCGAGCTGCTTATGGGTTGCCATGGAAACAGGCAGCAAGGTGGACCTCGCTGGCAGATGGCAATGGAGGAAAGATGCCTGTTAGCAGCCCACATGGCTGGGATGTGAGGAAAGCAAGGACACTGCTCGCTGTGATTCTCCCAGGGAGTACAGCGTGATTCCACCTCCCCCTCCCCGCCACCATGTGGTGAGAATCATCCAGCAGGGCCCTCCAAGCAGGGCGCTGTGGAAATCTGCAGACAGGTAGCTGGCACGCCCTGACCAAACACCATCCTGAAGTCCTTCTCCCCTGAACCGACAGAGGCCTGGTCTCACTCCAGAAACTGACCCACCGCCTCTGGCCCAGACGTCTTTCTTTTTCAAAAGGCTCCTCAGAATATTCTGAAACTCAGAACAAGTTAGGAACCACTTTTAGCTACTGGTATTGTTAGCTCTATTATTTGGGTTGGAATAGAACTGGTTTTTAAAAAGCCATCAATAACCTGCTTTACTGGGTACTCTTTAGGTAATAAAGTATATTTCTGGAGAACACTCAAAATATCTTTTTCTAAACGTTCTACAGAGGGCTTCCCTGGTGGCGCAGTGGTTGAGAGTCTGCCTGCTGATGCAGGGGACACGGGTTCGTGCCCCGGTCCGGGAAGATCCCACATGCCGCGGAGCGGCTGGGCCCATGAGCCATGGCCGCTGAGCCTGCGCGTCCGGAGCCTGTGCTCCGCAACGGGAGAGGCCACAACAGTGAGAGGCCCGCGTACCGCAAGAAAATGAAATAAAAATAAACGTTCTACAGATCCTTGTCACTTTGGGATCTTTACTAATTCTAAAAGGCCTCCCCTCTGTGACATCTAGGGACACCCCCCCGCAGGGTGGGAGCCGGAGCGCGTGAGGCTGAGCAGGAGACCCCGCTTCCTAGGTCCTGGAGAGAGTCTGCTTGGCAACAAGACACCAGGAGTCGGCATTAGTGAAGCAGTATCACAGCAGACACCATCAGACAGGTGCGCTGAGGACGATGACCAGGAGCCAGGGTCAGAGGACGCCGGGCGAAGCAAGCCAGCTGCAGACAGTGGGACGGGCCCACACCCCACCTCCACGTCGGGGGTGGGAGGCGGCAAAGGGAGAGACTGGCAAAAGCACGTTCACAACCCGGTTCCCACGCCCTCAGGTACAGGTGGGCTCTCGAGGTAAGGAAGAAAGATGCGGACCCACCCAGGGCACCGCAATCTGCCTAGCGGTTACCAGGTGCCGAGTACTACGTGCACCAGGCCCCGTGCTGGGCATTTCCACGCGCGTCTCATTTACATGCCCTAGGAGGAGGCATCCTCATTTACCAGAAGGAAAACGGGGCTGGTGGGCTCCGGGAGCTTAGTGCTGGTCACACAGCTGGGGAGGGGTGGGGCTGGGCCTGTGCTCTCCTTGGCATGTCACCTCCTAGAAGTAGGGAATGAGGCAGATGTCCAGTGTCCAGACCTGGGTAGAGAGAGAGAGGCCCGGCTCACAGAGGGACCCCTAGATGGGAACCCACCCAGTAGTGACCAGAAGCTCCTGGTCAACTTTCAACCTTCCTGCCTTGGGCTGGGGATAACCTGAGCCCGCAGATGGAAGGACAGGGAGGCTGCACCTGACCGAGGTGCCACGGGGCATCAAGAATGTGGAGAGAGATGAACATCCCTCCCGCTGAGGCTCGGAGAGACGCCTACTACCTCCCAGGGGAATAACTTTGCTGGACTTGTTAAATGGAAAGCCCGGCCCCCCACAAAGGCCGCTGCGGGTCAGAAGTGGAAAAAATTACAAAGAAACAGCCTGGACCAAGAACCAAAGGCATTTAATTATTGCAAGACTGTGGGGAGTGTCCATCTGTGAGCATAACCTTCCCCCAGGAAAACTGGCCTGCACCAAGGGATCAAGTAACAAGAGAGGGAATTAAATCTCCTGGGCCTCGCAGATGTCTGTGTTTGCTGCAGAGGGAGTGGAAAGGTTGGGGATGCCCCTGAATCAGTGCCGGCAGCTGATCACCCAGGATTCAGAACGATTCACACACTGTCTGCCCAGTCTAAGGCCTGGCTTCTAAGCAGGTCCCCGTGGCCTTCTTCAGCCAAAGCTCTGGTCTAACCGAGGTCCAAGGTGTCGGGCCCCATGCAGCCTAGCGTGCAGTCGGCCACCTGATAACCAGAGAACAGGTCCATTTCAGCCACTACGTCTCAGGCCCTGCTGGGCACAGGAATGCTATAAAAAGCACTTCGGCAACAGCAAGTCAATCTGTTCTGCTACTCCTCCCTTCAGAGTCCATTTCCCTGAGGGCTCAGGAAAGAATCCAGAGAGTCTGTCAGGCAGCTGGAATGAGGCTTCTCTTCCCTGATTACTGTGGACTCTTGAAAGGGAAGGCTCCCCAGTTCCAGGAGACTTTCCGTTTTCCCACTCCGAGATTCCAGAGGAAGGTCGCGGACACAGCAGTCCTCCCTCCCGCCCAGTCTTATTATTTGAACCTCATTGGGATGCTCCTGGTTCCTGCACAGGGCTGCCGGCCTGACCACCCTTTCAAAGGGGCTACCCAGCCCCCACCCAAACCCACGCTCTGCAAATGCCAAGTCCACTAGGAGCTCGCCGAGACAAAGCGTTGGGCATGGGCAAGGGGTGGAGAGCCCCAGGGGAGGGGCCGGAGAGCGGGACGCTGTGGGAAGCCCCCAACGGGGCTCACTGGGTCCTTTGTACCGGGCGTTAGTGCCAGCCGCACAGCCAGCCACTTGCATACTGATTTGTCAAAGCCAGTTCATGAGAAAACTGACTCCCAGTGGCCAGGCCCACTCAGTCAGCCCTGGTTGATGCTGGGAGGAAAATTAGGGGAAAAAAACAGAAATCACTGGATTTGGGACTGCAAGATTTCATGTAAGGAATATTTCTCTGAGGACAACCTTTGTCCCTCACCCCCTACCACCTCCTCTTGCTTCTTGCCTGGACAGATAGATCTCTTAACCCAGAGGTCACAGGACAGTCACAGAACCATGGCCTCTGATTGGAAGTGACCATGGAGACGGTGCCCGCCCACCTCCTCCACCTCTGCAGGAAGCTCTGGTTACACGGAGGCGAGACCCGCCCGGATGCCCCTTGAACCCAGCTGTCCCAAGGCTCCCCCTCCCCCATGGGCCATGTCCTTATCCACAGGCCAGACCCCGAGATGCACCGGATGGCAGTTACACCCTGTCTGCTTTCCCTAACCCCTCTCCTCCAGTGAGCCCCCGGGCCCTTCTGCTGTGCTCTTTACTCCTGCCTACCCTCCTCGCCATTTCTGACTTACCCAGAGCCCTCCCAGCTCATGGCACTAAAGAACGGAAATCATGCCTGCCAAATAATGCCAGACACCTTAGCTTGGCACGTATGTCCTACCAGTTGGCCCAATCCCGCCTCTGCAGCCCCAGCTCCTCTCTTCTCAGTTCCCAACCCACTCCCCGCCTCAGCTGCTTCACACCTGCAACGGGGCAATCAATGCTCGTTCACACCTTCTCGGACTCACCACTAATGGGGCCTCCCCACTCTTTTTCTATGTCTGGAAAACTCGGAGCCTCAGCTCAAGCAGCACCCCCTCTGCGATGCGGGGCCCTTCCTCCTTGGGGCTCCCGCAGCACCAGGCCCGGCTTTCATCACTGCCCCCAACCCTATGGGGTTGACTCCTGCACCTACATTTCCTCCACCAGATTTGTCCCCGGGACAAATGTCAAGGGGGAAATGCCCACATGCTCAGGAGCAAACCTAAGTCCAACTGTCAGCTCTTTGGAGAAAGTTCAGCCTGAGATGAGGGACAGAAGTACATCTCTCCTTCAGCAATAAGGGGGTTGAGGGGAAGCCCCCCAGTTCTCCCTCCAGGCCAGCTCCGTGGGCACGTGCCCATGCAGTCACACAGAGCCCCATGCTCAGAAGGGCCCGCGCTTAGTTTAATGCTCTGCTGTTGTCATCCTGAAATTCTTTATTTTTTAACAAGGACCCCACATTTCCATTTTGCCCTGGATTCTGCCCCCCACTGCCTCCAGGGCCTCAAAGAGCTCACCTCCGGTGGCCTACAAGAAGCACTGGGTCCGGCTATGACAGGCAAGTGGCCACTGCTCTGTGTCAGTGTGTTTCCACCCACACAGCCCTGGCGGCAGAGCCGGGGGCCATGTGACTGTGGCCTCTTGGGCAGAGAGAGGAAACAAGGAGCCAGCATGGCAGGCCTGCCTTTGGGCCGCTGTCTCAAGAGGACCACGGCCCCGGGGACCCCAAGGGAGGCTCTCCCCGGCCCGCCCATGTGGAACTGCTGTGGAGGGCGTGGGAGAAGCACCCTTCTTCCTTCCGTTTCAAATGCTCTAGAAGTCATCCAAATACATCTGAGATTTTCCACTTTTGTGAAAAATGCCACTTAAAATCCTTTCCTGTCTTCTGGACAATGTTCCTATTTTTCCGAAGTATCCTATCCTAGCAAAAAACAAAACCTGTACACTAGAGTGTCCGCACAAAAGTGGTGACGATCCCACCTTTAGCTCCTCTGAAACTTTTACTTTCAAAATGCACGAGGTATAAGGAAAAAAACACGCACTGTGGCATCAGTGGTTGCAGCTCTGACTCCTGGCGCTTGTGCTCACCAGCAGCCAGGGCCCCCCACCTCGGAGCCTCAGTCTTTCTCACATAAAATGGGGAAGTAATGTCGCCCTGACAGAGGCTGCAAGCAGCAGAGGAAGCCAGCAGCCAAGCCCTAGCAGAGCACGGAGAGTAAAATAAATTCCCACGAAATGGTAACTCTGTCATTCCCTCCACAGTCAGAGGGCAATGACCAGGGAGAGGACTTGGTCTGGAGAGAGCTGTGAGTCCACTGCCGTCTGTGGGTGATCCCACATCTCGGGACGCCCAGCAGCACTGAGCCCCAGGGGGTGTACACAGAATGCGGTGAGGTGTTCCCTGCTGGAGGCCCCGGCCCTTGCTACGGTGCTCTGCTCTGAGGCGAGCCGTCTGAACGGGGATGATGGAACAGGACCATAGGCATGGGCAGCAAGAGGCCAGGGGGAGGGGGCATGGGTGCTGGCATCAGAGCCAGAAAGCCCTGGCCTTGAACTTGAACTTTGCCACTTACTGGCTGCTACTTACTGGCTACTTACTTGGGCACTTAATTGAATTCTTCGTGCCTCAGTTTTTCTCATCTATCAACATGAATAACTATCTTCCTTACAAGGGACCCAGTGAGGAACATGGAGCTAACCCTTTGTCCAGTTACTTTCCAGTCCTTTCCAATACTAACTGTATTGCCCCCTTGGGTCCATTAGGGACCCAATATTCTTATAATAATTTCCCCCTTTTTCTTATGGCAGCATAAACTGGCTTCAGTTTCTTGCATTCAAAAAGAATTCCAACTTTATGCTATTATTAGCAACAAACACCGGTTCCTTTGATCTTCCTGGTGTCTATATACCTCCATCATGATAGTTCCTTTACACTTGCCCTCTGAAAAAAAAAAACAAAACTGAACAAAGAACTCCAGACGCAGTCTGACCCACACAAAAAAGAGTGAAACCATTTTCTCTGGGGTTCCATTAATGCAGCCTCAGTTGGCATTTTTTTTCAAAGCAACGCTGCTTATTCACACTGAGCCTTTGGGAATTAGAATCTACCAGATCCTTTTCTTAAAAGCTACTATCAAACCAAGTTCCCTCTATCCTATTAATATTCTGAACTTAATGTAAGATATGAATCCTGATGATTTCAACCCAGCTCAATCTTTTAAAATGTTCTTAAATCTTGGTTTTCCTGCTTTATAAGCTACCCCGTTTTCTCCAGCTCTGTGACCTCCCAAACTTTGATAAGTAGTTCTCCCTCGAGTTAATCTCAAGCCAGGAGTAGACAGGAGACAGCTGGAACCTCCGTCAAGTCTTCCTCCAGATGACGATATCAACACTCTTAGAAAGCAGGTTTACTCAGCTACGCATCTGCCTAGCTGTGCTATCACCGACCCACGTTACCTGTCTTTGCATAAGGATGTCATTAGAAATTGTCAAGAGACTTCCTGAAACCCAGGCGCCTGGTGTGTGTGCCGTACATCCTCCTCCTTGCCTCTGTTCCGCTGAACCTATTTGTCCAAGTAAAAGGTTCCTTGCTTGGGTGTTTCTCACACATCATTCTTTAGCTTTCCTGACACACTGCACCAAACATCCCATCCACAGATCCACAGAGTCCACTTAAGTGGAGTTTTTCTGGTTAGTTCTGCCTCCTTCCATTTTTCACAGCTGTCTCTTTAAAGCCGCTGACTATAAGGCTTTTGTGTTTTTTAAAAACATCATCTGGATTGATTAATCATTGCAATTGATCAAAACAACATAAATATATCACAAAATTTGACAAGTATTAAAAATGAAATTTTATTGGATGTGCCACTTTAATGAGATGGGGCTTCCCCACCCAAGCAGTTCATGTACGTTGAAAATATTACTCATTGCTAAATAAGACAGGGAATGGCATCAATTCTACTCCTATTTTTTATTTGTATAGATTAAAGCACTCTCTCCAAAATTTATTCAGGTCAATAGGAAAATGGGAATAGGAGTTTTGTTACAGCAACGTTACCTTATTCTATGAGTACCTTCTTAGCAAAACGCCATAAATAATCATTTTAAATTTTTAATGATTCATCGTTTGAAAACTTGATCAGGCCAATCTTTCAATTTTTTTTTTTTTTAAAGCAAAAAGAAACTTGGAAAAAAACCTGCGTTAGAAAAAGATCTGTTACCTAGTCATTAGAGTCCTTCACTTTCTCAACCTTGATACTGCATTCTGAATGGTCCCTTTGCTGGGGTGAGGTACCACTGTTAAGATTTAGAATGGGTGAGATGTACGCCTGTGGGTTGTAACATGGGCGAAGGGCAGTTGGGAAGGGGAAGGAGGGAGAGAATCAATTACAGAACGTGAGGCAGCTCCAGAAGACCACGCTGCAGTGTAAGCAGTCATGCGGCCACACCTCTGTCTTTTGGAGCCGTTTCCCTAGAATCCAGGGTATGTCTGCTTATCTCCACCTTGGCCATCATTAGTGCTTATGAAAGCCCAGGAGATACAGTCATGTATTTTTAAGGTCCCTATAATTTTTCTGGTTCCAACCAGATTCTTTAGTTACAGAAGAGAACTCTCCCTCAGTCCTCTATCTGCCTTTCTATTTTCTGAGCAATGAAAAATGTGTCAATAAAGCAAGGAATGGATCTCACAGTCTGCTTCGGGCAGCAGGACTCTCTAGAAGTGAGGATGGCTCTCCATCACCACTCTGCCTGCCTCTGAGCCAGTATTTCATCTTTGTTCTCATCATCCATGTATCTTCCTCCTTCCCTCACGTCCTTGGCTTGGTACACAGATACACATCTTTCTACACAAGGTTGCTTCTCCACCATTTAGTTATATCCACTTCAACCCAGACAAGGCACCCATGCCCTCCATTGCAACAGAGTTATCCATTCCATCTCATCAAATCAGAAGAGGTGGATGGCTTTCTTCATACTTTACATAGAGGAAAAGTGAAAGTCGGATTACCCAAGGCACAGAGCAAGCTGTAGAAGACTAGAAACGAAGGCAGGGTCTTTTAGCTTTCCACCTACACTCTCCCACTGATTTCATCCCTGTCAAACAAAGATAATGATGGTTTAAGACACCAAAGGCACAATGTCAACTTGAGGAAGGCTTAAGTGACAACGCACTGAAGGCTGTGTGCTGCCTGGAGCTTTTTACTAAGTCCACCTGCATCTTGAAGGCACAGCACAGGGCAGGCTTAAGAAAGTCCTCCAGTATGCAGAGCTGGAAGACAGAATACAAACTCCTAAAGGCCTCTAATAAGTCACCAAAGTTATCAGAAGCCAAAGAATGATGACCAACATTAACAAGGATAAACAAACGGAAGGTGAGAACTTACTGTGTCCCCGATCTTCAGGCCTTCACACTTCCTCTGACCAGGGTAAGATACACCGTCCTGGCAGGTAGCAGTGAAAAAGAGATTGATATCCTCAGGCTGATCCCAGACAGACAGCTCCACTTTAGACCGGATGCTCTGAACAGAGAGAGAAGATGAGGCCAGAACCAATTAGTAAAGGCTGCAGCCAAGATGCTCTCCACACTGGTTCTCTGATGCCCACATGGCTTCCTTTAACTCCGGGATCTCAAGCCAAGGCCAGAGCCAGTGGGCTAGGTTCGCTGCCCCTCCCTCATCCCTTTCATCCTCTCCACACCCACACACTATCTTACTAGCCCTGGCCTGAGGTCTCCCTCTGTGAGCTCAGAGAAGTTGCTAATGGCCCACCTGCCATATGATAATCTCATCTGCTTCCAGGGGTCATGCTCTGTCCCTGCTGGTCTCTGCAGAATCACCCCATCCCCACCCTCAGCTTCAGACAGTGCCTCAAATCTTGCCGTGCGCGCCCCAGACGCTGGGCCTTTGCACGTGCCTGGGATGATGTTCCTTTGCTCAGCTGCTCTTCTCTCTCCTCCCCCGGCCCTCCGTCAGCTCCCTATCTTCCTTCCCCATCAGCTCAGCAGGCACCTCAGATGAGGTCCAAATTCATGAGCTCTGAACTACATTCTGAGAGAATAAGACCTTATACGTGGATTATGTTCTCAAGACAACGGATGAAGCAAAAATCAAGCCAGAATTACCCGACAGATTAGAAAAAATAAAAGACTAAAAATATCAAGTGTTGGAAATGAGTTGGAGCACCTGGGTGCCTCATACCCTGCTGGTGGGAGCGTGAACTGGTACAAGCCTTGAGAAAAACATTAGGCAGTACCTACTAATGCTTAGGTCAACCTTAGACAAGCAATTTACACTAGGATTATATCCAACAGAGATGTGTACTGACCAGAAAACACGTACGAATGTTCACAGCAACGCTGTCTGTAACAGCTAGAAACTGGAACTACCCAAATGCCTATCAACAGAACAGACTTTTTTTTTTAATTATGGTGTGTTCATATAGAATATCACACAGTACAAGAATGAATGAAATGACTACATGTCATGACACCGATGAATCTCATATCACACAGCCCAGAAGAAGCCAGACGCCGAAGGCATACACAGTCTATGATTCTATTTATATGAAACTCAAAGACGGGCACAACTAACGGTTACCCCCAGGGGACAGTAACAGAAAAGGACACAGGGGTTCTGGATGCTCGTAATATTCTGCTTTTTGGCCTGGGTGGTTCTATACTCGGGTGTATTTATTTTATTTATTTATTTTTGCGGTAGGCGGGCCTCTCACTGCTGTGGCCTCTCCCGTTGCGGAGCACAGGCTCCGGATGTGCAGGCTCAGCGGCCACGGCTCACGGGCCCAGCCGCTCCACGGCACGTGGGATCCTCCCGGACCGGGGCACGAACCCGCGTCCCCTGCATCGGCAGGCAGACTCTCAACCACTGAGCCACCAGGGAAGCCCTACTCGGGTGTATTTAATTTGTAAAAAGTCTGTACAACCTTCTGTAGTTCTCCAAGTTTAAAAAATTGACACTGAGAATCTCTAAGGAGGATGTACTTTAGAGACAGAGGCCAAATGAAATAACTGGCTTGTAGTTAGGGCACATCTTACAAAAAGAATTTTTTATACACTAAATACACTCAGAATAGCAGGGTGCACATACTCCGAGAGACACATGGACACCCCCTCCACATCAACTGACAGCCTTTCAGACTCCCACCTCCTTCTCAAGCGCACTCCAGGGAACAGGGCGTTGGACGGAATGGCAGGCAGAAGTGCTTCCTGCTCTCATGGGGTTTCTTTTCTTTCTTTTTCTCTTTTCTGCTGAGCATGTAGTGTCAAACTTGAATTAGGTAAATATGCAGTTTCCCCAACACATTAACAGCTTGTTGAAAACACTCTCTGCAAGAAATAGTCTCTCCCTTTGCAACAAATTGTCTAAGTGCTTCTACAACTCTAAAAATACTCTCTCTTAAATCCACTTCCTCTTGTTAGTGCCAGCCTCCACTGGCAGAGGGCTTGAGAGCGCCACTCAGCACACACAGCTCTCCTGCTGTTCACAAATCTGTTCTCCCCACTGAGCTATGAATTTCAAGGACCATATCATATTTCTCTCTAAGACTGAACACAAGCTTTTGCTGAATGGATGGATGGATGGATGGATGTTTTGACAGCAGCTATGGTAGACAGCTCAGGCCTATTGGAAGAAACTTAATTTTTGAAAGACAAGGTAAATTAAAAATTATATATATTAAATGCAAATAAATGTGGGGATGAGGCAAAACAGTTTATCATTAAAGGGCTAGGTAGATCGGAGCTATTTAAAAATTACTTGGGATCAGTCTGATGAAATATGAGGGCCCCGTGGCTCACAAACAAGACTTTGGGAGAAAGCATCAGCCATTCCCATCAAGACGTGCTGCAGCCACTACCCGGAAGCATTAATGGGGAACTTGGAGGAGGGAGAGAGCGCACTGGGGACCGGGACTCCTATTCAATGAACCAGTAACTATAACAGATGCAAACAGAATCCTATATTCTCCTCTGGCCGTGAGACCCCCAAGTTTTGTGTTCAGATCTGAAGTTTGTATTATTCCTGATCCCCATGTTGTCTCGGGTAGGAACTGTGGAGATTATTCAGTTCAAACCTCCCATTTTATGGAAGTGGGAACAGAGGCCAAAGAAAGGGCCTTATCCAGGGCCACTGAGCTGCCAGGGGCAGGCAGGCAGGACCAGAACCGGGCCTTCTGGGTCTCCCTGCAGTGCTCTCTGTAGTCACCAGACCGGGCCCTTCTTTACTCGAAAACTGGCTCTGATCTTGGACAGTGCAGATGGTCAGGTTGTATCCTGGTTGAGTCAGTCTCCCCTCAAAGATTATGAGCTCCTGGAGGGCAGGACTGTGTTCTGTTCACTGTTTTATTCCCACCGTGTGGCATGATGCCTGCCACACGTCAGGCAGTATTTATTTGTTGAACAAATGAATGAAATGGATGGAGTACAGGATATATAGCAGAGGATCAAAGCCACAGCCAGTGCAGTTCTGATGCATGAAAACTTTTGTGTCATAAGATAATTATCTGAAATTCAATTAATTCCTACCAAATTTGCCTCTGAACATGATTCCTTACTCCTCACCCTAGGACAAGAAGACAATGTCAAGAAGTTTAAAGGCTATGAAATACTCAGGCTAGGTCCCATCTGCAACTGCGTTAAGTCAGGCCAGCTGTGGAGTGGGTGGGAGCAGACTTCATGGCAACAACAAAAAGAGAAACATGTGCTCGGAGAGGACTCTGATGTCACCCTCCACATGCAGCTCTAGTGGTTTCCAGCTCATTCTTTTCTTTCCCACTCTGAAAAGGGACCCCCCCTCGCTATGATTTCTCTCTGAGTGCTACCCCCCCCTTTGTCAAGGTGACATAATGCTGGTGGTGTGTGTGTGTGTGTGTGTGTGTGTGTGTGTGTGTGTGTGTGTGTGTTTGCACGCACCCAGGGCCCTACCTCTGAGCTCTAGAAGGGAACCTCTCACCAGCACCCACTGTACAGCAAAGCTCCACGCTGGTGATCTCTCACAATAAAGAAGTTGGCACAGCAAGAAAAAACGTAGAAATCGAAGCCCAGAGGTGAACGTTTCACACAGTGAAAGCCAAGAACAACAGACTCGATTCTACGAGACGTTACATTAAATGTGCCCTTCCCGTTGTGCTCCCTCCCCAGCCTAGAGTCACACCATGGCCATTTCCACTGTTACCTGTGCTCTGCTGCAATCCTCTCAGGATGTCCCCACGGACGGTGTACCAACTATAAGCGAGGTAGAAGTCAACCCCAAAGCACAGAGGTGGCAAGGTGATGCAGAGAAACACAAATGGTCCCATGAGAGCTGTGCTTGGACTGTGGCCGGGGAGAGGAACAGGTGAAAGGACAACCAGAGCCCCTGCACGGGCCAAAGCGCACGTGTGTATGCACACGCGCGCACACACACACACAGGCTGTGCAGGCCAAAGTGCACATGCACACGTATGTACACACACACACAAACACACTGGCCTGTGCAGGCCAAAGTGCACGTGCGCACATACACATATACACACACACATACCACCCGTGCGGGTTCAAATCCAGAAGTATGGGCAGCTGAGGCCCAGCCCGGGCCTTCCCGTTTGCCAGAAAGGACGGCAGCCGGCGGACGGGATGCTAATCAACGTCAAGCACCAACACACCCGCAACGTGGCCTCCACCAACCAGACTGTGCTCTGAATACCTTGCTGCTTCCATATTTAATCTATTTCTTTAAATTTCCACTGAAGGAAAGGGCAGAAGTAGGGAGTTACCAAGGGTCCCGACTTTTTAGGGTGACGTACACATTCACTGTCTTGAGGTAGTGATGGTTTCACAGGTGTGTACAAGTGTCAAAACTTATCAAAATATACACTTTAAATCTGTACACTGTATTGTTGGTTAATTATCTCTCAATAAATCTGTTTTCATTTTCCAATGAATCTGCATAGTCGTTGTGGATAGTATTCCAGAAACGCCCATTTTAAAGGTTGAATTTCACACGTTCACTCATAAGTCACATGTCTTGTTTCCTAACGTGTTCTCTTCCAGACACACCAGTTTAACTCAGAGTCCAGCTACGGTACTAGATTCCCAAAGGTCCTCAGGGGGCTCATCCCAGGTTCCAAACGCAGCTCCTGCCTGGAATAGACCCCCTTCTCTACTCTTCTGGTTCCCAAATCCTCAGCCGCAGAAAGGGCTCCCTGCTCAACCCAGGCCCCTGGATTTCCATTAAGAAAACGAATTTATCTACCATGAATCCTGCTCAGGGCCAATGCAACGTGCCTCAGAGGGAGAGCAGCACTGAGCACTTATGAGATCCCGCCCAGGGAACCACCACCACTGTCTCGTGCACCCTGGTCTTCAGGGGACCCACACACGGGTGTGGACGTGCAACCCACTTGGCCGCACAGAACGCTGACTGAGCAGAGCGCCTTTTCCATTTCTGGTGCACACCACCCCGCCAGTTCCACAGAACTGGGTGTCATGATGCCCTCCTATATTAAAGTCTCGAGGAGCAGGGCCCTGGGCCTTTGGCAGGAAACGCTGCCGGGGGAGCCCCAGAGGCTCTGTCAGCCACCCAGGGCGTCAGAACTCAGGAGCTGACCTAGGATGGAAATGCTGGGGGGTGGCTCCTCCCCAGAAACCCAGGAGAAATCCGCAGCCCACGCCAAAGCCCAGGATGTGATTGCCCCTCAGCCATTGCTTTCCCAAACGCCCTGGCTTGGCAGGAAGCAAGCACTGGTCACTGCACTGTTGACAGCGGTTCCAGCAGCGGCCCCCTGCTAACCCAGGGGTCTCCAAGCCCCGGGACCCCAGCAGGACAGAGAGAGCAGCCCAGGGTAGGCCTCCGGCTCTCGCACTGACTCCTCTGTTCCCTGTCCAGAGCTTGAGGCCCAAGGCATCATGGTGAAGAGTGGCCCTCGGGACGGGGGTGACATTGGGTAGGCCCAGCCCGCCGCCGACACACACTCTTCTCAGACTCTCAGCATGTTACGCTTCCACTCGCTGTGGGAATCTGAAAACCGCCAAGTGTAGTTAACCTGGAAATCTGGTCTCACTGGGTTCTAAGGTGGCCACTGGATACGATGAGGATTAAAGGTCAGAGATCAGAAAAGAGGACGTTAGTACGTGGGGAATAAGTTAGGAAAGGAGAAGGAAGTCTAGTTTCTCGCAACAGGAAGTTCCCGGAGTGAGGCGGGATCACAGCCTGTGTGAGAGGCAGAGGATCCTTAGCTGCACAGAAAGTGGAGGTGCGGCGGAGGACGGAAAACCAGCCACAAATCCTCACTGCTGCCCACTCACCGCCTTCAGGACACTGAGGCTCCAGGAGACCAGGTGAGGGCTGGGAACCCCCAAGCTCTGGGTCCCCCACGGCGAGGGCATTACCTACAGCTCCTGGTCTAGCCGAGCAGTAACGCAAAATAAGGCTGGGGCTTCCCTGGTGGTGCAGTGGTTGAGAGCCCGCCTGCCGATGCAGGGGACACGGGTTCGTGCCCTGGTCCGGGAAGATCCCACATGCCGCAGAGCGGCTGGGCCCGTGAGCCATGGCCGCTGAGCCTGCGTGTCCGGAGCCTGTGCTCCGCAACGGGAGAGGCCACAACAGTGAGAGGCCCGCGTACCGCAAAAAAAAACAAAAACAAAATAAGGCTGCATCAGTAGGGTCACAAATTCAACTGGAAAGGCAGAGCTCCAAATACACATATGAAAATCAGTCATGGGAAAGTAAGATGGTTTTTCTAACACACATGTGATTCCAGAGTGGTTAATCACATTCCCAGGTTAGCCCACATGTCTATTCTACGTAAGTTCAGGACTAACATTATTCCTTAAGCTACATTTCCTCTATGTAGAACTTTGTTTTAACAGGAAGATGCACTCTGAATTCCAATTTGGGAATTACCAGGCCTCATGAGGGGCTGGGTGGGCACTGGAGGCCTTGCAAGGAGGGGACAGCTGAAGGCACATACTTCCCAGCACAAGAAATCATGCTTGTCGTTTTCCCGAGAAAAGGTAGGTCTGAGCCAAATACCCCCTGGGTGTTAGAAATTGAGAGGAAGGAGGGTAGGAAGGAGAAAGGTTTGGGAATCATGGGTGACTGGCTTGGGACGTGGCACTGACTGCTAAACCTCATCCTTAAGTGCTGTACTTAGTAGAGCAGAGCCGAGTTAACAGGACGGGTTACAAAAGCACAGGATTTAACAGGCCCACTCAGGTTTCCTCTGAGAGGACCTGATTACAATCAGACCCTAGTCTGCAGGTCTATGTGGAGCTCCAGAAGCCTGGGGGATTTCAGTCCTGCCCACTGGGAGGCGAAGTCAGTGTGTGTGCTTCTCACTTCTCGCCACGGGGAACACAGAGGCCTGAGTCCACCTGAGTCCACACCAGCTCCCTCAGGGGGAGAGGGTGGGGGAAGAAACCAGTGACTTACGTTGTATGCATTGATAATCAGTTGAATTATATTTTTGGAGTTTCCGTGTAATATCTCCACCGTTGTTCCAGGTATCAGGGCTGTAAAATTCTTGGGTGGGGGGGGGAAAAAAAAGAAAACAGATGAGCCCATTTTGCCCTTCCACACTGTCAAAGAGTGAACGCTGCCCTACCGAGCTAGAACCGTCAGGGCCCCCAGCACTGATTCTGCCACTCTCTCACACCGTAAACTAGAGAAGATGCCACAAGCAGAGGTAAGAAGAAGGCACAAGGGAATGGAGTTGTTGTGGTCGGCTGTGCAATCTCGATTCTTGAAGGTCTGGGTGGAAAGGGCCTGGCAAGACCTGTTCCTGAAGCATAATGTCATGCTTCTTCTCGGAGACCCCTCCTCTCTGGCATGTAATGGACAACTCTCTGGAATTCCATCCTCTAAGGTCAATACATTATGGATGTGCTCGCCCTCTCCCCGCCAGACTACACGGGCATCCCCAGGTTCAGTTCAAGGATGCCCTCGACCTGGCCAGCAGAAGTGAAAGGGGAAGCTTTTCTAAGGGTCTCAAATACAGCCTCTCTTTTCCTAGGAGGGAAATGAACGTGCATGGTGCCTTCCCAAGGAGGTCTGGTATCTCCGGGAGAAGTCTTTGGCAAAGCAGGCAGCCTTGAAGTGGCTGCCTTTCCTCTTTCACTTGTACGAAGGCCTGAGTATGTCACTTACTAAAGTGACAAATTGCTAGAAACACCCGCCACCCTCAGCCTGCCTTGGGCTGGATATGCCTCCCGAGCGAGAGGTCCTTGGTTCTGAGCAAGGCTGGCTTAAGCCGAGGTGGGTCTCTTCCCTCCTGGAGCATCCGGTAGCATTCTCAGTACAGTCTGTGCAACTGACCTCTAAAAATGGTATTTGTGAATGGATATGTTCTATCCTGCTATCTTCACTAAGCAACCTCCTTCCCTTGTTTTCATCTTCTAAAATTGATTCAGACTAAAAGAAGATAAAGAACTCAAGAAGGTGTAAGTGGCATTTTATCAATGATTATCTCAGGCAGAAGCAACAGAAACACACCATCAGACAAGGGTTCTTTGGGGGATACTTAAGAGCAGTAAAGAGAGGGGACAGGGGTTGGCTGTTCTAGAGGTGGAGATTTATTTCTCATCACCTCTCAATTCAAAAGATGTCAGAGGTGAGCTGGGCTTCACACTTGGCTCACACGAACACTCCCTGAGCCGTCTGGAGGAGAGTTCTAGTGAAAGGCAACTTGCCTGTGATCATGGGAAAGAGCACATTCAGGAGGGAAACGTATAATGGTGGCCCATGGGATGACCTGGGAAGAGTCTCTCTTAGACAGGGCAGGCTCACACACATACTGCTCTGTTCACTCAAGACACGTATTGTTTTCTTCAGAAATTCCTGTCCCAAACTAACCCACTGGTCCCCCGTACTCTGCAGGAAGGCATAAAAGCTCTATAGACTGTGGGACTGGTGATGCAGCCTGCCTAGATGCCTAGTTTTCTTTCTGTACATTTTCAGTTTATATCTTCCTTCCCTATTCCCTGGATGCTTCCGTTTCATCTGAAAAACTATGTCCAAAGTTTTTCTCATTACCAAATTAGAAACCATATGTTTAACTTCCTTGGTATGTACTGCTCTATGAATGCTTAAGAGCTTCCTTAATACTATTATTTTCCAGTAGATCGGATCAGGGCTATATTCCACCCTCCTCTGGATCTCTGCCCACACAGAACAGGGCTGTTAACACCCCTCACCCGGCCTCCACACTTCACCTGACCCCACATTCCAATCTCCCATTCATCTCAGGGTCAGCAGGGCCCCCAGATTCAGGCCATCAGCCTCCCTCACTCCCTCCAGGTGTACCTTGTAGAGCATATAATGGTTCTTCGTCACTGCAAAGATGAGGTTGATGTTGTTTTCTGCCAATTTCTCTCCAAGCAAGGCAAGGGATGGATAGTCCTAGGGCCAAGGCAAAAGGCAAGGTTGTAACACTTCTCCCAGGCTGACACACGAGCACGTGGCTCCAACGTGTGCTCAGTAACTCATCACTTGCCACGATAAGCACCTTCCCCTGGCAGCGCCTTAATAACCACGCCCCATCAGCAGCTCCTTACTGAGAAACTGTGGGGGAGATTCTCCAGGAAAGGACCCTCTGGCACCTACGAAACTAGACTCACTCCTCCTACCCCTCCAACCCAGAATAGAGAAGTGGTGAGTGGAGGTTTCCCACACTTGGTCCGTGTTTCCATCCCTTCAGCAGGAATGGGGCAGAGGGGGGAAGTCCCCAAAAGGAGAGCCACCACGTCCGACCACCTACCGTCAACACCTGTTATCTTCCCTCTCTTCCCTAAGACTGATCTTCCTGATCTCCTTGTCCTATTTTTCCTTTTCCTGTGCCCAGTATTGGGCCTGCCAATGTCCCCTACAGGCTCTGCTCAGTCCTCTCATGGCTCAGAACGGGCAGAAGAGGCTGCTGACATTTGGACTAAAAGTTGGGCTATGGCGGGGGAGGGGTACAGAGCAAGAAGGGAGGGAGGACACCTCGAGGCAGCTCAGCAACGTCCGGAAGGACTTTTAAGGGCTGATGATGGACGCTGGGGTCCTCATCGGTGAGCTCTACAGTTATCAGGTTGTACAGTTACGAGTTCTTTTTCCAGACTCCATTACTCTTGACCACCTCTTAAAACTGGAGAAAACAGGCTAGTCCAGGAAGAATTAGAAAGAATTTCTCTCTAGCCAAACACCAGAATGGGCTTGGGAAGGAAGAGGGTGTAGATTTGGGGAGGAAACAACTGTACAGCAAGTGTGGAAAAATCTTAATTGTTGGCTCTGGTTGATAGTTAGGTAGAGTCCACTTCACTGGCCTAGCATATGTTTGAAATTCTGCCTAAGTTCTGTTTAATCGCATGGTCCCAGTGACAGGCTCCTGGGAATGGAAGGTCCTTGGGGCTTCTCCTCCCGTGTAGGACACCTGCCGCCCCACCCCTGACACGGATGGAACTCAGGGCATCAGGAAACCCATTTCTAGAAGTCAGGAAGTCTTGTCTTTGCTGGTCTTGCCCCATAACTTCTATCCCAGTTTTTGGCTCTGCTGGAACACAGTCCTCTCCCTCGTGCAAAATCACCTCTCCCCTTTGAGATCCATCCTGTCTCGCCAGGTCACCTCTTCCCTCGACTAAACACTCCCCATGTGGGGGCACAAAAGCACAAAGCTACAGAAATCCCTGAGAAATGGTCTAAGTTAATGACGAGGAGAAGTTCTAGAAGCCCAGTTGAAGAAGATGGAGTAGAGACCCAGTCCCAAGAATGGGGTGGAGAGTCGGTGAGTAGAGGTCCAGAGGAAGGTGGCAAAGGCCGGCGAGGTCTCGGACCATAGGCGGGGCGGCGGGAGCGGTGCTGGGGTTCCCTGTCCTCACCATCTGGTTGGAGGCAGTGTACTCGTTGGCCTCATTCAGGTGGCACTGGCCGTCGTGAGGCTGCACCAGGCCCCCCAGCTTTCCGTCCAGCGCGATGTGGGGCACGTCATCCGTTGTGAACACCAGCAGGTGCAGCGCGTCCTTTCGCCAGCCGATCTTCTCCTGAGGGACAGATGGGTGTTAGGCCTTCCTGGCTGCCACCCGAGACTGCCCTGGGGCAGCCTGCCCCTCCCTGCTCGACTCTGTACCTGACAGCCACTCCCCTTGGACGCCTCCCCTTTTAGCCTCCCCTATAGTTCCTTCCACAGAGCAGCCTTTAGTAGCCCCCCAACCTCCCTTCAACACACTCGGCTGGCTGCCCTTGTCTAAGATGACTGGTAAGTGATCACTTCAGTCCCCCAAGTAGACACGAATCACTCACAACAGAGTGTTCTAATGACCGACAGACAGATCTGTCTTTGGAGGATTTGAGAAAACCGGCCATCTTTCTGGTAGAAGTAAACCACTCCAATCACGAACTGAACTAGTCTGGTAGTTAAGGTCAATCAGACTCGCTCTTTTCTCCCTTTACTGCTTCACTGTATGCAATGTATCCACTCTTCAGACAGAGGCACGGCTCAATACGAGCTACCTTGCAAGGGAAGGACTCTATTTTTTCATATTTAGACACCGTGGCCCCGATACTACACAAAAACACTCCCAGTCATTACTAGTAGGAGCAGCTAGACCCTGATACAGGGCAACAAAAACTGGGATAGGGTTGCCTTCACACCAGTAGTGAAAGAGCATCCCAAAATACGTGGGTAGCAGGATGAATACAGGAAGGGTTTAAACACCACTGGGTTATCTACACATGTACACTTGACACTGAAATAGGAGACTGGATTCACAGACTTCACAAGTTAAAAGCTATCACCTTATGGCAGATAAGGGATTGAGGGTATCATCCTCTCTTTCTTATCGCCACAATGATGGATAAAACAGCCTTCAAGAGGTATGATGTTTTCTCATTTGCTCCGAAAGCAGCGTGGAAATAAGTCACAAAGAGTCAGCGTAACACAAGGAAGAAAAGGCAGTTTGAAAAGAAGCCAGGGAGGACTGAAAGCCAGGAGGCCAGCTGTGAGCAAAGAATTCACCTTTGGGGAATCAGTTTCCCAGACTCTCAACGTTCATCCAACAGACAATTACTGACTTCCTACCACATGCAGTCCCCATGGAAGGCACTGGGTCTAAGAAACAGCCTGTTCCAGACCTCAAAAAGCTTGCAGTCAAGTGGAAACACAGCTTTAACGTATCACAATAAGCATGCTTTTTAACATCTTTATTGGAGTATAGTTG
Source organism: Delphinus delphis (assembly GCF_949987515.2). Taxonomy (NCBI): domain Eukaryota; kingdom Metazoa; phylum Chordata; class Mammalia; order Artiodactyla; family Delphinidae; genus Delphinus; species Delphinus delphis. The sequence continues at coordinate 69,969,240 of NC_082686.1, forward strand.
CTCTACAATGGTGTGTTAGTTTCTGCTTTACAACAAAGGGAATCAGTTATACATATACATATGTCCCCACATCTCTTCCCTCTTGCGTCTCCCTCCCTCCCACCCTCCCTATCCCACCCCTCTAGGTGGTCACAAGCCACCGAGCTGATCTCCCTGTGCTATGCGGCTGCTTCTGAGAAAACCATAATTCAAAAAGAGTCATGTACCAAAATGTTCATTGCAGCTCTGTTTACAATAGTCAGGACATGGAAGCAACCTAAGGGTCCATCGACAGATGAATGGATAAAGAAGATGTGGCACATATATACAATGGAATATTACTTAGCCATAAATACACTTTTAACGGAAACCCGGGGAGGAGGAGAGAAGGCTTCCCAGGGCAGAGGAAATGTCAGCTGAGCTGAAGGTGAAGAGGACCCTTCAAGGAAACTGGAAGAAGAAATGACAGAGGAGGCAGAAGTTGGGGTGGGGAGTGGGTTGCTCTAGGTGCTGGTAAAGGCACAATGACCAGGCCGGGCACGTTTTCAGAACCCAGAGGAAGCAACCTAGAAGGTCCCTAACACAGATGCATTCTAAGCTGTGACAAAACTAATCTACGGTATTAGAAGTGGAGATAAGTGTATTCTCTTGGAGGCAGGACTGGGTGTCTTGAGAGGGGGTGTTAATAACTGGAATATATGGAAAGACAATGAAAACTCATCAAACAATTTTGAAAAACAACAACGAAGCTGGGGGATTCATTATCTAAGGCCAAGACTTATTATAAAGCTACAATAAGTGAGACTGTGTGGTACTGACAAAAGGATAGACACATAGACCAGTGGAACAGGATAGAAACCAGAAATAGACCCACACATACGGTCAATTCGATAGAAGGTATTGGAATAATTAGACATCCATATGAAAAAAAAATGAACCTCAACCCACAGCTCTCACTGTATACAAAAATGAACTCAAAGTGGATCACAGACCTAAAACTATAAAACGTCTGAAGGAAACAAAGAAGAAAAGCTTTGTGACCTTGGTAGAGGCAAAGATTTCTTAGATGATTCACAGGATAAAATTTTGATGAATTAGACTCTGTCAAATTAAAAACATCTGCTCTGGGCTTCCCTGGTGGCGCAGTGGTTGAGAATCTGCCTGCCAATGCAGGGGACATGGGTTCGAGCCTGGTCTGGGAGGATCCCACGTGCCGTGGAGCAGCTGGGCCCGTGAGCCACAACTACTGAGCCTGTACGTCTGGAGCCTGTGCTCCGCAACAAGAGAGGCCGTGATAGTGAGAGGCCAGTGCACTGCGATGAAGAGCAGCCCCCGCTTGCCACAACTAGAGAAAGCCCTCGCACAGAAACGAAGACCCAACACAGCCATAAATAAATAAAGTGGAAGCCTGTCTACAACAAACATTAAAATACAAGAAATACGAGCTTCCTTTAAAAAATAAAATAAAAAAATAAAAACATCTGCTCTTTGAAAGATACCACTGAGAAAACGAAACGACAAGACACAGATCGGGAGAAAATGTTTGCAAAAAATAAAAATCTGACAAAGGACTTGTATCCAGAATGTATAAAGAACTCTCATAGGCCAATAACAACACAAACAACTGAACTTTAAAAGCTAGACTTGAAGAGACATTTTACCAAAGAAGAGATATGGATGGAAATAAGCACATGAAAGGATCGTCAACAACATTAGTCATTAAGAAAGTGCACAGGGCTTCCCTGCTGGCGCAGTGGTTAAGAATCCACCTGCCAATGCAGGAGACACGGGTTCAAGCCCTGGTTCGGGAAGATCCCACATGCCACGGAGCAACTAAGCCTGTGCGCCAGAGCTACTGAGCCTGTGCTCTAGAGCCCACGGGCCACAACTACTGAGCCCACGCGCCACATCCACTGAAGCCCCCGTGCTCCAGAGCCCACGCTCCGCAACAAGAGAAGCCACTGCAATGAGAAGCCCGCGCACGGCAACGAAGAGTAGCCCCTGCGCACCGCAACGAGAGAAAGCCCGCGCACAGCAATGAAGACCCAACGCAGCCAAAAATAATTAATTAAAAAGAAAAGAAAAGGTGCACATTACATTCACAATGAGATGCCATTAGATAGCTATGCCAATGGCAAAAAAAAAAAAAAAAAAAACAGTCCTGAAAATACCAAGTGCTGGAAAGAATGTGGAACAATCACAACTCTCATAAATTGCTAGTGAGAATACAAAATGTTTTGGCAACTCTGGAAACCAGTTTGGCATATTCTTATAAAGTTAAATATACAATGACCATCAACTCAGCAATCCCACTCTTTGGTATTTATCCACGAGAAATGAAAGCTTATGCTCACATAAAAACTACTATGCAAATATTTATATAACAGCAATTCGTGATCACCAAAATTTAGAAACAACCCAAATGTCCATCAGGTGGTGAATACACAGACAAACGGTAGTACATCTCTACAATGGAATACTATTCAGCAAGAAAGAGGAACAGACTGCTGATACACACAACTCGGATGAATCTCCAAAGCACTAGGTTAAGTGAAAAAAGCCTGACTCAAAAGGCAACTTACTGCCTAACTCCATTCAGAAGATATTCACGGAAAGACAAAAATAGAGGGACAGAAAACAGATTGGTGGTTGCCAAAGGCTGACTGCAAAGGGAGAAGTCAATAACAGACGGGTATTGGGCAACTTTCTGAGGTGACAGAAATTACCTCTATCTTTTTTTTTCATTTCTTTTCTTCATCTATATGTTAATTGTCGGGGTGGCTCTAAGTTGTTATACCTAAAAAGGGTGAATTTTACTCTATGTAAATCATCCCTCAATACACCTCACTTTAAAAAACGCTTAAAGAAGTATATACATCTTTTGACTCGATGATTCTACCGCAGGAGACTCTATCTGCAAGAAGTATTCTGAAGTACGCACGGCAGTATTTTTACTAATAGTGACAAAACAGGAAAGAGGTGACTACCCTACCAGAATACGGGAACGGTTAAGTAAACCGAGATCTCTCCTTTCCACCATTAGAAATTATGTTCATAAAAAGTATGAAATTATATGTAAACATGTATAATATAAAGTGAAAAACAAAGAATACAGTACTGTAATTACAGTGTGATTACAAACTATGGAAGAAACAGGCATCACTCTCCACTAAAAAGAGAACAGAGGCTGAAACGAAATATACCATAATGATGTTGGGATTGAGATTAGAGGCAGTATCTTTTTTTTTTCCCCAAACTATCTTTAATAAGTGCTACTTTTAAAAGACTAGGCTTTGAATGCTGGCTCTGTCATTTAACTTTTTCAGCCTCCTTTTCTTCCACGCCAGCTTCTCAAGGGGCATGCAGGAACCTAAGGAGGGTGACAGCAAGCAGATAGAATAACGTGGAACTTGGAAACTTGAAAGTGGGCATGGGAGCTTTTTGTCACTACCAACTACCTGTGTAGCTTTGACCACAATTATTTAACATCTCAAAGTTTTTTCTTGTTAGTAAGACAGGAATGATAATACTTAACATTTATTGTTCACCTCCACTATTCCATCACATCTTCACTGCAACCCTTATGAAGGAGGTAATACATTGTCATCTTGCAGATGAGGACACCGGTGCTCAGAGACATTAAGTCACTAGCCCAAGGTCACTGAACCAGTAAGGACCAGAGAAGTCAGATTCAGAGGACCTGCCTCTTATCCGCAAAGCTAACTACCCAATCACATAGGGAGAGCCGAGCGTGTGTAATCATTGAGATAGTTCATCAAAGTACTTGGCAAGCTCTCAACTAACGACTGCTGATCCAGGATAAATGTTTGTTGAATTGGAATATTGCATCTGAAACAGAAATAGCTCCACAAATGAAGAGTAGCATGGCTTAATAATATTAATTCTGTCTTCTCCGAAGTGGACTCTTGTTATGTAAGTGACGTTAACAAACTTGGCCCAGAGGTCGGGCTGCACAGAATGAGATGCTTATTCATTCACTCAGCCTTTTGGGCTTGGAGATTTTACAAGCACTGACTCCACAGAGAATTTACAATAGAACTAATTTTCCTACTGTCTGCTTGGACTATCTTGAAGTCTTAAGTTCTGTATCCACGTTTGGGGCAGAGATCAGTAGTGGGAAAGTGGATTTTTTTTTTTTTTAAAGGAGTAACTACAGAATGGAGTGTGGCATGGGGGCCAGCATACGAGAGCTTTGGCACAGACGAGGCTGAGTTCAAGGGTTTGCTTTTTGAGACCCTAAGTCAGTCACTTCATCTCTCTCAGCCTCAGTTTCTTCCTCTGTAAAATGAAGATAATCCTACTTCGCAGGGTTGATCCTAGGTTAACAAGTATTTAGTACATAAGACACACTAAAAAAGGGGTCTATAGTCACTACTCTCAGACTAGTAATGACTTTTACATTCCTTCTCGTCTCCTTTTGCTTCTTGATGTGTGAGGCTCCACGGTCACTACAGGGACCATGAAGGCTTGCACACCGAAAAGTTTAAAAGCCTTGTATTAATTAAAACCACAGTGAGATTCTACCACACACCTAATAGAATGGCTAAAAATTAAAAAGACTTGGCCACATCAAACACTGGGGGAGATGTGGAGGAAACGGAACTGGCGGACACTGCCCATACGGTTCTAAAATGATACATGTATTTTGCAAAACAGTTTAGCAATTTCTTAAAAAGTTAAACACCTACCATATGACCCAGCCCTCCCACTCTTAGGGACTGACCCATGAGAAATAAAAGCCTACGACCACACAAAGGCTTGAACACATCTGTAGCAGCTCCATTTATAATAGGCAAAAACTACCAAATATCCAAAACAAGCCAGATACCCATCTACAGGTGGATGAATAAACTGTGGTGTATCCACACAAGGGAATACCACTCAGTAACAAAAGAAGCGATCACTCCTTAGCACAGATGACACTCAACAGCACACATGAATCTCAGAACAGTTGTTCTGAGTGAAATAAGCCAGGCCAAAAAGAGTATACACTGGATTTCTGAAGTTTTAACGAACGCAAACTCATGTGTAGTGACAGAAAGCAAAGTAGTGGCTGCCTGGGGAAAGGGGGCAGGAGATGCAGGAGGGAGAAATGACAAAGGAGCACAAATACTCTATTTGCGGGGGAGAAGGATATATGTTCGTCATCTTGATTACGGTGAATATATATCTCACGGGTATGTATAAATCTCAATATTTGTCAAATTGTACACGTTCAACATGTGTAGTTTATTATACATCGATCATACCTCAGTAAAGTTTTTTTCAATAAAGGCTTGGTGTGCTCAGAAAGTCATTCAAATACAGTAAATTAGATGACCAGACTGAATGTCAATACTGTGCTGGGAATACCAGTTATGCATATTCCTTTGTTCGGTGGCAGTGCCCACAAAGCAGCTGGGAGTGTGGGCTCGGATGAACGGCAAACCTCAGTTCATGCCCACGTCTTCCCTCGGCTTGTCTTTATGACACTGGGCATGTTAATCAATCTTTCCCAGTCCCAGCTTCTCAGCGATAAGATAGAGATAATAGGGCTTCCCTGGGGGTGCAGTGGTTGAGAGTCCGCCTGCCGATGCAGGGGACACGGGTTCGTGCCCCGGTCCGGGAAGATCCGACATGCCGCAGAGCGGCTGGGCCCGTGAGCCATGGCCGCTGAGCCTGCGCGTCCGGAGCCTGTGCTCCGCAACGGGAGAGGCCACAGCTGTGAGAGGCCCGCGTACCGCCAAAAAAAAAAAAAAAAAAAAAGATAGAGGGCAGAATAGGGTTGTTGAGAGGATTAATAGGGTTGTTGAGAGGATTAAACAAAATGATACACAAAGAGCACACCCCGCTCAGTACCTGCAGGCAGTAAACAGTCAAGAACCGACAGTGATTGTCCTCAGTATTTCCATGGAGCCAAAAATCTGTGACTTAAATCCAGAAACACATGATCTTATTTTTGGATTGTAGGGTTATGGGTGATGTTTATTTCCTTTCTGCTCTCTGCATTTTCTAAATTTTTAGATTGAATGTATTCTCTTTTTATACAAAACTATTTTAAGAGGAAAAAAAGACAGACTGATTTGTTTAGCTAAACTTTTCTCCAAGTCTCTGGGTAAAAACAAGATTTTTAAAAGCCAATCTCCTAAACATGACAGAGGTCAGCCCTCAGATGAAAATGTCACGGGTGGGCGGGACGGAAATGCGCTGGACTCCGAAGCCAGAAATCCAGCATCTGGCCGAGCCTGCAGTGTACCTGCCTCCTCTTCAGTCAAATCTGCGTCAAACCCACCACAAGGTCTGTTCCAGCTGTCCAACTCCCAGCTCCCACGTGCTCAGGTGAGCCGCGGACACAGGTCACAGGACTCGCCTTGTCTGTTCCAGGCGCTCAGTGTCTGTTCCACAGCCCTAGTATGCCTCTCTGTCATAAATAAACAGGCATCCGCATCCCCCTGGCCTCTCCTCTGGTCTTAATGCTCTCAGGGAAGGAGTGCTCTCCCTCCCCAAGGAAACGCAGCCCCCAAATCCCACCCTCTCTGGAGCACCGTTCCATCCGTCAATTTCCTCTGCGTCCTTTCCTTGTGCCTGAAGATATGCTCACGACCCACTTCTAATAAACACTCTGTTTTTGACCCAACATCTCTCATCACCTGCTAGTCGTAGAGGCAGACTGGCTGCCTCTATTTCCTCTCCCCAGCTCCATAGAACCCGACTTCTCCACACGCCCCTACCGTCTCTCTCACCGGCGGCTCCCAGTCACCCGCCTCCTGCCCCCACACGCACAGTGGTTCTCTGCCCCAGCTGCATGGAAGGTCCTCAAGGGAGCTTCAACTATGCTAACGCCCGGCGGTTCTGATGTGACCTGCAGCCCAGCCACAGGGTCTTCTAAAGCTCCCGGGTGAGCCTACTGTGGCGCCAACGTTGAGAACCTCGAAGCTCACGCTGAGGTCCTGCCGCCAGCCCCGCAGCCATCCTCTGGCCTTGCCCTCCGGCCTCTCTGCTGCCGACCAGGGCCTCCTTCAAGCCCTCCTGCCCTTGGCTTCCTGGACACCGCACCGTCCGATGCCCCCGTCCCCTACGGCTGCTAGCAGATTCCACCTCCTCTCCCGGCACTGGATGAGGTCAAAGGTAACACTGTCCCCGAGGAGATTTACCCGAGTTCCATGCATCTGCTTGGACAGCTCGCAATTAATTACCTCTCCCACTTGACCTCCTTCCTAAGCTTTAGTCCCAGGTCTGGACCAAAAGCCAGACACGTCTGCCGTCACCCAAAACTCAACTTCTCCAAAGCTGATGCACCGTCTTCCCCTCCAGGCTTCCCCATTGCTGACAAAGGGACCATCAAATGTTTTATCTAGAAAACTCAGAATTATCTTTTTCATCCTACTTCCCTGGTCCCACCGCAACACCCGTCCAGTCTCGACCTGTCCATTCTGTCTTATAGTCCACTCCCGTGGCCTGTGTCGAGACAGAGCCTTTGGGCAATGCTACACGTTTTACCCTCCTTTTCCTAAGCCCACTCTGGGTGAGCAGGCGAGGCCCAAGGCTCACCCCTCTCCCAGCCACCAGCCTGCCTTCTGCCACCCGAGGGTGATGTGTTCTGTGACCTACGTTTACTCCAGCTGTTCCAGGCGAATCACACACGTGCACAGGAGACCATGCTATGTGAAAAGCAGCCATCCACAGACCCTGGACACACGTGTCAGAAGTAATGAGTGGTGGGAGGAGCTGCCGCCAAGCCCAGAACCTCTGACTCCGTCCACTCCCAGGAGGCAAACCCTCTGGTTTTGTACGGGCCACCAGTCCAATCTGTGCTGGGGCCAGAGATGACTTTCTCCAGTTGGAAGCTCAGTGGAGAACTTACCAAACTCTGCTCTGTCCTCAGAAAGCAGCAGAGATCTGGAGCTGAGAGAAGACAGGAAGGGATGTAGAGGCCAGAATAACAAAGAGCACTGCACCTGGCACATACTTGGCACTCGGTGAGGAATGAGTAGTAAGTGGATATGTGAACAAGATCAGGGTTGGGTAACAAGAAAACCTCCCTCACAATGTCCAGAAGTCTTCAATCACATCACTCCCAATTCCACCAACTATTTATTATGCTTTGCAATCCAACAGACATCTTCTTTTAATCATATAAATACGGGAAGCAGTAAGGGGCTAACTTAAGTGAAAATATTTCATCAGATCACCTGTCATGCACTGAGATCTGAGAAAAGTAATGGGAATTGCAGAAAGGGTGGCAGCAGGGCCATGGAGATCATCCAACACGAACTGCAGAAGGGTGGAGGAGGGGAGAGGGGCCAGGTCAGTCAGTGGGATGGTTATTGGAGGCCCTGGGCAGCCAGGTCTGGAAGTCAGCCTGGGGAACCTGGGATCCTGAAATGGCAAAGAGAGAACAGTAGTCCATGAAAAGGGGAAGCAGAATGGAAGTGGAAGGCCAGGCCTTACAACCTCTGAGAAAATAAATACAAACTGGATCCTCCCAAGAGTGAAGACAGACTTGCTGGCTTGTTCCCCTCCAACATGTGGCCCCAGAGACAGTGAAATAATGGCTAGGGAGTAAGGATGTCATTTCTCTGTTTGAGGATATGAAGCTCTGGCCTGTGCGGCAATTTGGTTTCTGGGGTTGGAACGAGTCACACGCAAGGGGCTACACGGTCTGACAAAGACGAAGGTCACTCAAAGGCCTCCGTCCTCCCCCGCCCACCTCCACACTGTCCCTGGGTGCCCTTGAGCTGCCCCACCGCACCTGGATGTTTACCCACTTGGTAAGGTGGCTCCGTGGGGAAGCCATCAGGAGTGGAAAGCTTTTCTGGGCGCCAGCTCCAGGCACGCTGAGCTTGGCACACAGAAGGGGTGTGCACGGCAGAGTTCACGGTCACGCAGCTTAAGAGGGTGCAGTGAGGACCAGACAGGCTAGAAGGAGCCACTGTAGAACAAAAGCACCAGTGGGTTACTGGGCAGAAAAGCTGCCTCAGAGGAAATAAGTAGCCCCTGAAGTTTGGAAAGAACCTCCGAGGTTGGCTCATCCACGTTCCACCCGTGCAGGGCTCTTTCATCCGGCACCTCCCCCGCATGGGCCTGGGGTCCCCACTCAGACTCACCGCCGCATCTGGCAGCCTGCTCCACAGCTGAGCAGAGGTCTTCCCTAGAAATTTCTCCCTTGCCTTGAACTCAAACCTGCTTCCCTGTGGCTACCCCAGCTCATCCCCTGGAACAGCCCTCTTCTGTAGTGATGTCTGAGGTCAGGTAACACGCTTCTTCCTGTGGTGTCTCTCGTCTTGGTCCACCTTTAACCGCTCCTCAGAGGTGTGGTTTCTAGCCCCGGCACCAGCCACTCACCCCTCCCTGCTCTCTAGCGTCTGCCTTAAACACAGCCCCAGAGGCACACGCAGGTCCCTCGAAGCGGTCTGGCTGCAGAGGAAGGCAGGGCTGGGGCTGCGGCCTGCGGGCCCTGTAGCGCACGGCCCGTGTTTGGCAGCTGAATCTTCCGACAGGCTCACAGAAGCCTGTGGGTCCCAATACCCAGGTCCTAGTGACTTGCTTACACACAGGGACCACGGCAGAGCATGACGAGTGTGAGAGAGAGGCTCACGGATGCCCCGTGGGAGGGTGCACGGGAGGGCCTGGAACACCGATTCCTGGGAATCTGAGAAGAGCTGACGCCCCACCCAGCGGCCTTAGAGGACACGGGCGGTGGGGCCCACCCGAATACAGCCTGGCTTGCTTGTTCTGAGACAAGGCCCGCAGTACTCTCTCCGGTAAACAGTGTTCAGTACAGGGGAGGCCTAGATCAGGATGCCGTTTCAGCGAGGACAGAAACACTAGCTTTAAATGATGGGCTTCTCTGTTCTCGATGTCAGTCAGTTAAGTAAAATCGATGGCCACCCAGACAGCTGGATCCTCCAGCTGGGTGTCAACACAGCCCACGGGCCTCAGTTGTCACTGAAGAGTCACCAGCCACGTGCTCGCTCACTGCAAAAAGGAAGCACCATCTGAAAAAGTGTCTCCACAGCGCTATCAGGGAGCGCTGAACAGAACCCACGGTTCTGAGACCCCGTGAATTATAAATGAAAAGGGGGTTATCAGTGTTCCCGTGTCACAGATGGGGAAGCCAAGGGCAAAGACAAGCAGGCTGGGCTTCCCTGGTGGCGCAGTGGTTGGGAGTCCGCCTGCCAATGCAGGGGACACGGGTTCGTACCCCAGTCCGGGAGGATCCCACATGCCACGGAGTGGCTGGGCCCATGAGCCATGGCCGCTAAGCCTGCGTGTCCGGAGCCTGTGCTCTGCAACGGGAGAGGCCACAACAGTGAGAGGCCCGCAAACCGCAAAAAAAAAAAAAAAAAAAAGACAAGCAGGCTCACCCAAAGGGCTGGGCTCCAGCAGCGCACCGACCGTGGGACAGTACCCGTGGTCTCCCTAGAAAACCCGGAGGCTGCCAGAGCCATGTTATAACTGTTTCTGATAAACAGGAAACTCTTAGTTCCAGAGAACAGCAGTACGTGCAGCTGTCTTTCCCGGGACAGAGTCAGTCCTGGCTCTACCACTGGCAAACCGGGTCACGTGGGAAATCGAAATGGTTCCTTAGAGGAGGACTTTGCCTTCTTTGGAAGCACACCCCTCCCACTTCTCCACTCTTGTGTGGCCACATGAGACGGCAGGTTATCTAAGGTCAAGGCTGAGAACTCCCATCTTTGGAGCCGGGAAGGTGGGTACAGTTCCATCTCTGGCTGTGTCATTTCCAGCTGTAAGACCTTCGAGAAGTTACTCAACCTTTCTAGGGTTGTTTCCTTATCAAAAGCAGACAGTACAACCACCTTCAAAGGATTAAGTAAAACAAGCCCCCCTGAGGTGCTTGGCATAGAGCCTGGCTCTCACAAAGCAGGCAGCCAAGAGTGATCAGTAGCGTCATCGCACCAGAGCCTCAGGGCCAACGACGGGGAGGCAAAGAGACCAAGGTGACCCTTGAAGGGGAAGAACACTGTGATTCAACCACTGGGTCCTACCAGGGCCAGATGTTCTATAGTGTCCGTGCACTCCGCCGGTACCTTAGATTGTCGTATAGGCATCTGTTGTCCAACTGCAGTGATGCTCCCGGGGACAGGAGCTGTGGCTCAGTCATCTGGGCAAGCCTCACAGCAGCTCGTGGGGCACCTTGCAGACTGTAAGTGCCCAACAAATTTCCAGAAGTCAAAACTGAAACACTCTGTACACTGACCTTCCAGGCAAGCACACAGAGAGAACAGGTCTGGGGAAAGAAATGAGGAAGGAAAGGGGGCTGACCTGACCAGCCAAGGGGCAGACCCTACAGCAGATCTGAGCTTGGGGACTAAGGACTCTTGATTCCTACAATGCACTTAAGGAAAAATAAGGCTGAATTCTTTCTGTAATTCGCTTCCCCAATCATGTGGACATTCAAGCCTATTTCTGTCACTTTGTAACAGTAAACACGTTCTCACCAGTAGTTTGTTTCTCCCGTTTCCGTCCATGCTTTGCAATGAGAAATCTTTTTTAAAAATCTGTCTGTGGTTCAACTTAAGAAGGTCAAAAATGTCAATATTCCTTTCCTTAGGGAAAAGAAATCTCGGCCCATGACTCAGGATTTAGACATTCATCTAGAGCCCAAGCCCTAACAACATGCAGTAGAACATGTCTGACGTAGACTCTATGCAAGTCCAATCTGAACTAAAGAAAAACGTTTGTAAATATGAGGCTGAACCATATGAGTTTTCTATTTTTGTAGGAGAAACTATCAATGGTCAAATATTAAATTTCATTGATAGTCACATGTCCATAATTCCACATGGTTCCATTTAATGTTTACAAATGAGTTGTTCTATTTCCTTTCTAGTGGATCTGAAAGCTCAAATCGAATCCGTGAGGAGGGGGACTTTTTCTCATCTTTTTCTAATTTTCTTCACCGTACCTGCCACTGAGCACTTACTGGGCACACAATAAACATTCCTGAGCTGGAAAGCAGAAGCAGCAGCTGTGAGCGGGGCAGTGAAGCCTACAGCACAGCTCACGGGCAGAAGGCAGAACAAGGACACGTCCCTCCAGGGGCTAAAACAGTCGAGTGATTCAAAAGTACACAATAAACCAAAACCATGTGCAAAACAGAAAGCCAGGGAGGACCTTTACCACCTCCGACAAAAGCACGGCCCGGGCACGGGCGGAGCGCCTGCGTGCCCACCCACAGCCCCACAGCCTCACGTGGGCTACAGGGAAATCCAATACTCTCACGGGCTTCACAAAGACACCGAGCCAGAGGAAGAGCAAGCAGGGTGGGTTGCATTAAGCCCCAGAAACCGTGGTGCAACTTGCTGGCACAAACGGCTCACACATGCCGAGACAGAGAACCCAGACTGCATGAACACAGGACTTACGGGGGCATCCCCTCGGGGGGCATGAAGGCGTTAGGGGCCGCTGCCTTCCTTGAGGAAAGGAAGGCAGTTTTCTACGTTGCTCAATTCACGCGTGGAAAAATGACAAGTCTCAGGTCTAAAAGAAATCAGGCCACAAGTCCGAAGAGGCCAAATCAACTGCGGGGGAGGCTGCGCTGAGCGAAAACCTCTCCCAGCCGAGCCTGCCTCCAGGAATGGGGAATTCTCCACCCTCTCCTGGTATCTGCAGCAGCCCCTGCCTGGCCTGGAGCTCAAGCCTGAACCAGGAGAGACAAAAAGCAAAATCCAGGGCTCTGGGCAAAGGGGCACAATGCTGTGACGAGTCCTTTGCACTGAGGACAGTGCACAGCTGGAGGGCATCCTGGACCTCCTCCCGTCCAGCCCCACCTCCCTGCAGCCTCCAGAAGAGCACTCAGGCCGCCACAGAGCCGGTTAGTAGCAGAAGAGGCATAGCTTGAATCGGGACAACAGGACTCTGAGTCCTCTCTGCTCTGCACGGCACTGTCGCTACTTCCCAAAGCACCCGGCACAATGTAATAGACAGGGCTTGGGCTTTAGAATCAACTGGATCTGGTTCAAATCCTGGCTCCACCCCTTTCCAACAGTAAGTAGAGTGAACCCTGTGACACTCAGTTTCCTCACCTGTAAACTGGGGACAAGTACCACCAATACACTGAAGGACTGTTGTGAGAATCAGAGATAGTGTATACAAAAGAGCTGGAGCACGGATGACAGTAGAGCAAGGGCAGCCATCATTTTGTCTCCAGAGGCCCACAGAGTCTGTATTCCTGCAGAAAGTCTTGTTGGAGGAAGCCGTTCCTCCAGCCCCTCTGGGGATGTGGTCGCCATTTTAGATTAGGATGCTCTCGCCAGCCAAGGAATAAAGGACCCAAGCCACACCAAGACTTTTCACTCAGCAATGCAAATTTACTTCGTTTGCTTTAAGACTTACTTATCCACCTATTTCTGAGGACACACAATGCTTTAAAAACTTAATAAATAACGCAACATTAGATAATCAAGATTAAAACAGAAAGGATAAGAAGGATAAATGTTAGGGGGCTAGAAGATGAAGCCAGAAGGGAAACAGGCTGGGTTGCAGGGATCTGATTTTTCTGTCTGACGGGAGAAAGCAGCCCATAGAATCCGTGTGGCCAGGACGTACCCAGCCAGGCTTAACTTTACAGGGAACTTCTTTAACCTGAGAGCCATGGAGAACAGCAAAGCCATGACTGACAACTCAGAGCTGGAGAGAGCTGGACCACCCCGCCCTCTGTCTTCCCAGGGCACCAGCTCTCCCTATTTTGGGAGAACAGGAAAGCGGCCATGGTTCCAGTCTGAACCATTCATCACACTTGCACCTATACACTTTCAGAATAAACAACTTAGAGTCAACTTCTAGAAAAGTCCCAGGAGAGCAGTAAAAGCGGTAATGGCAGAAACTATTATTCAGACCAAGAAAAAGTATAAACAAGTTTAATAATAGGTTTCGAGGTAAAGATAAGAAATTATGGGTCACGGCATTCCCTCATCCCAACCCAGGCCGGTACAGCATTGGGAAAAATGCCTGCACTGGTGACAGAGGGGTTCCTACTCTTCAACGGCCTCTCCTAACAATGTGACCTGCTGGGGGGAAAGATGGCAACTGAAAACTTCCACTCGTGGAAGCAGTTCTACTTCCTAAATCGAATCCTAAGTAGAAACAGACTGTTTCCTTCTTTTTGCAAAGAGCAGCTTTCCAGGAAATGTAAAGTTGGCCTTGAGGGTGGGATTTAAGACCAGTCTTGTGAGCATTCCATACCCCTAAGTCCCTAAAGTTGGTAACTAACAGTCCATCCAGGGAAACCAGAGTGAGGCTGAAATCAGAACAAAGAGCCTCCTGTGGACTATGAAGCAGGCCTGTTATCAGCTCCGTCTCCAGGGCATGGGGTCAAAGGAAGCGGAGCGTGCACTGCTGCCGGGGCTGCCCAGCCAGCTCCAGCCTGCAAGAGACGCCTCTCCAACTGCAGAGATTACAGGCCTGCTGGCTCTGTCACATTCAGTTTTCAGGATTAAGAGGAAGGGCCTTTAATCTGGGCAAATCAGGAGAAGGCAGAAAAGTCAGTCAACGAAGTAAGGCATGCTTAGGGCTTTTAAAAAAAACTTTAAAAACCTAATTATCACTGAAACAAATGATATCTGGGATTTACTTCAAATAATGGGGAATAAAATGGTTAGGAAGGCAAATGAAACAAGATTGGCTACAAACTGGTAACTGTCCCAGATGGACCATGGGTACATGGGATTTTATTTCACTATTCTCTCTACTTTTATATGTTTGAAATGTTCCATTACAAATTTTAAAAATCATACCTTATTTATTGTGAAAATTTAAGTAAATATAAAATAACACAAAGAAGAAAATAAAAACCACACCTAATCCTATCACCAGAGACAATTGCTGTTAACACTTTGGTCTATTTATTTCCAATCTTTTCCAGATTTTTCTTTCTTTTGTTTGCAAAATAGGGTCATATATCTATGCTGTTTTATCACGTGCTTTCCTTTCCTCTCTTAATTTATCTTAAGTATTATTCAAGTGCTCAAATATTCTTTTAGGGTGTGATTGTTATAGCCTTTCATCAATAGACAGGCCATAATCTATTTCCAATATTTAGCAACTATAAAGAAGGCTGTAGTTAACCAGGAAGATGACGTTATAAATAGGTGATTTCAAGTGAGAAAGAAATTGCTTGATAGGTACCCAAACACACACTGACAGCACAAAGGAAAAGAAATGGTGAGAATAAAAGCTGGGATCTCATCGACTGCATAATTCCAAGCAATTAGTAACTTTCCAGGGACGCCCCATGACAAAGGCCAAGGTGGGGAATAAGAGAAAAATGCCAAAAGATATAAAACTGAAACACACACTAAAGTGCCTCTCAGGCCAACAATAATTCGTAACCAGGTGCGGGCACTGAGTTGAAGAAATCTGCTTTGAAGCACTCGAGTCTTGAAATACTGAGTTTTCAAAGGGAAGGATATTTTCATGGGTCTGGGATGGCACAGGAAGGTTCTGTGGGCTAAAGAGCGAATCAAACGGCTTCTCGTGGACCACCGCGCCTCAAGCATTCCATCATGCCATTCGGATTCATCTAATTAAACAGAATTAATATAACTGGACAGTGCGTAGGCTTGTCACTGGGTTCTTCCCTTCAAGCCTTAAAGACAATTTCCTCCCCGGGAAAGAAAACCCACAATAATCCCACGATGGGGAGATAAGAGGGATCTTGTGTTTTCCCTGCACTATTTGTTCCTGCCAAGAGTGGATTTGGCAGGAAGCCCCTGAATATAACACCCCATACAATCAATAATCTGAATGCCAGTCAAAAACATAATTTTTCTTTCTGAAGGAAATCCATAAACTGCCTATTCTGTGATGCACTTGAAAGATTCAGAGCTGAACACATTCTAGCTGTGTCCCGTCTGGCTTTCATGGGCTGCTACGAAGCATCAGGGGCCTCTGAATCAAACCGTTCTGCTCTAGCCAGCGGCTGGGCAGGGGCCGCTCTGCAGCCGTCCTGGGTAGGGGGTCACTGTGAGACCGTCCTCTCCGGGGTGGCCCCAAGGACACAGGGACGGGCAGAAAGGCAGTGGGACCAAGAAGAGGACTGAGGAAGCTGTGTTTTCTTCACATCTTTCTTTCCCCTTATCCCTCCTGTCTACCATTTCAGTTTTTTATTTCGGAAGGGACAACCGTGACTCTCTTTTCATTTTGTCGAGGACCAAGAGGAGGAGAAGTGAATCTGTGACACACTAAACACAGGCTCTCTGAGGTCAGACGTGCGGCCTCTCCAAACTGAGTTCTAACCTCCTTACCCAGCCCTCCCCCAGACGTGAGCATCCCAACCACCGCCCTGTTGCTGAGCCCACCAAAATGGTCAAGAAAGCATTACCAATTATGCATGGTATATGGTGACCACTATGGAAAAAATGTTAAAGTATGTGCCAGAATAGCAAATTCAAGAGTGATATTTATTTTTATCTTTTGTTATTGTCATCGGGCTGTCTTGATATAGAAAATTATGTTAAGAATAAGTTATTACCAACATCCCATTTACATATTTTGCTGAGATTGGAATGTCTCAAAGCATGAGTTCATTTCTGACCTAAGTCTGTGTCCTCCCCTCTGGATTCACATATCACAGAGAAACACGAGAAAAACAAACAAACAGAAAGAAAACCAAAGATGACAAGCGCTTCTCTTTTTAGCTGGATTCCCCAACAGAGCACTCTTTAATGTTTACCAAAATTGGGCCATAAAATTCTACAAGATTCTATGCATATGGCTTGACCTTTTCTGCCCCCTGCTCCCTGTCCCCAAAAGCAGCAAAAAAGCCAAACATAGAAAAAAGGAACATCTGTCTGCTGGCAAAGACAACATCCCATTGTACACAGCCACACCCTGACACAGACACACACCAGCCCTAAGCCACCCCTGCACGCCAGCTGGTTTGACTTCCATAGATTTTCCCAAGGGCCCACCGAGCTCACCCTCTGATGCAAGAGTGGACAGGAGGCCACAGGCTGCGATGGCTCAATATCTGCAGGCAGTGCCAACGCACATCACCCACACCGACACCTCTCCGTCGACCTCCCACGCAGGGGCAGAGCCAGAAGGGAAGGTTACCTTGCAGACAGCCGCCTGGAGCACTGCGTCAAAGCCGCCCTCGGGGGCATCGCGGTTCCGGGACACCCTCTGCTTCCGCACTTCCTCGTTGAAGCTGTCCACTCTGTCTGTGAGAGGCAGCAGATGGCGGAACCCAAAGGAGGGGACACAGTTTGGGAATAGCTTGTAACTGGAGAGAAAGAGGAGAAAAGTCACTTTTCCTTCCTTGTCCCAAAATCTTAAACAACCAAGTAACTCTGCATTTACTGATTGCCTTGAATGGCACCAACGAATACTCAGCACCTACCACACACCCCTGGGACAGACACAGTGGGGGAGCACAGAGAAATAACCTAGTCCCTACTCTCCAAACACAAGCTCTAAACTGCGGGCGAGACAGCACATACCAGGCTGTAGGTGAATGAAATGACAAATGGGTCGTAGGAAGTAGCGGTTAACAGTGGGCTACCGCGGTCAGAGGAAGGTGTCACGGAGGCGCCCTGACGCGGGCCTTGGAAGATGCAAGCGCCTGGTGGGACAGGCACCGCAGCCTGGGCGGCACCGAGGGGAAGGAAGGCTCTTACAGGCTGAGGAAGGCGGGCCCTGTCGAGTGAGGGCAGCGTGAGCAGAGTGACTCTACGAAACCAGCTTCTTACATCGACTCTGCTGCTGCCACGTGATAAAGGATCACATAACCCCTTCGTGTCCACCCACTCAGAGACCACCAGGACGTGCTGGCAACCGAGCAAACACTAAATGCAACAGGAATGAAAACGTTCTGTTTCTTCGTTCATTTATAAATACTGGAATGATAAAGCATCAGCTCTCCTAGACGCAAAGAGAAATCACTGAGAAGCAAACCATCTTCGAATGGAAAATGCTACCTGGAAATCTGGAAAGAGGGCAGTATTGCACCTCAATAGGAGGTTAATGCCATGTCTTTCTCCTGAATATTGGGTGTTCTCATCTTCAGTTTGCAGTGCAGATGGCCCCATTCCTGGAGGAAGTTACAGCCCAATCACATCTGCAGGAGTTTCACTTGGCTATATAACCAATGAAATAGGAAGAGGGGCCTTACATTGTTTCCAGAAAGGTTTACTGGGTAAAAGGGGAGAGGGAAGTGCAAATGCAAGGGCCCTGTGGCAGAAGGGAGCACAGAGAGCCCAAGGGCAGAGGGAGGCCAGTTAGACTGCAATGCAGGGAACAAGGGCAAAGATGAGCTATGAGGAGGCTGGGGAGGCAAGCTGGACCAGACTGTGCAGGTCCGTGGCCATGTTAAGGAAGCCTCTCTTTCAGAACTAAGACAGAAAGCAAACACCAACAGAGAGGCATGAGGGGAAGGCTTCGTTACCTACCCAATTCAAGCCGTGTGCGTGGGAAGGGAAACAGGCTTAGCAACTCCTAGCAGCTCCTGCCTCACTGCCATCAAGAAGGGCAGCTGGGGCAGGTCTGAGAGGCTCCCCTCCTCCCCGAGAGAGGCAACCTTGGGCTTTCTAAGAGGTTCTCTCATCCCCTCTAAGGGCCTACGGTACCTGCTCCAACAGTCACTCACAGTAAGCCACCTCTGCAGGGTCAACCCCACTGCCATGATGGCCACGGTGCCTCCGGACAGGGAGAGCTGCGAGCAGCTGTCCCCACTTGCCGTCCCTTTGTTTCACTCCCTCCTCCTTCCCCAAAAATCTTCACCCACCCCTTGTGTTTGCACAGGTCAGGCTCTTCTGTAACCCATGCCACCCAAACTTTCTATTCTCATCTCAGTTCCCCATAAAGATAAAGGTCATGGAAATTGCATTCCCAGCTGGAAGCAGGAAGTGAGCTGAGGTCCCATCATAGTCATCTGACAAATAGATGGGCCCAGGAGGAAGGAAATGTACACAAACTCTCACTCCCCTCCCACACCCTCTGAGCAACTTCACCCTTCTGTGCTGTGCTGGGCCATGGCTGCGGACTTCAGGTGTTTACTGCCTCGGTTGACGGGTCGGTTGAGGAAGGGAGAAGAGGAACAAAACTATGACTGCTGCTCAATGAGAAAACCAGAAAAGCTGTGAAAAGCTCAGCTAAATTAGTTCAGCGTTCTTTACCTCGTCCCTTCCTGCAAAGGGGAATAAGTAGATATATTTTTACTGTGGAGAATTACTATTAATAATCAGGAACTAGAAAATGTGTTTGCCAGAGAGAAGACTTCATTGCAGAGAATTTATTATAACCAAACCAGAATCACCTCTTAGTGAGAGGAAAACAGCTTTGTCACACAGGCTCTGTTGAATGTCTCCATAGTCTCTGGAAAACAATGTCAAACTGTGTCTAATTTAACCCCTGGAAGAGCTGTCTGAGCGACCCGAAGATCTGGGTGTTTGAGGGTCTCATGCCAGGAAGCCCTCCCACCCCCAACTGTGTCTGTGCCACAGGACCCCAGTTCAGGGCCGACTAAATCTTTACTGGATTAAGAATTATGAACCAGGAAGATGAATAAAATATATATGCTTAAAGAGCCTGGGGGAGCATGTATGTATAAAAAGTGAATCCTATTTGCAGATGCTAGATGTAGGCAAAGCCAAAAAACAATCTAATGCTTCAGGACAATACTGTGGACCATGGAGCTGACAGGGCAAGACCTCTCCTCTCCCTCTAAACAAAGAGAACTGCTGGGTAAAAATCTAATCCTCAAAAATGTTAATATGTAGCCAAGACTGGAAGCTTAGCGGGGAAATCCCAGGTGCCAGGAACGGAGAGAAAAGCATTGCACAAATGAACGGACTTCAACTAGGTGGGAAGTGAGCAAGGATCTCCTGGCAAAGGGATCCCCCACCCCCCCACCCTAGCGTGCTGGGGCCTGACAAAGGTCTGGGGCTTGGGGCCAGGTTCTAACAGGGACAGATGATGGACCTCAGGCCAGCGCAGGGCAGAGCACTGGAACAGGGCTCTCTGCATAAAGATGAGTGTTACAAAGAGCTGCCCTGTCACTAAAATCAAACCCAGAAAAATTCCAGCCACTGGCCTGGGAGAGAAGCAAGGAAGATGCACTCTGGGCTCATGGTGAGATGAATCACCCATAAAGATTGTAACTCCAGGCCTAAACAAGTCAGAATTCATTACTTTTACAAGGAAGGAACCCCCCTGCTGAGAAATAAACAGAACTAGTCCCACAGTGAAACCCAGAGGATCCTAGCATCAGGGAACCGAAAACCACCCTGCAGGGACGTCAGTACCCCTGGGGCACGTGATCCCCTAATGGAAAACAACCTCTGATGAAGAGGAACTAATGAAAAAGTTATAGACCCCATGAGAAATAAACTACCATGAAGGAATATCAGCAAATTCAACCAACTGCAGGATCTGCAGTTCAAGAAACAGGTAACACAATTATCTAAAGTACATTAAAACAAAGATATTTAAAACATTCAAGGAGAAGGAAAAAATACCAAAGACTAGAATGGGATATTATTAGGAAGAAAAAACAATCAGAAGGCTATGAAAAACAGAAGTCTAAAAGAAAGAACCAAATAAAAAATAGTCACTCAAATTCAAAAATGAAACTTCAGTGTATGGATTAAAAACATTAAAGAACAGGGTACTGCCACAAAAACCAAAATACAGATCAAAGGAACAGGATAGAAAGCCCAGAAATAAACCCATGTACCTATGGTCAATTAATCTATGACAAAGGAGGCAAGACTATATAATGGAGGAAAGATAGTCTCTTCAATAAATGGTGCTGGGAAAACTGGACAGCTGTATGTAAAAAAATGAAATTAGAACATTCTTGGGACTTCCCTGGTGGCGCAGTGGTTAAGAATCCACCTGCCAATGCAGGGGACACAGTTTCGAGCCCTGGTCCGGGAAGATCCCACATGCCGCACAGCAACAAAGCCTGTGCGCCACAACTACTGAGCCTGCGCTCTAGAGCCCACGAGCCAAAACTACTGAGCCCGCGCGCCACAACTACTGAAGCCTGCATGCCTAGAGCCCGTGCTCCGCAACAAGAGAAGCCACCACAATGAGAAGCCTGTGCACTGCAACGAAGAGTAGCCCCTGCTCGCCACAACTAGAGAAAGCCCGCACGCAGCAACAAAGACCCTACACAGCCAAATATCAATAAATAAATAGACTTCTTTTTTAAAAACATTCTTTAATACCATACACAAAAATAAACTCAAATGGATTAAAGACCTAAATGTAAGACCAGATACTATAAAACTCTTAGAGGAAAACATAGGCACAACACTCTGACACAAATTGCAGCAATATCTTTCTCAAGCCATCTCCTAGAGTAAGGGAAATAAAAATAAACAAATGGGACCTCATTAAACTCAAAAGCTTTTGCACAGCAAAGGAAACCATAAACAAGACGAAAAGACAACCTGCAGAATGGGAGAAAATATTTGCAAACGGTGCGACTGACAAAGGATCAGTCTCCAAAATTTACTAACAGCTCATGTGGCTCAATATCAAAA
Source organism: Delphinus delphis (assembly GCF_949987515.2). Classification (NCBI taxonomy): domain Eukaryota; kingdom Metazoa; phylum Chordata; class Mammalia; order Artiodactyla; family Delphinidae; genus Delphinus; species Delphinus delphis. The sequence goes on from NC_082686.1 coordinate 69,990,731, forward strand.
AAAACAAACAACCCAATCAAAAAATGGACAGAAGACCTAAACAGACATTTCTCCAAAGAAGACACACAGATGGCCAAGAGGCACATGAAAAGATGCTCAACATAACTAATTATTCGAGAAATGCAAATCAAAACTACAATGAGCTATCACCTCGCACCCGTCAGAATGGCCATCATCAAAAAGTCTACAAATAATAAATGCTGGAGAGGGTGTGGAGAAAAGGGAACCCTCCTGCACTGTTGGTGGGAATGTAAATTGGTACAGCCACTATGGAGAGCAGTAAGGAGATTCCTTAAAAAACTAAAAACAGAGCTACCATATGATCCAGCAATCCCACTCCTGGGAATATATCTGGAGAAAAACATGATTCGACAGGATGCATACACCCCAATGTTCATTGCAGCGCTGTTTACAATAGCCAAGACGTGGAAGCAACCTAAAGGTCCATCAACAGATGAAAACATGTGGGAATTCCCTGGCAATCAGTGGTTAGGACTCTGCACTTCCACTTCAGGGTGCATGGGTTCAATCCCTGGTTGGGGAACTAAGATCCCACAAGCTGCGTGGTGTGGCCAAAAAAAAAAAAAAAAGATGTGGTATATATATATATATACAATGGAATGTTACTCAGCCATTAAAAAGAATGAAACAATGCCACTGCAGCAACATGGATGGACCTGCATATTATCATCCTAAGTGAAATAAGTCAGACAAAGACAAATATCATATGATGTCGCTTATGTGTGGAATCTAGAAAAAAAATGATACAAATGAACTTATTTACAAAACAGAAACAGACTCACAGACTTAAGAGAACTGAGCTTATGGTTACCAGGGGAGAAGGGGGGGGGGCGGTGGGGATAGATTGGGAGTTTGGGATTGACATGTACACACTGCTATATTTAAAATAGATAACCAGCAAGGACCTACTGTATAACACAGGGAACTCTGCTAAATATTCTGTAAAAACCTAAATGGGAGAAGAATTTGAAAAAGAATAACTACATGTATATGTGTAATGGAATCACTTTGCTATACACCTAAAACTAACACAACATTGTTAATTGACTATACTCCAATATAAAATTTTTTTAAAAAAACTGAAGAACAAAATGATAAACTGGAAGAAATTTTCTATTATGAAGCTAAGGGAAAGAAAGAGGTAGAAGTTATGGGAGAAAAATTTAGAAACATGAAGTTTAGAATGAGAGGCTCCAACACTCACCTAGTAGCGTTAGAAAGAAAATGGAGAGAATCGGAGACAGGAGTCAGAGATGATGTCTGAAATTTTTCAAGAATAAAGCTATGTTCTCAGATTAAACAAGCAGAGCAAGTTCTGAGCAATGCAAATAAAAGTACTAAATCCAAACCAGCCACATTGGAATGCATATCATTATAGGACATGAAAAGCACAGGGAAATATTAAAAGCCACCAGAGAGAAGGAAAACCATTAGATAGAAGACTTTTCATCAGCCACAGGACATGCCAGAAGACAATGAAATAATACCTTCAAGGGGGTGAAGCAGTACCATGACCTCTTGGAAGAAATACAAAGGGTAAGAAGAAATATAAATGATGAAGGATGAAATGTATTATCTCACTTGCAAAGATTTTTACAGATGTATTTCTATTTTTCGTGTGTGTGGTGAGAACCCTTAAGATGTACTCTCTGAACGACTTTCAAGTATACAATTGTATATTTCAAGTGCAGTACTGTTGCCTATCACCACCATGCTGTACATTAGAGCTCCAGAATGTATTCATCTTATAACTGTACGTTTGTACCCTTTGACCAACACTTCCCGCTTCCCCGGCCAATCACCACTCTACTGTCTGTTTCTATGAGCTTGGCCTTTTTAGATGCCACATATAAATGAGACATGGCGTGTATATCAGCAACAGCCTAATACCTCTAACAAAAGAAAAAGTGTTCAGAACCAGAAATAACAGGCCGGATTAATCCATCAAATCCTGTACCAGTGAATATCATGTGACGCTTCCCAGGAACACTATTTCTATTACTCAGAATACAATTAGACAGTTCTTTAATCTGACGATTAAAGAATTACTTTTTTTTTCTCTCCTTATGGCAGCCCTGGTACTACTTACTTCAGCTCTGGCATTTCTGGTTCATTCTAAGATGGGAGGGGATAAGTCTAGGATTTTGATCCTTTGGCCGAAACATCCGGAGCAGGAGGCGGGACAAACCTCAAGAAAGCCCCACGAAGGGCTTCCCTGGTGGTGCAGTGGTTGAGAGTCCACCTGCCGATGCAGGGGACACGGGTTCGTGCCCCAGTCCGGGAAGATCCTACATGCCGCGGAGCGGCTGGGCCCGTGAGCCATGGCCGCTGAGCCTGCATGTCCGGAGCCTGTACTCCGCAACGGGAGAGGCCACAACAATGAGAGGCCCACGTACCGGAAAAAAAAAAAAACTGGTTCTCTTCTGAGATGTCCTGCGCAGGTAGTTAAATCACTCCTCCTGACTCCCCATCTCCCCAAAACTTCCCGGGGCTACTGCTGCTGCTTCCACACCACCACAGGAGAAAAAACCTAACAGAAGGTACCATTGAGAGAGAACGCTGTGATTTTTCTCTCCACATGAGCTGAAGGAAAAGAACAGACAAGGATCACAGACGGCAACTACGGAGCCAAGCATGGAACTCAAACTGAGACAGGAAGACAACAGGACAGCCATTTTGGAAAAGGACCAAGGGAACGACCTTGAGAAAGCGGGCTTGACAGGCCAGAAAAACAGCACCTAAAAGCTTGGGCTTCTGAGACAACCACCAGAGACTCACAGGAGTAAAAGATTAGCTCTATCTCTGTTCCACTGACATCTGTACATGGTTTCCAAAGGACAAAAGCGGAACTATAAATCCGCCACCTAGCAGAATTGCCGAACTCCCAGTTCCCTGAAAGATATAGATAAAAGCTTGACACGCATTCCTAAGGTGTTTTAGCAGGAAGCAGGCCCCCAGATGAAAACTGCCGACTGCGGGCACATAGACCCCAGACTGCTTGAAGCCTGGAGGTTGATGACGCTCCAAACTTCAACTCCATGCCAACCAATCCAAGAACTGAGCACAAGCTGCTCAGGCACCCTGTGGCCTCCTCCCTCACACTGCCTTTAAAACCCCTTCCCAGAAAGTCCTCGGGGAATTGACACTCTTTTCCACCTTCTCCCTCGTGCACAAGCTATCCTTTCAATAAAAAGCTTCGTTTGCCTAAGAGTCTTGTGGGAGCAATATTCGTTTCTATGGTATTGCTGTCCAAGAATCTGGAGAGGGCCCGATAACAGAACCAAGGAAGCAGCCCAGCTGGGAGACGAGAGGGAGTGGTAGGGACTGTGGCAGCCAAACAACATGTGGGACAAGGCTGGCTTTACTAGACCTCCTAGTTTTTTGAGAAAACCTAAAATCCTGGCTATTCTTTGTTAAATCTTTTATTTTTAACTGTTGGTAACTAATTCACAGTGCCATTAAAACTTAGGAAAGGGCTTCCCTGGTGGTGCAGTGGTTGAGAGTCCGCCTGCCAATGCAGGGGACACAGGTTCGTGCCCCGGTCCGGGAAGATGCCACATGCCGCGGAGCGGCTGGGCCCGTGAGCCATGGCCGCTGAGCCTGCGCACCTGGAGCCTTTGCTCCGCAACGGGAGAGGCCACAGCAGTGAGAGGCCCGCATACCGCAAAAAAACAAAAAACTTAGGAACGCAAATAAAGCACATGTACAGGCTGAATCTGGAACAGAAACAGCCTGATTACATCCCCCCGCTTGCTCTGTTCTCCAGGAACCGTGGGGAATCTCCGAGGATACCCAGGCAACAACACAGAGTCCACTGCCTGGACGCGGGAGGTACATCTCAGCCTGCTCACTGAGCCATGCGGTGACTCCCCTTTCATGCTGCCCAGCTTAGGGAAGAGAGATCTGTGTAACTCAGATCTGATGATTCCTTCCAAACTCCCATTCTTTCACCGGATTTCCTGTCTCCCAAGCAGCCTGTCAGTGTGCCTTGTACTCACTGTCAAAACTTCTACCCTCTGCAGTTGGTTCTGCCTTCTAGGGCTTGGAGAAGTAGCTCTGAATAAGGAGAGTGTAATAACCTTGAATATTCAATGCTGAGGGCCCCAGGCCAGTCCTTCATCCTCTGCCAGCCTCCCATCTAGCATCTGACAGTTCGCCGATGGTCCCCAGAAGAATCAAAGTAGAGACACACCCTGTCTCTCAGCAGACAGGACCCAACCAGAGGGCGGAGGTGAAAAGTAGCAGACAGAATCACTATTCCGGATGAACTGAAAAAACTGGGGGTTAAGATGCTGTTGCTCCTGGGGAGTAGCAGAACTCCAACAAAAAGACATGTGGCACTGGGATGCAGCTGAAAAGGGCCTTGGGGACAGGACCAGAGGGACAATAATGCCAGCAGCTACCTGTGGCCGGGAGGAATCTAAACCCAGAAAGTGAGGACACCTAGTGTCTCTCTGTGGCTAAGGAACTTAGAATCTCGTTTGTATCTAAAATGTTTTCTTATCTTATTGTTTTTTCCACTGTTGTGTCATTGCAATCCCAGGAAAGATCTAAGTTAGCTTCTAGGAGTGTGGACAGAAGGGTCAGGAAGGATTCAGAACATACAATACCAGCATAAATACCACCTCACCCCCACCCCCCAGTCCAACCCAGAGCTGGGAACTTCTGAGGCTGCCAAAGGGGAGACAAGAAGTTAGACAGGCTCAGGGGCTTACGAGCAGCCCTATTCCCCTCAGGGGCAGCCAAGGAGACAAAGAATCGAAAATGACATCACAAGACGCCCGAATCCCTGAGTCACCACTTGAAGAAGAGCTGCCACAGAAAGCAGCTCCCGTCAGATCTTTACAAGCAAGAAATAAATCTTCATTGTGTTGAGCCACTGAGATCTGGGGTTTGCTTGTTACTGCAGCACAGCCTAACATTACCCTTAGGCAAGTGCCTAGAAGGGTGGGTGGTTTTGGAATGGGTATTATTACTCAAACTCAAGGAAAGCATCTGGGTGGCAGTGTGATTTAGATGGGGAAAAAATAAGCATCATATTGATGGAAACAGACTCTGGAAGTAGTTCATCCTGATTCATACTCCAAGTCTACCCCTTACTATTTGTGTAATCCTCTAAGCCTCGGTTTCCTCATCTTTAAAATACAGCTCACCAGGACCTCCCTGGTGGCTCAGTGGTTAACAATCCACCTGCCAGTGCAGGGGACACAGGTTCGATCCCTGGCCCGGGAAGATCCCACGTGCTGAGGAGCAATTAAGCCTGTGTGCCACAACTACTGAGCCTGTGCTCTAGAGCCCGCGAGCCACAACTACTGAGCCTGCGTGCCTAGAGCCCGTGCTCCGCAACAAGAGAAGCCACCGCAATGAGAAGGCCGTGCACCTCAACGCAGACCCCACTCACTGCAACCAGAGATCCTGCGTGCAGCAACGAAGATCCAACGCAGCCAAAAATAAATTAAAAATAATAATAATAAAATCAATAAATAAAATAAAATACAGCTCACTTCTATAGACCTCAAAAGATTGCTACGAGATATAAATGGGATGATCCATATAAGATATGAAGTGCAGTGAATGCCTGACACTTAGTAAGAACGTAAGTCTTAGCTATTCCTCATCTAGCGATGCTTTGGGGCCTCACATGCCAAAGCCTAACCAAAGCTGAACATAGAAATGAGTCAAGAAAAAGTTGAAGGTTATCACTCGTTGTCACGCTGCATAATCTTGCCATTTAAAAGAACACTTGAGGGGGCTTCCCTCGTGGCGCAGTGGTTGAGAATCTGCCTGCTAATGCAGGGGACACGGGTTCGAGCCCTGGTCTGGGAGGATCCCACATGCCGTGGAGCAGCTAGGCCCGTGAGCCACAACTACTGAGCCTGCGCGTCTGGAGCCTGTGCTACACAACAAGAGAGGCCACGATAGTGAGAAGCCCGCCCACCGCGATGAAGAGTGGCCCCCACTTGCCACAACTAGAGAAAGCCCTCGCACAGAAATGAAGACCCAACACAGCAAAAATAAATTAATTAATTAATAAACTCCTACCCCCACATCTTCTTTTAAAAAAAAAAAACACTTGAAAGCCCAGTAAGGAAACAAACCACCTTCACAAAGGTTGTATTGGGGAGTTGGAGGAAGTGACCCTCCACCTCCAATACACAAATGCACTAGGCCAGGGACCTATTCACCATCCCCTTTCCTCTTCCACTGCACACAGCTAACCTAGTTCCCAGCCTCCCCGCTAGAACCCAGCTCTGTAGAGCAGAATGTAGGAGCAAAGGCCACTCTATCCTGGTCCATAGGATCCTCCTATGAGCAATCCTCCAGGCATGATGACCTTACAAGCCACATGTGAACCAATGGAGCCTGGGACCCCGAGTCACTGCTTAGAGGACAGGTGTCCACTGATCAGGAGACCCATTTGCACTTAGGTTAGCAGAAAATAAACTTCCTTCAAGTTTGAGTCATTACATACTTTTGGATTTGCTCACTGCAGTAGTTAGAAACTCTTGTTCTCTAATAATTTCTCGAAAATTTTCTTTTAAAAAAAATTTTTTTAATTTTTAAAATTTATTTATTTTTGGCTCCATTGGGTTTTTGTTGCTGTGCGCGGGCTTTCTCTAGTTGCCGCGAATGCGGGGCTACTCTTCGTTGTGGTGCGCAGGCTTCTCATTGCAGTGGCTTCTCTTGTCGCAGAGCATGGGCTCTAGGCATGCGGGCTTCAGCAGTTGTGGCACACAGGCTCTAGAGTACAGGTTCAGTAGTTGTGGCACAAGGGCTCAGTAGTTGTGGCTCGCAGGCTCTAGAGCGCAGGCTCAGTAGTTGTGGCGCACGGGCTCAGCTGCTCCGCAGCATGTGGGATCTTCTCAGACCAGGGCTCAAACCCATGTCCCCTGCATTGGCAGGCGGACTCTTAACCACTGCGCCACCAGGGAAGCCCTGTCGAATATTTTCTAATTCAAGTACTTACGTTAGGGAAAAAAAAAAAAATCACACCTATAAAGGGCAGGGTTTTCATTTTGTTTTGTCAAGGTAAGTTATAGTTATGTATATAAACAATAGGAACCGACTTTGATTCATTTATTCCAAACATCTCAGTCGCTCCAAACAAGGAGATAGTTTAAGTTGTTCTGCCTGCTCCCTCCCTGATCACCGGGGTCTATCACTTCCTGAGAACACTCTCTAAAATCTATTAATGTAGAAAACAGTGCTGTGTCTGGCAGGCAGGAAAACAAATGAGCTATCATCATTGTATCTTTATGCAACCTTGTAACAATTTATTTCTTCGCAGGCAGAGGGAGGACAGAGCTGGATTATCCTTCATCACATTTAACACCTTAGCCAGGTTCCCCCCCTGCACCCAGATATGACCTCCCCAGGCCTTTCTTTAGGCTCAGTTCCCACTGATCCATTCCCCCACCCTTGAATACCCAACAGAAGGGCAGCTGGTCACTCACCCAATGCACGGGTTGGTCTGGTACCTCGGTGCCGTGTAGGAGAAAGGAGAGATGTTCTTGTCTACAAAAGACCCAAACCCCAAGCGGAAGTTGCTGGTGAGCTTCCTCATCTCCTCGGCAAGCTTGGTGCCCAGGCTCCGTATGTTGTCCAAGTCATCCTTCATGGACAGAGAGAGGTCCATCAGGTAGTACAAGTCCACTGGATAATCCTCCACCTGTCGAACCTGCAGCTGGAAGGTAGTCTTGTCACCTGTGCCAACCGAGAGACCGTGCGTGTTAGAGGTCATTCAATTCGCTGGGGCTGAAGGGATGGGTTTTGCTTTCAAAGCTGGTCCACCTCTGACTTTGCTTTAGTGACTGTGTGCCTCTCAGAAGACATCTTTTCCACTCTGGAAACAGAGCGACCGAAGGGAATGTGGGCGCTGAGGATGCAGCTCTAGGTTCTCCTTTCACACACAGGCCTCAGCATTTTTTAACGAAACTCTTTAAGAACCAATCTCCTTAGTAGTGTTCTGTTTTCTCAGCAAAAAGGATGCTTAGGTAATTGGTGGACGGTGCACCAGACAATTCCACAGACACAAATGGGGCGAAAGTAGCCCACCAAGCACATACCAACTTCAGAGAAAGGACTGGCCAAGATGGGAACGTGGCCAGGAGACCGTAAAGGTGTATGTGAAACAGAACACAGGAAAGAAATTAACAAAAGAAGGGTACAGACATTAGTAAGAACTGAGGTGGGGAAGAGAGATGTGCAAGGCAAGGGAGACTGGGAAAACAAAGATGGTTACTTAAAATACCCCCAGAGGGCAAAAATGTTTATGCTTATGCCGGGCCACCTATTTCTATCTCCCTAGCCATTTATCAAACAATCGTATTTAGTTCTCCAGCATATCTGATACCACAGACACAAATCATTATTATCACAAATTATATGTATAAATATAGGAAGACGTGTTCCAAACTTTAGCACCATCGACAAGAAAAAGAAGAAACAGAAAGGAAACACTACTAGATTTGCCTACAGCTACAAGAAAGAGAAAATAACTTTTGGTTCTATAATAAGCAGTCAACAGCCAAAGGGAAAAGAAATTGATTCAGAGGAAAAGAACAATGAAAAAAAAGGCAGTTTCTGGCAGGCGTGGCCTCTGCAAGCTAGCCCCACATGGTATGCAGAAAGGCCCAAACCAAGTCAGCGCAGTAACTGGAGGACGTGTGCCAGGACAATGATCCTTCGTCATTCATGATCTCTAAAAACACACTGTTCAGAGACAACTTCAAGCAGTGAATTTTACCAGGTGATCCTATCTGCCCTCAGGCTCGTTAGCCTCACAGGCACCAAGAGGTGCCCTTGAACTCTTCGGACAGAACTGTCTACACACACTTGAAACCTGGACGTCCTTTGTGTGTTCAAAGGTGCAATGGCGAAGGTGGCCTCGCTCCTGCACGAGGGTCCACACCTCACCTGCCCGCGGTCACGTCTCAGAGGCGTCCATCTTTCACCTCAAGATGACAACCAGCGAGCCGAAGCCTTCTTGAACTTGCAGGATAGGGAACCCAGGGCTCTGTGCTCCCCGCACCTCCTCCCACCCCAAACGAGGCGTACTTAGTTCATGAACAAGATCTCAGTCCAAGTTCCAGCTCTGCCCCTCAACTAGCGGGGCAACCCGAGCCTCCATCTCCTTAACTGTAAACTGGCAAGAACAACAGCACGACAGCGTGAAGGCTGTGAAGCACTCATGTGGGAAGGAGGGTTCTGTAAGCAGTGAAGGCCTGCCCAGACGAAGTATGATCATTATAATTACCATGGTAGTCTGAGTGTCAGAGCCAAGCCTGCTTCCCCCGACTTGTCCTTACATGTGCTGCTCTAGCCTGATGATGGATGTGGTTTGGGTTGCCTGTTGGTACGAGCCTATTTTTAAAAGCCACTGGAGCCTGACTCAAACAGAGGAATGTTCGAGATTTCTTCCAGAATGAATTCCGGACTGCTACAATAGCTGTCTCTGCTTCCCATGGCCCGGCACAGGGCCCCTCCCATCCCGGGATGCCACATCGCAGCGGGGGAGGGGCGGGAGGGCCTGCGATCCTGTCCCCTCTGTCCAATCCCACGGCCTCTTTACGAGGTCTCCTGTATTTCGTTACTTGTGCCCTTCCCCCAAGTTTCCAGGTATACCTTCTTTAATCCAGAATCCACGTCCACCTTTTGCGGGATTACGAGCAATTACAGAGGAACACTTTAGGACCAGGAAACAGGGAACTAGCTTGGATCCAGGGAGGCTGGAAGGCACCCATGGGAGGGAAGTGGACATTAGCCTCAGAAAGCAAGAGCTGGGCTGGAATCCGGACCTCGTCACCAAGAGCTCAAGGCCTCAGGCTCCTTTAAACTTGCTGCTCGGTTTCTGGATCAGTAAAATGGGGAGGATGCTAATTATTGTGGGTATTGAGGAGACAGCATATATAAACACCACACAAATGCTTCTACACAAGAGAAACTTTGGCCTCAGTTCCCCTGAAAGTCAATTATTAAAGCAATTTCCTGTGGAGCTAAAAAGAGAGACAGAACATTCTGCCAAAAACTTGAGTGTGAACGGCTAACGGCCTTGGGTATTATATTTAACTCCAAATTTTCCAGACATGAAGGCAAAGAGGGAAACGAGATGTGGTACATCGGTCTCTTTGTATACTAAGGGGTTATCTATTCTGAAGTAAGAAATCTCTTGTCATTAAATTCTAAGAGAAACTGATCACTACAACACACACACACCTCCCCATAGGGAGGCTGCAAATGGTTAAAATATATATATATATATTTCTCTCCCAGTTTTCCAAGAAGGGAGGGGTATAAGAAAAGGGGTAATGTCATTAATGTTTGGAATGAGGGTTTATGGCCACCTTATCTATGCTGGATTTTAAATGCTACAAACTCCTCAGTGGGCCTTGGCAATAACTGAATGTTCTGTCAGTGTAATAGGGAAGAACCTTATTATTCTACTACAAGTTAATCACTAAAGGGATGTTGCCTATAAGATTAAATTATACGTACTGACCCATCTCTGGGAACCCTGCCTCCCAGGTAATGAGCATTAAGCTAAAATACCTTTGTTTAGCTCACAGGAAACATCCTGACCAGGCCTGCCTGTGATTAGCTGCAAGAAGGAAGAAATTAACACATCCCCTTCCAAGTCTGGCAGGAACCAGGCCCTTACCCACCTCCCCTGTTAGTATTAAAGAAGCCAGAATTCTAACTCAGGGAAGATGGTTCTTTGAGCCGCTAGTCTACCATCTCCTCGGTCTGCCGGCTTTCCAGATACAGTTGCTATTCCTTGCCCCAGCAACTCGCCTCTCAATTTCCTGGCCTGTTATGCCGTGAGCAGTACGAGCTTGGACTCAGTTACATCAGCAGATTTTGGAGGGACTGACATTTCTGGACCAGTTCTCAGCGAGGGTGCTAAGCACGGGAATTAAGCTACAGTGCCGCAACTCCCCCACCGAGGGCGCCCCCGTGGTTAGCTGACTGAAGGTGAAACTGCTGCTGCACGCCAGGGGCGCCCTATGCCGGGAGAGGGTCTGGGGCATGTTCTCCATCTTTGGGTACACTTCCGGAACCATGCACACTCAACAATACCTCCAGCCACCCAGTTCTGCACCACCCGAGACTTTTTTTTTTATCATAACGACAACATTTCCTTTTTTTTCGTTTTTTTTCATTTATTTTTGGCTGTGTTGGGTCTTCATTCCTGCGTGCAGGCTTTGTCTAGTTGCGGTGAGCAGGGGCTACTCTTCATTGCAGTGCATGGGCTTCTCATTGCAGTGGCTTCTCTTGTTGCGGAGCACGGGCTCTAGGCGTGTGGGCTTCAGTAGTTGCAGCACACGGGCTCAGTAGTTGTGGCTTGCGGGCTCTAGAGCACAGGCTCAGTAGTTGTGGCGCATGGGCTCAGTTGGTCCGCGGCATGTGGGATCTTCCCGGACCAGGGATCAAACCCGTGTCCCCTGCATTGGCAGGCGGCTTCTCAACCACTGTGCCACCAGGGAAGACCCCACCCGAGACTTTAAACCAGTCGCCACCTCTCGTGAGTCCAGGAGAGTGAGAGCCGGGCTCACCTTCACTGTGGACACTTGATCTGTGACAGTCTCTGGTGACACCACCCAGCCCACGTATCCCCCTCCTCCCTCTCCATATAAGACCCCCTTACAGGGACTTCCCTCGTGGTGCAGTGGTTAAGAATCTGCACAGGGGACACGGGTTTTAGCCCTGGTCCAGGAAGATCCCACATGCTGCGGAGCAACTAAGCCCATGAGCCACAACTACTGAGCCTGCACTCTAGAGCCCATGCGCCACAACTACTGAGCCCATGAGCCACAACTACTGAGCCCACGAGCCACAACTACTGAGCCCACGAGCCACAACTACTGAAGCCCGTGCGCCTAGAGCCCGTGCTCCACAACAAAGAGAAGCCACCACAATGAGAAGCCCACACACCGCAATGAAGAGTAGCCCCTGCTTGCTGCAACTAGAGAAAGCCCGCGTGCAGCAACGAAGACCCAACGCAGCCAAAAATAAATAAACAAATTTATTTAAAAAAAAAAAAAGATCCCCTTACAGGCTCGTCTCCTCCTGTGGCTGCAGCCCTCCTGTCTGGAACCATCCCCCTTAACCCCCGCCTCAGGACAAGCAGCAGGATCAGAGAAATAGGATAAAGCAAACCCCAAAGAAAACCTGATCAGGGACTTCCCCGGTGGGCCAGTAGTAAAGAAAGCGCCTCACAATGCAGGGGACGGGAGTTCGATCCCTGGTTGAGGGAACTAAGATCCCACATGCTGCGGGGCAACAAGCCCATGCGCCACAACTACTGAGCTCACGGGCCTCAATTAGAGAGCCCGTGTGCCACAAACTACAGAGCCCAAGCGCTCTGGAGTCCACGTGCCACAACTAGAGAGAAGCCCACACACAACGAAGAGCCTGCGCACTGCAACGAAAGATCCTGCATGCCTCAAAGAAGATCCCACATGCTGCAGCTAAGACCCGACATAGCCAAATAAATAAATATTTAAAAAAAAGAAGAAGAGAAAAGCTGATCACCTCACATCTGTGAGGAGGAAGCTTCTCCTGCAAGCAGCCCCTCCCACGTCCTGCTGGTTTTTCCTGCTTCCAAGGCACCCAGCCCCGGCTGTATTTCACAAAGAATTCCTGCCACTGCTGGGTTCCTAAGTGTAGATTCTCCCACCATAATCAATAGCAACCAGCATTCCCTCTGAAATGTATTTTGAAAGGTTTCTTCTGTCTTCCCTTCAATAAAAAGGGAAAAGTGAGCTTTTTCCTCAGGAACATATACCAGATGACAAACATTACCAGAAAATGAAAGTAGAGAATTCTAGCAACAACTTTTGGGTTTTTTAAGATTGATTTTTGTTCAAATATTAAGACAAAGTAGTGTCTCAACAAATAAATACTCCTGCTATCCCCAATATAAGTAGTTTTTTGATTCCCTAGAATTATACTTCTGTGCTAGAAATTGAAAGAAACATTAAAATCAGCTATGTTAAAAATGGACTACAGGGCTTCCCTGGTGGCGCAGTGGTTGAAAGTCTGCCTGCCGATGCAGGGGAGACGGGTTCGTGCCCCGGTCCGGGAAGATCCCACATGCCGCGGAGCGGCTGGGCCCGTGAGCCATGGCCGCTGAGCCTGCGCGTCCGGAGCCTGTGCTCCGCAACGGGAGAGGCCACAACAGTGAGAGGCCCGCGTACCGCAAAAAAAAAAAAAAGGACTACAGCTGAGCAGGGAATTAGGGGCTTAGTGCACAACTTATAAGACTTATCATCCAGCTCTCTGTTCACTACAGCAGAAGGCAATTAGTACCCGGAATTAAATCCAGACCCAGAAGCAAAGAACTACCTCACTGGCCGCCCTGCTGTACCAAACACCACTCCCCACCTCAGAATTCTGACACTTGACAGATGGAACCATCAGGAGAGTTACTGGCCTTCACAGTGTCTGACCCCAAGTAATTAGGGCTTGGCACTTCTAGTTTCCTTGAAAATAATCTTATCTTAGTTCAGGCTGCTATAACAAGTACCATGGACTAAGTGGCTTACAAACAACAGAAATTTATTTCTCACAGTTATAAAGGCTGTAAGTCCAAGATCAGGCCAGCGTGGTCAGGTTCTGGCGAGAGCCCTCTTCTGGGTTTCACACTACAGACTTCTTGCCGAAGGGGGGAAGCACCCTCCAGGGTCTTGAGGGTTTTTGGGTTTTGTTTTGATAGCACTAATCCCATTCATGAGGGTTCCACCCCATGACCTCTCAAAGGCCCCCCTTCATTTCCTAATTCCATGACATTGGGAGTCAGCTAGAATTTCAACATATTCAGTCTATAGCAAAGCACTATCCATCCATCATCAAGTCTTTTTAAGTGTGCATTGTCAGTCTGGGTAGTAGAAGCAATACCTAAGTCAGGTACTTGCCATCTCCAACCAGAACGTAGGAGACGGGAGAAAAGCAGCATAGATGAGGGCTGGCAGGAAGCCCATATCAAAAGCAACCAATCACCTGCAGTTTAGTCAACAGTATGATACCCAGGTCAATTTCCTGGCTTTGATTACAAACTCTGGTTATCATTGGGAAAAGCTGAGAAGGGTACACAAGAACTCTCTATAATTTTTGCAACTTCTTGCAACTCTAAAATTACTTCAAAATAAAACATTAAAAAAAATGTTTAAGCTACCAATCAGAGGTCACTTTTTAACAGGCTAAGGGACTGAGGCAAATAAAGGCTTAAGTAAACCTTTTCTAACTGCTCCACCTCTAGCTTTTTACCATTTCAATATGCTTTAAAGTTTACGTCCTTTCGTAAGGATTTTATACCCTTTGTTAAGGTTTTTTTAAGATTGTTATCCTGACATACAGTTTCCAGGACTGGAAACAAAATGGAAAACATGATCTTGTGTTTATACAAAATCTTGCTTAAAGTTTGGCAGTTCCTGAAAAAGTTAAACATAGAATTACCATATGATCCAGCAATTCCACTCCTAGCTATATAATCAAGATTATTGAAAACATATGTCCACACAAAAACGTGTACATAAGTGTTCACTGCAGCATTAGTCATAATTGTCCCAAAGTGGAAACAGCCCAAATGCCCATCCACTAAAACGTGGTGTATCTATAAATATACAATGGAACATTATTTGGCCATAAAAAGGAATGAAGTCCTGATACATGCTACAACATCAATGAATCTTAAAAACATTTTGCTTAAGTGAAAGAAGCCAGACATAAGAGACAACATATTATATGATTTAAATGAAATGTCCAGAGTTAGCAAAACCTCCGAGATAGAAAATAGATTAGTGGATGTCAGGGGCCAAATATGGCGTGGAGGCAGAGGATAGGAGTGACTATTAACGGGTACAGGGTTTCTTTTCGAGGTGATGAAAATGTTCTGGAATTAGATAGCGGTGATGTTGTAACCACCTTGCAAGTACACTACAAACCACTGAATTGTATACTTCAAAATGGTGAATTTTACAGTATGTGAATTACATCTCAACTTAAAAAAAAACAAAGCAAAACAAAAAATTCTGCTTAAGGTAGAGGAAAACTTTTCTTTCTTTTTTTTCCAGGCTTATCCCGGAACAATTAACTTTGCCTTGGTGAAGTACCTCACATATTGTGCTGAAGCTTGTCCTTGACTAGTCTGGCATGAGGCTAGTAAAGTGCTACACTTCATTCAACAAATACCTATTATGAGGTACTGGGGAGCAGGGCAAAGGAGGAGACAGGAGAGCGTTCCTAAAAATACACAATGGAAAAACCAATCGTTCCATACCTGAATGCCTTCCTGAGTCACGGGGGTGTTGCCCTGAAGTAAGTACTCGCTTGGTAAACTGAAAATGTTGTTAATGGCAACAGACCATTTTCCCCTTTCCCCAAATAAATATCTGCAGTTTGACTGTCCTTCTCTTTATAATTACTGAAATTTTCAAAATGTGAAGAGGCATCATTGGCTTCAAGCGTTTCTATATTTGAGAAACATGTTCACAAGGTTCTAGACCTCTAGGAATTCAGATTATCATCTGATCTCCTCCTAAGGCTTCATCTCTACAGACTGAAACACCCTCAGAGCTTGGGTGCGTCTCCACAGGGCAGCCAGCCCCTCCTCCACCTTGACGGCCACAGCAAAGGGCTCTCCATCACCGTACCTTCCGTAGGACCAGAGCTGCACACAGCACTCGCATCATGATTTTGTACAAACACAGGATCATGTTTCCCATTTATTTCCAATACTGGAAACTGAATCATAATGCTTAGCGAGAGATTTGACTATACCAAATAAGACTGATTTCTTTCTTTAATCGAGTATACGTTGAGCTTCACGCATAAATAAGCATTGTGCATAAACTTCACGAGAACTTTGAGAACTCTGCCCAAGGAGGGTGCCCTCAATCAAGTCACTTCTTTGGGGGCTGTTTTAAAAGCCAGTTGATAAGTCAAAGCAAACAGTCTCTCTGCCTCAGAGCCACACCTGAATTCTGATTTTGAAAACTGGAATTGACACTGTGACATCTCTGATTCTGTGTCGACCTCCAACTCTTCCCGAAATTAAATCAACCCTAAAGAATACGGATTTGCCACCATGAAGAATGTTTCTTGGAGAGAGCACCACAGGCTCAGAGCAATTCTAGATGAGCAGTTCCAAAAGTAAAAACCTCCCTCGATGATGACCCTCAAACTCTAACTCTTCTGGACGTGTTAATTTTGGTCCTTGTTTCCAAAAATTAAGTGAAAACAGTATACAATAATAAATACGTTGTTAGTATATGAAAAATATGAACACATATACAAAGACAGAAGATCTAGTAAGAATGAAAAATAGTGTTAAAGTGAAGGACTTTAAGAATTTTCTTGAAGTGACTGTTACGCCGTTAGGTTAAAAAGGAAAACACACCCTTGATGTTAGTTGTAACCATTCTTATCATACACTGTGTTCTGATATATTAATAGTCTACAACAATGCCTATGTCCCCTTCTAGGTCAGAGCCCTTGACCCTGAGCCTGACTCCACGTAGGGAGAGGCATTCATCTTCCCCCCGGAGGATACCATCGGACATTGGCTCACAGAAAGCTTCCTCTTCTCTACCCACTCACACGGCTTTGTAAGGGCTCCCTTCTCTCTCTCAACTTGGAATCTCACTAAACAAAAGGCGAAGTGTCCCTTCCAGTGAGATGACTTGTGAAAACAGTTACTTCAGCTAATCCCAGCACTAATCCCTGGGCCATCCCGCAGTTTATGCTGCTCTACGCCACTTACCCCCTTCTTCCGTTTCTTATTTCCAAGACAATTCAATAAGCTAAATACAACAGTTCTCAAATACACAGTGACTCAGAGTTCTTTCTAACGACAACAAGAAGAACGGGCGACACTAAGAGCTTAAGACGTGCAGGGCTGTGCTCGATCCATTTCTGAGACATGAGAATCTCTACCCCAATCTAGACGTGGCTGACTCCGAAATCTGCATCTTTGAAAACAATAATTAGAAGCTCTTCAAGTGCATTTATACAAAAAGTCTCATTTAAGCCTCCGAACAGGGCTGTGTGGAATGAAGGTGACAGAGACCCTGAGACGCTAAGGAGCAGAGCAGCTTGCCCAGGACCCCTGAGCTAGGAACAGAGCCAGAACCAGAACCTAGGACGGCCAGCTCGATCCCTCATCTTTCCACTGACCCAGCCGCCCTGAAGTCTAAACAAACCACCTGGAAATAGTTATTGCCAGTGGTTTCCTAGACAATGAGAAAGAAGAAAAGGCTAAAAATCAACGGGATTTGGGAAAAAAGCTGCCTTCTCTCAACAATGTGATACTTTCTCATTTGGCCACATTCACATCCTCCCTTGACATCACAAGGGACCTAATAGGTAGAATACAAAACGACACAAGTGGTGAGCTAGAAACAACCATGAGCTGTGCGACCACAAAGACTCGATATTGAGTCAGGTTCGCTGCTCTGACCGGGAGCCCTTGAGCACACAGCTCCTCAGGTGTAAAGTTACATCAGCTACCTTCGGGTAGGTCACGTAACAGGCACAGAGTAGGTGTGCAAAAACTGTCAGTTCCCTTATACCACAATCAATTCCAGGGCTGGCAGAGGCTCCAGGGTCACGAAAAAAAAAAAAATCTCTACTCTGCAAGTTCGTCCCTTCAGAATGTCACTGATTCAAATGGAATTTGCTGACAGGAAAAAATACTTTCTCCTGGCAGTAGTACGTTCCCTGAGAAACTTGCATTAACTAGGGAGTAAACATACCGGCATCCTCCCACGAAAAACAAGAACATTATTCACAGTAGTCAAAAGGTGGAAACAATCCAAGAGCCCGTCGATGGGTGAACGGATAAACAACATGTGTCTATACGTACAATGGAGGATTACTCAGCTTGAAAAGGAAGGAAATACTGGCACGTGCTACGTCATGGATGAGACGGACAAATATATATGAGTCCACTTCTATGAGGTACCTGGAGTAATCAGATTCACAGAGACAGAAAGCGGAAGGGCGGTTGCCGGGGGCTGGTGGGGGAGGGAGGGAGGGGTTAGTGTCTAATTGGTACAGAGTTTCAGTTTGGGATAAGAAAAAAGTTCTGGAAATGGAGAGTGGTGATGGCTAGACAACACTGTGAGTATACTTAACGCCACCGAACTACACACTTAGAAATGGTTAAAATGGTAAATGGTACGTTACCTATATTTCACAATTTTTTAAAATAGCAAAGATACTCTGATCATCCCCAAAGGCCCTGGACTCTGCTTCCTGGGGTCTGGGCCACACCTCACCACTGCCCCCTCCCTGGCCCGGCTCATCTTTCCACCATCTTGAACAGGTCCACCCCAAGGGCACTCACCGGGCCGCAGGTTCACCGTGACCTCCTGCGGCGTCATCTGGATGACGTCTGACCCCGCGGGGCTGGAGCCCTTGCTGCTGAGAGGCAGGCTCCGAAGGACCTGGGTGCTGCTGACCGGACTCTCAAACTCGCCGCCACAGCCGTTCCTGACCAGGTTTGCCTTGAAGTCGCACCGGGAGGTGACCGACCGCAGGCTGCCGAAGTCCTGGAGGTGTAGAAACAGGGGAAGAGGGCAGGAGGCGGTCAGAGCAGCTCCAGGACACCTCAGGCTGTAGTCTCATCACCACCCTGCGACCTGAGACCCTCTACATTCCATTTCCTAAAAGCGGACAAAACAAAAACTCCGCCAAGTGCCTCACCAAGCATCATGAGGATTAAGTGAGGTGTCGGATGTGAAAGCATTTTGCAAGGTGTAAACACGCACAGTAAAAATGTTTGGTCTCGTTATTTTAATGGTCAAAAACGCTCCTTTAAAAAAATGTGCCTGTCTACACGATAAGCAGGAGAAAATAACTGATATGGTCAAAAGTTGCATCACTAAAAATTTTTGAAAGATACCATATAAGTGGCCAAGTAGTCATCACTCAGACAATCAAGAGTTAACGTCTGAGCTGTTCCCTCATCTAGCATATGCAGGCACAACCATTCTGGAGAGCGATGCGGTACCTTTTGAGCCCTTGGTCCCCTCCTAGGAATTTATCACCAGAAAATTATCAAAAGGAAAGCAAAACTCTCTAAGATATATACTGCATGTTCCTCAGAATAGCACAATCATAAACTTGAGCCAAAAGCCCTAAACCAGAAGAAAAACATGGTTCATCACCTCAATAGATGGTACGGCCATCACAAATAATTATGCAGAAGACTAAGCAGAAATTTCAAAACATTAAGGGAAAAAAATCAGAAAATAGAGTGGTATCTGCATCAGGATGCCAAAGAAAAATTAAAACTTAAGATAGTTGAGGTGCTAGGGGAGAGGGAATAAAATGATATTTTTCTTTTTCTCTTTACTGTTGTTTAAACAATAAAGCCACATTGATAAGAAACATCTTTCTTTTCTTCAGTTGGATTTAGGAGAAGGCTGTGCATCAGGATGACCCACCCTGGTTTGGGGCACTAGGAGTTTGGGCCATTTACTTTAACATGAAATTATATACTTTGTTATAAAGTAGGATACCTGTAAGCAGTGATTGTTTTCCAGTAAGGGGGTTTTCAATGGCAAAGCAAACCCATTCACTGCTGGATGGAGAAAAGAAGAGCCCCTCTTCCAGCTGGTTGCACTGGAGTAATGGCTGGAGGAGTTAGATGCTCTCTCTTCCTCCCGCCACTGTAAACACTTTGCCAAAGCGCCTCAGATGAGTCAAGAGTCCGCTGACCGCAGAGGGACTCCCCTCCCCCCTTCATCATGGTCTAGGATGCCCCAAGACCAGTCAGTGCCCACTGGGGCCTTTGCAAGGTTCAAGACCAAGAAGTCAAGAAGACTCTGCAGTATTTTTAAGTAAAACCAGATGTGTTGTTCTGGGCCTCTGTGATTTTGGTTTTTCGTTTGCTTCTACCTGAATTTTTTTTTTTTTAATTTTGTCTATTGAACTCTTGACATGACGGGAGACCTTGCATGTCAACAACCTCCGGATTGCACTGTAAATATAAATGACTCCACAGACACTTGTGGAACAGGGTGAGAACAATGATTATTGTAGAAATTACAAGATTCCAAAGCTGAGGTTTCTAAACTGGGTCTAGCTTGGCTAGACCTAGCTTGGCTAGTCTAGCTTGGCTCTGATGAAGCAGTAAAAACCTCCCAGGAATAGCGGAAAGGAGAGGTAACTTCCTGAGGGCCTTACAGGTATGAGACTGCTGTCTTGAGCTGTGTGAAGCACAGGGTGAATTAGCTGTCCAGAGCTGAAAGGGCTTAGGGGTTCGCCTGCTCAGAGCGTACGTGGCTAGAGAATTTCTGAACTTCTTGCCAGCATGCTGGCCTTGCTGCCAGCTCCCCCAACTCCACGGAGCTGGCTGTCCTCCACCCAGTTCTGACTGTCAAAAGTGCACCTGTCTCCACCAGACCAGTGCACATCCCCTCCCCCACCCCACCAGGCTGGCGAGGAAAGCATCTTCAGTCTCCCGGGGGCGATGGAAACCCCTAACGGCCCTCCCCTTGGTCTGAAGCAGCCTGCATTCCGGAATAGACTAGGTCACAGAGCCAATCTGTTTCACCCTAAGCAGGAGGCAGCTACATGATTCCTCACCACAGCCTCAGCCATTCACGTCATCAAAATCATTCCCTAGGGCTTCCCTGGTGGCGCAGTGGTTGAGAGTCCACCTGCCGATGCAGGGGACACGGGTTCGTGCCCCGGTCCGGGAAGATCCCACATGCCGCGGAAAGGCTGGGCCCGTGAGCCATGGCCGCTGAGCCTGCGCGTCCGGAGCCTGTGCTCCGCAACGGGAGAGGCCACAGCAGTGACAGGCCCGCGTAACACACACACACACACAAAAAAAAATCATTCCCTAATGCCTGGACACCTTCACCAGCAATGAACTTCGTCCAAGCTTCCCAGTCAATATGCTCAAAGGCCGTTTTTGATAGGCAGTACCAGTCCCTGAGGCAGGACCTGTACAGGGCCACCTGCTGCTCAGGGAAGATGTACCTGCTGGGCTCCTCAGGAGACTTGAAGTCCAGGACGTGCTTCCCAAACCTGATGAACTGAGAGGCAGCCACAGAGTGCCAATTACAACCTTGTCTGTGCAGCTGGCTTTCCTGATTGTGCTCTGGGGCTCATTTATCCTCTAGGATGTTAGGAGCAAAGCCCTCTCTATGCCCCTCATTGGTAACAGCTTTCCCTTCATTCTCCTTAGTAACATTCTTCAAGGTGGTAGCAACCCTCCACTCCAATGCACGTGGCTTCCGTGAAGTTTGCTGCACCAGCAGGAAAGACCGTGAACTCCTGTCACCCAGCTGCCAGCGCGAGAACCACCACTGAGAACATTCAAACTGCCAGTTGCAGGATGACTTCAGAAGTGCCTACCACTCAGCAATGTGACAGTACGGGGGGCCCACTTCTCAGCAGCTCCAGCGGCACAGGCAGCAAGGGACAGCCTACTATGGCACTCATACCAAACTCAGACTTGGCCTCAGGGCCATCCATTTCTATCAGGTTTGCCAACCTTCTCCTGTTTCACAGAGTTCAGTTGCTTGCTACCTGGGGAAGCCCCAGTGGTTTCACTGATGTGCTTGAGAACCTTTGAGACGCCTTTATTTATTGAGTCCTGTCACTGTCGCAGGTCTTTAGGACCTCAAAGACACTGGCTGAGGCACCTCTGGGCATGGAAGTCTGGAGAACCTTCTGAGAGTAAGGCAGCTACCTCGATATCAATCAAGGATGCCCACAACAGTTGAAGGTCTCTCCGGCATGCAGTCTGAAAATAGCCATGACTGACTTCTAGCATAGGCTCTTGCTGCCCAAGAAAGGGACGGAGAACACTGCAGACCCCGCAGGGAATGGTAACCCCACCAGCCCACGGGCTTTCCCTCTATTCCCCTCCTCTAGCTCCTCTCCAGATATTTTAATTTTGAATAAGGATGGATGCATATTTAAAGAAAGGAACCAAAACCACAAAGACCAGGGGCATATATTGTGACAGTTATGACCTTCCAGGTTCACACACGGTATAAATAAAGACAAGGCCTCGATACCACAATTTCCAAGCTTCGAATTCAGTGAATGCAGAGGAGAGGCCCCAAATTATAAACCCTTGGAGGAAAGGAAGACTCGTGATTAAGAAAATCCTCCTCTCATGAGCGACACCCTGAAGTCTGATGTGCTAAGAGCCCTCAGATCCCAGAGACCTGACACCTGACCCTCTGCCAGGTGTCAGAACACAGCAAGTTCCAGGGGGAAGGGACCTCGGATGCATCATCTGGTGCCAGCCCCTCACTTCTACAGATGAGGAATCAGAAGCCCACACGCCTAAGTGCATGCGTATGTTCTCCAGAGAAGTGTAAGTGCCTCCGGCCTCAGCTTTCTGGAAGCAAGCTCAGTGTTCTTCTCAGCCAAGGTCACGGCTGAATTCCAGAGCGGGAAACTGACTCTGGGCCCCCAAACTCCATCCTCTGAATTTAGTATTTCCTTGCTGCCTCAGGTTCTGCGCTCCTCCTGCCACCGATCAAACTTGGAGGGTAAATAGCCACTTGACGCAGAAAAACAGGTACGAGTCTTCATCTCAACACGGAAAAATGGAAACTACTTTCAGGATGGGCTCTCACGGGGCAGCTCAAACGCTCACAGGTGCTTACGGCTCCGTGCCAGAAGAGGTTTCAGTTTGTGAAGGAAGCATCTGTCCGTGCTCTCCAGAAACACCGTCACGAACCCTCCAAAGGGCTCACGAGGGAAGGGTAACTACATGACAGGCAAGTTACCAAGAGAAGCAACAGAATGCACGCTGGAACTTGAAATACCTTGCAGGGCTTTTAGTCACCAAGCGGTAATAATACAAGAAAGAAAAGGGAGGCGTTCCAAATGTAGATGGCTTTTACTTTTGTTCCGACACTGGCACTCGCTCGGAGTTGTTACCACCTGGCCCCCTCTGCTCCCTCCATCGCCTATTACACGGAGGATATAATGAGGTTTATTGTTCACTGTACACTGAACTCCCCTACGTTTTGTTAATCAAAAACCTCCCTCCTGCGCCCAAGGCCCCCATGGCCAGGGCACTCGGTTTGTCCGCCTGTGCCACTCTGGTCATCGCATCCTCTGGGCGCCTCGCTGCCTGCTGTGGAAACAAACAGCAGGGTGGAAGAGTTGAGAAACTGCAGGCCTGGGGGAAGAGGAACCCAAGCAGGAAAGGGGGCAGACTGCCGGATCCTGGGATGAGGGGGAAGAAGTCGCAAACTGGTGAACAGGCAGAGAGCTGGGCAGAGGCACGGAGCCAGTTGCTCTCTGGGCTTCGGCCCTGGCTCGATGGAGCCCTTGTGGATTAGGGGGCGGGGGAGGGAAGCAGAAGGTTAAGGGATGACAGACTGAACTCTGTGCACCGTCAACACACCCCCACGTGGCCTGCCTGCCTGGGGGAGGGGGAAGTCCCTGTCAGCTTCCGCTCGGCTCCCTTAATGCACTGGACAAATGTTCACGAAGCACCTGCAAGAGGCCAAGATGCTTCTTTCAGGACCGCAAAGAGATGCTCTCCATAGATCTGTATTTTATCGTGAGCTGGGGCGGACGCTTATGTTTTTCATTCCTTCCCAGCTCAAAGGAGACTACAGGTCATGCGCCCTCCCTCTCCTTTCCCCACCACGGTAATCTCCCAGGAGGCCCAGGCGGCCGGTCTTGCTTCCCAGCCTCTACTCTGTCTCCTTCCTCACATTCCCACCTCCAGTCCTACTGACCCCTTCATTCCTTCTCTCCACGTCCACCTCCAAGGCAAAGACCCTTCCCCGCGGCCCAGGTTCTCCATCTCCTCCCACGTCTGCCCCTACATCCACCATCCAAGCGCCCCAGGCCTCCCTGTTCTTGTCCCGCGGGATTCCACGGGGTGGCCACGCCTGCCCGCTCCTTCTCCCTCTGGTTTCACAGCAGCCTGGACCGCTCACAGCAACATGGCCTCAGGTTGGCTCACGTTCACACCTCAAGAGCCTCCCTCACCCCCAACCCTGAGTGCCATCGCCCTGTCTGCCTCTGCCTCCACCGGGGCTCCCACAACCCTTCTTTCCGTGCAGGGCCGGGGGGACCACACGCCAGTCCTTCAGCCCCGCCCACTTCTCCCCAAACCTTGTCCTCTGTCCAGCACGCTGGCCTCCCTGCCCCTGGCACAGGCTGCTGGTCCACAAAGCCCCTTCCCCCTTGCTCCCCAGCACACAGCTAGATGAAGTCTCCCAGCTCCTACTGCACTTAGGCTGAGGGATGTAACTGGTTTCAGGTGAGAAAATGTGAGTGGAAATAACATGGGCTGTCCCGAGGCCTTGCCGTAAAAGCATTCACACGCATTCTTCCCCGCACACGGCTCTTCAGAGCTAGCTGGGTTGTGAGACTTACTCTCTTGGAGCACAGACAAATGTCTACTTTTAAAACATGAAGGACAAAATAGACAATAAGCTGCCAGAGTTTGCTGTATGTTTTATGCCGTGCAGTACAAACAGCACAGGAAGTGTTCAAGCTGGCCGAGAACAGCCCAGGGCTGTGATGAAGGACAGGAGACAGGGGCTGAGCTGTGTGGTAAAGACCAGCAGCATACCCTCCACTTCCTCATCTAGGGTAAGGGAGAGCCTGGCAACTCTGGTCTTGAAGCCAGAGGGTAAGGTCTAAAGCAAAGGTGCCAGGACTTCCCTGGTGGCACAGTGGTTAAGAATCCACCTGCCAAAGCAAGGGACACGGTTCGAGCCCTGATCCGGGAAGATTCCACATGCCGCGGAGCAACTCAGCCCGTGCGCCATTACTGAGCCCATGCGCCGCAACGACTGAAGCCCGTGCACTCTAGGGCCCGTGTGCCGCAACTACTGAGCCCGCGTGCTGCAACTACTGAAGCCCACACACCTAGAGCCCGTGCTCCGCCACAAGAGAAGCCACCGCAATGAGAAGCCCGCGCACCACAACGAACAGTAGCCCCCGCTCACCGCAACTAGAGAAAGCCTGCACGCAGCAACGAAGACCCAACACAGCCAAAAATAAATAAAATTTTTTTAAATATCCCCAAACACATTAAAAAAAATAATAAAGCAGCGGTCCCCAGACTTTTTGGCACCAGGGACCGGTTTCGTGGAAGACAATTTTTCCATGGGGGGGGCGGGATGGCTCAGGCGGTAATGCGAGCGATGGGGAGCGGCTGATGAAGCTTCGCTCGCTGGCCCGCCGCTCACCTCCTGCTGTGCGGCCCGGTTCCTAACAGGCCACAGACCAGTACCGGTCCGTGGCCCAGAGCTTGGGGACCCCTTGTCTAAAGCCACCAGGGAAAATTAAGCCAGTTAGAAAAGGAAGACAGGAGAGCCAGGTTAACGGGGCCATACAGCAGACCCAGGCAGACAGAACCAGCATGAAGTGTGGAGACGGGGGGCGGCGGTGAGGGCACTGGCTGACTCAAACGCCACACCTGTGGGAGAATACAGGGACGAGAGGGGGGACTGGGGAGAGGAGATGGAATTAGGCTCCAAGCAGTGTTAAATGCAGAGCAAGACGTCCCCACCTCCACCCCAAATAAATAAGGAAGCCATTGTGGGATCTGGAGCGGCGGGCTCCTGACGGAATGTGTTCGGGCTCCTGATGGAATGTGTTCGGGGTTAATCTGCGGCGGTATGCAGCCCCAGGGTGGCTAGCGGCGGATCAGCATCCACGGGAACACACTAGTTAGGGACCTGGCCCTCCACTCGGCACCAGCCCTCCAGCGCACACAGGTCGTGTGTTCTTGGCAGAAACCTCACTTCTGTGCTGATGTCCCAGGATTCACTGTTAAGGCACTCGGCCACACTTATCCTGTCTTGCTAAGAGGCAGGGGTTGATCAAAACTATTCCTGAATGCCCCGAACCCAGCTCTCTGAAACACACTCAGGCCACGGGGAAAGTTCACCTCCCAAGAGGATGGGAAGCCGCGTTCCCAGGCAGGCAGCACAGGAGGTTCTTCAGCCAAGATTGAGGCTATAAGCACAGAGCGAGCCCAGGTGTGGGGCCAGGACAATGATATGCTCCGCGAGATAACATCAGTCACTACCAGGATTGGGACGTCAGACTTGGGAAGTACTAGCACAGGAACGGAAGAGACCTAAAGTAGACAATGCAGCCCGGCTTCCTAATCGCACTGCCCACATTCCACTAGAAGATATCCGTAGATGACAAGGTTCAGGAGGCTTGGTTACTTAGCGGTCCCAGCCACAAGCCCTCTCATGAACTGATCTCATTTTGTACTCCCAAAATGCTGGAGGGTGAGAACTGTCATCTTCATCTTACATACCAAGAAAGTGACAATAGGGCTTCCCTGGTGGCACAGTGGTTGAGAGTCCACCTGCCGATGCAGGGGACACGGGTTCGTGCCCTGGTCCGGGAGGATCCCACATGCCGCGGAGCGGCTGGGCCCGTGAGCCATGGCTGCTGAGCCTGCGTGTCCGGAGCCTGCGCTCCGCAACGGGAGAGGCCACAGCAGTGAGAGGCCCGGGTACCGCAAAAAAAAAAAAAAAAAAAAAAAAAAAAAAAATTAAAAAAAAAAAGAAAGTGACAATAAATCATGGTAAAACTGAGATTTAAACTTTCGTTTTCTAACTCCATGTCTTTTTAGCAGGCTTCTTTTATCAAATATGAATTCCTGCCAGATTCTTGGCCAGATCTGAAGATGAATAAGACAAAGATTCTCAAGGAGATGATGATTTAATTGGAAGCAGGCATGAAAACAAATGCACAGAATAAGAGGCTATAAGTGCGACAGAAGGAGGACGGACTACAGGGGAGACAAAGAGGTGGTCATGGCCTGTACGTGCAGACACGTAATAAACAGCCACTCAGTGAAATCCTTCCATCAATCTTACTGAGCAACTACTATGTGCCAGGCACCAGTCAGGGTGTGGGGGATCCAGCAGTGAAGAAACCAGATAAAACCACTGCCATAACATTCTGGTGGAGGGAGCTTACATTTTAATTTCAGATGGATGGATGGATGGACGGATGGATGGACAGATGGATGGTTGGACAGATGGATGGATAGATGGTTGGGTGGACAGATGGATGGATAGATGGTTGGGTGGACAGATAGATGTGTCTGGGGGAAAACCATGGAAGTTTTCATGGAGTAGATGAGTCTTGAACTAACTTCCTTTTTTTTAATTTTTGGCTGTGTTGGGTCTTCATTGCTGTGCGTGGGTTTTCTCTAGTTGCAGTGAGCAGGGGCTACTCTTCATTGAGTGAGAAGCACAGGCTTCTCAGTGCGGTGGCTTCCCTTGTTGTGGAGCAGGGCTCTAGGCACGTGGGCTTCAGTCGTTGTGGCGCACGGGTTCAGTAGTTGTGGTGCACGGGTTCAGTAGTTGTGGCGCACGGGCTCGGTTGCTCCATGGCACGTGGGATCTTCCTGGACCAGGGCTCGAACCCGTGTCCCCTGCATTGGCAGGCGGATTCTTAACCACTGCGCCACCAGGGAAGCCCTTGAACTAACTCTTGAAAACTGAAGACAAGGTGTTGGTCAGGGAAAGGAGGGGAAAGCCAGGAAGGCCCTGCAAGAGAAGCAGCAGCACAGGGAAAACCATGAGGGTGTTCATCAGTCAGGACTCTCTGGGGACCTTCGAGTCATTCCCTGGGGCTAAAGTCTTGGGGGCAAGCAAGGGATGAAGGTGGGGAGGCAGGCAGGGGCTACAAAACTTGGATTTGTCATGCAGGTCATAAGGAACCAGTGAAAGGTTTTAAAGAAAGTTGATAACAAAGACAGTACAATTAAGCACAAATACGAGGGGTTCATATGTTGGGAAGAGTCCTCTCTCAAAGTAGCTTGTTTAGTAATCTTACTCTCTACTAGAAAAAATTCTAGAAGAGTCACATGGAAGAGGCAGTGTAGCCTAGAAGAGAGAGCCTGGGCTCGGAAGTCCAGGAAGCCAGACTGAAACCCTAGCTTTGGAAAATGGTGTGGCCTTGAAACAGTCACTTCCCCGCTCTGAGACTGAGATTTCCATCAGTAAAACGGGTGTATTGCCACCCACCCGACAGAGCTGTCGTGCGGATTAGACATACGATATACGAAGTGTGCGGCATCTAGTAGGGGGTCCCCACACGATTGTTTTTAGCCATCAGAGGCTAAAGGAGTCCCTAGACTTCTGGGGTTGCATCATGGCGATGAGGTCTGGCCTCCCAGGAGCCATCCTTGCTCCTCCTGACAGGCACGCACACTGAACTGCAGAGGCTGAGGCAGCCCAAATGGCAAATCTTGGGTTCTTTTAAGAATAACTTTAATGGTGTACTAGTGCAGAGAGGGTTTGTGCTCCATGGTTCTAACAATTTAGAAAAGTGACCCAGAAATTTCCCCCAAGACAGGAGGGTTAAAATTGAATATTTCCTGATGAGCCCACCAAGCACTGGTATTTGTATTGCTTTACGACAGCAATATGCCTACCACCACCCCAAACTTACATCCCTTCCTATAGGGTTTGAAGAAACATCAGCCATTGTTTTCAAATCAAATCATTTCACAGAGGCCAGTTCATATTGTTCATCCTCAGACAAGCCACTCCACAATGACTGGCGTCCACCAACAGGCCACCCACCCAGGCATGTTTTAAATTGTTATGCAACAGACTCAGTTCACAAGCTCAGGTCTTTTACCAAATTGCAGAAAACTATACAAGAGTCCTAACTGGTTCCCCCACAAAAGGGAAGGAAGACCTTGCTTCCCCCAAACAGGATTAAAACATGCAACACTACCTAGAGACCCAACTTATAAAAATGTAGCTTTTCTTTTCGTCATCGCCTTGGGAGAAAGAGGAAGAGGCAATTCGCAGAATCTGCACACTTTCTGCACAGTCAACTTGTGTGCTGTGGTGCAGCCCACGCCCTCCCCCACCCCCTCACCGCACTCCTCCCCTCCCCCTCCCACATACCTCTTTGGAGCACCAGGCACATTTTGGGTGGATTAGCAGACATTCTTCACAAGAGGTGGCACTTCCACTAGTGCATATGTTGAGACCTTCAAAGAAAGATAAAGATGCACCAATTAGTTTCTGGCCGTAACCTCTATTAATGAGGCTTTTGAATGGGGTGGGACGAGGAGTCACTTCCTTTTTTTTTTACCAGGGGACCTCCGCGAGGCTGAGGAGTGCAAGGCCCCTGTGCTAACTGCAGGCGAAGGCTCACTGGCCAAAGCTAAAGACTGACAGTTTTTGAAGCACCCACCACGTGCACACTTGTGTTAGCAACTCCCATTCCTTCCGCTGCACCCACTTAGTTCCCACCGCCTTCTCCAGTAACACAGCAGGTCCTGCCTCATTGAGGGGGAACAAGGCCCCTTTACACTTAGTCCAGCCAAAATGACAAAAATAGTACAAAAAGGAAAGAAAAAACAAAAAACCGATCGATCTTCTTCAGGCATAAGAAAATCCTAAATCAGGTACTGTCACACCAGTGTACCAAAAGAAGCGAGCACAGCCCTTAAAGAAGAATACATCCCAGGGCTTCCCTAGTGGCGCAGTGGTTGAGAGTCCGCCTGCCGATGCAGGGGACACGGGTTCGTGCCCTGGTCTGGGAAGATCCCACATGCCGCGGAGCGGCTGGGCCCGTGAGCCATGGCCGCTGACCCTGCGCGTCCGGAGCCTGTGCTCCGCAACGGGAGAGGCCACAACAGTGAGGGGCCCACGTACCGGAAAAAAAAAAAAAAAAAGAATACATCCCAGGAATACAATGTCAGCTTAAGATATGGGAAATCCATTAATTCAATATATCTACTAGTAGGTCAAGTAAGAAAAAAACATACCACCTCAGGAGGTAATAAAAAGGCATTTGATCAAATTCAAAATCCATCCCTGATTTTTAAATAAAATCAGAAACTAAGATTAAAAGGAAACTTCTTTATTGCTATAAAAGTCACTTATTTCAAGCCCAGGCCAGTACCTCCTCCACCCCCTGTCCCTCTGCCGTTCATATGGGGAGGGGCCTCCCGAGGCAGGCTCCACTGTGGTACTGAGGTTAAAGCCCTTGTCCCCTCTCCTCGCCCACCTCCCTACCTCACTCTACCCCCCCCTCCAGCTCCCACCCCCAACAGCAAAGACATTCTTGGTGAAACTTAGCATCCAGTTCTTTGTCTTCCTTTCTGAAACATCCCCGACAGATTTCTTTTGACCAAGAGCAGAACTGGTTGGTTTTTCTCTGAACAGAAATAACTTTATTTGGTCCTCACAGCACTAACAGACCCACTGGTCTCTTCTGGTTACTGCCTTGGGGCACAGCAGATAAATAGAAAAAAGAAAAACCCAGGGCCACCAGCCCCAGGAAGAAGGGATCAGACCATAAAGGGGAAAAAAGAGTCAACGAGATTAACAAGAGAGAGTGGAGGAGAAAACACCGGGAGGCGGAGACTATTCCCTAGCTCCACAAAACAACATAACAATATTGGTTGTAAGACATCTTAAAACTGTAACATTTCCCTAATTTGCTCATTTTAACTCTCTGCTTCTTCTTTGTCACTAGCAGTGAAAATCCTCAGAAACTGGGTGACGCAGGAAGCTGCACTGTGTCACCCCACACTAGAGGGAACAAATACCATTTGGGATAAGAACGGCAGCTGGGATGGAACCTGAGGTGCTAGGAGGAAAGGCAGGGCAGCTTTGGGAGCCCACAGAGGGCGAGAATGATGGTTTTCCCCAGCCAGAGACCCCAACCTGAACCCTCCCCACCAGCCATCGCCCTGTTGGGGCCCCTGCCTCATACCCCTGGAGCTGGGGGACCACAATCTCACTGCCAGGCCTACAGCAGGACCTCCTGGGTGCAGTACTGGACCCAGAACACATTTTCCAGAAGAAACAAGCTGGGACCAACCACGGTGCACGCCTCATTTCAGGAGGTAGAGTCCTTTCCAGGTCCCAAACACTCACCAAGAAGGTCTCAGAATCCAGCCCACGGGGAAGTTGGGCTTGCCTGCCTCCTGTCCGCCTTGACAACCTCCTTTCTCATTTTAAAATGAATCCACTCACTTGGAGACGTTCAGATAGGCACTTTTTAAAACACCTTTTAAATAATGCCATTTGCAGCAACATGGATGGTCCTAGAGATTGTCATACTGAGTAAAGTCATTCAGACAGAGAAAGACAAATATATGATATCGCTTATATGTGGAATCTAAAAAAAGGCTACAAATGAACTTATCTACAAAACAGAAATAGAGTTACAGATGTAGAAAATAAACTTATAGTTACCGAGGGATAAGGGGGGAGGGGAGGGATAATAAATAAATAAATAAAATAAAACAAAATATAATAAAATAAAAAAGCCTTTTAAAAAAGAGAATGATGGCAGGAAAAGTTTCAAAATGCCAGTTCAATGTTTTGGTCTAATCTCCTTACCTGAATCACTTTGCTGTACAGCAGAAATAAACACAACATTGTAAATCAACTATACTTCAATTAAAAGAAAAAATATTCCCCAGAATACTTAGCTTGAAGTATTGACATTAAATAAATAGATGTGGATAACCGGAAAAAAAAAAATCTCCTTACCTGTCAGAAACCACTACCTGAGGGGGTGAAAAAAATCAAAACTAGAATGAAAGTGACTTTTCTTCTGCTCTCCTCAACCTTATCAAATACACACTCAGGCCCTTGTGGCATGTCATTTGCTTTGATGTATAAAATCATTTCTATAAAAATAATGGGATTGCAGAACCCTGGAGCTAGAAATGCTTTAGCATGAGCTCATCAAGTCACCTCATTTTACAGTTGAAAACATGAGAAAACAAGAGTGACTTGAAAGAAGGAGCCCAGTCTACAAGTAAGAGGTCAGAAGGGGGCACTGGGGCTTCCCTGGTGGCGCAGTGGTTGAAAGTCCGCCTGCCAATGCAGGGGACACGGGTTCGTGCCCCGGTCCGGGAAGATCCCACATGCTGCGGAGCGGCCCGTCCGGAGCCTGTGCTCTGCAGTGGGAGAGGCCACAACAGTGAGAGGCCCGCATACCACAAAAACAAACAAACAAAAAAAA
The DNA here is from genome assembly GCF_949987515.2 of Delphinus delphis. Classification (NCBI taxonomy): domain Eukaryota; kingdom Metazoa; phylum Chordata; class Mammalia; order Artiodactyla; family Delphinidae; genus Delphinus; species Delphinus delphis. The sequence goes on from NC_082686.1 coordinate 70,022,732, forward strand.
CAGAAGGGGCACTGGTCGGCAAGTGCCCATGTAGGGTACCTGCCTGGGGATCCCTGCACCATCCCAGACGCAGGCCATGTGACCAGTGCGCTCCAGGGTCCTCTGGAGGAGAGAAGTCCAACAGGCCCTCAGTCAGAAAGGAATTTGAGATTGGATGTCTCATTTATGTCTCTGCCCTAATCAACATAAATTCACAAACACCACTTTCTAAATAGCAGGGCCTCATCACTGAGCTCTGGGACCTTGGGTCGGGGGTCTCAGGTTCACAGCATTAAGGGCTCCTCCGTTCTGACCCATATCAGACTGGGCTCTGGTCTTCTGCTTTGTCAGCCCGAAAGACCTTGGACGTAATCCTGAAGAGGCTCCAGGGATGTGACAGGCATCTGGTATGAAAACATACTGAACAACTATAAAATATTTGTCATCCTTAATTGTTTCTGTTACTCTTACATATTCACATGCAATATAGTAAAGTAGTTTCCCTGCACTCAAAATGATTCCTCTAAAATCACATTGCTATAATTTGTAGTAACTGTAAATAGAAAGTAACCTTTTACAATCATATAAAAATTAAAAATTTATTTTAAATATAAAAATAAAATTAGGTTGCTGTTGGGACAAATTAAAATTCAAGAAACCCTGTTCTAAGCATGTCCCAAACACCAAGCTCTGGACTAGGGGATGCTAGAGATACAGAGATGAACGACCCAGGCCTTGCTCCCCAAGAGCTCACAGTCTGCCAGGGACCAGGTAGCAGCCAGGAACTCGGGGAACCAGAAGCATAGACTGTGTGCTGATATGAGCCACGGTGCCAGCCTTACTCCCTCTGGCATCTCTCCTCTTTCCACCTATTAATATTTCAGTAAGCTTAGATTTGGCTGGATGAGTCACTTGGCACCAATAGCATTTTGAAAGGAAGGAAGCAATGAAAAAAACGTTAAAACAGCTGCAGTTCACAAATGTCAGAGTGTTGTGTCTAGGTCATGGTAATAGATGCTAGCAGCCCAGACAGTGGCCACAACTTTTCTTGGTTACTGTTTGCACAGTGACCATTCCAGCTCAATGTCAACTGCCTGCAGCCCTTAATGTCTCTGAAGCCAGGGGTTTACTGCAAACCATCATCTGAAAACACTGTCTCCTTCCCAAACTCATTGACTCATCCTTGCCTGTCATCAGTCATATCCAGGCAGCCGCCATGTCCGGCCGATTCTTCCTTCAAGATGCGTGAAATGTTTCTCCTAATCCATCCCTTCCTGCCTGCACCCTCCTCCAGCTAGGTGAGAGAAACACAAACCCGAATTACATTTTACTCGTTGTTTTCAAGACAACAGAAAATAAAAACATTTCATCATTCTTGTTTGCGGGGGGCGGGGGGGAAGTGGTAAGGCACTGGAGTGCCTCTTCCCATGCCCTGAACCACAATCCCCACGTGTGACAAAGTCTTTCCAGTGCTGATTCTAGCAATTAAAGAGTCATCAGTCTAAAGATGTTACCATGAAGTGTAAATACGCCCTAGGAAGGATCTGTCTTCTTTATATCTTTACTGCCTTTCTGAACAGCAGACATCTGCAAAAACACGCAACAACGTCGGCTTTACAGATATGACTTGTTTTTTTTAAAACACCAATTCAAATACTAGAATACTACGTGGCTTTAAAAAAGAATGTGCATGCTCCCTACTCCCTGCACACCGATATGAAGCTCACTCGGATACACTTATCGCTAAGTTAACAGAAAAGGCAATACAGAACAGTGTGTTTAGTGCTGCCTTTCAATAAAACTGGGGGAGGGAGATTTGTAACAAATGTACAGAAAACACTGTGGATCCATAAGAAACTGACAGGGATGGTCTGAGCAGGGAAGGGGGTGGGGGCAATGCCCCAGACTAACGGGCAACAAGCATGGAAAAGAGATCTCTCACCCTACACTTGTTATGCTTTTAAAAAGTATGTGAATATATTACCTATTCAAAAATTTATTTGTAAAAAGACAACTGGGGACTTCCCTGGTGGCACAGTGGTTAAGAATCTGCCTTCCAATGCAGGGGATGTGGATTCGATCCCTGGTCAGGGAGCTAGATCCCACACGCCGCAACTAAGGAGCCCCGGATTTTCGTTAATTATAACGTATTGATGTGGTTCATTCATTGTAACAAATATGCCAGATGAATGCAAGATGTAAATATAACAGGCAAAACCGGAAGTGGGGCATACGGGAACTCTCTATACTACCTTCTCCGATTTTTCTGTAACTAAAATTGTTTTACATGTTTAGGAAGTTGAGGGTTTTAAGGTCATTGAAACCATGGTAGGAGTGGCCGGGTGGGGAGGACTCAACTGAGGACCAATCATTGTGTCCGTATCAGGGACCTAAAGGTAAGTGAGACCCGGCAATTCACCACGTGGCAGATGAGGCAGCCCCCAGTCTCTCTACCAGACAGAATATGCTATGAGAGCAAGGGAAGGAGAGGCCAACTCTGCTCCATCTGAGGGATGCAGACAAGGCTTCACAGAGGACGGAACATTTGGGCTGGAGTCATGGGCTGAGGAAAAGGCTTTCCTGGCACGAAAGATCCAAGTACTTGTTCTGTCACTTATTGGCTACAAGTCATTTAACCTTTCCTGGCCTCGGCATCTTCCTGCAAACAATTCCAGGGGTGGACTAAACGGCCTCTATCATAGATTCCAGCTCAAAAAATCTTGACACACTCAAATGAGTTCTCTCCCTCACAACAATGAATGTTTCCTCCTAATAAGTTACATGCATAGTCCCTGACCTCAAAGCTAGTTGTAGGAGGAGGCAAGGAGGTGAGGACGGGACACTCCGCCTCCAACACACACACACAGTACCAAGACTCGTGTTCATCCATTCATTCAACAAGTATGAGTCAGGCACTGTTCTAGGCACAGAGGATACAGTGTCAAATAGAACGGACAAAGCTCCCTGCCCTCACGGAGCTTACGTCCTGGTGAGGGCACAATGCTCAGAAGAGAAGATGGACGATACTCCAGATAAGGAAGTACGTTAGATGGTGATAAGTGCTAGGGAGAAAAATCAAGGAAGGCAAGGAGACAGGAAGAATGTGGGGCAGGAGGCTGCAGCTCTGGCTGAGCTGGAGACACTGAGAAAAGGCTGGGGGGTGTGGGGGGGTGTGGAGGCGGCCCGCCGTGCAGAGATCTGTAGGGAGAGCATTCCAGGCAGAGGGAAGGCCTGCAGCTGAACTCGAAGACAACGAGGCCCTCGGTGCTGGACTGAAGTGCATGAGGGGAAGTGGTGAGAGGCACGGGGGGCAGGGGGCATTCATGGAGAGCCTGGCAGGGCACTGGCAAGACTTCCGGAAGCCACTGGAGGGTTTGAAGCAGAGCGACACGATCTGACTTGAGTTTTAACAGGATCACTCTGAGCGAGAGTTGAGAATAACTCTACAAGAGACAAGCAACCATCTCTGAAAAACTCTGGGGGGCAGTGGGGTAGGGAGCTAGCCTGGAGGTGGGGAGGGGCACTCTACAGCCCTGCTTCAAGCATCCGCCACAGGGGAGGTGTCAAGGCCTGTCTGGGAGCAAACTTTTCACCATGTGGCCCAGTAATCGAACCCTGCATTCGACAGAAGCGGCAGCCTCACCGACAAATGGGCACCTATAAGTAAAGTGTTCCTTTACATTTAGAAAGGCCGTTACTCCCATTCCAACCAGAAAGAAAGAAAACACACCACAGCCCTCCGCCCCGACCAACTGAAAATACCTGTGAAGCGACCCCACCCCATTAACACAGCTGCACACCGCCACGTGAAAGGGGCACCATCGTTTAAGTACTGTGTAATCGTCCCACACGATGTTAAAACTTCTCAGAACGTCTCCATGAGCTCGCTGGAGGAGAAAAAGTAGTTACCAGGGTAGGCAGGCACGAAGGGCCTTCTGCCAACTACTTAGATATTTTAATTCTCCGTTGCCTCAGTAGCTAAATAAGCATGGAGAACAAGCAGGAGAGGAATACTAATTAGAGCTAATTAGGCCCTGCCCTCTTCTGCCTCAATCCCCTTTATTGAAAGTCCCCCTAATTCAAGGATGATGGCGCTAAAGTGTAAATACCTAGGGTAAACAGCAGCCGACACACCAAACCCCCTGTTTGCATTTCTGAACCTTTGCCTGGTTACCTGAGGAGGGCTGCAAACCCAAGGCCAAATTCCAACAGCCCCAGCATAGACCACGGAATCATGGGGGGAGGGAGTGCTGCCAAGAGGAGTGCAGTAAATAGGATAAAGGGCTCTCCTAGGATTTCCAGCATTCTAACGTGCAGGACATTCACCAGAAGAACATTTGATTTTTTTCCTTTTAATAAACAATGATAGCAAACATGACTCCAGTTCCGCAGCCCGATCAATGCCACACTCCTCCCTCCTTCTTAGCAAAGATCAAGGGTCTCACCCCAGAGAAACCCTTCCCTGGTTATGTGCGAAGGCCATATCTTCGGGTCCTGTCTGGAGGCCCTCGGCAAGGGGATAATAAGGAGAGCAGATAACCCTGGGATGGGGGCTGTCAGCCTGCCAGGGACTTGTTTGAAGTGAGCCCCCTCAAATTAGAAGTCTATTTCCTGCTGGATTAAACACACAGATGAAAGATGTATACAAACTTGGAAAAACAGAAATCACAACGCAAATGGAAAATAATGTATTGAAAGAATTATTTGCAACTGGAAGTATTTAAGGTTTTACTAGAATCAGAATGTCAAACTGTAAGGAAACTAAGAAGTCATCTCCTTCAGCAGTTCCCAAACTTTTGGATTTCACAGATTATTAGGATCATTATGATTTAAAAAGAAAACAAAAAGTGAAGGTAGAACGTATATAGGATTGCCAGATTTTTTCTTTTGCTCAAAATGAAAACCACTCTCTATTATCATTACAAATTATTAAAAAGTTTTCCCACCAAAAATAAAAAAGACATAATTTCAAATTAAAGGACAGTCCTTGGGAAGCAGGGGGCTGTTGGCAATGATATACTCCTGTGTGTGACACAAGATACATCCTTCTCTTTGCCTTTCCCTGGGGACCCATGAAAACATCAGCAATGGGCACTGGTTGCCAGATGGGTGTTTGGAAACCGGTGATCTACCCCAAGCTCTGGAGTGAAAAAAGAAACCTGCTACAGTAATAACTTTGAATTAGGCCCTGAAGAAAGTTTTTGTTTGCCTAGACCTCTCCTCTCTCTCAGACAGAAACCTCCACTGCCTTCATGTAAATGAGACACGGCAGGGGACAGTCCTTCCCTCCCTCGCAGCCAGACATTTGCTTCACGAGAGCAATCGAGAATCTCGGGCTTGAAAGTGAATCGAGCACCCCAACACAATTATCTCCTACGGGAAAGGAGAAAGTTTGGAGCTTCCTGCGTTTGGGGGAGGGGGGATGGGATGGCGGTAGCTCATCTGCCTGGCAGCCCCAGCGCCCAACAGAGCATCCCTCTGCTGTGGCCTCCCAACTGCCACATCCAGCCCCCTCCCAACTCCGAAAACTTAAAGCAGGTAACTGAGGGCTCCTCACGCAGCCGCCGACCCCGGGCAGTATCGCGCGAGTGCAACTGCACACCCCCTGCCCTCCGTTCCAGAATCAATCCTCCAGAATTAAGGGAGTGTGCTGTACGGAGTGTTTGTAAACTCCGGGATAAAGCCAGGCAGAAGGAATCAGATTGGGATGTTCCAGCTGGGGCTTGGTTCCCAGGTGGGGCTGTGGTTTGGGACGCGGGTCTCTCCTCGGGTATGCGAGGGCTTGGGGGAGGAAAGAGGGGGTTACATCTTTAAAGGAAAGCGGCTGGCCTAGGCGCGGTGAAACTCTAGGATTCGCTACGAGGGCCTGAACACCCGCGTTTCCAGGAGACTAGCCCTCGGGAGTAGTAGCCCTGGCCCCCACGCTTTGGCTCCAGCGAAGACTCCGGGTCACGCGCCTCCAGCTGCCCTTCGTCTCCCCGGGACCAGGGTACCGGTGGCATCACTCGGCGCCTCCCAGCAGCCCGCCGCCCCCGGCCGGCCACAAGGGCCGCTTTGTGCCGGGAGTGCAGAGCCCAGATCCCGACGCGGGGCTGGCGGCGGCCCTCCCCGCGCAATGGGCGCGGGCGCTCGCGGGCTGGGTCAGCAGACGGGCAGGGCTGTTTACTCAGGAAGGCTCCTCCTCGCCCGGGAGGGGACTGGAGGCCGACGACCGCCCTGCGGAGCTGCGGCGGGCCGCGAGCGGGGTGGCGCACGCAGTTCGGAAGCCCCCCACCGGGCCGTCCCCAGCGGCTCGCCACCTGAGAGTGCCCCGAGGATGCCTCCCACCTTCAGACAACGGCCCGGGGCCCTGCCCCTCCGAGACGCCAAGGGCGGCTCCGTGCGCCACAAAGTTTCTTTGCACCGCCAGCGGCACGGCTTACCTGGGAGCCGGGGCACGAGCGTGCAGAGCCCGAGGAGGCAGGCGTACAGGGGCGCGGGGGCCCGCGGCATGGTGGGGCGCCCGGCTCAGCTGCGGCGCGGGCGGCGGACTCCGCGGGGACGTGCGGCCGGGGCGCGGGGGCGGGGGACCGGGGGCCGCGGCCTGGCGGGAGGCGGGGGCGGCTGCGCTGGCCCGCGCCCCGCCGCCACCATCCCTCCCGCAGCGCTTGCCGCCGAGTCCCGGGGCCGCCGCTGCGCCGGCTCCCCGGCCGGGACGCCCGGGGTGTCGCCGCTCGGGACGGTCCCGGCGGGCGGCTCTGTGCAGGGAGGACTCCGGCTCCTGCACGCACCGCCGGCTGAGGCTCCCCCGCGCGCCGGTACACTGCGCCCGTCGCCTCCGCCCCTTCCCTTTTCTTCCTCCCTCCGGCCCGCGGGGCTCCACTTTCCTCCTCTCCTTACTCCTCCCCTTCTCTCCCCGTCCCGGCCCCCGCCCGGCTGCCACAAGGTCAGCTTACGGCGAGGCGGGGCGGGCCGAGCTCCGCCCCTCCCGGGGACCGGCCAGCACGGGAGGCCGAGGGCATCCAGGTGCAAGTTGCTTCCGGCGCACCTGGCGGCCCGGGCAGGGGTCGAAATCCTGGGGTAGCGTCTGGCCCGGCTTCCCTAGCAGCTACGGGAAGGGGGAGGGGCACGCTCCACGGGCGAGCCGAGATTATACTTGGGGTTGCTGGATTTAAGGAGCGAGAGCGGGTCCGGGGCGGGGAGCGGGGAATCGTGCCGTGGCAGTCTAGTCCTCTCGAAGCCGTGCTCGCCGGAGGGACGGAGGCACCGGCGAGTGTTACCGCGACGCGACGTGCTCTGTGGGGAAGTGAGGGCACGTGGGGCGTGGAGACACACACAAAACGCACTTTTCCCTCCCTCATTAAAGTTTTGCCCTTTACGCGGATTCGAGGCTGGCCAATATGTCACTATTCTGCGTTTTTCTTATGTCGATACGCTGGCGGTTTCCGTGAAGCCGAACAAATAAACTGAAGAACAGATGCTCAGGTTTTCACCTTATCCTTTACACCTGAGCTGGTTCTAAAGTTGACTGTAAGGGGCGGGGGTGGGGAGCTTCCTCTAACAGCACGTGCAAAGGACCAGGTGGGCGTGGGCTTGGGCTGGGCCACGATGAGTGGGTTAAGACTGGAATGGTTTATAGGCAGCAGCAGAAGAGGCAGCCTTCATGTACCAATAGAAGGAAATAATAGTAGGATGCCTAACACGTACAGTACAGAAAGCACACAGCTAGCCAGGCACTGAAATGTAAATACTTACCTTGCTAATTCACGAAATCCTCCCCACAACCCTACTGTTATCCAGATGAGAAAACTGAGGCACAAAGGGGTTAACTTGCCAGGAGAAGTGACAGAGCTGGATGCATTATCCAAAAGTGCAGAATGCTTCGACTAAAAACAGAAGCAGTAAGCAGTAAAGAGCAAAGTGATCTGAACTTTGCACGTCAGGAACCAGTTGGCAAGACGGCTCTGAGTGGGCAATTAGTTCTAACTGCCCAGATTAGGGAGCTGGAGTTTAACTGTGCACTCCCACCCCACACTCTACCAGGGTGGTGCCCTACTGCCAGAGAAAATGAACTTATCCTTGTGGCATCGTGTGCATAGAGGCCAAGCTCCAAATTCCACTTGAAGGACAGTGTTTTATGCTTAAACTCCATGGAAGTGTCATCGTACTCTAAATATTCCCCATGTTCATTCTGATGTAAGAGTTATGCTTGTCCCCAAACATTTTCCAGTGAAATTTGTGCTGCAGGGGCTGCCCCAGGTTTATCTTGGGTCTTTCTGCCTCAGCAGAATGGCCTTGGGGCTACTTTTATCCAAGCTTGAGAGGCAACGATTATAACTAATGGGCAGCCGGTGAAAGAGTTTGAACTGGGAGGTGTCAGAGCCAAGTGGTGATTTTAAGATTTTTCTGGTAGGGATGTGATGGATGGATTAGATGCAAGGAAAGTTAAGTTGCAGAAACTGGGTAAATATTGCATTGATAAGGACAAACAAATCTTGCATTTATCAAGCATCCTCTAAGTTTAGGCCCTGTGTTGTCTGATCTGTGCATCACCTTCCCCAGCCCAACATGGCGCTTTACTGGGCAGACCCAACACACACCCCTGTTTACCTGCACTGCACCTGGAAAGTGCTGCAACCCAATCTGCCCTCCTCCTGTCCCACCTGGCGGTTTCCAACCTGCCCAGACCTGCCATAAACAGCAGAATCCCAAGTGATGACAACATTCTTCCACATTCCATTATCTGGGAACTAGGCTGGAGATGATAGACGGCTCTTCTAATTCCTCCCAAGCTTTTGTTTTCTGGTTTGTGGCTTTTTCTTGTCCCGTCATCCTTCATTCTTTGTACTAAGCTGGAGAGTGGAAGTGCCTTTTAAATGCTTTGACTTCCTCTGACTGGCAAAGTCAGCGTGCACTGATGGCCTCCATCGGTGCTTCCCACAGCCACTGAAACAGTTCCCTTTGTGGCTGCCTCCACAGCATCCCATTTCTGATCATTGCTGAGCTTCTGGGCCCCAAGGAGGCTGCTGGTTGCATTGAGTTTGCATCTCAAGGTTTGAACACAGATAACCCAGAGGAAGTTTATGTTTCTTATTAGTTTTAAAATAAGATTAATTCCTCAAAAAGTTAAATATAGAATTACCATATGATGCACAAACTCCATCTCGCAACTCCCAAAAGAATTGAAAGCAGGGCCTCAAACAGATGGTTATACACCCACATTCATAGTGGCATTATTCACAGTCACCAAAAGGTGGAAATAGCTCGAATACCCATCAGCAGACGAATGGATAAATAAAATGCAGTATGTACCTACAATGGGATATTATCCAGTCTTAAAAAGGAATTAAATACTGACACATGTTACAACACATACGAACCCTGAAAACATTATGCAAGTGAAATAAGCAAGACACAAAAGGACAAATATTGTATGATTCTATGTATAAGCAAATTCATAGAGTCAGAAAGGATAAAAGAGGTTACCAGAGGCTGGACAGAGGGGCAAACAGGAAGTTAGTAGTTAATGGGTACAGAGTTTCAGTTTGGGATAATGGAAAAGTTCTGAAAATGGATCATGGTGATGTTTGCCCAACACTGTGAGAATACTTAATGCCACTGACCTGTACACTTAAAAATTATTAAAATGGTAACTTTTGTGTTATGTGTATTTTACCATAATTTAAAAAAAACTTGAAATCGGATGAGTTAAAACTTTTCTATTTCATAAGTCAGATTTACATGCTAATTCACTCCCACGATGAGTCGTCATATTGTGCAATTCAATCTCTAATCCAGGTCAAGAATATTTTACTGATATAGAGTTGCAATGTAATATGCAGGGAAAAAAAAGTCGGAGGGGAAAAAGACAACAACCCTACAGTATTCACCTTAGTTTAGGTAATATTCTTAATTTACTCTGCTTTTAATAGTCATGCCTGGGGTTTGTCACAGTGCCAGAAATGAATGACCCTGATGACAGAATATTATAAAATTCTTTGGCAGCAATTGATAGGGCTATGAAACATGTATACAATTTTCTTTAATGTTAATTTTCACTGTTTTTTTTTTTGGCCACACTGCACGGCTTGTGGGATCTCAGTCTTTGACTGGGATTGAACCTGGGCCACGGCAGTGAAAGCCTGGAATCCTAACCACCGGGCCACCAGGGAACTCCCTAACTTTTTATTTTAAAAATATAAAATTATATTCTTTTTTATAGGAAAATGTTCTTTATAGGTTTTTCTCCCCCTATGGGACATGGTGTTGGTTAGGAAAAAATACTCCCCATGACAGCCCTCAGAGTTTGCAGCCCATACGGGACGGCCAAGGACAGACCTAATTGCACCATCCACATAATGGATGAACACAGGAGATGGGCAGATGACAGGCCATGGTGAGCACAGCGGGTTCCATTTTGGTGAAAATAGCCTATTATGTTAACTGGCATATAGTAGATCTCTCAGCAATTTTTGTTTGTTTATTTTGGGGTTAAGCATGGACATCGTGGTCATGCCACAGCTGAGACGGGTGGAATTTCATATTGAGAGACGGAATACAAAACAAGTCTTGATGGAAATTTTCAACCCTGAGGAAAGGTGTTTCTCTTTGTTGTTGTTGCTTTTAATGTACAAATGTAAGTCATAGAAATGTACCATTTCTCTGAAGCTGAGAAGCACATGCAAACATTTGAACCTTATTTATGGAGCAGCTGGCACACCCTCGATACATAAGTCATGTGCTTTCAACCTCTCTATTCATAGAATTATCAATTTTGAAAACGCTCATGAATTATATCTTTCTGTAACCAATTTTCAAAGGTTAGTTTTGAAAATATTTTTAAGATTATATATTCTGGAGGGAATATATGTTTTCCAGCTTTCATGAACTGAAATATTTTAAAACAGTGTCCATTAATAAAATTACAGTAAAAGTTGTGATATTTTTCAATGAATTCTGGCATATGTTTTCCTTTTTTTTTTTTTTTTTTTCCTTTTTAGAAAACTTTTCTTTAAAATTGTCTGTAGAGCTTAGACCCAGAGGAGACTGCTAGAGTCTTCCTCTAAATGCCCCTTTTCCACTCTGGCAAAGCCATTACAATTTGTTTCTCTTTTCCTAGAAGTTATCTTACACCACCTAAAGGGCACAGATGCTTTTCCAGTTATTTAACTAAAAAGTACAATGAATGAAGACAAGTACACAGACACACTCACACACACATACCCCTTTTTAATCATATCTAGAGACTTCTAGCATAAATACCAGGAAACGAGTGAGTAGGGAATGGGGAAGGAGCACAGAACAGGTATGGTCCATGCAGATGTGGCCTGGGAAGAAATGCCACAGAATGAGGGGAGCGTGATGGGATAGAGGGAAGTGAACACCATAGACGCTGGCAAGGATGGAGATATCTGAAGAGCAGAAGGAAGCGGTGGGAACTTGGGAATGCTCTTGGAGGCTGAGCTAGCATTCTGCCCTCGGCCACTTGAGTACCACTTTTTTTTTTTTTTTAAATAAATTTATTTATTTATTTTTGGCTGTGTTGGGTCTTCGTTTCTGTGCGAGGGCTTTCTCCAGTTGCGGCGAGCGGGGGCCACTCTTCATCGCGGTGCGCGGGCCTCTCACTGTCACGGCCTCTCCCCTTGCGGAGCACAGGCTCCAGACACGCAGACTCAGTAGTTGTGGTGCACGGGCCTAGCCGCTCCGCGGCATGTGGGATCTTCCCGGACTGGGGCTCGAACCCATGTCCCCTGCATTGGCAGGCGGATTCTTAACCACTGCGCCACCAGCGAAGCCCCCACTTTTTTTTAATCCTCCTTTTCACCTACAGTCCCCTCCGTGTCACCCCTCACTTTCATCTTGCCTTTCTCTTCTGTCTTGTCTTAGCTCTATCAGTGGTCCTTCAGACAACGCTGGAGCTAGGAATTCAACAGCTTTTCAAAAGGTAGGACAAGCTTCTGACCCTTACCCCTTTCTGGGGGCCAGGTTTGGGGGTGTGATGGGGGAGTGGAAGCTGAGCAGCTTGCTGAAGGACCAGGTCTGCAGAAGTCAAGGGCCAACAGGCCTGCAAAAAGCCTCCAGCCCGGGACCCAACTTCAGCCTGTGTACAGGAGCTACCGCACCTTTTGTAGACTATAGCTCTTCATATTTAATTGCTGGTGGAGGAAAACTATAAATCTGGACTCAGAAGAATTCAGTTCCGGTCCTCAGTGCTATCAACTAGCTGAGCAGCCATGCAATTACCTGCCCCTCTCTGGACCTCAGTTCGCTCAGCTGGAAAGCAAAGGATCTGGTCCATGCCGGAGCTGGCTCTATAATTACTGCTTGTGAACTCAAATGCGTTTGGCACTTGGCAGCAGGCTCTGGTTTACATAACCTGTTCTACCAACTAAAAATTGTCCTTCAGAAAACTACTGCCCTTTAATAGGATACAGGACTGGGTTGAACACATTCACTACGTGGGAAGATTGTGAGGGCCTGTCTTGGGAGTAGACTCTGAAAATGACCATTTCACCTCTTTAAGGGATGTCCCAAGGATCCCCCATCACCTCCCTGGCTAATCGACTCTGATTATTTAATCATCAATCACAGCGAGTTCTTCATTCCATGTAACCTAAGTTCCTTCTTTGGTAGTTTCCACTTCCCCAGCCTCAGTGGAGATAGGCCACTATCCGCTCCAGCATTTCAGAGACGATACAATAAAACATGATGCCTGCAATACCCACCAGAGGTTCCTCCGAGGGTCAACTCAATATTCAGACTCACAAGCCTTCTAGAGGCCACACTTGGCTTTAGAAGTCAAGACAATGTAGGGAGGAACCACAGCTGGCCAGCCTGGCAGCATTGAGAGTTCATCTCATGGGAGTTCTGCTCTCAGTCTAGCATAGCAGTCAGCTCAGGTGCAGGAGCTAAGAGCCTCGTTGCTCAGGTGTAGGCCCCTCCCCAGCTTAGAAGCCATCATATTTTGTAATATAACTCTAGGAGTATAGGTTCCGAGTTCCTCACAAAGACAAGCACAGTTCAAAAAGTCCCCACACTCAGAGAGAATGGAGTCCAGCCAGGTATTTATAGTTCAATCAGGTATTTACAGTACAAATCAATGCTGTAAAACATACCTCATTCTCCCCATTTGGATGCTGGGGCTTAGAGAAGGGATAAGTGACAGAGCCAAGATCTCCTGACTCCAAGGTCCACAGTTCTTTCTGTTCTATCACAGCTGCCTCATTTTGAATGGAACTCTGATCTTCACTATGACTATGACATAGTCTTAATTCGAGTGTACTTAAAAGAAGTATATCTTAATATTTTCAAAAGTGCAATGTTTTCTCATAATTCGTCTTATTTGTGATCATTTCAGAAAATATTTACATGCAGGTTAAATTAGCAAATACATCTGAAAATACCTGGCACACAGTAGGCATTTAATAACTATTTATTGAATCTGGCTTGTACTTCCTAAACTGGGTCCCCACCTGATTTCTTAGGGTGACAGCTTTGACCCACTCTTCTTCTGAGTCATGTTATGTTATACAGGGTGGCCATCCAGGGGCACAGTGGACCTTTCATTACATGGAGCCCCATGCTTTATAGCTACCCTTGTAACATTCATCCCCAAACCACAATTAACAGCAAACGCAGGGCCTTTTACCCTTAGGTCAGTAGGCTGAAGTGTAGTTAGCTGTGGAGATCTGTGACTCTCCAGACTAGGGCACCCCAATCACGTTTTCCAAGTGTAGCTGAAGGACAAAGCCAAGCCAGACCCAAAGCAGGATACCTGCAAACTATAACTTGAGAGAGCTGGGCTCCCTTCTTCCAAGGAGACCAGGGAGGGCATTGCAACTGTCTCCACACAAGAAGGCAGAACCTGAGTGAATGCCTTATTAGGTACAGCTGTTCAGCCTTCTCTTCAGAAGAAGCAGGTAGGGCACATGGTTGGTGTAACTGAAAGACCAGCACACCAGGAATCAGATGATTATGCAACACACAAGGCCCTTCAGAGCCTGGCCCCAACACGCATCCTCACAAACACATTCTCACCTTTGCACGTCGTGTTTCTTCTCCATAGAGGGTCATGGTTCCTGCTCTTTCCAGCTAGTAAACTTGACTCCTCTTTCCATACCCAGCTCAAGCCTTCCAGAACTGATTTTCATAGAATGTCTTCCTCCACGTTCTCAAAGGGCTTGGTCCTTCCTCTATCAGATGAGTTGAATTTGAAATTACTTGCTTATGGCACAACTGACTCTCTGACTTAATTGAGAATTAAGAGAGTAGACGCTTAAGTATCTGTGGGATAAACAACAAAGTCCTACTGTATAGCATAGGGAACTATTAATATATTCAATATCCTGTAACAAACCATAATGGAAAAGAATATGAAAAAGAATATATATGTATATGTATAACTGAATCGGTTTGCTGTACAGCAGACACTAACCCAACATTGTAAATCAACTATACTTCAATAAAATAAATTTAAAACAAAGTATTTGTGGAATGCCTCATTTTTTTAACAAATATTTATTGAGTGTATACTCTGTGCTAGGTACTGCTCTAGGTTAGGGATGGGATTGTGATATTTATGCAGAATCTTGAAGGGTGACATCATGTTGTAAGGGAGAGGGAGGGAGAGGACCAGAGACGGGATAGCTGTTCACAAAGCACCCATTTCCTGGTCTTCCTGGACATGGAGCTCTCCTATATTCCTCTGTCTCCCTGGGTGTGTTGGGTGTAGTTATGTGGCTAAGTTCTAAGCCAATGTGATGTGGGAAAAAATGAGAGGTATTAACACCAGACCTGACCCATAAAGATCTCTCTTGCGTGATCCTCCACGCTTTTTCCCTTTCTAGTAGATTGATACAGATGAGTACAGTGTGACCTTGAGAAACATGTTCAAAATGAGGAAGCCGTAGCAGGAAGGAGCCTGGATCGCCACGTACAGGAGAGCAGAGGGCTCCTGAGGAGCACCCAGGAGCAAGGACAGACGTCTCTGGACTATAATGCAGTCCGCTGTCCAAATGTCTATTTGTGTTGACCCTTCTGGGGTGTGTGTCTTGTTTTAAGCTTGAGACTTAGAATAATAACAATAGAAAATTTTAAAAGATTAGTTTAAAATGATAGACATTCTATTATGGAATAAGAATTACGTACAACTTAGAGGGTATTGTATAAGTTAATTCCTCTCGAGAAAATGGTAAAGCTGGTTGGTTAGGGCTGGCTAAGAGAGGCTTTCTGTTATGGACTAAGCTTAAAAACAAAATACCTCAAAAGTGACATTACAAATAGACATTTGGACAATCGACCCTATTATAATCTGGAGACTTCTCTTGTTTTGCCCTAATTCTATTCTTTGCTTCCATAGTCCAGGATATTCCTTGCTCGAGGATGTTACTTCACTGAAATAGGGCCTTCATTCTTTCTTGTTTTGTTGAGGACCTTCTACATACCAGAGAAATAAGACAGAGGGTTTTTCTCCAGAAGCTCAGGAGCAGAGAAGGACTGGCTGATAAAGGTGGCACTAAGCAGGGGTGGGGGTTGGAGGTGTTCAGTGTCAACCCAGCAGGACCTTGGACCCTGTCAGGAGGTTATTGTTTCCAGCATAAGGAAAGAAGCCTCAAGGATTCCTCTGTCACCACAAATGGGCAGGATACCACAGCCGGGCAGAGAGAGAATAGAGAGACTTTTCATTAGAGAGAAACTGGAGGCCCCGCACCCAAACAGAGAGGGAAGCCACAGCCACAGCTGGGGCCATCGGTAATGCACAGCAGGCATTTTGCAGATGATTTTAGATGAATTACTTTAATGGAGAGAATATGTTCTGAAATCTGAACAATGACGTAAGGACAGAATTTTTCATTTTGGGTAATAAAGGCCCATTAACCTATACACTCCAGGAAGATCTGGCACCAGGCCTAGTAAACATAGGACACTCTCATTTCAAATATATGTCTCATCGTCTCTACGAACCATCGAAATATCCTACATACGTTAATATTTTAGCATTAAATGACAGAGGGCTGTGCTAATTACTACCCATAAAACTTTGGGCAAGTTTCTTGCCTCCATTTCCCCAACTATTGAACAAGGGTAATAATAGTATTACTTCACAATTATTGTGAGAATGAAAGGAAGAATTGTGCCTGGCCTATATTAAATACTCCATAATATATTAACTATTATTATTGTTGTTTTTTCAAACTGGCTGTCATCTGGAAGCAGGAGAGAATTCTTTTATTAGACCACATGTTCTGATTGTGGGCTCGGAAAATGTTACTGAGCCTGCAGGAATAATGAAGCCTTTGTGGTTTGCTCCAAGCTTTGTCTTTGAATAAAAGTGCACACATGTCACAACCTGGAGGTTGAAGAAAAGCTCCCCATACTGTGCCCCAGGGCTCTTCCCAACCTCATTCTCTAAAACATCCAGCCAGACCTTGATCACCTCATAAACGCTGATGATCTTAGAAATCTCCCACTGGTGGCATTTTTTTTAAACTTAAAATGATGAATTTTTCAATGCAAATTGATTTATCTTCTTTTTTATTTTGGAAAGCCATTAAATAAAACATTGATTATCTGAATAATTGTACCAAATTTTATGCATCATTAAGATGACATTAACATTACTTCAATTCTTAAGTTATTCTAGGGCCACTGGAAAGAAACAATGTATGATTCTAATGATCCAGTAAAAATTATGCAAATGTGCAACAAGGGTGAACTGATAACATTCATGTTTCCCTGGCACAAGAGCAAGGAATGAAGAGACCGAGAAAAAGTCAAGGGGGAATTATTTAGAATTGTTGCATTAAAAGTGAATGATTTCCAACAAGGCTTTTAAAACAACTGTCCCACTGGAAGTCGGGTTTTTGCAAGCCATAGGAGACAGCACCACCTACTGGCTGCAGAATTTGCCCAGCGGCTAGGAAGAAGGAAGAGGGTGGTGGGTAGTTCAGGGGTAAAATTGCCCCAAAGATTTAAGTTTCAAGCTGTTTTGGTGTTGATGCCACCTGGACGATTGACCTCCTCCTCCATAAGGAAGCTCAGAGGCCACTGAAGCTCCTTATGCATAACAGATTCCTGGTTTCTAGAATCTCTGGGGAAGGAATGGGAAATGATGTGATCTGGGGCTTGACCTCAAGGAGCCAAGCCGCTGGTTGAGAGTAGTGATTCTCAGACTCCCCTGCGCATTCCAATCACTTGAGGAGCTTAACCCAGCCGGATGCTCTAGACCAACGAAGCGCTCTGGGATGGGACCCAGGCATCAGTGATTTTTAAATCTTCTCAAGTGACTCCAGTGTACAGCCGAGACCTGCTGCTGTCGGGGCAATGGTCCATCCCCAGCTGGTTTTACCCAGCGTTGACCTCAGAGAGCCTTCAGGCTCAAGCAGAGATCAGCAGAATGACATGTATGTGCTCCTGTGCTGTCTGAGGGCAGTGATTAGAGGATGCCTCCCTCAAGGTCAGAGAGGCTCCCGCAGGAGTGTCCACACTCCACTTTAAAAAAAAAACAGCTCAATTGAGGTATATATACAATAAACTGTACATATGTAAAGTTTGTAATTTAAGTTTTGCTATAACCGTGGTAACCTTCACCACCATCAAGATAATGAACACACCCTTCAAGATTGAGCTGGAAGAGTCCTGCTTTATACTGTTTCATAACTATTTAATATTCTATGCCAGGCATTGTGCTGGGTGAGAAGGAAACACAGACTTACCATGCAGGACCTCTTTACCAGGGAAATGAGTTCCAGGACCCAGCTGACACGAGAGAGGCGATACTTCTGCTTGAGAGGGCTGTGTGGAGAAGGGGAGGATTTGAAAGTCAGAAGAGATGGTGTTTTAGCTGATCTAGACAGTTGGAGGTGTTTATTAGGCAGTTGAAGGAAAGGGGCATTTCAAGTGCAGGGCACAGCACAGGCAAAAAAATGGAGGTAGTATAAAATAGATAACTAATAAGAACCTGCTGTATAAAAAAAATAAAATAAATTCCAAAAAAATGGCGGTAGGAGGAGGTGGCATGTTTAGGGAACAGCAGGTATGCAAGTGTTAGAGCACCGCGGGGGTAGTGGGAGTGGGGACGGGGGAGGAGAGGCAACTCTGGAGCACTTGAGCCACAGAGTCTGGCTTGAATCTCTGAGCTTGATTCTCTCAGTGGAGAACCCCTGAAAGCCTTAAGCAAGGGAATATCATGATCAGATTCACATCTTAGAAAGTTCATTCTGATAGCCCTGCGAGGTTGCAGGACAGTCAGTTAGAAAACCTTTGCAAAGGTCCCAGTGAGCGGAAACAAATGAATTACACGTTCTATTATGTAAGATCAAAAGCAACTTTGGAGACAAAAACCATTTTCATAAATATTACACATATACATATTTGGAGCATTATTTTTATTCAAACAATAGCAATGAAATTCACCCAAGAATGGATGTACTCTGGTCCATGAAGCCCAGAGTTCTGTATGGCCCAGGACCTTTGAGCAGTGATGGAAACTGACATGGTGTAGTGCAGAGGGCCACGAGAGAAGTGGGACTCTTTAGAAAAGAGGTTCAGGGACTTCCCTGGAGGCGCAGAGGATAAGACACTGCGCTCCCAGTGCAGGGGGCCCGGGTTCGATCCCTGGTCAGGGAACTAGATCCCACAGGCATGCTGCAACTAAAACTTTGCATGCCACAACTAAGGAGCCAGTGAGCCGCAACTAAGGAGCCCACCTGCTGCAACTAAGACCCGGTGCAACCAAATAAATAAATAAATAAAAATTTTTTTAAAAAAAAAGGAAGAAAAGAGGTTCAAATAGCCTACTTTTAGCACTAAATCCAGAATCATCTTCAAATGTAAAGGAGGTAACATGCAGGTCAGAACTAGAGACTGTGAGGTCAAGTTACAGTGGTCAGCCAATTTTAAGTTATGTCTTCATTAATTCTGTTAACCTATTGATTGCTGACTAATATTTTTACTGTGGGCATTAATAGGTCATACGAGTTTCTTTTATTATGTTCACCAGCTAGCCTTGAGAACACAAGAGTAATCACAAGCTGTATCAGTGAGGATGCTTCCACCTGCAAAAACAGAAGCAACTACTCAAACTGTCCTAACGGTAAAGTCCAGAGCCTTCAGGGATGGTCTGATCAGAGCACCAGCTCCATTCTTCCATGGTTCTCTCAGCTTTGCCCTCCTCTATGTGTCAGCTCAGCAAAACTGAAGCAGTTCGAGGCCTCACCTCCTCAACCCCGCTCTCCAGAACGACGAGTTTCTCCTCCTCCAAGCCTCCTACCAACATCTGAGATTTATTCTAATCATATCCACTTGTGCCATGTGCTTGCTAAGTCAATCACTGGCAAGCCGGCATGGGATTCCACTGATTGGCTTGGGCCAACCAAGGCCTACATTTGGAGCTAGGGGTCGGATCAATCCCACCCAAAATGCTTGGTTGCTTCAAAATGGAAGAGTTGTGGGATACGCCTGAGGAAGCAGCCAAAAATGTCTATTCCATGACAAAAAAAAATTACCTTGGGTAATCCAGCAGCCCCTAATGAGCAGATGTTAATCAATTCGGTTTACCATGTGTCATGTTTGCTATTGAAAGTGAAACTTAACTGCTATGTGCATCACCCAAAGTCCCAAACACAAGGGAGGACCATCTATTAAAGACACTTTATTTGTTACTGCTTATAGTTAACAGTCAAGAACAAATAATAACAACAAATAAAAATAACTTGCAAAGAGACCAGACATTAGACATAAACAAGGATACTACTAACATTAAAGAAAGCCTGTGCTGGAGGTGGCTGTCCCCATTCTTAGCTGTGTGTGTGTGTTCGTGACCACGGCTAAGGCTCTGTCCCCAGGGAAGGCTGAGGCTTTGGTGCAATACCTCTGGAGTCTGTATCACGAGGCTGAACGTTTGGATCCAGAGCCCAAGCTCCCTCTCTCACCATGAGCCAGTCAGAATGTCTACAATTTCAAAGTGACTTCAAGCTCTTGCTCTGGGGGCTCTGTCTTCACATCCTCTCCTAGGTTCTAAATCTTGGGTAGGGCACGAATTAGAGGAAATGCCCATTTGCTCATTGAGGAGGGGAATCTGAGGATGAAGGTGGGCCCTGGGTACCTTCTCCCTTACTCAGCCTCCAGCCCAGCTTCCTTCTACCTCTGTTCCTCCTTCTCCTGGTCACATTTTTCCCCACTGACTCCCCTACCCACCGGCATTTCAAACCCTCTAGAACGTACCCCTGCAGAGGACATTTCTAGTTCAGGCCTTCTAGTTGACATTAAGAAGGCCCTGGATTGCCAGTAACTGCTCCCAAAAAGCTAAGAGACCTGTCTCTTTTTATCTGTCCTCTTGATTTGAACACAGGTCACAAGTTCCTGGCAGTTCAAGGGTAATGAAATCCCTACATTTGAGGAAAAGAAGGAGCTTCCCTGTTTTAACTTGCCAGAGAATGAACCTCAGCATCTTCAAGGATGGTATGTCCTCCCATCTCCTGGGACCTCCACAGCTGATGTGTAAGAGTCTCCCAGAATACGTCACTTATCTACAGGGTATCAACTCAAAGCAACACTCTTCTAGACTCTTTCAGGAGTGAAAAATCCTGGGAGCTTCCCTCTAGATAGATAGAATGATTACTGTTGCACGGCCAGGAAAAAAAAAAACCTAACTATTGTACTGATTGGAGCAAATCAACTATGTTAAGTACAGATGCTTACTAATAGCATCTATGTGCATTTAATTTCATAGGTACTTAGTTAGCAAACAAGCTGTATTCATTGCAAACAGTCACAACTTCCATTCAGAGAGGCTGGATGGAAGAGAAATACCAAAGGCCAGACCTTCATGGCTGCTCCCTTCTCCATCAGTCTTTGAAACACTCAAAATAAAAGCTCATACGTTGGGTTGAGGGGCCATGGATGGTTCCAAATTTTTACCGTTCTAGACAAAACGAGAGAGAGAGAAAGAGAGGGGGAAAAAACTCTTAGAAAAGAAGTATTCCAACAGAAACATATGAGAAAATTTAGATTCATAAATGATTAACATTATTGTAATTAATACAATTTGAATACTATTATTCAAATTAGAACCCATCGTGCTGTGTTCTTTATGCATTTTGGCTTATTTGATATTTACCCTCTGAGGTAGGCTTCATTTTAACCATTTCACAGATGAGAAAACAAACCCAGAGAAGTCAAATAACTTGTCTGAGATCACACAGCTTGTAGCAGGAAGGGCCAGGCTGTGAACCCAGGTCTGTCTGATTCTAAATCCCATGCCTGCTCAGCCACTAAAGGGCTTTCTTCAGAGGTTATACTTGAAGTAAGGGTTCCACTGTGGGGAAAGGGAGGTTTGAAATGAGTTCCATGGTTAAGGTTCACCTCAGGTAGGACCAAAGAGAGGTCCATCTCGGCTCTTGCTGGCTAGACCCTGTGTCCGACCCCACACGGCGCATTTTGTGCAAGTCATCCCTTCGTGCACGCATGGAACACTTAGATTCCATGACTGAAGGAAAGCTGATACGTAAAATCAACCGTGGGATTTCAAACTAAAAATAAGTCAGATTTTCCCAGAATATTCAAAGTGCGTTAAGATCCTCAAAGGATGACCCGCTCACCTGGGCCGCCTGCAGAAGCAACGCTCACACACGGGGAGTGGGGATACTGTGCTCCCCTTCCCCGGCCCCTCTACCACCCTCCCGGGTCCCCCCTCTCTTTCAGCCTCTTTATTTTTCTTCTCTCCTGGGGATACCTCACCCCTCCTTCTTTCCCTTTCTCCCCACTCTTCCTCTTTTAAACAAGTCATTTCTCTCCTTTCCTCTCTTCTTCCCCCTCTCTCTTCTCTGGCCACTTTTCCTCTCCCTTCTGTCTTGTCACTCCTCCCCAAGGGAGTCCTCTCTGACAGGCTTTCTCCTTTCAGTATTTCATTTGGTCACACTGAGCAATGCCAGCTACGATTCTCCAAAACAAATCTAACAAGGACAAGCTACTTGCCTTGAAAGTCCTCCCAAGGGAAAGAAAATATTATCGGCCTCACTTGCCTTGTCGCTTTAGAAATTGATCGGGTGGCCTTATGGTCTGGGGTGGCGCGGGGAGGAAAGGAGAGATCTGCCTTCATGTGGGCTGGCTGGAAAGGATCCACGTAAACAGAACCATGTTTACGTCCAACAGTCCTCCCCAGGCCTGCCCTAGGTCCTAGGCCCTTCAGCAGTCTGGGAATTGTCATCACAACCACTGGAGTTGTATCCCAAGAAACATATCATTTAAGGAGACCTCAAGGGCATGTGAATTAAGATTCCTTTTTTAGAGCTGAGGAAATAGATGAACAGATAAATTAAGTGGTGTGTCTAGTCACATAGATGGTCAGTGTTAGGGACCAAGTGGTGGTTACTTTCAATAGCTTTCGATTAAAAAAAAAGTCTACTGGGCAGCCAGGGCTGCTGATGATACAACAGCCAGGTCCCAAGTCGGCCCTGGGGCATTTCACTCTGCAAAGGCAAACAGAAAGCATGCAAAGACTCACCTAATAGTGTGTGCGGGGTATACCGCCCCGGACTACGTAGGGATTCTGTGGCTCACTCTCTCTGGGCAGGTTCGTGTTGATCTTAGGGAAGATCCTCCCGTCTGCTCCTAGATTGCTAAAGCCGGTATTCCGCAGTTGCAGATTTTGAAAATTGTCCTCAATCAAGTTCTGTTCTTCCACATTCCTCCTTTGGTTCTTTGAACTGTAATCGGTAACAAGAATTAGGGTCTGACAATGGCAGCAAGTTCCTTGAAGCAAAAGTTAATATTTTTTCTTCAAAATGTTTTGAATTTTTGAAATAATTTCAAATTTACATGTAAGTTACCAAAAACAAGAAAAATTACACAGAGCTCCCATACATCTATCACCCAGATTCCCCGACTGTCAACATTTCTGAACCATTTAAGGATAAGCTGCAGACCTGATGTCCATTACTGGTAATACGTCATTACTTCATTCAGTGTAGATTCCCTAAGTCTCCTCATAAGCTCCATGTAACCATCAAAACCAGAACGTTAACCCTGATCCAACGTTACCATCTAATTCCTCCAGTCCCATTTACATTTTGCTAATAATGTTAGTATTTTTCAGTGTGCTTTTGAATTATTTATGGAAATGGTAATAAAAGTCAAAGAAAAAGATGATTTGTGGTACAATTTTTCATTCAGGCAAAGTCAATGTCTACAGAAGCACCTCCGTGAACAAAATGAGTTCAAGGCATAAAGGTCTTAAGGAGAAACAGGAGTTTCCCACGTTGTTCTGTGGGCCCTCAAGGACCTCAAGTGTAGGCATTCAAAGCCAAGTGGATGGACCTGCAGGTGAGAGAGGCACCTGTCCCCCAATTAACTCTGATCATGACCCTTCTCTCCTTCTGGCCTGCAGCGACAGTCCTGCCCTGTTAGAATATGGGTAATGGGGCCAGAGGCATCCATCATGGCCACAGGGCAGTCCTGGGGTGACTCTCAGACACTGGAACGTCAGAAAGGAAGACCCACTCACCTGGTGACCCTGATGGTCAGCCCAGCCCGCCACGGAGTTCCTGCCCTGTGACAGCACTCCCATCTAAGGTAACTGACAAGAGGCTTCCTTCCCTTTGGAAAGGGCAAGAAATTATAATTCTTGGACAAGAGCTCCCAAGAGTCATGAATCTGTGGCTGGGCAAAGAGCAAACGGGGCTCTGCAGCAGGAAGGGGAACCGAGAACCGAGGCTCTCAAGGGGCACAAGCTCTATCACAGTCCCTGAGGACCCTGGAGACTGGGGCAGTGAGCCGGTCCACTGTGGAGGAAGCAGCCTTGCTCCAGAGTCGAATGTCCTGTCCACCACACCCCCACCCCTGGAAAAGGGAAAGTCGTGTTCTCAGTTCCCAGCTTGGCATCCTTATAATCAAGTCTCTGGGGAAGAGTTAATATCATAATGGAGTAAAAGAAGAAAAAAAAAGAAACAAAATATTTCAGGAATGTAAACTCTATCCTCTCGCATTACAGTGCAAAAAAACCTATTTTGCCAAAATATAAGATATTAGCTAAAGGTAATTTTCAAAAAGTAGCTTTTTTAAAAAAATCAGAGTAGCTCCTCACTTGGCACATTGAGAATGGAATAGATGATAGTATTCCGTCTCTATTAATGGAGGGAACTTTATCTAAGTGTTTGTAGAATAAATGAATGGACCCTACTTAAGTTTTTAAGAAGGGCATTTAAGGCACAAGCTGAGAAAAGGCCATGCAGAGGTAATGTTTCTACTTAAAACCCAGGGGACTCAGTTAAGGTGGACGTTAGGCTATTTGCAGCGAGGTCCTGGGCAAGGGAGTGACTTAATGAAAATCATATTTGACAACATCAATGGAGTTAAATACTGCTAACAAAAGAGTGTTTTGTTTTGTTTTGTTTTTGAGCAGATAAAGGTTTATTGCAGGGCCAAGCACATGGGTGGCTTGTGCTCAAAAAAAAACCCCTGGGGCTTCCCTGGTGGCGCAGGGGTTGGGGTTCCGCCTGCCGATGCAGGGGACACGGGTTCGTGCCCTGGTCCGGGAAGATCCCACATGCCGCGGAGCGGCTGGGCCCGTGAGCCATGGCCGCTGAGCCTGCGCATCCGGAGCCTGTGCTCCGCAACGGGAGAGGCCACAACAGTGAGAGGCCTACATACCACAAAAAAAACAAAAAAACAAAAACAAAAAAAACCCCCTGAACTCCCAAAAGAGTTTTTAATGACATCAGAAAACGGTTGCTATGTCACTTTATAGTATTAAGCAAAAACAAACCTCCACAAAAAAAATTTTAAAGCACAAAAGATACTAAATTACATATATAACATCATTTTAAAAAGTAGCAAAAAACCTGGAAGGATGTAGGCCAAAATGTTGGTTGCTTCAGGGTGGTGGGTTGTGTGGGTGACTTTTTAGTCTGCTCCTTTCCACATTTTCTATTTTCTTCAGTGATCATGGATAGCTTATAGAATCAGAAGAAAATTCAGGTAAGACAAAAAGGGCAATGGTATTAGAGAGGCCTCGCCTTACTTTTCTTCTCTTGCCCGGGAAAGGCTGGGCGTGTTTGGAAACCAGAGTGTAATGCCGGTGGCACTGTGTCCCAGGAAAGGGACACTTCATCCCATACCTCGCTGAGAAGATGAATGCGATCACCAAGCCGAGAATGAGGATGCCAGCAATGGTGCCCACGATCGTGAGGATCAGCTGAAATGCTGAAAGGGAAAGGAGAAGAGTAGGAACGGCTTCCCCCAAGCAGACTCCCACTGTCTACTGCACAGGTACGTGTGTTCCCAGTGGTTCCTGGCCAAGAGGACAATTGGGCTCTGCTTTCTGACCCTCTTCCAGGACCAGGATGGGTGGGGGGCTCACCTCCTTTAGCCCTCTCTCTGCCCACCCCCAACTGTGTCTTCAGAACCCAATCAAAAGAGGCAACCTTGCCAGATAAAAGAAGTCCATAAGCACAGAGGAGGCCATGGTGGCAGGACCTTCCTGGGCTTTGTCGGGGGGTGAGATCTCATCGGAGGTCCACACTACCTCCTTACCTCTGCTGGTTTGCCTGCCTGCCTGCCAGAACGGACTTTGCTGATAAACTAGGGGAACTGGGTTGGAGTTAAATTTGTCACTAACAGAGGAGCTTGATGGAATTGATGAGGGAAGAGACTGGAGGTTCATTACCACCCATTCTCCTCTGGGTCTGCTTGTTTGGTGCTCTTGAAATACGGCTGTGGGGTGGCAGGTAAGTGTAATTTTAACATACACAGCAGATTTCAAACACATAGTATGAAAAAAATGTAAACTATCTCATTAATCATCCTTGTACTGATTGCCCATTGAAATAGTATTTTCTATATATTGAGTGAAATAAAATGTTACTAAAATCAACTTCACCTATTCCTCTTTACTTCTTAAAATTTACTCAGAGCTTTTAAAATCTGAAATTAAATCTGAAGCTCGTGTTACGTTTCTATTGGACATTGCTGCTCTGGATCCCTTTGATCCTTTCTGCTACGTGACTGCCATATATGCCACCTCTAACCAGGATGCCAGGGACCATTAAGTCTGGAAAAAACCTCAAAGGCCATCTGATCCGCACTTGTCATTTTATAGGTGTAGACACTGAAAGCCAGAAGAAAGAAATGACTTAGCAAACCCAGCCTCACAACAAAATACAGTAGAAATTAAAAGCATTTCTTATCACTAACTTTGTGGCTGGCTGGGAGGCTAACAGGAATATTCCCTTCATCTTGGATCATTGATCTTTTAGTTCATTATATAAAATGTAAAATATGAAATCACTTAAAATATACAGTTAGTATTGTCCCAGTCTGGTGGGGGTAGGGCCTGGGAGGGAACCAGGCAACTGAATTTATGACAACACATCCCAAATTAGTAAATAGCTCTGAGACAAAAAGATGATTTGAGTATTTGAATATCTGGTTTCTAGTTCTGCTCTACTGTGAACATAAACATTTTTGGAATATACTGGTCTTTATCGTTTTTAGTAGCAGACAATGCATATTTAATCTAATGTAGGAAATGAATATAATGTTGGGACAAACTTCTTTGGCCTGGGACAAGTGCAGAGACACCAGCCCACCTCTTGGGCTGAGTTCTATTATTTCCCATAACAGAGAGGCTCTGCCCACAACCTAAGGGTGAGCATGGAGTGGCCTGACCCAGAAGACAAACTCCAGGTAGATTTTTCTCTCTCTTTATGAAACAAGCCAGAGACTTTGGGGGACTGAACAGAATTTTGAATGTGGTCAATGTCTGTTTCTTAGAAGCTTATTAACAAAGCAAGACTCTTCTACTCACGGTCTTCACAATCAACTCCGCTGTAGCCAAACGCACACCTAAAATATAAGGAGTAGAAGACCATGGTAAGGAGCCTTGTGGGAGCAGGTCAGAGTTCCCACCCAACCTCCACGTCTTCCTTGCATCTTTCTTTCATTCTCTCCTCCCCGTTCCGTCTCCTCTCTCTCTTTTCTTCCTTACGCTCCCATTCTTCCAGGTGAGTGTCTTTTACGGCACTCTGGAAGGTCGAGGGGGTACACAAGCCCGTGTGGTTCCATTTGCTACCAACTGAACGCTCCATCTTCTGAGCGCCAGGAGGATTCAGCAGTTTGGGTGAAGCCGAGTCCCAGAGGCATGGAGCTTAGTGGGGCCGCCTCGGGCTGCGAGACCACCTGGCTCGGCCATTTATTTGCTGCCCTGTGAGTGGGGACGTGCCATTTATATGCTCCGAGCTTCAGTTTCCTCACCTGAGAATGGGGAATAAATACATTCCTGACTGTTGTTGTATGAGAAGCATTACCTGCTGTGGTTCCCAGCACACGGAGAATGTTCAAAAACTGATGATAATGATGGGGGTGGTGATGGTGATGCTCTGTACCTACCAACTTATGCCAGCGAACCAACTTCCAGACCCTAAACTCATACATATGTGACAAGCTCTATCCTTTTTGCCTAGTTTCAGCTACGACAAGATGAAGAAGGAGGGATTTCTCTTACGGTTGACAGATCCCATGATCATCTTCCTTGTAGTCTGGCAGGCACACGCAGGTAGCGTTCCTGCTGTCCTCCACTAGGCATTGCTTATTGTTCTGTGTGTTGCAGTCATCAGGACACTTTGGACCCAAAGCTTCAAAAGAGAGTGATTTCTGGGTAATTTTCAGAAACAACCCCTTCAACACCAAAGTGACACATCACAGAATACAAGTTTTTCACGTTGCTTTTTCTGGGTAAAACGCGGTGCTCAGTGGCTCTGCACTTGACGTGCGCCCTGTGAAGCGGCATGTGGGCCTCCTCACCAGCTCTTAGCCAAGGCCCTATCCAGGCCCACAGGACTAAAGCCAAAATTCACATCCCTCAGACTCTGAAATGCACATGGAAACTCGAGCAGGAAAGTGTGTACTTTGCAAATGCAAAAGGAGAGAGTGGAGGAGGCACGAAGAACATTTAGAAGCAGGTGGAACACTTACCAACACACAGGGGGATCTGTGGGTTCGGTCTCAGCAGCCCCGGTTTGCACTGACATAGTAAACCACTGGTGCAGTCATCTTGCCCATTCTCTTTCTCACAACCGTAATAATCACACCGCTCTTGCTCTAAGAGGCACAAATAATTCAAAGACATATTTAGCAAGACAATATGGATAAGGTAACCTGTGAAAGCACCCCATTCCATTGTCGTTATTGTTGCCTTTTAACACATTTTGGGATTCAACCAATGAAAATCTGAGATTCTGAAATTCAACTCCCCAGGGGATCTCTTCTCTAACTATTTCCTTATATTATTCAATTAAAATTAATTCAATCCAGTGCAATGCAATGATGTTCCAAGTCTCTTTTTCACCTACCTCTTTGCTAGGTTCCACAAGGGACACAGTAGCTGCATAAGTTTTGGACCCCATCTTTGGAGAGTTACCTGTTTATACCCTTAGAGAATCGCATCCAGCAACTCGTAATACAGACTTTAAGTACAGTGGGAATTCAGGGGCTCAGGTAGCTAAAGGTAACATCGTGGAGGAGGTGGAAATCGGGCTAAGTCTTGAAAGATAGGGAAGACTTGAACAGTCAAAGGAGAGGCAAGGTCTAAGTGGAGTAAACAAGGCATGAAAAGAAGTAAAGTATTCTTGTCCAGGAGTGATGGAGTAGTACGTGGGCAGGGGAGAGGCAGTGTGGTGAGGAGGAACAAAAGTGAGAACTCTTGGCTCTACCGTTGATTGGCCGTGGGCTTTTTGTTCAAATGTTTAATTCGTGGTGGGTCCAAGTTCCCTCCATCTATGAAATGGGCTAATGATTCTTGTTTCACATGATTGTTGTGAGAACTGAATGAACTAATGTAAATGCAATTGTCCACTATAAGATACTCAGCAAGTAATCGTTCTTTTGTTCACTCATGGGTATAGCAGGGTTTCAATGTCAGGTTACGGACACTGACTTTTATCCTACAAGCCTGAGAATCCATTGATAGATTCTGAACAGAAGCATGGCATAAGAAAGCCATCTTTTAAGAATGTTAGTCTAGAAGCAGATTGGAAGACATCAGGGACAAAAAGATGAATCTGAGAATAGATTAGGGGGAGAGAATAGGAGCAGGTAGAACAGATATGTGGTTACTCTCTTCTAAACACCCCAAACCTGTAACTAACCTTCCTTCATTACCTGCCATTTGAAAATGCCTCTAAATAAAAACCAGAGAAAGAGATTCTACAACTTGACACAGAAAAGAGAATCTGTCTTTGCAGCAGAAGCAAGAGAGCAGGAAAAAGTGTTTTTCTCTAAAAGTTCTGAGCTCTCCCTTCCATGTGCTGGGCGGCTCATGCTCCTGTGGCCGTCTCTAGCTGGCATCATTTGGTAATCTGTTAATGTACCTAAGAGCACATGCCTGGTCTCAGAGTGGAGAGATGCTGAGAAGAGTTGTCCAAAAAAAGAGCAATTCTCAGCCCTGAGACCAGATGGTTTCAAGTCTTCCAGGGCTCAGAACCAAGGCAGTTACTAAGTAGAGCCGAATGAGAGAATTGCAAGGGTCCCCAACTTTATTTTGAAGAATGCGCTGGTTATTTTCATCTGACAACCACTTGGAGTGGTCAGTCCCCATGCTGATGGGGATCCTCAACTTCCTCACACTTGCTAGAAGTCTCATTCAGCCCAAAGCAGAGCATATGATAAGGTTTTTGTCTTGCCTTGCTGACAGTTTCATCTTCTGGAGGTAGAGGTTCTGACGGCATGAATTGCTACTGTGGACCAAATTCTGACCCTGAGGAGAAATTTATTCGCAGGTAGAAGTGACGAGTCCCTTGGAAGACAAGGACCAGGTGACAGCCAGAAAGAGAAGTATGACTGAGAGAGTAAATATTGAAATGTTCAAAAAGGATAAGGTGCAGTTCCATGGCATGAGACTCTGGAAGATGAAAACAGTTCAGGAAAGTAAGAAGCTCTGAAAATGTAATTCTAACTGTGCAGCTGCAAATGATCCCAACAAGCTGTAAAAATAAAAAAAGGGACAGGGCCAGGTAATATAAGAAACTGGCATGGTTTGCAAAGGACGCTCTCAGATGAGAGACAAAATATAAAAAGAAGATCCCATAACCAAAGATGGAATATTAAAAGTGTGACAGAGACACTCTAGAGTCCCAAATGAGCTCAGGCTTGCCACAAACAAAACCCAAAACAACAACAGCAACAAAAATCCAACAACAAAGAGCAAAGGGTTAAAAATAAAAAATGGGCAAATGAATGAAAGGGTGTATACGTTTTCCATGTTACAGGCGCTCATGGAAAGGCCAGGCCTGGTTGGTGTAATGTTGATGAATGACATGAGAAAAACAGAATGGCTTCAGAACAATTTTTCTCCAGTCTTGCCAGGAAATAATACTTGGATGGAAAAGAGTTGAATGGACATTGCTAAAGGGACCCATGGAGCGGGTACAGTGCAGGGGAACCCCCATCTTTTCTAATAGAATTTTAAGTGTTTTATTCCAGAGCATTTACATTCCAGGTCCTGAGAGAACAGTGATCATCTGTGAAATCTCGAAAAAGAGAGAAGGTGCTAGAAAACTATAAATGAACAGAATTTGATTATATTTTCAAAAAGAGAAATAAGTTTTGCAAACTAGGGCATGGAGGTTACAATAAGCAAAAAGCAAAAATTTAAGAGACTAAAGAAGGAGTCGCAGAAGGATCAAAATGAAAGATGAGGAAGGCAGAATGGGATCAGGAGAATGGTGAGTGGAGGTTCAGAGAGAAGAGGACTTCAGGAATGGGAGGATACTAGTATCAAATGTTACAGAAAAGTCAGATAAGTTGTGTCTCAACAGAGGCCTTTGGGTTTGGCAACCAGGACTGAGAACCAGTCGCACAGAGCTGCCCCCAGGGCTGGCCTTGGACACCTCTGAGATGAGGAACTCCTGATGACTGCTGTGGTGATTGAAGTAATAGTGCCAGTTTATTCCTGCCTTCCTGTGTCCATGCCCCTTCGTAGGGCCTGCCACACTCTGCTTTGTCATGTGAATTGCTTTGGCCGTCAGGACAGTTGTAAATATAACATTAGCAGAGAGTGAGAAGCACCTGTGTACTGAAATGTGCCCTCTTGCTGCTCTTGAAACCCTTTTGGACTAACCTGCTGGAGGAAGGGAGATCATGTGGAGCAGAGACAAACTGTCCAGCTGAGCCATCTTAGATCAGTCAGCCCTCAGCTGATCTACCCGGCAGCTAATGGCCGATGCTTAAGTGAGCCAAGCAGAGATCAGCCGAGCCCCGCCTAGACGAGCAGAACTGCCCAGGTAAGCCCAGCCCAAATTCTGACCCACAGAATTATAGAGTTATAATAAATAAATGGTTGTTGTTCAGGCCACTAAGATTTGGGGTGTTTGTAACACAGTAAAAATGAATTGTTAACAGCTGTCCTGTGGGGGGGTTGTGTCGGCCTAAAGGGGAAACAGTATAGATAAAACTTTCTATAGCATTCGGAAAGCTAAAACTTGGTATACAGCCCTCTTGTTTCTCCTTTCTTCATCTTTCCTGGTCCAGAGGCTATTTGTCCAAGACTGCCTTCCAAGAAGAGGAACAAACTAGTCAGTCTGATGACTTGGGGGATGGTGATAAAGGAGCAGAAGCCAAATGACAGGGGAAACGGAGGGAGGAAGAAAGAACAGATTCAAAGGAAACTGGGAGATGTCCGTGGATTCAATTATTCAGTGCTTCTGGCCCCCTTCAAACATATAATAGAAAAATTTGTGAAAAGTAGATAGTTCTTCAGGTAATCGTCGTATAAAATTATTTCATACTTACTGATGTATCCTGTAAGCTCAGTTGCACTGTGTTCTATTGCTGTTTCAATGGCACGTGATACGGTTTCTTCAGTTAGTTTTGTAGTTTCCATAAAAATGTTTACTACTGCTATGGCAACAGTATGCATTGCAGATCTTGCTGAAGGAGATGTGCTAAAAATGAAATGAATCCATCACTTGATGAATTGAACTGAAGCGTCAACAAATTGGTCTTCACAGCAGAAGCAAGAAGAAATATAATTCTGCAGCCTGTGGAAGGAAAACCACATTCACAGAAAGACAGACAAAATGAAAAGGCAGAGGACATTGTACCAGATGAAAGAACAAGACAAAACCCCAGAAAAACAACTAAATGAAGTGGAGATAGGCAACCTTCCAGAAAAAGAATTCAGAATAATGATAGTGAAGATGATCCAGTACCTAGGAAAAAGAATGGAGGCAAAGATCAAGAAGATGCAAGAAATGTTTAACAAAGACCTAGAAGAATTAAGAACAAAAACTTAGAAGAATTAAAGAACAAACAAACAGAGATGAACAATACAATAACTGAACTGAAAAATACACTAGAAGGAATCAATAGCAGAATAACTGAGGCAGAAGAACAGATAAGTGACCTGGAAGACAGAATGGTAGAATTCACTGCCACAGAACAGAATAAAGAAAAAAGAATGAAAAGAAATGAAGGCAGCCTAAGAGACCTCTGGGACATTAAACACAACAACATTTGCATTATAGGGGTTCAAGAAGGAGAAAAGAGAGAGAAAGGACCCGAGAAAATATTTGAAGAGATTATAGTCAAAAACTTCCCTAACATGGGAAAGGAAATAGCCAGGTCCAGGAAGTGAAGAGACTCCCATACAGGATAAACACAAGGAGAAACATGCTGAGACACATAGTAATCAAACTGACAAAAATTAAAGACAAAGAAAAATTATTGAAAGCAGCAAGGGAAAAATGACAAATAACATACAAGGGAACTCCCATATAAGGTTAACAGCTGATTTCTCAGCAGAAACTCTACAAGCCAGAAGGGAGTGGCATGATATATTTAAAGTGATGAAAGGGAAGAACCTACAACCAAGATTACTCTACCTGGCAAGGATCTCATTTAGATTCAATGGAGAAATCAAAAGCTTTACAGACAAGCAAAACCTAAGAGAACTCAGCACCACCAAACCAGCTCTACAGCAAATGCTAAAGGAACTTCTCTAACTGGGAAACACAAGAGAAGAAAAGGACCTACAAAAACAAACCCAAAACCATTAATAAAATGGTAATAGGAACATACATAATTACCTTAAACATGAATGGATTAAATGCTTCAACCAAAAGACACAGGCCTGCTGGATGGATACAAAAACAAGACCCATATATATGCTGTCTACAAGAGACCCACTTCAGACCTACGGACACGTACAGACTGAAAGTGAGGAGATGGAAAAAGATATTCCATGCAAATGGAAATCAAAAGAAAGCTGGAGTAGCAATGTTCATATCAGATAAAATAGACTTTAAAATAAAGAACGTTACAAGAGACAAGGAAGGACACTACATAATGATCAAGGGATCAGTCCAAGAAGATATAACAATTATAAATATATATGCACCCAACATAGGAGCACCTCAATACATAAGGCAACTGCTAACAGCTCTAAAAGAGGGAATTGACAGCAACACAATCATAGTGGGGGACTTTAACACCTTACTTACACCAATGGACAGATCATCCAGAGAGAAAATTAATAAGGAAACATAAGCTTTAAATGACACTATAGACCAGATAGATTTAATTGATATTTATAGGACATTCCATCCAAAAAGAGCAGATTACACTTTCTTCTCAAGTGCACACGTAACATTCTCCAGGACTGATCACATCTTGGGTCACAAATCAAGCTTCGGTAAACTTAAGAAAACTGAAATCATATGAAGCATCTTTTCTGACCACAATGCTATGAGATTAGAAATCAATTACAGGGGGAAAAAATGTAAAAAACACAAACACATGGAGGCTAAACAATATGTTACTAAATAACCGAGAGATCACTGAAGAAATCAAAGAGGAAATTTAAAAATACCTAAAGACAAACTACAATGAAAACACGACAATCCAAAGCCTATGGGATGCAGCAAAAGCAGTTCTAAGAGGGAAGTTTATAGCAATACAAGCCTACCTCAAGAAACATCTCAAATAAACAACCAAAGGTGTAACCTTACACCTTACACCTAAAGGAACTAGAGAAAGAAGAACAAACAACACCCAAAGTTAGTAGAAGGAAAGAAATCATAAAGATTAGAGCAGAAATAAATGAAATAGAAACAAAGAAAACAATAGCAAAGATCAATAAAACTAAAAGCTGGTTCTTTGAGAAGATAAACAAAATTGATAAACCTTTAGCCAGACTCATCAAGAAAAAGAGGGAGCTTCCCTGGTGGCACAGTGGTTGAGAGTCCGCCTGCCGATGCAGGGGACATGGGTTCGTGCCCCGGTCCGGGAAGATCCCACATGCCACGGAGCAGCTAGGCCCATGAGCCATGGCCGCTGACCTGCACGTCCGGAGCCTGTGCTCCACAATGGGAGAGGCCACAACAGTGAGAGTCCCATGTACGGCAAAAAAGAAAAAAAAAAAAGAAAAAGAAAAAGAGGGAAAGGACTCAAATCAGTAAAATTAGAAAGGAAAAAGGAGAAGTTAGAACAGACACCGCAGAAATACAAAGCATCCTAAGAGACTACTACAAGCAACTCTATGCCAGTAAAATGGACAACCTGGAAGAAATGGACAAATTCTTAGAGAAGTATAACCTCCCAGGACTGAACCAGGCAGAAACAGAAAATATGAACAGACCAATCACAAGTAATGAAATTGAAACTGTGATTAAAAATCTTCCAACAGCACCGCGATGAAGAGTGGCCCCCACTTGCCACAACTAGAGAAAGTCCTCGCACAGAAATGAAGAGCCAACACAGTCAAAAATAAATAAGTAAATAAATAAAAAGCCAAGCATTTGAAGCCCTTTAAAAAATAAATAAAAATAAAAAAATAAAAAAATAAATCTTCCAACAGGGCTTCCCTGGTGGCGCAGTGGTTGAGAGTCCGCCTGCCGATGCAGGGGACACGTGTTTGTGCCGCGGTCCATGAGGATCCCACATGCTGCGGAGCGGCTGGGCCCATGAGCCATGGCCACTGAGCCTGCGCGTCCGGAGCCTGTGCTCCACAATGGGAGGGGCCACAGCCATAGGAGGCCCGCGTACTGAAAAAAAAAAAAAAAAAAAAAATCTTCCAACAAACAAAAGTCCAGGACCAGATGGCTTCACAGGTGAATTCTCTCAAACATTTAGAGAAGAGCTAACACCCATCCTTCTCAAACTCTTCCAAAAAATTGCAGAGGAAGGACCACTCCCAAACTCATTCTATGAGGCCACCATCACCAAGATACCAAAACCAGACAAAGATCCTACAAAAAAAGAAAATGACAGACCAATATCACTGATGAATATAGATGCAAAAATCCTCAACAAAATACTAGCAAACAGAATCCAACAGCACATTAAAAGGATCATACACCATGATCAAGTGGGATTTATCCCAGGGATGCAAGCTTCTTCAATATATGCAAATCAATCAATGTGATACACCATATTAACAAATTGAAGAATAAAAACCATATGATCATCTCAATAGATGCAGAAAAAGCTTTTCACAAAATTCAACACCCATTTATGATAAACACTCTCCAGAAAGTGGGCATAGAGGGAACCTACCTCAACATAATAAAGGCCATATACGACAAACCCACAGCAAACATCATTCTCAATGGTGAAAAACTGAAAACATTTCCTCTAAGATCAGGAAAAAGACAATGATGTCCACTCTCACCGTTATTATTCAGCATAGCTTTGGAAGTCCTAGCCTCAGCAATCAGAGAAGAAAAAGAAATAAAAGGAATACAAATTGGAAAAGAAGAAGTAAAACTCTCACTGTTTGCAGATGACATGGTACTATACATAGAGAATCCTAAAGATGCCACCAGAAAACTACTAGAGCTAATCAATGAATTTGGTAAAGTCGCAGGATACAAAATTAATGCACAGAAATCTCTGGCATTCCTATACACTAATGATGAAAAATCTGAAACAGAAATTAAGGAAACACTCCCATTTACCATTGCAACAAAAAGAATAAAATGCCTAGGAATAAACCTACCTAGAGAGACAAAAGACCTGTAGACAGAAAACTGTAAACACTGATGAAAGAAATTAAAGATGATACCAACAGAAGGAGAGATATACCAAGTTCTTGGATTGGAAGAATCAATATTGTGAAAATGACTATACTACCCAAAGCAATCTACAAGTTCAATGCAATCCCTATCAAATTACCAATGGCATTTTTTACAGAACTAGGACAAAAAATCTTAAATTTTGTAGGGAGACACAAAATACCCCAAACAGCCAAATCAGTCTTGAAGGAAAAAAACAGAGCTGGAGGAATCAGACTTCCTGACTTCAGACTATACTACAAAGCTACAGTAATCAAGACAACATGGTACTGGCACAAAAACAGAAACATAGATCAATGGAACAAGATAGAAAGCCCAGAGATAAACCCACGCACCTATGGTCAATTAATCTATGACAAAGGAGGCAAGAATATACAATGGAGAAAAGACAGTCTCTTCAATAAGTGGTGCTGGGAAAACTGGAGAGCTACATGTAAAAGAATGAAATTAGAACACTCCATGACACCATACACAAAAATAAACTCAAAATGGATTCGAGACCTAAATGTAAGCCCAGACACTATAAAACTCTTAGAGGAAAACATAGGAAGAACACTCTTTGACATACATCACGGCAAGACTTTGTTTGATCTATCTCCTAAGGTAATGGAAATAAAATAAAAAATAAACAGGGGCTTCCCTGGTGGCGCAGTGGTTGAGAGTCCGCCTACCGATGCAGGGGACACGGGTTCATGCCTCGGTCCAGGAAGATCCCACATGCCGCAGAGCGGCTGGGCCCGTGAGCCATGGCTACTGAGCCTGCGCGTCCGGAGCTTGTGCTCCGCAACGGGAGAGGCCGCAACAGTGAGAGGCCCGCGTACCGCAAAAACAAAAACAAACAAACAAAAAAATAAACAAATGGGACCTAATGAAACTTAAAAGTTTTTGCAAGCAAAGGAAACTACAAACAAGATGAAAAGACAATCCTCAGAATAGGAGAAGATATTAGCAAATGAATCAACAGACAAAGGATTAATCTCCAAAATATATAAACAGCTCATGCGGCGTAATATTAAAAACACAAACAACCCAATCAAAAAATGGGCAGAAGACCTAAATAGACATTTCTCCAAAGAAGACATACAGATGGCCAAGAAGCACATGAAAAGATGCTCAACATCACTAATTATTAGAGAAATGCAAATCAAAACTACAATGAGGTATCCCCTCACACAAGTTAGAATGGGCATCATCAGAAAAGCTACAAACAACAAATGCTGGAGAGGGTGTGGAGAAAAGGGAACCCTCTTGCACTGTTGGTGGGAATGTAATTGATATAGCCACTATGGAGAACAGTATAGAGGTTTCTTAAAAAACTAAAAATAAAATTACCATATGACCCAGCAATCCCACTACTGGGCATATACCCTGAGAAAACCATAATTCAAAAAGACACATGCACCTCAATGTTCATTGCAGCACTATTTACAATAGTCAGGTCATGGAAGCAACCTAAATGCCCATCGACAGACAAATGGATAAAGAAGTTGTGGTACATATGTACAATGGAATATTACTCAGTCATAAAAAGGAATGAAAGTGGGTCATTTGTAGAGAAGTGGATGGATCTAGAGACTGTCATACAGAGTGAAGTAAGTCAGAAAGAGAAAAACAAGTATCCTATATTAACGCACATATGTGGAACCTAGAAAAAATGGTACAGATGAACCAGTTTGCAGGGCAGAAATAGAGATACAGATGTAGAGAACAAACGTATGGACACCAAGGGGGGAAACTGGAGGGGGTGGTGGTGGTGGGATGAATTGGGAGATTTTGATTGATATATATACACTACTATGTATAAAATAGATAACTAATAAGAACCTGCTGTATAAAAAATAAATAAAATTCCAAAAAGAAGAAAAAAATGGTCTTCAGACCTCCCAGACTCTCAGATCTCTCAGCACTAGTCCCTACCCATTGTTTTGTTTTTTGGGTTTTTTTGCGGTACACGGGCCTCTCACTGTTGTGGCCTCTCCCATTGTGGAGCACTGGCTCCAGACACGCAGGCCCAGCGGCCATGGCTCAGGGGCCCAGCCGCTCCGCCGCACGTGGGATCCTCCCAGACTGGGGCACGAACCTGTGTCCCCTGCATCGGCAGGCGGACTCTCAACCACTGCGCCACCAGGGAAGCCCCCCACCCATTGTTTTATATCCACCGTTGAGGTTCACATAGGGAGGCATGGGGTTGCCATAAGATGGCCATTTATAGGCCTAGAGATCTCTATTCGGCATGCATTCGGACGAAATCTAGGGCTATAGCAAGGTCTTGTTGGAAGATACTTAGAAAAATTGTGGACAATCATTTTTAGGATTAAGGAGCCTGGAGTGAACCAGAAGTAGAATAAGTGATATATGAAACAGTAAGCTGTCACTTTCTGCAGAAAGTCAAGAGTAGGTCTCTTGATGAGCTGTAAAATCTCAGATTTGTGCTTTGAGAGAGACAGAGGGGTGTGTGTTCCTCCCTGTGCACATAGAGAACAGTAATCAACCAAACAGAGTCTGGATCATTCCAAGAAAGGGCCCAGGAAGCCAAAAGTCAGCTTCAAAGTGTGTGTGTGTGTGTGTGTGTGATTGGACCTGGGCACACCTGACCCAGAGGAGAACTGATCCCAAGGAGGGATGGGGCGGTGAGAAGCATCAGAATATAATACCAAATCACATCACCAGATACTAAGTGCTTGCTACGAGCAAGACATCATAAGAATCTCTCTAATCAGCGCTGCAACTTGGGGCCCTGAGATCAGCTGTACCAAGTTCTAATTCTTTCATTATCCAAAAAAGAATCAAGTGATACAACCACTGAGAGAGAAAAAAAAGGACTTTAAAAAACTTCTTCCTGCCATTCGCCCAGTGGTGGGTGGTTGCCACAGCTGGTTTAGGTCCCCGACCACTGGGCCCCCTTGTCAGGAGGAGGCAGCCTCCGGGCTGGGGAGAAGGCACTGCCACCTCGGGCGGCCAACACGGTCCCCTGGGACAGTGCACTTCCTGGCCTCGGTTCCCCGCTGAGTTCGGTTTCCGGGGTTCAGGCCCGGCTCCCCTTCCTGGTCTCTCTTCTCTCGCTGGGCCGGTTTATCAGGAGAAGATTGTTTTCCAGGGCTAGAAACTGGACTTCTGATGATGTTTGACCCAGCGGCAGCAATAGCAAGCAACGTGATTTCAAAGCTGGGCTCAGCTTTTGTTTCTTCCCTCTTGTAATCACAAAACCCATTTCGGACCAGGAATTCCAATCATGTCTGTGATGGTGGTGAGAAAGAAGGAAATGGGAGAAACTCCTAGGCAGGAACACCTTCTGTTGTGATGACCGCGTGATGATGGCCCGGCAAAAGGGCATCTTCTATTTGACCCTCTTCCTCATCCTGGGGATGTGTACACTCTTCTTCGCCTTCAAATGCCGCTACCTGGCTGTCCAGCTGTCTCCTGCCGTCCCTGTGTTTGCTGTCATGCTCTTCCTTTTCTCCATGGCTACACTGTTGGGGACCAGCTTCAGTGATCCTGGAGTGATCCCTCGGGCCCTCCCAGATGAAGCAGTTTCATAGAAATGGAGATAGAAGGAAAGGGACTTCCCTGGCAGCACAGTGGTTAAGAATCTGCCTGCCAATGCAGGGGACACGGGTTCGAGCCCTGGTCCAGGAAGATCCCACATGCCGTGGAGCAGCTAAGCCCGTGTGCCACAACTACTGAGCCTGCGCTCTAGAGCCCGTGAGCCACAACTACCGAAGCCCACACGACTAGAGCCCATGCTCTGCAACAAGAGAAGCCACTGCAGTGAGAAGCTCACGCACCGCAACAAAGAGTAGGCCCTGCTCGCCGCAACTAGAGAAAGCCCATGTGCAGCAACGAAGACCCAATGCAGCCAAAAATAAATAAATAAAAATTTATTTAAAAAAAAAAAGAGTAGAAGGAAATATACCAAAATGCATAAATATCCCTGAGTTGAGAGACCGTCGGTGATTTTTTTGTCTTCTATTCATATTTTCTGTTTTTTCCAAATTTTTTACAGTAAGCATATATTACTCTTATTTTTAAATAATTGTTTTTCTGATTCTAAATATTACCAGTCTTTTTTCATGCATATATTTTATTTTTGCAAGGTAAAATCCTTTATGCATGCTTCTTTTTAGCGTACATTTTCATTTTTCAGTATGTTGTGAATATTTTCCTGTCATCATTTAAAATGTGTACATCATTTGAAATGGCTGCATAATATTCCATCCCATGCATGTATCATAATGTACTTAATCAACCTCCTATTATGATACTGAGGTTATTTTCAGTCTTTCACTATTAAAAGGGACGTCTGTGACCAAAAAACTCCAAAAAACAAAAAACAACAACAACAACAAAAACTTCTTCCCTCTCTGATTTGTGGCTGTGTGTTTTTAAGACTCAGGATATATATTTTCCTGTCCAATTGTTTTCCTATACTCCTTTCTGACTTTTGAAGAAATAGAGAAGCTTGAAAACATAGCCAGCCTACTTAGAAAATGTTCACAGCCATGTGGGTTCTGCAGAACAATCCAGAAAATCCAAAACATGAACCAAATTCTGTTTTTAGGAATGATCACCTCAAAAGGGAGTCCAAAAGCAAAATGGGCTTCAGAGTTCTAATTTAACATTTCCTATCATGATTGGTTCATGATGGGATTTGGAGGTGACAGTGGAAGGTATAGGGCAGTGAGAAAGGGGTACTTGATACAAGCTTTCTTTATCTGTTGAAAGATGACCAGAGATCTATGGTATAATTTTGCAGCGGGGCTAGGAAAGAAATGCCATCCATAACGCATTCATTTAAAGAACCTGCTAGCATACTCTCCAATTCAGGAGACAAGACATGACACTTACAGAACAGTTCAAGGAAATGATGGAGCGGTCGTGTTCTTAAGTGACAAAAAGCTGTAGTATAAATGACTAGAGCAC
Source organism: Delphinus delphis (assembly GCF_949987515.2). Classification (NCBI taxonomy): domain Eukaryota; kingdom Metazoa; phylum Chordata; class Mammalia; order Artiodactyla; family Delphinidae; genus Delphinus; species Delphinus delphis. The sequence continues at coordinate 70,063,672 of NC_082686.1, forward strand.
TAGCCTCTGAGTTAAGAGCCCAGAGATCTAGACCCAGGATAGCCACCATCTTTTGTGGTCCAAGACCAGTCCCAGCTTCCCTCAGCCTGAGTGTCCTCCTCTGTCCAAAGAGAGATTTGAGTGTTAGAGAAATTCTGAGGATCCTTCCAATTCCAACATTTGGACAGTAAATAAAGAGCTTGGGGATTCAGAGGAGAGAGCACTGGTATGGAGCCTAAGAAATGCCTTCTGAGGTGAGACTGAGGTCTATTTGCCTGCCATGGCCCCCTTGCTGGGGGAGTCGCTCCTGTCAGGACACTGAGCTCACAGGTAAGGGGTTGCCTCCAAAACTCCCCTTCCAGTAACTCCTTAAGAACGGAAGGAGTGCCACAGTTTCCCCAAGTGACTCTGTGGGACCAGCTCTCCATCATACTTGCAGGGTCCCATATTCTGGAAGGGAAACAGAAGGGGAACTAACTTGTTGAAACTGACTATGTGCCAGGCACTTTGCACAGGGAATCTTTCCAAAGGTATCTCATTTACTCCTCCCAGGGTTCTGGGAAGGTTGATCAGATTATCCCAGTTATAGAGATGAGGCAACAAAAGTTCAGAGAGGTTAAAATGCCTACCCAGTCACACAGCAATAATGTGCCAAGGCAGGGATCCAAGCACAGATTTACACCTCATTGTTCCTGTTTTTATCCAGTCATCCTGATGCATGAGCTCCCTGTTGTCCCCTAAATCAAACCTAATGTCCTTCAACAATGCATAGACCTTCAGGAGTCTGCTGTACCTCCAGCTTCCAGCCTGTGTGTTGGGGCCCAGCCTCTCTGCCTGCTGCTTGCACCGTGCCTCCCATTAAGCTGCCTGCCAGCCTTCTGGCTACCCATCACATGTGCACCTTGCTCACCGCCAAGATCAAAAGTCACCACTTTTAGGAGGTCTTCTCTGAATTCACATATCTAAATATATATAGTATGTTTTTCCACAAAGGACTTGACAAAGTTTATAAAGATAGATGCAATAGTAAAACCATAAAATATAAATACATTAAAGCTGCTTTTTCTGCATGGTTCTGTTCACCTTAGAGCAGTGGTCCCCAGCGTTTTTGGCGCCAGGGACCGGTTTCATGGAAGACAATTTTTCCACCAATAGGGGCGGGGATGGTTCAGACAGTAATTCGAGCGATGGGGAGCCGTGGGGAGCCATGGGGAGCCGTGGGGAGCGGCAGATGAAGATTTGCTCGCTTGTTGCTCACCTCCTGCTGTGCCGCCCTCTGGGGTTGAGGACCCCTGCCTTAGAGCATTCTTTCCTCAGCCTGTAGCACTCATGTATCGATACGCTTCAGAGGAGGCCAAGATGGAATCACTAACTTCTTCAGAATCCTCCGCCCCTTTGGGTTCCCAAAGAGCATGCAACCCTGCTCACTGCACGTTGCTATGCTCACTGCATTCTCGTTCTTACTGTAGAAAGAGCTCACGACAGGCCCTGCAGTAGCCAGGTGCATGACTGGGGTCTTCCTGTCTGCCTCATTCCCCCCTATGAGGGAAGAGATGGCCGTGAGCCATTCATTCTCCTCCTGACCCCCTGGAATGCACATTCCAGGAATTGACCAGGTGTGATTTGTAGCCAAAGCATCAAACCAAACAAAGAGAACCAGGTGATGCCCTGGGCTATGTGGGCAAGTTGCTGAGTAGCCAATCACAGGCAGCATCTTGCTATCCCCAGGTTACACCCTGCCCACCCAGGCCAGGGTCAATGTGACGTCAGAGGCAGGGCCCTCTGTGGTACTCAGACTAATCATCTCTTCTTGACCTGTGACTAGCCATCCTAGGGCCTCAGTGCCACATGGGGTATGCAAGAGAACACAGAAGTTAGGCAAACACAACCTGCTTCCAAAGTACCCCATCAGTCCACAGCAAACTTACCTTAATTTACCAATTACAGTCTGCCCGTAATCAGAACTGTCAAATGCCTTTTCAAACTGTGGAGAAAAAGAACAGAATTAAGAACAACTACAAAGAGAGGGGGAAAGTGATATTACATCTAGGTTTTAACATAAATCCATTTCTAAACTCATTTATGTAACTATAACACAACAAATTATTTGTTCTTTCCATGCGCTCTACTGAAAGGTATTTCAGTAATTTTTGCTGTAACATAGGAAGATTCTGATATAATTCAGAGCCACCCAGGAAAAAGATGGAAACCTGAAGCACCCAGCCAAATCAATACTCTTAAAAATAACGTGACTGACTTGTTTTGTCTTTTCAAAGTTACTGTTAGACTTACATATATGCATGCTTTATACACTCATCAGTTTACCTAAGGAAGACTTAAATGCCTACCTTACCAAGGCATCATGCCTGAGACATAGAGATTACCAAGATGGGCAGACCCAGCTTCTGATCAAATAAGAGGTTACACCATGAAGTTGAGAGAGGTAAGTGACAGAGAGAGTAGAATCTACCGTGGAGGTTCAAAGAAACTCTCATCTAGTCGCAGAGAACCAGAGAGGGCTTCATAGAGGAGATGGGCTGTAAAGCATTTCAGTAGGTAGTGCGGGGCCAGGAAGTGGAAGAAGGAGCAGCCCACACCAATGCTCGGAAGCAGTGTGCCTCAGAAGGCAGCAGGCTGAGGTGCCAAACTTCTCCGCTTAGCTTTTGCAAAATTTAACTGCTTTGAACCTCACTTTCTCATTGGAAAATTTGAGATAGCAGTAATTCCCACCACATAGGGCTATCATGCGTAGAAAGTGAGATAGAATATATGACACATGGCTTTGTGAGCTGGAAGGGGCTCCAGCACAGGTAGATCTTCTTAGGCCTGAGTTGCGTTCCAAGAGCAGAGACAATTCTAGATACTTGTTAACAAGTGGCCAGAGATTAAGCTGGGACCTCTGGCAGGGGTGAGGTGGAGGTAGGATGGGGGTCTCAATTGGAACATAAGTTCTTTGATGCCAAGAATGGGGTTCGTTTTCTCTTTCTTATGACACCCCCCTACCGCCTGCCACCTGCCCATCCCCATGCCTATTCCATAGCACTCAGCGCAGGGCAATCCCTAGGAAACACTCAACAAACACCAGTTGACCGATGACTGAATGACTTAACTGTGAAAGACATGACCTTGGACATGTCTTCCTCTCTTTGGACCCCATCTCCATATTTATTACATGAATGTTGAACTGGGTTGGTGCAAATTTTTTTATTATATAATCCAAGAATTTTATTATTTTTCTCCCATGGGGACCCCACATTTAAAAAAATCATGGCAACCAATGTCATTTAAAAAGATGTTAAATCATTTCTCTTTCATTCTAGTCAAATTCAAATACATTTGATGCTCTAGTTAGTCTGGGCAACCTTGTATCCAGAATATGTCCATATTCCTTTTAATTCTTTTACATATCAGGAAGAGCTGGTATTTCTGTAAACCATCAGGGCCCTGGGAATCTACTTAGGAACAGGTTCACTGGATGACCTCCAAGGTTCTATCCAGCTCCCCTACTGACCACTTTTTGCACTTTTAATTTTCTTAATCCCAAAAAATGAGATTGCAAAATTAGCATCGGCATAGGAAAAAGGTCTTCCATTTTTTTTCTTCTATCAGGTCACCCTTTGAGGATTTGCAGACATACACCTCTCAGTCTGAAGGGCTGCAGGACTGGGCAGGAGGGCAGGAACCATGCTAACAGGCCTGCCCAGACCTCATTGCACAACAGAGCCAGCAGGGAAGAAGAAGCAGCCCTGAGGTCAGGCAGGTCTGGGTTCAAATCCCCCGTCCTCACTCATCAGCTGGCTGTCCTTCGGTCAGTTACTTAGCCTTCCTGATCCTTGACTGTTATTCTGTACTTTCTGGTCCATTTTCATGGCCACTGTGCTTCCTGGGCCCCCATTAAGACGTTAGTTTTTTAAAGTGTTTCTCCAAGAGAACCCTCTTGCACTGTTGGTGGGAATGTGAATTGGTACAGCCACTATGGAGAACAATATGCAGGTTCCTTAAAAAACTAAAAATAGAACTACCCATACGACCCAGCAATCCCACTACTGGCCATATACCCTGAGAAACCATAATTCCAAAAGAGTCATGTACCACAATGTTCATTGCAGCTCTATTTACAATAGCCAGGACATGGAAGCAGTCTAAGTGTCCCTCGACAGATGAATGAATAAAGAAGATGTGGCACATATATACAATGGAATATTACTCAGCCATGAAAAGAAACGAAATTGAGTTATCTGTAGTGAGGTGGATGGACCTAGAGACTGTCGTACAGAGTGAAGTGAGTCAGAAAGAGAAAAACAAATACCGTCTGCTAACACATATATATGGAATCTAAAAAGAAAAAATTGTTCTGACGAGCCTAGGGGCAGGACAGGAATAAAGACGCAGACGTAGAGAATGGACTTGAGGACATGGGAAGGGGGAAGGGGGAAGGGTAAGCTGGGACGAATTGAGAGAGTGGCATGGACTTATATATACTACCAAAATTAAAATAGATAGCTAGTGGGAAGCAGCTGCATAGCACTAGAGCAGTGGGATAGGGAGGGTGGGAGGGAGGGAGATGCAAGAGGGAGTGGATATGGGGATATATGTATATGTATAGCTGGTTCACTTTGTTATAAAGCAGAAACTAACACACCACGGTAAAGCAATTACACTCCAATAAAGATGTCAAAAAAAATTAAAAATAAAGTGTTTCTCCACCTAGAGTTCTAAGACATATTTCCAAGCTAACATTTTTCCCTTCAAAACTAAATTTTGAGAAACACTGGCTGGACACCCTCTCTAAGACCTTCCAGGTCTGACATCTGTGGTTCCAGAATAGAGATCTCCATCTCTTTCATGTCGACACACTCACAAGAATCAAAATGAAATGAAGCTGTTGTTCATTTCGACATTTTTGACAATGGCAAAAAGAAGTAACATATAATTCAGATGGAGTTCCTCTTCCAGACATTAAAAAAGCCAGAAGAGTATGCAAATTTGATTGTAAAAAGGAAAAAAAAATCATCTTTAATTTTTTTTCTCTTCAATTCTATGGAAGGAATTTATTTGAAAACAGCATTCCATTTCTCTGTCCACTTAAAAATATTTAAGAATATTTCTGTATGAATGAGTACGGCATGGCTGGAGGTGGCTTCTCAAGGCCCTCTGCTGTGCCAGATGTTACCCCTCCAGGTGCAGGATGACGGTGAGTACCCAGGGGCCCAGAGGAGGAGCCTGGGCAACCAGGAAGCAGTGGCCCCCAGGAGTGTGGAACAGCTACTGTTTACAAACCAATAAGCATGCATTTCACTGCTTGATCCACCGGTACAGCTGTACCAGCACGTACCACCCGAATACCAGTCTACACTCTACAAGTCAGTGTTAGCATAAAGAATAGTTAGAGAGGAAGGATGTTTGGAAAATACTTACAAATCTAGTAATGTTAAAGTATAATTCCTGATAGGCCACAGAATTTCTATCTTCTAAGTCAGATGTAGGTGGTATATTGGCCATAATCGTACCAGGGAATATCTTTCCTGAAATTCAAGCAGAATCTCTCTGTGATATTTAAAGTAAAGAATGCTACCTAATATTCTAGGAAATACATCTTTCCTTCATTGACGCAGTCATTTTTTGTTTTCAGTGCTTTTAATTATTTAAGAGGGAAAAAAACAGTTGCAAAGAACATCTTCGTGCACAAACCTTTCTACATATGGAGTCATTTACTTAGAGTGGATCCCCAGAAATGAGAGTATTAGTGCTAAAAACAGGAACAGTCTTTTGGCTTTGGGGATATCTCTAATTTCTGTGGCCAACACAATGCATTCATTTCCTGTACAGTTGGTCTGTTCTGGCAAGGAGGGATATTTCTCATTCATAAAACAGACAAAAACATGGAACTCAGGAAACAGCCTTGGACTTTCATAGCGCCCAGCTGATATAACCAAAAAAGTATAGGGTCGATTTGCTCTTAAAGTTCATTTCCAGAGCTGAGAGGCTCTCAAGTCTCCAAAAATAGGGTTTGCTGTTATAGAACAAGCAAATCCTATGACAGAGAACTAACCAAGGTCAGAGACCAGGTTCCTGGTTCGTCTGACTCTGTGGTTTTAGGAAATCACCTTATTCTGCATCAGTGTCCCCATGTAATAGCACCACTTTGTATTTATGCAGCCTGTGTACTTTTCCAGGGACTCCGACATCTATCATTCTCATTTTGACCCCGTGGCACCGTTCCCTTGAACAGTTTAAGTGAAGGGACCCATCTACTCCCGTACCTCTAGGACTAGCTCACAAATCTGAATGTCTATTTCCTTTCCCACTAGGTTCCATCGAGATAAAGACAGGAAGCATTTTTTCTACTTGGCTGGTCTTTGTTGCCTCCAAATTTTCCTCTAACTTTAGTATTCTGGAAGCTCTTTTTGCCATTATTTTAAGTTTTCTACTCCACTTAGGTCTGAGGTGCAGTTCTCCATGATCCATCCTTTGTAACTCACCTTTCTCGCATGTACTAGAGTTATAGTAATACCCTTCTGAACACAGGCAAAACCGTCTATCATGCAGATTAACACATGAAGAATCACCCTTACAGGGATCCTCTTGGCAAGGGCTTCTGGAACCTGAGATACAGTAGAAAGAGATTAAAAATCCATAGGATAACAACAAATAACACCAAGAAACATACTTTTAAATCTCCTGGGCTCTTTCTATTCCTTGGCTGTGTTACTCCAGGGCACACCCTTAGAACAGCTGAAACAAATACATATTTTCTTATGTTTCTAGGAAGTTTGTTGCTAAAATTCTAGAGCCAAGCGCTTGTCAACAGTAAAGGTCAGAGGTTGGTGGGTAAGAGTCTGCTCAGACAGAGACAGCAGTCTTCTAACTCCAAGGAGTAAAGAAATCCTTTGGACCTCAAGGATCCTCCAGAACCTTGATGTCTGGTTCTCTAACACTAGGTAGAACTCTCCAAAACCATTTTAGAGAAAGCATCGTATTTTTTTTTGAAGATATGAATAATTGACTTACAGGGAAGACCAGGCCAAAAGCTCCCCAAAGAAACTAGATATTGTATTCTGGTTAGCATACATGGTATACAGACCCATGAGGAAAGGCAAGGGAGAGTAAGGGAACAGTGTGGACTAACTCAGTGATGATTCTAAGAGGAAGTGATGAACGGTCATTCTACTCTCTGGCTTTCTGAGTGGATGACCTGGGGTCTGGGTCCTAGGGGTCTAGGATAGGAGGGAGATTTAGTTTTTACTGCATATACTTTTGCCCCATTTAAGCTTCTTTTTCCATAACTGTGGGCCTTATTGACTTTTATAAAAAATAAATAAAACAGTACTGGTGAGGAGCTCTGATACTGGTTGGGAGTGTAAAATGGTGCGGCCACTTTAGAAGACAGGCAGGCAGCTTCTTACAGAACCAAACATACTCGTAACCATATGACCCCACAAGTGCATGCTTTAGTATTTACTCAGTGTAAATGCTGAGTATTCACTTATTATTTATCAACTTATACCCACTCAAAACCCTGCCAACGAATACTTATAGCCGTTTTCTTCATGACTGCCAAAACCCGGAAGCAACCAAGATGTCCTTCAGTAGGTGAGTGGATAAACAAACTGCTACAGCCAGACAATGGAATGTTATTCGGTGTTCAGGCCTTGAAAATTGACATGGAGGAATCTTAAATGCATATTACTAAATAAAAGAAGCTGATCTGAAAACGCCACATACTGTGATTCCAACTACATGACGTTCTGAAAAAGGCTAAACTATGGCAACAGTAAAAAGATCAGGGGTTGCCAGGGGTTAGCAGGGAGGAAGGGATGAATGGGCAGAGTACAGTAGATTGTTAGGAAGGTGAAGTTCGTCTTTATGATACCATAATGATGGAGACATGTCATTATACGTTTATCCAAACCTACAGAATATACAACACCAACAGTAAACCCTCATGTAAACTGGACTTGGGGTGATTATCATGGGTCAATATAGATTCATCAGTTGTCACAAATGTACCCTCTGGTGAGGAAAGTTGATAATAAGGGAGGCTATGCAGCTGTGGGGGTAGGGAAACATGCGAACTCTACCTTCCTTTTGCTTTTGCTGTGAATCTAAGACTGCTCTAAAAGCAAAGTCTATTGAAAAATAGTTTTATAAGAGTGAAAAAAGCAGGCTACCTGGGACACAGGAGGCGTAGCGCAGTACCTCATAGACAACAGTAAGGGTCGCCTCTCTGAGAAGGTGTAAACCACTATTCTAAGCAAAGTAAACGGCTTTTTAAAAGGCCTCAGCCACATTGCAAGGATGATTTGGCAAATCCTGGGGAAGAAACTGAGCGCAGCTCCATTCTGGATATACCGCTCATGTAACTCCTGGTGTGCTTTCTCCCTGGCAATAGAGGACAGACTTGTTAGGTTGTCTGTGTGCCAGGGATAAAATCACAGGATGTTACAGTGGGAAAAGGATTTTGGTGGCTATTTAGTTCAATCACATCTTATTAACAGTGCGTATGCTGAAGCCAAGAGAGAAGTGACTTGGCCCATGCCCCGTAGTTAGTGTAGGGCCAGAACACAAGAAGACTGCCTTACTCTGAGAGAGTGTCTGGGGAAGCAGAAACAGCTTTAAAAAGCTCCCTTTCGGGCTTCCCTGGTGGCGCAGTGGTTGAGAGTCTGCCTGCCGATGCAGGGGACACGGGTTCGTGCCCCGGTCCGGGAAGATCCCACATGCCGCGGAGCGGCTGGGCCCGTGAGCCATGGCCGCTGAGCCTGCGCCTCCGGAGCCTGTGCTCCGCAACGGGAGAGGCCACAACAGTGAGAGGCCCACGTACTGCAAAAAAAAAGAAAAAATGAGAAAAAAGCTCCCTTTCCTGACTGCAGGAGAACTGATTGTGTAGCTGTGTCCCTGTTGACCTAGCCTTCAGAGCGGCCCCTGAAAACATGAAAGAAGATTGGGAGCCAGGTTTTGATACAGGCTCTGGTTCCATTTGCTTAATCATCCATTTCTTAGATCTATTGCAGAACACTGGGGAAGACAAAAGAAGTAAGTATAGGGAAACATCAACTTGCTCTTTGACCCTGGGTAAGTTGCTGTCCTCACTGGGCCTCAGTTTCCCTAACTGAGAATAACAGGGTTTATCTAGACCCTTTAAGCCTAGGTTTGAGGATTCTTTAAGACCAGGGGTTGGCAAACTATGACTTGTGAGCCAATGCTGGCCAGTCCTCTGTTTTTGTAAATAAAGTTTTATTGATACACAATCAGGCACATTCATTTGTATATTGTCCATGGCTGCTTTGATGCTAAAATGGCAGAGTGGAGTAGTTGTAAGAGAGACCTTATCATGGCCCACAAAACCTGAAACATTTATTAGTTTGCCTTCACTGATAAAGTTTACTGACCCCTGCTCTAGACTTTGGGAAATGAGGCAAGTGCTTTCTGTTTCAATAACTTGGGCTTGAGGTCAGTCATCATCTCTTAGATAGTAGCCTCAAATATCTGTCCTTTGGACCACGGCTCTGGTCATGTCCAGGACTGTTTGAGTACTGCTGTTGTTTGGCCTTTTAATCTCTCAGGCTCAAATTCCATGAATTAGCTCAAATTCTAAATTGTGATCAGCTACCATTGTAATGTCATAATTTTTCCATAACATTTGATGAGGAATCAGGATAGAAGTGACTCTTTCCTTCAGTAGACCAGGGATCTAGACCAGTGGGGCTGGAGAGTCAGTGCTTATTTGCACCTGACCTCAGAGAAGGTGAAACTATTTGCAAAAATCTACTAGGGAGAGGGAAGCTGGAAAAGTAGCTTTTTAAAGTCCAAGTTCATAAAAATATTCCACATCTGGCAAATAACTTGAGGAAAGGAGAATGGAAGAGGTAATCTTTTAGCATGTCCGCCATTACTATTAGCCTGTGCAACCCAGACTTTTTAATTCCAGGGGTTCATATCCAAGGACACCTTGGGTCTCTTTATATGCACTTCCCTACGCTGGTAGAACAAACTTACCTACCATCCTGCAAAATACTGTGACTCCTCAGTGAGAAGCTTGGAGGGAATTATTCTTACCTGGGGTATTTGTGGAGGGAGTAGGTGTACTCGTTTTGGTGGTAGGAGTCGTAGGGTCTGTGGTAGAAGTAGGAGCGCTCGTGGGGCTGGCAGCAGTCGTAGGGTCTCTGGTAGAAGTAGGAGCGCTCGTGGGGCTGGTAGGAGTCGCAGGGTTTGTGGTAGAAGTAGGAGCGCTCGTGGTGCTGGCAGGAGTCGTAGGGTCTGTAGTAGGAGTAGGAGTGCTCGTGGGGCTGGTAGGAGTCGTAGAGTCTGTGGTAGGAGTAGGAGTGCTCGTGGGGCTGGTAGGAGTCGTAGAGTCTGTGGTAGGAGTAGGAGTGCTCGTGGGGCTGGTAGGAGTCGTAGAGTCTGTGGTAGGAGTAGGAGTGCTCGTGGGGCTGGTAGGAGTCGTAGAGTCTGTGGTAGGAGTAGGAGTGCTCGTGGGGCTGGTAGGAGTCGTAGAGTCTGTGGTAGGAGTAGGAGTGCTCGTGGGGCTGGTAGGAGTCGTAGAGTCTGTGGTAGGAGTAGGAGTGCTCGTGGGGCTGGTAGGAGTCGTAGAGTCTGTGGCAGGAGTAGGAGTGCTCGTGGGGCTGGTAGGAGTCGTAGAGTCTGTGGCAGGAGTAGGAGTGCTCGTGGGGCTGGTAGGAGTCGTAGAGTCTGTGGTAGGAGTAGGAGTGCTCGTGGGGCTGGTAGGAGTCGTAGAGTCTGTGGTAGGAGTAGGAGTGCTCGTGGGGCTGGTAGGAGTCGTAGAGTCTGTGGTAGGAGTAGGAGTGCTCGTGGGGCTGGTAGGAGTCGTAGAGTCTGTGGTAGGAGTAGGAGTGCTCGTGGGGCTGGTAGGAGTCGTAGAGTCTGTGGTAGGAGTAGGAGTGCTCGCGGGGCTGGTAGGAGTTACAGGAACACCTGTGGCACAGGCACAACTTTCTGATGTTAGTAAAAATAAAACTGGCGACTTTCAATTAAATCATGCCAAGGTTTTGATACACTTGTCTTAAGATATTAATGAAACACTTCAAAACACTGATACAAAGTGTCCAGATTCTCAGATATTGTGTGAGTTTTGTTTCGTTGCATTTTTTTTTTTCAGTGAATGTCCGGCTCATTGCAATCCTCAAACATGTGGTTATCTTTGTTGTATTGGCATAATCGGTGACTTGTACATTCAGCGATAGCATTTGAGCAAGTTTTATCAGCAAGCAATATTTTCAGTTAATAAATAAGGTTTCAGAAATCACATAAGAGTGGATTTAAACTTGCTGAATGTGAACATTGAACCTCAAGTCACTGTAGCTTTAGTAATTGCTTATTGTATTAGAGGCAGCTGAGTTTGAAGCAGTTTGGTTCTCGGCTGGAGGAACAAAGATATTAAGTTTCAGAAGACATAACATTGAATATATAATGACAGTTGCTATTATTTAATACTAATTGGTACCCAATCTGTTTTTTTCTGAAAAATAAATGTAGTGGATTACATTAAAAATGAAAACACATGACTACTTCTTAAAAAAAACCACAATAAATACAGTTAAAAATTAAACAGACAAAACTGGAAAAATATTACTGGGGAGTTCCCTGGGTGGCCTAGTGGTTAGGATTCCAGGCTTTCACTGCTGTGGCCCGGGTTCCATCCCTAGTCAGGGAATTGAGATCCCGCAAGCCGCGAGGCACGGCAAAGAAAAAAAAAAAAGTTACTGAAAAATATGATGTTCAACTGGTAGAAAAATATGAAGAGTTAATATTATTTATTGTATTATTATTAATTATAATATAGTAATATAATTTATAATATGAAATATTAATTATATATTAATATCAACATGTCATATTATTACAAGATGTAATATCATTTATGCCTGTAGTTGCAGAACTGTCAATCTGCGTTTAATATTCCTCAGAGCAGTTCTCAGGGAGGGCAATTGAAAATGCCACCAGGTGGAGCTGTTTACCACCTGGACATGCCTCCTTTTGTCTTTTTACAATTTACAGCAATTGTCCCAATTTTCCATTACATCGCTTGTTAGCTGAGGGATGGTAGGGAAGGGGTTGTGTTTAAAGAATGATGAAATAAAAATACCTCATTAAGGTATTTAATGTATTAAACTTCTTCAAAATGTTTTCTAGTGATGTTTACCCATTCGTAATTCTAGAGACATGAACTTTTTAAAGAATAAGATGAATACAGGTGGTTTTTGCCCTAAGGGCTATGCTGATCATCAAAGCTGCCTTTTTTCAAATCTTGGGAACCCCTGGACACATGGGGTAGTGTACTCTTAGTGATCGTATAATCACTTTTCTAGAACCCTTAATTGTCTCTAAGAGCTCTGACAGTGACAATCGGTTAAAAAAATTATTAAAAGGAAAAGTTTTAGTGAGGAAGCTATTTGTAAACCTTTGGATATAGAAAACTGCCGAAGATGTTGCCTAATTCCCGCTTGGGTCTGGAAGCCCCTGGATGACAGAATCTGGCTCTTCACCTTGAAGAGGGCTGGGCTTAACCAGTCATTCATAGGCAAATGCTCTCCCAGGAGCAAGAAAATAGTTCATCAGCTGGCCATCTCGACAGCTGCTACCCTGTTCCTCCTACTACTCTCACTTATCAAGGGCTTACCCTGTGTCCAACAGGCCTATGGAATGGTTATGAGCACCCACATTTGACAGGAATGCCCACCAATACTCAGAGGGATTAAGGGATTTGCCCAGAGGTAAGCCTTGACCCCCATGAGGAAGGAGCAAAAAAGAACTCTTGATGCCACATTCAGGGATTAAACCAGGTCCCTGCTCTGCATTAGGACCCAAATGACATCTGAAGGTTAACGAGAAGGGGATTCTAGGGCACTGAGCCCTTGGAACTACCAAGTTGTTCTTGTCTGGCCTCAGGAGTCTCAGGGACAAATCTCTGGCTTGCTGAACCCCAAATCTTAGTCCAGAAGCTTCTTTTACCACTGTTCTATCTGCCTTCATCACAGACTGAAATGCCTTGTGTCTTTGAGCCCAGTTGGAGAGGAAACTTCATCCACAAAATAGGCCACCTAATGGGGCCGTGGGAATTAAGCTTAAGCCTGCTGATTCTATCCCAGAGACAACAAACATGATTAAAAGAATTAAAAAATTTTAAATGTTCCTTACCTGAGATTAGAAAAAGGAGGGCAAGAAGACTGAGGTGAGTGAAGGCTTTCATTTTATCTGTTCTTGCTAGGTAATCCAGGGAGAAAATGGTTTCCCTCCAGCTATCTTTCTTTTTAACTCTTTCTCAGGTTCAAAGTCCAGTAATTAACTGACGTCAAACCAGACAAAGGCAACTACTAGTTAGGGTTTGGTCATATAGCGTAGGTCCCCTCCGAGCTTTTGAGATAGAAGAGGCGAACCAGGAGTTATGGATTATTTTTGTCTCATAGTCCAAAATAACTCAGGACAGTCCAAACATCCTTGGGAGACTGGGGACCAGAGGGGGGTGTTAGTTAATCTCTTTATATTCCAAACATCCCCAAGCTACCACCTTTTAGGAGGTCACCGTTCCTTTAAACACTCAGTAATATAGTCTGTGCTCTCCTCACTCCGCTGGAGTGCAGGAAATCCACAGTTTCCTCCAGCTATAGTTCTGAGAATCCCTGAGGAGTCCTCATGTGTTTCTCCAGACTGTTGCTGAGCTTATCACCTTTCACTGTGGACCACAGCTCTGGGCCTCTCTGACGGTCACTTCTAGCAACTTTGTATTCATGTCTCCAAGCTTCCCTGGTTCCCCACATATCACTGTACCTGGACATGACCCCCCATTAATGTCCTCAGAGGCAGTGAATATCAAATTGTAACCTTTACTCTAACTTTACTGAGAGTTTGTGTGTGACAGATCAAGGAGGGGAAAATACAGTGCAGAAAGAGAATACCTTAAAACAGATGACTTGATCTCTTGACTCGTGGTGGTTCATGGGCCAGGTACCCCCTCGCAGGTCCTCTACTCACCTCTTATTCCTCAGCCCCTGACCTCTCACCATGTTTCCGGGACCAGCTTTATCACTTGGATGAAGGTCTTTTTAATCCAGTCCTCCCTCTTTAAAATCCAGGACCCCCACCCCACTGCATTTGGCCCCAGGCAGAGGAATGAAGCCAATAACACCTCGTGAATATTAGCCAGAGTTTTCACTCTAACCTTAGTGAAAACAAAAATTTTTAGATTACACAGCAGGCGAGTTCCCTGTTGTCCCAAAAATCTTCATTCAGGAATAGGATTTGGGATTTACTCTTCACAGCTGAGAGGCTCATTTAAATATTTTTCCCCAAGCAAAGACAACTCTTGGGCCCATATGTGGTACATTATTCTCAGCTTGAATGATCCCTGGCAGCAAGAGTTAAACAAAGGCCTTTTAAAACTCACTTTATTTAGGTAGGTATAATTTACTTCAATAGATCAATCCATTTGTAAAGTGTAAAACTCAATGAGCTTTGATAGATGTATATTCATGTCAAACCACCATTACAATCAAGATACAGAACATTGATCACACCCAAAATTTCCTCTTGCCCTTTTGCAGTCTATTCTGTCCTCCACCCCCAACCCCAGGCAACTGCCAACCTGCTTTCTGTCACTAGAGATTAGTTTGCTTTTTCTAGAATTGTATATAAACGGAGTCGTACAGTATGTGTTATTTTATGTCCAGCTTCTCTCCCTCAGCACGATGTTTTGTGAAATTCATCCGTATTACTGTGTGTCAGTTCTTCCTCCTTCCCTGTTTCCTTTCTTTATTTTTCCCTTCTTTGACAACTTATATTGAGGTACAATTTATGTAAACGCACACATTTAAAGCTTTGACACGTACACACACCCATGAAACCATCACCATGATCAAGATATCAAATGTTCTCATAATTCCCCAAAGTTTTCTTGTGTTCATCCTTCCCCACACCTCCAGTCTAAGGTAACCACGGATTGCTTTCTGTCACTACAGATTGATTTGTATTTTCTAGAATTTTATACAAACGGAGTCATGCAGATGTACTGCATTTGGGAGGGGGTTAGTTTTTGGTCTGGCTTCTTTGACTCAGGACAATTATTTTGGGATTCATTCATGTTGTTGTATATATTAATAGTTTGTTTTTCCTATTTCTGAAGAGTATTCCATTGTATAGATATGGTGAACATACTCCGGTTTACCTATTCATCTGTTGATGGACATTTGGATTGTTTCCAGTTTTTGACTATTACAAAGGTCCTATGAATATTCATGCACAAGTCTTTGTGTGGTCATACGCTTTCATTTCTCTTGGGTGAATACTTAGGTGTGGAATGGTTGTATGATACGACAGGTATATGTTTAACTTTTAACAAACTCTCAAATTGTTTTCCAAAGCTGTTGCACTTTACATTCCCATCAGCAACATATGAGTCCCAGTTGCTACCCATCCTTGCCAACACTTGCTTACTCTCAGTCTTTATAATATTAACCATTCTAAAGGGTATGTAGTGGTATCTCACTTTGGTTTTAATTTGCATCTCCTGACGACAAATGATATGGAGCATCTTTTTTTTTTTTTTTTTTTTTTGCGGTACGCGGGCCTCTCACTGTTGTGGCCTCTCCCGCTGCGGAGCACAGGCTCCGGACGCGCAGGCTCAGCGGCCATGGCTCACGGGCCCAGCCGCTCCGTGGCACGTGGGATCTTCCCGGGCCGGGGCACGAACCCGCGTCCCCTGCATCGGCAGGCGGACTCTCAACCACTGCGCCACCAGGGAAGCCCCATATCTCTTCTTTTTAAAAATATTTGTTTCCAATCATTTGTTCATTTTTAGTGGAGTTGTCTCCTTATTTTTGAGTTGTCAAGTGTTCTTTATATACGTATTGCAAATATGTTCTCCCTTTCTGCCATTTTTACATGGCATTTCAACCTAGTACATTCACTTTGTAAAAGGCTAACCAGGAATTTAGGAAAATTGAGAAAGTGGCCTGAGGTCACATAATTAGCTGCAGGGTCTCAAATCCTGTCTCCTAAACCAGGAAGAGCCCACTGCTCTACCTTTTTCTGGTTTCAAGATATCAAGAGAGTAGTAGCCACAGAGCACGACTGCCAGTGTCTGCTAATGCCACTCTATTACAACAGTGTCGATATCTACTGTGGTTTTCTACTCCACTTCTCTGCTGAGGACACAAGGAAGTATGACCAGGAAGGGACGGAGGTCTTCTAGGCACCTGCCTTCCTGACTCTTCCCTGGCCTTACCTGGCAAAACGTGAGCAACAAGAAGGTCAGGTAGTCCTGAACATATGAACCCACAGTCATCCTTTCTTAGGCCTCTTTGAACCCAGGCCACACCAGACTACAACACTCCAGGACTATAGAGACAAGTACATAGAGCTTCTCAGTTGTGGAAATGCTTCTTCCTCGTGGCTGATGGGAATCCTTCCCTGTGGAGCAGCTCAGTGAGCGCCACGCTCCTGGCCTCTCAGTGCCTTTACTGACTCTGCCCTAAGTGAGGTGTGCTGACTTATTTCAGAAGAATAAACTGGGAATACTCATCTCCAATCCTGCCTTACCCTTCTGGGGGAGAACCTGAGTATTCAGGACTGTTGTAGCTGGGAGGTAAGGATTCAGTATTAGAAAGCCCTAAACCACATTCTCCGAAACAAGCTCCTGTTGAAAGTGATATTTTGTCTCCATCTGCCATATTCGTTGTCTCAATTCTCACATGATTCAAAATGTGGGCAAGGAAAAGGGGTGATATTTATTAGCACCACACCAGCTATATTCTAGACACCTGTAAGTCGAAAACACAGACTCCATTTTCCCATAGAAACAACGGTCTGTTTAGGTGACTTAGTCGCAGAATCATCTAAAAAGAGCTAAGTTTACCCACAATTACCTGGTCACCAGAGAACTACACTTCAGCAGGGACCTCATCAATGATCTATTGGCTATGGAGAGGGACAGGACGGGCCCATTAATTTAAATTATATCCGACTATTCAGACATAGGGTAAGCAGAAGAGAGCTGTGTCAAAGCCATTTAGGATTGCAACATGGTGGTATCATCATAAGGCCCAAAGGCTTTGGAGAATCATTAGAAACCTAAAATCTATATCGAGATTAAACAACTAGACCGGCAGAATTTTTTGTCTACAGAATCAAATGTTGAAAGAAATGCCAACTGCCTTCAACTGCTTCTCACTAATTCTAGTCCCTTGATACACAGTCTTCTCAGATTGACTAATACTGATTACCAATATCATGCTTGGATAATAAATGAAACTGATCAGTTATTTTCCTCTCTAATTCAGTAAACCATTCCCAGAGAAATGGCTTGTGGGAAAGCAATATTCCCAACTCAAGTGTTTAACTGGCGACAGCTTGACAAAACCATTTCCAATCCTGGCATTCATATCTACTGAAATTAACTTTTCATTTAATGGATACTTTACAGGAATGAAGTTCAGGTGGCTGTTCAATTGATATCAGATGTTTGAGGCACTTCTGTACATCTGTCAGGCACATCTAAGAAGCAGTGAACAAGATGGTGGTGGTCTCTATTCTCCTGGACCTTACAGGAGCCAAGGGGTGGGCAGAAAACAAAATAATTTCAGAGAGTGATACATGCTATGAAGAAAATAAAACATAACTGCATGGTGACTGGTGGGGTAGAAGGTACTCCTTTATATAGGATGGTAAGCAGAATCTTCTCATGGGAGCTGATGTCTGAACTCAGACCTGATATTAAGAAAGAGGTTGCCATTCAAACATCGGAGAAGAACATTGAAGGCAGAGGGGACAATGAGTACAACTTTGGTGTTTGAGGAGCACTGTCATTTTGGAGGAGATTGGAAGGAGGTAACGTCAGAGAGGCACACTGTGGCCCGATCCTGCAGGGAGTGCGTATCTTATTCTAAGTGCAAAACCAGGAAGCCTTGGGGACATTTAAGCAGGAGAATGACAGGAGGGTTCTTCTTGGTGGCCTCGTCTAAAAGAGACACTTGACTATCCAAGCCCAGTTCATTTCCTCCATGGCCTCAATATGTATGAAATGGCTTTGTCTCTTTGTTGTTTTGGTTGTCTATTGCCCATGAGAGCCGTCTCATGCCACATCTCCCATGAGATCTTCCCTGCCACGTTCACTCCTCCATCCCCAGCACCCAGAACACCTGGCATATAGCAGGTGCTCAGGAAATGTTTATGGATTAAAGGAAAGAATGGACGAATGTCATCCAGTTTGTTGAAGGTTCAGGGAGCAGGGAATGCAAGTAAATAAGATATCGTTCTGGGTCTTCAGACTCACCATGCATTTGGATAATTTCTTTTCCAGAAGTTGATTGTCATAATCAAATTATCCACAGAGAGAAAATAAAGTTAGTAAAGAAGTATGGGATAAAGTGGATAACTAATAAGAACCTGCTGTATAAAAAAATAAATAAAATAAAATTCAAAAAAAAAAGAAGTATGGGAAAATACTAAACTTTTCACTTGTTTTAAAGACATGCTACTAACTAGAACAAAAATGAAATGACATTTTACATCTGTTAAAAGTGTTCACATTGATAATGTTCAGTTCTGGTGAGGGTGCAGATAATTTAACATGCTTGCAAATGCTACACCCCCCCCCCCGCCCCACCTCCAAAAGGCAATTCAGCAACAAGTATTAAGAGCCATAAAAATGTTCTTACCTTTTGACTGAGAAATTCACTTAGGACTGTATCCTAAGGAAATGTTTTCAGTTCAAGGGAAAAGTATATGTATAAATACATTTGCTGCACTATTATGTATATTATAAAAAGTTTAAAACAACTTTTAATATTCAAGAACAGAGGAATAAATGTGGTGACTATCCTTGAAACACATGACAGCATTGCACAAGGGAAGCTTAGATACAGCAATAAGGAAGAGTGCTTCTTCTACTGTGACAGTGTGTGAAAAACGTAGGGTTCTCTCTCCTACACTGACTGTTGGTGGGAATGTAAATTGGTGCAGCCACTATGGAGAACAGTATGGAGGTTCCTTAAAACACCAGAAATAGAGTTGCCATATGATCCAACAAATCCCACTCCTGGGCATATGTCTGGAGAAAACTCTAATTCGAAAATATACATGCATCCCAATGTTCATAGCAGCACTATTTACAATAGCCAAGACATGGAAGCAACCTAAATGTCCATCAACAGACAAATGGATAAAGAAGAAGTGGTACATATCTACAGCGGAATATAACTCAGCCATAAAAATCAATGAAATAATGCCATTTGCAGCAACATGGATGAACCTAGAGATTATCACACCAAGTGAAGTAAGTCAGACAGAGAAAGACAAATACCAGATGATATCATTTACATGTGGAATCTAAAATGTGATACATATGACCTGATTTACAAAACAGAAACAGACTCACAGACATAGAGAACAAACTTATGGTTACCAAAGGGGAAAGGGGGAGGAGAAGGGATAAATTAGGAGCTTGGGATTAGCAGATACAAACTACTATATATAAAATAGATAAACAGCAATGTCCTACTGTATAGCACAGGGAACTATAGTCAATATCCTGTGATAAAACGTAATGGAGAAGAATATATATGTATAACTGAATCACTTTGCTGTATACCAGAAATTAACACAACATTGTAAATCAACTACACTTCATATACTTTAATAAAAAAATTTTCTTTAAAGGCAAGGTTTTCATTATATATCTAATTATGTGAAAAATATACCTCTATAAAGATAGGCCCTAGAGAGAAACATGGACCAATTAACATGATTGACTTGTTGGGAGGCAGTATCATGGTCGAGCTCTCTTCCTGAGATTTTCTCTTCTCACACACAGGTGATGTCAAGGGCTCAGAGGAAGGTTCCAATGCCGACACGTGGGCGTTCCATCCCTGGAGCTGCGTTTCAAACACCTTAGCCTTCGAAAGGGCGAGGCATTGGCTTTTGGAGGTGTGGCTTATAAAACTTGACAATCACTTATCTACTCACTTCACTGAGTTTAGTCAGTTCTCAAAAAAATTTATTTTCTCATCATGGAGAGAGTCAACTTTTGTGGACTCCTTAATTCCATTTGAATATCGGTCTTTAGAAAATTCAACTCCGGGAGAAGTCATATGGAGGGGCATTCCCAAGGAAGTAGTGTGGCTTCTCACCTACTTCCTCCTCTGCTCGCCGATTTTGGGGAGGTTTTATGAAGGCCAGAAAGCTCTCTCCTGGCCACACTGCAATTCAGCTTTCCTCCCAGAGGAAGTGAGTGTTTCTAGAAATTACAGCACTGCTCTCAGGGATGCCAGCCTTGGGCCTGGGCTTGTTGCTCTTTGAGAGGAAAATGGTCACAACGAACGGGAGTAGGTTTGCACCTGTTTGGAGTTGCAGTTGTTTCTGGTTTGCACCTGTCGGCCTTCCCTAGCCAGTTCTTCCTAAAGTGAGATGCGAGGCAATGAGGGCTGTGCCTTTTGGAGTATGTGCCCTGGACCAGCAGCACCAGCATGGCCCGAGCACTTTTTAGAAATGCACATTCCCTGGTGGCGCAGTGGTTAAGAATCCGCCTGCCAATGCAGGGGACACGGGTTTGAGCCCTGGTCCAGGAAGATCCCACATGCTATAGAGCAACAAAGCCGGCAAGCCACAACCACTGAGCCTGCATGCTGCAGCTACTGAAGCCCGCGCGCCTAGAGCCGGTGCACTGCAACAAGAGAAGCCACCGCAATGAGAAGCCCACGCACCGCAATGAAGAGTAGCTCCCGCTCACTGCAACTAGAGAAAGCTGGCGCGCAGCAATGAAGACCCAACGCAGCAAGAAAGAAAGAAAGTGAGGAGGGAGGGAGGGAGGGCAGGAGGGAGGGAGGGAGAAAGAAACGCACATTTCAAGTCCTAGCCCAGACTTACTGAATCAGTGATCTGTGTTTTAACAAGACTCCAGGAAGTGCTGATGCACGCTCAGGTGTGAGAGCCACTGCGCTCATAGCGCACAGACGATTTTAAGTGGTCTATGGACACAGCATTCGAGAACACTGGTTCACTTAGAAGGGGAAGTTAATTGCAATTTCAAACTTATTTCAGTCATTCTGATTGTAAAATCTCATTTACTGCTAATATATCTTCAACTGTTCTCTTTCTTGCATTATTTCCCATTACAAGGAAGAGAACTGCTCAAAGAGCCTTTGGCAATCACAGATACCCACCTAGAATCCAATCACACTTCACCTTTATTGTATTTATTTTATCGTGACTTTCTATTTATGGAAAATGAAACTAATGTTTTATTTGAGGTGATGATGTAAAGTTTATTTTAAAAGTAAATTCATTTAGGTCTTGAAAAAATGTCGATATCAAGAAAACAAATTATGGAAGAAAAGAGTAGAGACGATATATGGTTTGTCAAGAATCCTGTATGGAAAACATGATGTTAGGACACATCATTGGGTGGGTGTTGCGGAGGAGGGCTTTTAAAAGCATGGGGGTGGGGGAAGCAAACAGGTAAATAGAAATAAGTAAAAAGAAATATGAAATATCAACAACATGACAAATGTCACATGAAAGTAGTAAAAGAGAAAATTGAACCAAGCCTGCGTTGGAGCTGAACTCCGAGTTATTTTCTGATAACTGACTTATTCTCAGATAAGCACCTGTTCCGGGGAAGTTACCCCCCACCGCCAGCTTACTGTCAGTCTGGGGAGAGTGTAATGACGTTTAACTTGACGTTCAAGGCTGCAACTCGACCTGCAACTTTCCCAATGATCTGTAACCAGAAATTCTTTTTGGTCGCTGTTGTTCTTCATCACCTATAAAATGTCTCTTCCAAGAAGGAATCTTTTTTTTTTTTTTTTTTTGCGGTACACGGGCCTCTCACTTTTGTGGCTTCTCCCGTTGCGGAGCACAGGCTCCGGACGCACAGTCTCAGCGGCCATGGCTCACGGGTCCAGCTGCTCCGCGGCATGTGGGATCTTCCCGGACCGGGGCACGAACCCGTGTCCCCTGCATTGGCAGGTGGACTCTCAACCACTGCGCCACCAGGGAAGCCCAAGAAGGAATCTTTGATCTGGCTATCTCAGGAACTGTTTTCTTTATGACAAATTTGAAATAAAACTTGGGCATGCATTCATAAGCAATCTCCTGAGAGGCTGCATAGCATCAGGAATCAATTAGATACTCTGATTATGGGCCTATCTTACTGAGAAGATGAAAAGAATGACAATGCTTGCTGAAGACAATGGTGTGTGGGAAACATGCCTCATACACAGCCTTTGGGGGAAGGGACATTTGGCGATATGCATCACAGGCCTCTAACAATGGACCCACCACTCGACCCAGCAATTCCATTCTAGGAATTTTTCCTAAGGGAACAGTCAGACCTGTGCTCAAAAACATCTATACAAGGATGTATTATTCTTCATAGGAAAAAATTTAAACTATGAAAATGTCCAAAAGCTAGAGCTTGGTCAAGACAAATTTATTGAGTTCATGAGAAGAATATTACATAGTCACTATGACAAAGGAAATTTTCAGCAATACTGTATTTACTAAGTATAAATAAACTACAAAACAATAGATACAGTGAGGTACTATGCTTGGGTTCCACCAGCCAGTGTCAAGTCTAGGTGTTTTCCTTCATTCACCGAACACTTTAGCGCATCTACAACTGCCAGATGTTGTTCCAGGCTCTGCGGATGGAGCAATGACTTGAAATGAGCATTTCTGCGATAACTGTGAAGGTGCTATGCAGGGCACACGCAAGGTGGGCTGGGAGCTACTTCCCGTAATGGGAAGATCTCACCTTGAAACCCTCTCTGTACAGTGCACCTGATAAGCACAACACCCAGCAGAGGCCAGCGCACACAGGCACGCAATAAACAGCCCCCGATTGGCAGGATTCCTTTGCAGGCAAATATCTCAGTCTCTGCTCCACTCTGGGCGGCAGCCGCCATAAAGGGAAGGACCAGAAACCACCCTTCCCTCTGACCTCCTGCAGTGAGGGGAGGTCTGTCTCCTCAGGGAGACTCCCCCTTCCTTTCTGGAAATTCTCTCCCACCGGCCCTGGTCCCTCTCCCCAGAAGACTCCTTGGTGTCTCTGGAAATCACAAGGTTGGGGAGTGGGTGGTGGGAGGTAGGGCTGGGCAGTAGTGTCTACAGAACTTCTCTCTAGAAGCCATCTTGTCCTGGCTCCTGCTGAGTCAAGATGCCTTGTAATAATCTGCCCTGTAACTATTTGTAGTCCCTTGAAAAATATTTCCTCCTCTCCCAATAATGCTCATTCAGAGGGTAGTATAAATGTGTGGGTTTGTGAACTGAAAACTAATTACCAACGGGGCACAATCTCTGGGAATCTTTTCTCCTCTGAGAAAAAGTTACGTTCTAGTGCAAATACCCTGAAGCTCTTGCAGGGCTGGGCCCCCAGGGTGTTGTTCCCACACGGACCCAGTGTGGAGTGGTGGGAAGAGTAGTTTTCCCCAATACATCATCCCAGAGAATTGAAAGTGAGCTGGATATCACTTTATCATCACTAAGATGGCTATAAGCAAAAGACAGATAATTGCCAAGTATGGGTGAGGATGTGGGGAATTGGAATCCTCATACACTTCTGGTAGGGATGCAAAATGGTACAGCTACTCTAGACAAAAGTCTGGTAATTCCTCAAAAAGTGAGAGTTCCCATTTCACCCAGCAATTCCACTTCCAGATATGTTCCTAAGAGAAGTGAAAAAACTTGTCCACACAAAAATTTGTACATGAAAGTTCATTATTCACAATAGCCAAAAGATAGAAAGAACCCAATGTCTATCAACGGATGAATGGATTAACAGAATGTGGTATATTTCATACAGTGGAACATTATTCCAACATAAAAAGGAATAAAGTACAATGTGGATAAAGCTTGAAAATAATAGGCTAAGTGAAGCAAACCAGTCACAAAGACCACATATCGTATAATTCCATTTATATTAAATGTCCAGAATAAGCAAATCTGTAGATACAGAAAGTGGATCAGTTGTTGCCTAGGACTAGGGGGAAGTGGGAGGATGAGGGGATGATGGCTAAGAAGTATGGGTTTCTTTCTGGGATGATGGAAATATTCTAAAATTGGCTGTGATGATGCATTGAATTTAAATCAGTGAACTGTATGGTATGTGAATTACATCTCAATAAAGCTGCCACCAAAAAATAAAAAATTTAAAATGTAATCTGGGATGGATTAGATGGAAATCTCTCCAGCAATTTTACAGAGGACTGTCTTAAAGGAAACTTTTATTCACCAGAGGCCTCCCTCTGCCTACAGATAGCTTTTTGTAATGACCACATCTCTGCATAGTTCAGAAGAGCTATAGAAATATAGTTATTAATAACAACTTACACTTTAAAAGCACCTACCATGTGCCACCATTCTACACTCTTCACTTCACACTTATTAACTCAGAATCATAAAGAAGATTTACTATTATAATACATATATTATGGCTAGGAATCTGAAGCACAGGTACAACTGTGACTTAGATCTGGGTCAGCAAGCTTGTTCAATAAAAGGCTAGACAGGGGCTTCCCTGGTGGCGCAGTGGTTGAGAATCTGCCTGCTAATGCAGGGGACCTGGGTTCGAGCCCTGGCCTGGGAAGATCCCACATGCCGCGGAGCAACTAGGCCCGTGAGTCACAACTACTGAGCCTGCGCGCCTGGAGCCTGTGCTCTGCAGCAAGAGAGGCCGCGATAGTGAGAGGCCCGCGCGCCGCGATGAAGAGTGGCCCCCGCTTGCCGCGGCTGGAGAGAGCTCTCGCACAGAAACGAAGACCCAACACAGCAAAAATAAATGAATAAACTCCTACCCCCAACATCTTCTTTAAAAAAACAAACAGGCTAGATAGGAAGATCTTTCTTCTCATTTAAAATTTTGACTGCAGGGGAAGTATAGAAAGTAGCTTGACATTACTTATGAATTATACAACATTATTAAATTGTTGTTAAAATGACTTAACCATAGTATAAAATTTGCACGTAGTGCTGTTTTACCTTGTAATTGTAAGTTGAATTCATTAAGAAGCATTACCAAGTCTTTAGCAAAAGCTACCTTCAAAAGCCATTGCAGGCAAATATCTCAGTCTCTGCTCCACTCTGCTCACTACTGCTCGGCCAGGAAACTGCTTTATAGTAGGATAAGTCAGGATGTTAGCTTCTATATTAGACAAAGATTCACAGAACCAGTGATGGTTAAGTCCACTGACAGTGAGTGACGTTCATCGTTAACAGTACCGGCTCTACAACACAGGGTATATTCAAATATTCTCCACAGAATTCTTACTCATAAATAATATAATGAATAACCATAGGCTTTAAATGTCTAGCATTTTCAGGAGCTTTGTAAGTGAATCCAACTATAGCTTTTTCTGCTCCACACATGTTTCTACCACCTTCAGCTGTAACATATCTTAGCAGATTCTACTTCAATTTATACTGAAAATAGTGTTCTCACAATTTCTTTGCAAATTTTTTTTTACAAAATAGCTTTATTGAGATTTAATTCACATATCATATATTTACCCATTTAAAGTAGATAATTTCATTTTGAAAATATTATTTCTTATAGTTGTTCCACAGAAGCTCTTCATAGAGGCTAATTATTCAGTCACTTCAAACTTGTCACTGGCTCCTTAAATAAACCACAACTGAGTAGTATTGGTAACATCTCTCACCTATCAAGAGCCAAGGAAAACCACTCAAAATTATTTGCCTTGTTTATTAATTGACCATTGACACTGTTCCCAATGTTCTCAACTCTTTGAGCAACTCTTCTTGCTGAAACAGTCTTAAATAAATTTCTTTTGTCTGGACACATTTCTTTGGCTGCTGCAATCAAAAACAATTTAATTAACTCATCCCTAATTGGTTTTCCTTGCTTGGCTAACAAATGAGCCACTTGAAAACTTGCTTTCACTGCAGCCTCATTTTCATTATTTAATTTTATGAGGAAATTTTGCTGCAATGAGATAATTCATTTAAAATTTTCTATTTTTCCTGATGGCTGCTCTCCTGTGATACATCCTTAGTCTGGTAACTTAACATAATCTATTAGTTTAGCCCACCAATCGTGTTGTTGCATAATAAGCAATGCTTTGCCATCGAATTTGATGACAAAATAATCCATACTCCATACTCCAAAATAATGCATACTGGGATTTAAAAGCATGGCACTTGAAGTCCACTTTTCTCTTCTTTTTTGACATGATGGTTATGCACTGGTGATTTAAAAAAGAAAATGTTGAAGCATTGGCATTTCCTCAGGGACTAGAGATGGAACACAAAACTCATTTCCCATTGCTAATACAAAGTCTGCTATTAGGTATGGTCAAGATGGTGGAGTAGGAAAACCCTGGGCTCACCTCCTCCCAGGGACACACCAAAATTACAAATAGTTACAAAGCAACTATCGATGAGAACAACCTGACGACAAGCAGAAATAATTTTCCACAACTAAAGATATAAAGAAGGAACCACAATGAGATGGGTAGGAGGGGCAGGGAGGCAATATACTCAAGACTCACACCCTAGAGAGACAGCCCACAAACAGGAGGATAATCACAATTGCAGAGGTTCTTCCCAAGCAGCAAGGGGTCTGAGCCCCACACTGGGTTACCCAGCCTAGGGGTCTGGCATGGGAAGACGAGTCCTCAGAATGTCTGCCTTTGAAGGCCAGCAGGGCTTATGTTCGGGAGAGCTGGAGGGCTGTAGGAAACAGAAACTCCACTCTTAGAGAGCTCGCACAAAATCTCAGATGCTCCAAGTCTAAGCACAGAGGCAATAAATTAAAATGAGCCTGGGTCAGACAAACCTGTTGATCTTAGAGCACCTCCCCAAGAGGCAGGAAGCAAAGGGGAAATGCCCTGGGGACATAGATGCTGGCAGAAGCCATTTTGGGGAACTCCTTCTACCATGAGGACACCGGTGCTAGCAAGTGCAATATTGGAGTCCTCTCCCTAGCATATCAGCACCACAGGTTTACCTACCCACCAGTGGACTGACAACAGCCCCAGAACCTGGCCCTGCCCATCAGTGGGCCAGGACCAGCCCTGGGGCTCCCTGGATCCTGCAGCCAGTTGCTCCAGGAATCAGTCCCACTCACCAGCAGGCCAGCAGCCACTGCATGAGGCAAGGCCTGGCAGAACCAGGCTGAGGGCCAGGCTTGCCTTCCATGTGCCCATGGCAGTTCGCCCCTCTACAACAAAAGGGCTCAGGCAGTCTACATATGGGGCACCCCTAGAGCATATAACTCTGGTGACCAGAGGGAAGTGTGCTGCTGGGCCCCACAGGATGTCTCCTACATAAGGTCACTTCTCAATCTTGGAGAAGTGACCTACCTAATACATACAAATAAACACAGAGAGTTAGGCAAAATGGGGAGACAGAGGAATATGTTACAAATGAAGAAACAAGACAAAACCTCAGTAAAAGAACTAAGTGAAGAGGAGATATGCAATCTACCTGATAAAGAGTTCAAGCTACAGATCATAAAGATGCTCAATGAACTCGGGAGAAGAATGGATGAACACAATGAGATTTCAACAAAGAGTTAGAAGATACAAAGAAGAAACAAACAGAGCTGAAGAATATAATAACTGAAATAAAAAACACACTGGAAGGAATCAATGGTAGATTAGATGGTACAGAGGAACAGATCAGTGGAAGACAAAGTAGTGGATATCACACACACACAAAAAGAATTTAAAAAAAATGAGGAACACTTAAGAGCTCTCTGGGACAACATAAAGCATACTAACATTTGTACTGTAGAGGTCCCATAAGGAGAAGAGAGAGAGAAAGTGGTAGAGAACTTACTTTAAGAAACAGTAACTGAAAACTTCCCTAACCTGGGAAAGGAAAAAAAATTCAGGTCCAAGAAGCACAGACAGTTCCAAAGAAGAGGAACCCAAAGAGGTCCACACCAAAACATACTGTAATTAAAATGGCAAAAATTAAAGAGAGAATCTTAAAAGCAGCAAGAGAAAAGCAACTAGTTATGTATAAAGGAACTCCCATAAGACTATAAGCTGACTTTTCAGCATAATCTTTGCAGGCCAGAAGGAAGTGGCACAATATATCTAAAGTGATGAAAGGAAAAAAACCTATAACCAAGAACATTCTACCTGGCAGGGCTGTCATTCAAAGCTGGAGGAGAGATAAACAGTTTTACAGACAAGCAAAACCTAAAGGAGTTCAGCACCACTAAGTTGGTTTTGCGGGAATGTTAAAGGGACTTCTCTAAGTAGAAAAGGTCACAACCAGAAATATGAAAATTACAAAGTGAAAAATTCTCATTGGTAAAAGCAAACATACAGTAAAGGTAATAGATCAACCACTTATAAAGCTAGTAGTAAGGTTAAAAGACAAAAGTAATACAATCATTTATATCCCAATAAGTAGTAAAGGGATCTACAAAACCAAAAGATGTAAAATATGACACCAAAATATCAAAGGTTGTGGGGAAGGAGTAAACATGCAGGGTTGTTAGAATGCATTTGAACCTAGGAGATCATCAACTTAAAAAAAAAAGATATGTTGTTATATATGAATCTCATGGTAACTGCAAACCAGAAGTGTATAATAGATACACATACACAAAAGAGAAAGGAATCCAAACATAACACTAAAGATAGTCATCAAATCACAAGGGAAAAGAGCAAAAGAAGAAGAAAGGAACAAAAAAGAACTACAAAAACAAAAAGAAAACAATGAACAAAATGGCAATAAGTATGAACCTATCAATGATTACTTTAATGTAAATAGACTAAATGCTCCAATCAAGACATAGAGTGGCTGGTAAGATGGAAAAAAAAAAAGAACCATATATGCCTACCAGAGACTTACTTCAGATCTAAAGACACACACAGACAAAGTGAGGGGATTGAAAAGGTATTCTATGTAAACAGAAACCCAAAGAAAGCCAGGGTTGCAATATTTATATCAGTCAAAATAGACTTTAAAACAAAGACTGTAACAAGAGACGAAGAAGGACAATACATAATGACAAAGGGGCCAATCCAAAAAGATTGGGAGCACCTCAATACGTAAAGCAAATATTAACAAACCCAAAGGGAAAGATTAACAGTAGCACGATAATAGTAGGGGACTTTAATACCCCACTTACATCAACGGACAGATCATCCAGACAGAAAATCAATAAGGAAACAGTGGCCTTAAATGATACGTTATACCAGACGGATTTCATAGATATATATATAACATTCCACCCAAAGGAACAGAACAGGAAAGACTTGAGGGGGCTGGATCAAGATGGAGGAATAGAAGGATGTGGAACTCACTCACCTCCTCCCACAAATACATCAAAAATACATCTACATGTGGAACAATTCTCACAGAATAACTGCTGAATGCTGGCAGAAGTTCTCATAAAACCAAAATTGCAAAAAATATCACCACATAACTGGGTAGGATGAAAGAAAAGGAAAAAGGAATCAGGATGGGACCTGCACCCCTGGGAGGGAGTTGTGAAAGAGGAAAGTTTCCTTTACCCTGGGAACCCCTTTTAACAGTTGGGAGATCAGTCGGAACTGAAAGGGAGCTTCAGAGGCTCAGAGGAAAGCACAGCAGCCAGCTTGTAGCAGGCAGAACAGAGAGAGACTAGCAGAGGGTCCTGCCACATTCCTGCACCCTTCAGCCCAAGATGTGCATTTACTGGTGTGTGCAGGGTCTGGGTGCCAAAACTTGGGCTTCAGAGGACAGAACCAGGGAGAGGACTGGGGTTGGCTGTGTGGAGACAGCCTGAAGGGGCTGGAGTGTGGTCCAAACCCCAACTGGAGGTGGGCACAGGAAGGAGCCCAGGTCCGCCATTAAAGTCTCATTGGTAACACACACACTCGAAGGGAGGGTTGGGGCCCGTCATAGCAAACTCATTCTCACAGCAGGCGCAGCTCCACCTCCACGAGCTCTGGGAGCACGCAAGCGCTGGCGGGTTATCCACACGTGGAGGTGGAGCTAAAATCCAAGCCAATCCCTAGGGGCCTCATGACTTCGGAAGCAGGGCTGAAATCTGAGCTGTGTCCCAGTGGCTATGTAATCTGTAGATTTATGTTCTGCTGGTGAGTTTGTGAACTCAGTGCCTGAGGGATATATGAGCATATTACTGGTGCTCCAGTGGGTGGGGCAGGTCCAGCAATAGCAGCTGCAGGCTCTGTGGGTACACATGGAGGTAGGGCTGGGGTCTGGCCTGACTCAGTAGCTACCAAACATTTAGAGAAGACTTGACACCCATCTTTCTCAGACTACTGCAAAAACCGGAAGTGGAAGGAATGCTTCTGAATGCATTCTATGAGGCCGGCATCACCCTGACACCAAAACCAGACAAAGATTCCACACAAAAAAGAACATTACAGGCCCAATATCACTGATGAACGTAGAGGCAAAAATCCTCAACAGAATATTAGCAAATTGAATTCAACAATACATTAAAAGAATCATACACCATGATTAAGTGGGATTTTCCCAGGGATGGAAGGATGGTTCAATATCTGCAAATCAATCAATGTGATACACCACATTAACAAACTGAAAAATAATAATCATATGATCATCTCAATAGATGCAGAAAAAGCTTTTGACAAAATTCAACACTCATTTATGATAAAAACTCTCAACCAAGTGGGTATAGAAGGAACATACCTCAACATAATAAAGCCTGTCTACAACAAACCTAGATCCAACATCATACTCAATGGTGAAAAGCTGAAAGCCTTTCCGCTAAAATCAGGAAGAAGACAAAGATGCCCACTGTTGC
Source organism: Delphinus delphis (assembly GCF_949987515.2). Classification (NCBI taxonomy): domain Eukaryota; kingdom Metazoa; phylum Chordata; class Mammalia; order Artiodactyla; family Delphinidae; genus Delphinus; species Delphinus delphis. Next base: position 70,094,411 of record NC_082686.1, read on the forward strand.
TATCTTATTCAACACAATATTGGAAATTCTAGCCACAGCAATCAGGCAAGAAAAAGAAATAAAAGGAATCCAAATTTGAAAGGAAGAAGTAAAACTGTCACTATTTGCAGATGACATAATAATATATATAGAAAATCCTAAGGACGCCATCAAAAAACTATTAGAACTATTAAATAAATTCAGTAAGTTGCAGGATACAAAATTAATATACAGAAATCTGTTGTTTTTGTTCCTTTTATTTGTTGAGTGGTATTTCATTATATAGTTGTTCCATAATTCATCACGTGAATGGCTTTATAGTATGTCTTTAAATTGTTTGGTACACAAATGTTTGCTTGAACTTTGATACACGAGATCTTTGCTAGAGGTCCCTGTTCAGTTACATGTCATAGCTACATATTTATCTGCCGTCAGCAAGTCATCAGCCTGCAGCTACTGAAGGGGGTAGATCTCCCGGAACTTTAACTTCAATTTACTTTTTCTGTTGGACGATTTATCCACCCATTCACCTATTCTTTGTTTTAGTGAATGCCTGCTAGGTGCCAGGTACTGAGCATACCATGTTGAGCAGGACAGACTTGGTTCCTACCTGGACAGAGCTTACGATTTTTAACCCATTAATCCCTTCATGATATGGGGAGCAGGTTGGAGAAGGAGGGAAGGGGAAATGACAAGAAAGCTTGGATGGCAAGTCCGAGGTCTTCAGGACCAGTTACTAGTGAAATGACTCATTAATCCTGTACTTGTCTGTCTTTCTTTTGGTGACAGGATGGCCCTATTGAAGAGAACCCATCTGTGTTATGTTTCTTTGTAGTTTACAGAGTGTTTCCATATGAATTCTCCCTTTTCATCCTCACAACAACTCTGGGAGGCAACACTTATTATCCCCACTTCCCTGATCAGGACACTGAGGCTCAGAGAGCTGAGCGGACTCAGGCCTCACATCGTGATCTGGGAAAAAGAGCCGGGAATCTGTTAGGGAGTGTCTCGTACCAGCTGTTAGAGCCCAGGCCTTCTGGTGATGATGTCAGTTTTTATGAGGTCAATAAAAATCCACCTGCATTTCTTTTCCCTGGCCTCTCCCTTGTATCTTTCTTATCTGAAGTTCATGTTTGCTGCGTCAGGTGGCTTCCTGTCGATACCATCCAGTTCTGGGGGTTTAAAGTTGTCCTGGCTGATCAATATCCAAGACAGGAGGACTCTTCCCTATATAATCTATATATTGTGCCCCTTACCTTTCATTACTTCTCACACAATTGGAAAATGACTGTGCACTGCTGGAGTTCTTTAAGTCCAAGGGTCTCAAAATATTTTTTAGCTTTTATTTACTGGCAAATCCCCTCCTGAGGTGGAGGCTGCACATTGCCAGGTGAGATGCACAGGTAGGACAAGTACTAGGGCCCGCTTGCGGGTGGACAGCAGAAGGTCCTCCCATTTTCAGTCCTAAACAGTTCCCAGGGGAGAGTGGGTATGGAAATGCTGTGATGTTTACAATGTCTAGCTGAGCTTGGCAGGAACAAGAAATATTCATTGCAGCATTATTTACAGTAGCAAGATATGGAAGCAACCTAAGTGTCCTATTGATATATGAATAAAGAAGATGTGGTATATATACAGAGTGGAGTATTACTCAGCCATGAAAAAGAAAGGTTGTCATTTGTGACAACATGGATGGATCTAGAGGCTATTATGCTAAGTGAAATAAGCCAGACAGAGAAAGACAAATACCGCATCATCTCACTTATATGTGGAGTCTAAAAAGCAAAGCAATCACACGAATAAAACAAAATGAGAGGAGACTCATAGATACTGAGAATAAATGGGTGGTTGCCAGAAGGGAACGGGGTGGCGGTGAAGGAAACAGGTAAAGGGGATGAAGTGTTGTAAAACTCCAGTTATGTAGTAAATACACAAGGATGTAACATACAGCATAAGGAATATGGTTAAGAATATTGTAATAACTTTGTATGAGGACAAATTATTGCTTATCTGTGGACTTATCGTGGTGGTCCTTTTATAACGTATGTAAATGTCAAATCGTTATGAGGTACTCCTGAAACTAACATAATGTTGTACATCAACTATATGTCACAAAATGTCATGGTATTACTACGCATGGCATTTGAAACACTGTTGGGTTAAAACTGTTCCACCGTGGTGTGTAGTGTGCTGAGCAGCAGTGTGAAGTGATCAGAGTGTCATGTCATGTCACCCATAATCTGTTATGACTGATCGACCCTGCAATGGTAGCATGAAAGCTGCTGTGGACAACGTGCAAACAAATGAGTGTAGCTGTGTCCCAATAAGACTTCTTTTGTGACACTGAAATTTGGATTCCACATAATTATCACATTTCACAAAATACGATTCTTTTGATTTTTTCCAGTTTAAAAAAAAATGTAGTACTTCCCTGATGGCTTAACAGTGGTTAAGAATCCGCCTGCCGATGCAGGGGACACGGGTTTGATCCCTGGTCTGGGAAGAACCACATGCCACAGAGCAACTAAGCCCGTGCGCCACAACTACTGAGCCTGCGCTCTAGAGGCCGCAAGCCACAACTACTGTAGCCCGAGCACTCTAGAGTCCGTGCTCTGCAACAAGAGAAACCAACGCAATGAGAAGCCCCGATCACCACAACTAGAGAAAGCCTGTGCACAGCAATGAAGACCCAACGCAGCCAAAAAATAAATAAATAAATTTTTAAAAAATGTAAAAATCACTCTTAGCTTGTGGGCCCTACAAAACAGGCAGCCGACCGTAGCTGGGCAGCCCATGCTCACGAGCGCAGTCAGACCAATGGGGACAGGTCCTCCCTCAGCAAGGTAGGAGCTGTCCAGAAGCATCCTGAAGATGGACGGGGGGATGCGTGCTCACTTTTAACGTCCTAGAAGGACCCCAAGAGTTGACCTCCACGAGGATGGCAGCAATCACCATCTTCCAGAGCTCTTTCCTGGTGCTGAGTTGAAATCACATCCACTGTCTCCTTTAACTCAATTCTGAGAAGTCAGTTCTGTAAGCAAGTTTCTACAGACTGAAAACTTGGATCTTAGGGAAGTAACGTAACAAGGGGACGTGCGGCAGCCCAGGGATTGAATCCCAAGTTTCAAAGCCCATGCTCGACTCACCACACCACACTGTTTTTACGTCATCCACACACTTGTCCAGATCTGCCCCACAGCCCTTCCGTGCTCTCCAGCCAAGCCCTGTCACAGGATCCCTGCTGACTCGGCCTTCACTACGTCAGTCGCCATGGCTGGGCTTGCTGGCCTCACCGTCCCCCATACGCTTTTGATGACAACATGTGTCCTGGAAATCCAATGAGCTGGCTTCCTAGACTTTGGACCCTTATCCCAACCCTTCCATAAACCAAATTTTCCCTCCCTTGGGAAAACTTCCTCTCTCTGGTCTTCAGTTTCCTTATATGTAAAATCAGAATAGAGGTTGAGCCACACCACCATTTCGTGAGCTCCTTTCCAGTTTTAACTTTCTATGAGTCAACTGATTCCCCACCATGTTTTATTACCCACATGTTATCACATCCCTCTATTAGTGATAGTTATAGAAAGCGATTACTGCTAATAGGCCCAGAGAGGAATGGATTTTGAACCTTGCTTTAAGGTACATGACGCAAGAGTCCTTTCATAAACATAGCACCCCTGAAATGCAGACTGGTTGGCACATAAACAAGGACATTTATGAATAAATCAACTGAACAAAGACGCCAATTTTGAGACTTCCCCAGTGGCACAGTGGTTAGGAATCTGCCTGCCAATGCAGGGGACCCAGGTTTGATCCCTGGTCCGGGAAGATCTCACATGCCACGGAGCAACGAAGCCCATGCGCCACAACCATTGAGCCTGTGCTCTAGAGCCTGCAAGCCACAACTACTGAGCCCACGTGCCTAGACCCCATGCTCCACAACAGAGAATCCACAGCAATGAGAAGCCCATGCACCACAACGAAGAGTAGCCCCCACTTGCCACAACTAGAGAAAGCCCGCACGCAGCAATGAAGACCCAACACAGCCAAAAATAAATTTTAAAAAAAAGACGCCAACTTCAGCCAAATGCACAAATTAGAAAGGGTAGACAATGGGGCACAATGGAGTGGGAGTAGCTGAAATGACAGCCAATTTTATAAACATCTATGAGACATCTACTATATGAGTGTTAGTCATAAGGAGTAGAGGTGGATACAAAACAAAGAGATAAATAAGACTGAGGTCCCTGCCCTTAAAGAGTTCCAGGTCTAGTGGGTGATAACCAAGGTGCTAATAATAGAAACTTAGGATAATAGAAATGTAGAAATCAATGGCAATGACGTTAGGGGGCCTTTGACCTACCTGCCTCTGTAGAGAAGTAGGCTGAGAAAACTTGCTTTACTGTGATACCTATTAATCGGAGGACAGAGAGCTTCAGGGGGCATTAATGGCCTCAAAGTTCCATTATTCCTGAAGGTTAACTGACTTAGTTCTTCGGATACGAGCCTAGTGCTGGGGGGCAAGGGAGCGAGAAGGATGTGCCCTTCTCTTTTTTTCTTTTCATTTTGTATTGTTTCCTTAGTGTACATTCCAGGGAGTAAAACTACTAATTCAAGAATAAAAATTTTGAGGCTTCTAGAAATTGTTGCCAGATTATCTTCTTAATGATTTATATTGATTTACTCCTCTGCAGCTTTCTTTTCATCCATCAGCATAATGTATTTTCACTTTTAAAAAGTAGGCTTTTTCCCTACGATGGTAGGGGAAAAATGATACCTCGGTATTTAAATTCTCATTTCTTTGACCACTAATGAGATTGAACATTCTCCATATATTTGCTAGGTTATTTGTAGTTGCTGCTCATGAATTTTGACTATTGTTTCACGGGGAGGGTTATTCATAATGTTCTAAAGAAAGTGTATGAGCTTTTTTGTTTTGTTTTGTTTGTTTGTTTGTTTTGCAGTACGCGCGCCCCTCACTGCCGCGGCCTCCCCCGCCGCGGAGCACAGGCTCCGGACGCGCAGGCCCAGCGGCCATGGCTCACGGGCCCAGCCGCTCCGCGGCATGCGGGATCCTCCCGGACCGGGGCACGAACCCGCGTCCCCTGCAGCGGCAGACGGACTCCCAACCACTGCGCCACCAGGGAAGCCCCATACTTTCATTTTAGAATGACATGTTTTTCTATTGTAAAACTACATCTTTAGTAATACATTACAAAGAAAATTTAAAAATAAAATGAGGGGAAAAACCCATAGTCCTCCTACTCTAATATTGTTGATATTTTGATATGGTTATTCTCAAGCTTTTATCCTACATATTTTCCTTATTTTTTTTTTGGAATTTAATTTTTATTTTTTTATACAGCAGATTCTTATTAGTCATCCATCTTATACACATCAGTGTATACATGTCAATCCCAATCTCCCAATTCATCACACCACCACCCCCCAGCCCCCGCAGCTTGCCCCCCTTGGTGTCCATACCTTTGTTCTCTACATCTGTGTCTCTATTTCTGCCCTGCAAACCGGTTCATACGTACCGTTTTTCTAGATTCCACATATATGCGTTAATATACAATATTTGTTTTTCTCTTTCTGACTTACTTCACTCTGTATGACAGTCTCTAGATCCATCCACATCTCTACATAATGACCCAATTTCGTTCCTTTTTATGGCTGAGTAATATTCCATTGTATATATGTACCACAACTTCTTCACCCATTCGTCAGTCGATGAGCATTTAGGTAGCTTCCATGACCTGGCTATTGTAAATAGTGCTGCAATGAACATTGGGGTGCATGTGTCTTTTTGAATCATGGTTTTCTCTGGGTATGTGTCCAGTAGTGGGATTGCTGGGTCATATGGTAATTCTATTTTTAGTTTTTTAAGGAACCTTCATACTGTTCTCCATAGTGGCTGTATCAATTTACATTCAACGGTGCAAGAGGGTTCACTTTTCTCCACACCCTCTCCAGCATTTCTTCCTTGTAGATTTTCTGATGATGCCCATTCTAACTGGTGTGAGGTGATACCTCATTGCAGTTTTGATTTGCATTTCTCTAATAATTAGTGATGTTGAGCAGCTTTTCATGTGTTTCTTGGCCATCTGTATGTCTTCTTTGGAGAAATGTCCATTTAGGTATTCTGACCATTTTAGATTGGGTTGTATGTTTCTTTAATATTGAGTTGCATGAGCTATTTATATATTTTGGAGAATAATCCTTTGTCCTTTGATTCGTTTGCAAATATTTTCTCCCATTTTGAGGGCTGTCTTTTTGTCTTGTTTATGGTTTCCTTTTCTGTGCAAAAGCTTTGAAGTTTCATTAGGTCCCATTTGTTTATTTTTATTTTCATTACTCTAGGAGGTGTATCAAAAAAGATCTTGCTGTGATTTATGTCAAAGAGTGTTCTTCCTATATTTTCCTCTAAGAGTTTTATAGTGTCCGGTCTTACATTTAGGTCACAAATCCATTTTGAGTTTATTTTTGTGTATGGTGTTACGGAGTGTTCTAATTTCATTCTTTTATATGTAGCTGTCTAGTTTTCCCAGCACCACTTATTGAAGAGACTGTCTTTTCTCCATTGTATATCCTTGCCTCCTTTGTCATAGATTAGTTGACCATAGGTGTGTGGGTTTATCTCTGGGCTTTCTATCTTGTTCCATTGATCTACGTTTCTGTTTTTGTGCCAGTACCATGTTGTCTTGATTACTGTAGCTTTGTAGTATAGTCTGAAGTCAGGGAGTCTGATTACTCCAGCTCCATTTTTTTCCTTCAAGACTGCTTTGGCTGTTCGGGGTCTTTTGTGTCTCCATACAAATTTTAAGATTTTTTGTTCTAGTTCTGTAAAAAATGCCATTGGTAATTTGATAGGGATTGCATTGAACTTGTAGATTGCTTTGGGTAGTATAGTCACTTTCACAATATTGATTCTTCCAGTCCAAGAACTTGGTATATCTCTCCTTCTGTCAGTATCATCTTTAATTTCTTTCATCAGTGTCTTATAGTTTTCTGCATACAGGTCTTTTGTCTCCCTAGGTAGGTTTATTCCTAGGCATTTTATTATTTTTGTTGCAATGGTAAATGGGAGTGTTTCCTTAATTTCTCTTTCAGATTTTTCATCATTAGTGTATAGGAATGCAAGAGATTTCTGTGCCTCAATTTTGTATCCTGAAACTTTACCAAATTCATTGATTAGCTCTAGTAGTTTTCTGGTGGCATCTTTAGGATTCTCTATGTATAGTATCATGTCATCTGCAAACAGTGACAATTTTACTTCTTCTTTTCCAATTTGTATTCCTTTTATTTCTTTTTCTTCTCTGATTGCTGAGGCTAGGACTTCCAAAGCTATGCTGAATAATAGCAGTGACAGTGGACATCATTGTCTTGTTCCTGATCTTAGAGGAAATGCTTTCAGTTTTTCACCATTGAGAATGATGTTTGCTGTGGGATTGTCATCTATGGCCTTTATTATGTTGAGGTAGGTTCCCTCTCTGCCCACTTTCTGGAGAGTGTTTATCATAAATGGGTGTTGAATTTTGTGAAAAGCTTTTTTCTGCATCTATTGAGATGATCATATGGTTTTTATTCTTCAATTTGTTAATATGGTGTATCACATTGATTGATTTGCATATATTGAAGAATCCTTGCATCCCTGGGATAAATCCCACTTGATCATGGTGTATGATCCTTTTAATGTGTTGTTGGATTCTGTTTGCTAGTATTTTGTTGAGGATTTTTGCATCTATATTCATCAGTGACACAGGTCTGTCATTTTCTTTTTTTGTACGATCTTTGTCTGGTTTTGGTATCAGGATGATGGTGGCCTCGTAGAATGAGTTTGGGAGTGGTCCTTCCTCTGCAATCTTTTGGAAGAGTTTGAAAAGGATGGGTGTTAGCTCTTCTCTAATTGTTTGATAGAATTCACCTGTGAAGCCGTCTGGTCCTGGACTTTTGTTTGTTGGAAGCTTTTTTATCACAGTTTCAATTTCATAACTTGTGATTGGTCTGTTCATATTTTCTATTTCTTCCTAGTTCAGTCCTGGGAGGTTATACCTTTCTAAGAATGTTTCCATTTCTTCCAGGTTGTCCATTTTATTGGCATAGAGGTGCTTGTAGTAGTTTCTTAGGATGCTTTGTATTTCTGTGGTGTCTGTTGTAACTTCTCCTTTTTCCTTTCTACTTTTATTGATTTGAGTCCTCTCCCTCTTTCTCTTGATGAGTCTGGCTAAAGGTTTATCAATTTTGCTTATCTTCTCAAAGAACCACCTTTTAGTTTTATTGATCTTGGCTATTGTTTTCTTTGTTTCTATTTCACTTATTTCTGCTCTGATCTTTATGATTTATTTCCTTCTGCTAACTTTGGGTTTTGTTTGTTCTTCTTTCTCTAGTTCCTTTAGGTTTAAGGTTAGATTGTTTATTTGAGATGTTTCTTGTTTCTTGAGGTAGGCTTGTATAGCTATAACCTTCCCTCTTAGAACTGCTTTTGCTGCATCCCACAGGTTTTGGATCGTCGTGTTTTCATTGTCATTTGTCTCTAGGTATTTTTTGATTTCCTCTTGGATTTCTTCAGTGATCACTTGGTTATTAATAACGTATTGTTTAGCCTCTGTGTGTTTGTGTTTTTTACGGTTTTTTTCCCTGTAATTGATTTCTAATCTCATAGCGTTGTGGTCAGAAGAGATGCTTCATCTGATTTCAGTTTTCTTAAATTTACTTAGGCTTGATTTGTGACCCAAGACATGATCTATCCTGGAGAATGTTCTGTGCCCACTTGAGATGAAAGTGTAACCTGCTGTTTTTGGATGGAATGTCCTATAAATATCAATTAAATCTATCTGGTCTATAGTGTCACTTAAAGCTTGTGTTTCCTTATTAATTTTCTGTTTGGAGGATCTGTCCATTGATGTTAGTGAGGTGTTTAAGTCCTTCACTATTATTATGTCACTGTCGAGTTCCTCTTTTAGAGCTGTTAGCAGTTGCCTTATGTATTGAGGTGCTCCTATGTTGGGTGCATATATATTTATAATTGTTATATCTTCTTCTTGGATTGATACCTTGACCATTATGTAGTGTCCTTCCTTGTCTCTTGTAACATTCTTTATTTTAAAGTCTATTTTATCTGATATGAGTTTTGCTACTCCAGCTTTCTTTTGATTTCCGTTTGCATGGAATATCTTTTTCCATCCCCTCAGTTTCAGTCTGTATGTGTCCCTAGCTCTGAAGTTGGTCTCTTGTAGACAGCCTATATACGGGTCTTGTTTTTGTACCCACTCAGCGAGCCTGTGTCTTTTGGTTGGAGCGTTTAATCCATTCACGTTTAAGGTAATTATCGATATGTATGTTCCTATTACCATTTTCTAAATCGTTTTGGGTTTGTTTTTGTAGGTCCTTTTCTTCTCTTGTGTTTCCTACTTAGAGAAGTTCCTTTAGCATTTGTTGTAGTGCTGGTTTTGTGGTGCTGAATTCTCTTAGCTTTTGCTTGTCTGTAAAGCTTTTGATTTCTCCATAGAATCTGAATGAGATCCTTGCTGGGTAGAGTAATCTTGGTTGTAGGTTTTTCCCTTTCATCACTTTAAATATATCATGCCACTCCTTCTGGCTTGTAGAGTTTCTGCTGAGAAATCAGCTGTTAACCTTATGGGAGTTCCCTTGTATGTTATTTGTCATTTTTCCCTTGCTGCTTTCAATAATTTTTCTTTGTCTTTTAATTTTTGCCAATTTGATTACTATGTGTCTTGGTGTGTTTCTCCTTGGGTTTATCCTGTATGGGACTCTCTGTGCTTCCTGACCTTGGGTGGCTATTTCCTTTCCCATATTAGGGAAGTTTTTGACTATAATCTCCTCAAATATTTTCTCGGGCCCTTTCTCTCTCTCTTCTTCTCAAACCCCTATAATGCGAATGTTGTTGCATTTAATGTTGTCCCAGAGCTCTCTTAAGCTGTCTTCATTTCTTTTCTTTCCTTTTTCTTTATTCTGTTCTGCAGCAGTGGATTCCACCATTCTGTCTTCCAGATCACTTATCTGTTCTTCTGCCTCAGTTATTCTGCTTTTGATGCCTTCTAGTGTATTCTTCATTTCAATTATTGTATTGTTCATCTCTGTTCGTTTGTTCTTTACTTCTTCTAGGTCTTTGTTAAAAGTTTCTTGCATCTTCTCGATCTTTGCCTCTATTCTTTTTCTGAGGTCCTGGATTATCTTCACTATTATTATTCTGAATTCTTTTTCTGGAAGGTTGCCTATCTCCACTTCATTTAGTTGTTTTTCTGGGGTTTTATCTTGTTCCTTCATCTGGTACATAGCCCTCTGCCTTTTCATCTTGTCTGTCTTTCTATGGATGTGGTTTTTGTTCCACAGGCTGCAGGATTGTAGTTCTTGCTTCTGCTGTCTGCCCTCTGGTGGATGAGGCTATCTAAAGGGCTTGTGCAAGTTTCCTGATGGGAGGGACTGGTGGTTGGTAGCTGGCTGTTGCTCTGGTAGGCAGAGCTCAGTAAAACTTTAATCTTGTCTGCTGATGGGTGGGGTTGGGTCCCTCCCTGTTGGTCGTTTGGCCTGAGGCAACCCAACACTGGAGCCTACCCAGGGTCTTTGGTGGGGCTAATGGCAGACTCTGGGAGGGCTCATGCCAAGGAGTACTTCCCAGAACTTCTGCTGACAGTGTCCTAGTCCTCACAGTGAGACAGAGCCACTCCCTCTCTCTGCAGGAGACCCCCAACACTAGCAGGTAGGTCTGGTTCTGTCTCTATGGGGTCACTGCTTCTTCCCCTGGGTCCTGATGTGCACACTACTCTGTGTGTGCCCTCCAAGAGTGGAGTCTCTCTTTTCCCCTGTCCTGTTGAAGTCCTGCAATCAAATCCTACTACCCTTCAAAGTCTGATTCTCTAGGAATTCCTCCTCCTGATGCCAGACCCCCCAGGTTCAGAAGCCTGACGTGGGGCTCAGAACCTTCACTCCAGTGGGTGGACTTCTGTGGTATAAGTGTTCTCCAGTTTGTGGGTCACCCACCCAGCAGTTATGGGATTTGATTTTATTGTGATTGTGCCCCTCCTACAGTCTCATTGTGGCTTCTCCTTTGTGTTTGGATGTGGGGTATCTTTTTTGATGAGTTCCAGTGTCTTCCTGTCAATGATTGTTCAGCAGTTAGTTGTGATTCCAGTGTTCTTGCAAGAGGGAGTGAGAGCACGTCCTTCTACTCTGCCATCTTGTACCCCTTATTTTTTTAAAGTGTAAAATATTTAATTAAAAAATTCCAAGGGGAAAAAAAGAATTCCAGGGACTTCTCTGGTGGCGCAGTGGTTAAGAGTCTGCCTGCCAATGCTGGGGACACAGGTTCAATCCCTGGTCCGGGAAGATCCCACATGCCGTGGAGCAACTAAGCCCATGCACCAAAACTACTGAAGCCTGTGTGCCTAGAGCACACTTCTCTGTGCTCCGCAACAAGAGAAGCCACCATAATGAGAAGCCTATGCACCACAACGAAGAGTAGCCCCCACTCGCCGCAACTAGAGAAAAGCCTGTACACAGCAACAAAGACCCAATGCAGCCAAAAAAACAAGTAAATAAAATAAAATATAAAAATTCCAGGAATACATAAATATAAAAAGTAGAAGCTCCCTCATTTCTTCACTTCTTAATCCTGATATCAAAGGGTTTATTTTTAAAGCTATTTGAAATAATTGCTTTCCTTTTCACTTCATAATATAACAAATGTTTATAATAGCTATATAATATTCTATTAAGCGGAAAGTAAACATTTACCAGTTTAGTCAGACAATTCTCGACATTTAGGTTATTTCCGATTGTTCACTCTTATAAATCCATGATGAACATCTTTTTGCCCACAACTCTTTCCACATATTGAATTATTCCCTGAGAGAAGATTCCCCCAAAGTGAATGACTGGGTCAATGGAAATCAACATTTTTATGACTCTTAATAAGTCTTGACAGAGTTCAAAGGGTTTTGTTAATTTACTCACCCACCCATAATCTCTTATGAGAATGACTCTTCCATCATACTCTCATCAGCATTGGATTCTGATAATTTAATAGGTGAAAAGAGTTTGCTTTGATTCACAACAATCACTAGAGAGGCAGCTTGGTGAGTGGAAAGTCCCTAGTCTTTGGAGCCTGACAGTCGTCATGGGGTCAGTTTCAGCTTTGCCAGTTGATATTGGTCAATAAGCTACCTGACCCTTCTGAACCTCAAGTTTCCTCATTTATAACTTAGATTATGGCATCTAACATGACTATGGTTGTGAGGATGAAATAAAACTGTATGCAAGATGCTTGGTGCCCAGGCAGGGGTAGTCTCCCTTCCTCTCCAGCTACAAGTGTTAACATTTTTCAGACCATGTGTCTTCTTGCACTTTCTCCTTAGTCAATCATCTGTGCATGTCCTTTGCCCATGTATCTCTTGGGTTCTTAGTGGTTTCCTTTCCTTTTAAAATTAATTTGTATGGGTTTAGGAATATCAAGATATATTAACCCTCATTCTGTCATATTTGCTGTAAATCCTTATTCTTTGATTTTTAATATTTTTCTTTATACACAGTTTATATTTTTTAGCATAATGTCATGCTTCTTCTCGGAGACCCCTCCTCTCTGGCATGTAATGGACAACTCTCTGGAATTCCATCCTCTAAGGTCAATATATTATGGATGTGCTCGCCCTCTCCCCGCCAGACTACACGGGCATCCCCAGGTTCAGTTCAAGGATGCCCTCGACCTGGCCAGCAGAAGTGAAAGGGGAAACTTTTCTAAGGGTCTCAAATACAGCCTCTCTTTTCCTAGGAGGGAAATGAACGTGAATGGTGCCTTCCCAAGGAGGTCTGGTATCTCCGGGTGAAGTCTTTGGCAAAGCAGGCAGCCTTGAAGTGGCTGCCTTTCCTCTTTCACTTGTACGAAGGCCTCAGTATGTCACTTACTAAAGTGACAGAAATTGCTAGAAACACCCGCCACCCTCAGCCTGCCTTGGGCTGGATATGCCTCCCGAGCGAGAGGTCCTTGGTTCTGAGCAAGGCTGGCTTAAGCCGAGGTGGGTCTCTTCCCTCCTGGAGCATCCGGTAGCATTCTCAGTACAGTCTGTGCAGCTGACCTCTCTAAAACTGGTATTTGTAAATGGATATGTTCTATCCTGCTATCTTCACTGAGCAACCTCCTTCCCTTGTTTTCATCTTCTAAAATTGATTCAGACTAAAAGAAGATAAAGAACTCAAGAAGGTGTAAGTGGCATTTTATCAATGATTATCTCAGGCAGAAGCAACAGAAACACACCATCAGACAAGGGTTCTTTGGGGGATACTTAAGAGCAGTAAAGAGAGGGGACAGGGGTTGGCTGTTCTAGAGGTGGGGATTAATTTCTCATAACCTCTCAATTCAAAAGATGTCAGAGGTGAGCTGGGCTTCACACTTGGCTCACACGAACACTCCCTGAGCCGTCTGGAGGAGAGTTCTAGTGAAAGGCAACTTGCCTGTGATCGTGGGAAAGAGCACATTCACGAGGGAAACGTATAATGGTGCCCCATGGGATGACCTGGGAAGAGTCTCTCTTAGACAGGGCAGGCTCACACACATACTGCTCTGTTCACTCAAGACACGTATTGTTTTCTTCAGAAATTCCTGTCCCAAACTAACCCACTGGTCCCCCGTACTCTGCAGGAAGGCATAAAAACTCTATAGACTGTGGAACTGGTGATGCAGCCTGCCTAGATGCCTAGTTTTCTTTCTGTACATTTTCATTTTATATCTTCCTTCCCTATTCCCTGGGTGTTTCCGTTTCATCATCTGAAAAACTATGTCCAAAGTTTTTCTCATTACCGAATTAGAAACCATATGTTTAACTTCCTTGGTATGTACTGCTCTATGAATGCTTAAGAGCTTCCTTAATACTATTATTTTCCAGTAGATCGGATCAGGGCTATATTCCACCCTCCTCTGGATCTCTGCCCACACAGAACAGGGCTGTTAACACCCCTCACCCGGCCTCCACACTTCACCTGACCCCACGTTCCAATCTCCCATTCATCTCAGGGTCAGCAGGGCCCCCAGATTCAGGCCATCAGCCTCCCTCACTCCCTCCAGGTGTACCTTGTAGAGCATATAATGGTTCTTCGTCACTGCAAAGATGAGGTTGATGTTGTTTTCTGCCAATTTCTCTCCAAGCAAGGCAAGGGATGGATAGTCCTAGGGCCAAGGCAAAAGGCAAGGTTGTAACACTTCTCCCAGGCTGACACACGAGCACGTGGCTCCCACGTGCGCTCAGTAACTCATCACTTGCCACGATAAGCACCTTCCCCTGGCAGCGCCTTAATAACCACGCCCCATCAGCAGCTCCTTACTGAGAAACTGTGGGGGAGATTCTCCAGGAAAGGACCCTCTGGCACCTACTAAACTAGACTCACTCCTCCTACCCCTCCAACCCAGAATAGAGAAGTGATGAGTGGAGGTTTCCCACACTTGGTCCGTGTTTCCATCCCTTCAGCAGGAATGGGGCAGAGGGGGGAAGTCCCCAAAAGGAGAGCCACCACGTCCGACCACCTACCGTCAACACCTGTTATCTTCCCTCTCTTCCCTAAGACTGATCTTCCTGATCTCCTTGTCCTATTTTTCCTTTTCCTGTGCCCAGTATTGGGCCTGCCAATGTCCCCTACAGGCTCTGCTCAGTCCTCTCATGGCTCAGAATGGGCAGAAGAGGCTGCTGACATTTGGCATAAAAGTTGGGCTGTGGCGGGGGAGGGGTGCAGAGCAAGAAGGGAGGGAGGACACCTCGAGGCAGCTCAGCAACGTCCGGAAGGACTTTTAAGGGCTGATGATGGACGCTGGGGTCCTCATCGGTGAGCTCTACAGTTATCAGGTTGTACAGTTATGAGTTCTTTTTCCAGACTCCATTACTCTTGACCACCTCTTCAAACTGGAGAAAACGGGCTAGCCGAGCAAGAATGAGAAAGAATTTCTCTCCAGCCGAACACCAGAATGGGTTTGGGAAGGAAGAGGGTGTAGATTTTGGGAGGAAAAAACTGAACAGCAAGTGTGGAAAAATCTTAATTGTTGGCTCTGGTTGATAGTTAGGTCGAGTCCACTTCACTGGCCTAGCATATGTTTGAAATTCTGCCTAAGTTCTGTTTAATCGCATGGTCCCAGTGACAGGCTCCTGGGAATGGAAGGTCCTTGGGGCTTCTCCTCCCGTGTAGGACACCTGCCGCCCCACCCCTGACACGGATGGAACTCAGGGCATCAGGAAACCCATTTCTAGAAGTCAGGAAGTCTCGTCTTCGCTGGTCTTGCCCCATAACTTCTATCCCAGTTTTTGGCTCTGCTGGAACACAGTCCTCTCCCTCGTGCAAAATCACCTCTCCCCTTTGAGATCCATCCTGTCTCGCCAGGTCACCTCTTCCCTCGACTAAACACTCCCCATGTGGGGGCACAAAAGCACAAAGCTACAGAAATCCCTGAGAAATGGTCTAAGTTAATGACGAGGAGAAGTTCTAGAAGCCCAGTTGGAGAAGATGGAGTAGAGACCCAGTCCCAAGAATGGGGTGGAGAGTCGGTGAGTAGAGGTCCAGAGGAAGGTGGCAAAGGCCGGCGAGGTCTCGGACCATAGGCGGGGCGGCGGGAGCGGTGCTGGGGTTCCCTGTCCTCACCATCTGGTTGGAGGCAGTGTACTCGTCGGCCTCATTCAGGTGGCACTGGCCGTCGTGAGGCTGCACCAGGCCCCCCAGCTTTCCGTCCAGCGCGATGTGGGGCACGTCGTCCGTTGTGAACACCAGCAGGTGCAGCGCGTCCTTTCGCCAGCCGATCTTCTCCTGAGGGACAGATGGGTGTTAGGCCTTCCTGGCTGCCACCCAGGACTGCCCTGGGGCAGCCTGCCCCTCCCTGCTCGACTCTGTACCTGACAGCCACTCCCCTTGGACGCCTCCCCTTTTAGCCTCCCCTATAGTTCCTTCCACAGAGCAGCCTTTAGTAGCCCCCCAACCTCCCTTCAACACACTCGGCTGGCTGCCCTTGTCTAAGATGACTGGTAAGTGATCACTTCAGTCCCCCAAGTAGACACGAATCACTCACAACAGAGTGTTCTAATGACCGACAGACAGATCTGTCTTTGGAGGATTTGAGAAAACCGGCCATCTTTCTGGTAGAAGTAAACCACTCCAATCACGAACTGAACTAGTCTGGTAGTTAAGGTCAATCAGACTCGCTCTTTTCTCCCTTTACTGCTTCACTGTATGCAATGTATCCACTCTTCAGACAGAGGCACGGCTCAATACGAGCTACCTTGCAAGGGAAGGACTCTATTTTTTCATATTTAGACACCGTGGCCCCGATACTACACAAAAACACTCCCAGTCATTACTAGTAGGAGCAGCTAGACCCTGATACAGGGCAACAAAAACTGGGATAGGGTTGCCTTCATACCAGTAGTGAAAGAGCATCCCAAAATACGTGGGTAGCAGGATGAATACAGGAAGGGTTTAAACACTGCTGGGTTATCTACACATGTACACTTGACACTGAAATAGGAGACTGGATTCACAGACTTTACAAGTTAAAAGCTATCACCTTATGGCAGATAAGGGATTGAGGGTATCATCCTCTCTTTCTTATCGCCACAATGATGGATAAAACAGCCTTCAAGAGGTATGATATTTTCTCATTTGCTCCGAAAGCAGCGTGGAAATAAGTCACAAAGAGTCAGCGTAACACAAGGAAGAAAAGGCAGTTTGAAAAGAAGCCAGGGAGGACTGAAAGCCAGGAGGCCAGCTGTGAGCAAAGAATTCACCTTTGGGGAATCAGTTTCCCAGACTCTCAACGTTCATCCAACAGACAATTACTGACTTCCTACCACATGCAGTCCCCATGGAAGGCACTGGGTCTAAGAAACAGCCTGTTCCAGACCTCAAAAAGCTTGCAGTCAAGTGGAAACACAGCTTTAACGTATCACAATAAGCATGCTTTTTAACATCTTTATTGGAGTATAGTTGCTCTACAATGGTGTGTTAGTTTCTGCTTTACAACAAAGGGAATCAGTTATACATATACATATGTCCCCACATCTCTTCCCTCTTGCGTCTCCCTCCCTCCCACCCTCCCTATCCCACCCCTCTAGGTGGTCACAAGCCACCGAGCTGATCTCCCTGTGCTATGCGGCTGCTTCTGAGAAAACCATAATTCAAAAAGAGTCATGTACCAAAATGTTCATTGCAGCTCTGTTTACAATAGTCAGGACATGGAAGCAACCTAAGGGTCCATCGACAGATGAATGGATAAAGAAGATGTGGCACATATATACAATGGAATATTACTTAGCCATAAATACACTTTTAACGGAAACCCGGGGAGGAGGAGAGAAGGCTTCCCAGGGCAGAGGAAATGTCAGCTGAGCTGAAGGTGAAGAGGACCCTTCAAGGAAACTGGAAGAAGAAATGACAGAGGAGGCAGAAGTTGGGGTGGGGAGTGGGTTGCTCTAGGTGCTGGTAAAGGCACAATGACCAGGCCGGGCACGTTTTCAGAACCCAGAGGAAGCAACCTAGAAGGTCCCTAACACAGATGCATTCTAAGCTGTGACAAAACTAATCTACGGTATTAGAAGTGGAGATAAGTGTATTCTCTTGGAGGCAGGACTGGGTGTCTTGAGAGGGGGTGTTAATAACTGGAATATATGGAAAGACAATGAAAACTCATCAAACAATTTTGAAAAACAACAACGAAGCTGGGGGATTCATTATCTAAGGCCAAGACTTATTATAAAGCTACAATAAGTGAGACTGTGTGGTACTGACAAAAGGATAGACACATAGACCAGTGGAACAGGATAGAAACCAGAAATAGACCCACACATACGGTCAATTCGATAGAAGGTATTGGAATAATTAGACATCCATATGAAAAAAAAATGAACCTCAACCCACAGCTCTCACTGTATACAAAAATGAACTCAAAGTGGATCACAGACCTAAAACTATAAAACGTCTGAAGGAAACAAAGAAGAAAAGCTTTGTGACCTTGGTAGTGGCAAAGATTTCTTAGATGATTCACAGGATAAAATTTTGATGAATTAGACTCTGTCAAATTAAAAACATCTGCTCTGGGCTTCCCTGGTGGCGCAGTGGTTGAGAATCTGCCTGCCAATGCAGGGGACATGGGTTCGAGCCCGGTCTGGGAGGATCCCACGTGCCGTGGAGCAGCTGGGCCCGTGAGCCACAACTACTGAGCCTGTACGTCTGGAGCCTGTGCTCCGCAACAAGAGAGGCCGTGATAGTGAGAGGCCAGTGCACTGCGATGAAGAGCGGCCCCCGCTTGCCACAACTAGAGAAAGCCCTCGCACAGAAACGAAGACCCAACACAGCCATAAATAAATAAAGTGGAAGCCTGTCTACAACAAACATTAAAATACAAGAAATACGAGCTTTCTTTAAAAAATAAAATAAAAAAATAAAAACATCTGCTCTTTGAAAGATACCACTGAGAAAACGAAATGACAAGACACAGATCGGGAGAAAATGTTTGCAAAAAATAAAAATCTGACAAAGGACTTGTATCCAGAATGTATAAAGAACTCTCATAGGCCAATAACAACACAAACAACTGAACTTTAAAAGCTAGAGACTTGAAGAGACATTTTACCAAAGAAGAGATATGGATGGAAATAAGCACATGAAAGGATCGTCAACAACATTAGTCATTAAGAAAGTGCACAGGGCTTCCCTGCTGGCGCAGTGGTTAAGAATCCACCTGCCAATGCAGGAGACACGGGTTCAAGCCCTGGTTCGGGAAGATCCCACATGCCACGGAGCAACTAAGCCTGTGCGCCAGAGCTACTGAGCCTGTGCTCTAGAGCCCACGGGCCACAACTACTGAGCCCACGCGCCACATCCACTGAAGCCCCCGTGCTCCAGAGCCCACGCTCCGCAACAAGAGAAGCCACTGCAATGAGAAGCCCGCGCACGGCAACGAAGAGTAGCCCCTGCTCACCGCAACGAGAGAAAGCCCGCGCACAGCAATGAAGACCCAACGCAGCCAAAAATAATTAATTAATTAAAAAGAAAAGAAAAGGTGCACATTACATTCACAATGAGATGCCATTAGATAGCTATGCCAATGGCAAAAAAAAAAAAAAAAAAACAGTCCTGAAAATACCAAGTGCTGGAAAGAATGTGGAACAATCACAACTCTCATAAATTGCTAGTGAGAATACAAAATGTTTTGGCAACTCTGGAAACCAGTTTGGCATATTCTTATAAAGTTAAATATACAATGACCATCAACTCAGCAATCCCACTCTTTGGTATTTATCCACGAGAAATGAAAGCTTATGCTCACATAAAAACTACTATGCAAATATTTATATAACAGCAATTCGTGATCACCAAAATTTAGAAACAACCCAAATGTCCATCAGGTGGTGAATACACAGACAAACGGTAGTACATCTCTACAATGGAATACTATTCAGCAAGAAAGAGGAACAGACTGCTGATACACACAACTCGGATGAATCTCCAAAGCACTAGGTTAAGTGAAAAAAGCCTGACTCAAAAGGCAACTTACTGCCTAACTCCATTCAGAAGATATTCACGGAAAGACAAAAATAGAGGGACAGAAAACAGATTGGTGGTTGCCAAAGGCTGACTGCAAAGGGAGAAGTCAATAACAGACGGGTATTGGGCAACTTTCTGAGGTGACAGAAATTACCTCTATCTTTTTTTTTCATTTCTTTTCTTCATCTATATGTTACTTGTCGGGGTGGCTCTAAGTTGTTATACCTAAAAAGGGTGAATTTTACTCTATGTAAATCATCCCTCAATACACCTCACTTTAAAAAACGCTTAAAGAAGTATATACATCTTTTGACTCGATGATTCTACCGCAGGAGACTCTATCTGCAAGAAGTATTCTGAAGTACGCACGGCAGTATTTTTACTAATAGTGACAAAACAGGAAAGAGGTGACTACCCTACCAGAATACGGGAACGGTTAAGTAAACCGAGATCTCTCCTTTCCACCATTAGAAATTATGTTCATAAAAAGTATGAAATTATATGTAAACATGTATAATATAAAGTGAAAAACAAAGAATACAGTACTGTAATTACAGTGTGATTACAAACTATGGAAGAAACAGGCATCACTCTCCACTAAAAAGAGAACAGAGGCTGAAACGAAATATACCATAATGATGTTGGGATTGAGATTAGAGGCAGTATCTTTTTCTTTTCCCCAAACTATCTTTAATAAGTGCTACTTTTAAAAGACTAGGCTTTGAATGCTGGCTCTGTCATTTAACTTTTTCAGCCTCCTTTTCTTCCACGCCAGCTTCTCAAGGGGCATGCAGGAACCTAAGGAGGGTGACAGCAAGCAGATAGAATAACGTGGAACTTGGAAACTTGAACGTGGGCATGGGAGCTTTTTGTCACTACCAACTACCTGTGCAGCTTTGACCACAATTATTTAACATCTCAAAGTTTTTTCTTGTTAGTAAGACAGGAATGATAATACTTAACATTTATTGTTCACCTCCACTATTCCATCACATCTTCACTGCAACCCTTATGAAGGAGGTAATACATTGTCATCTTGCAGATGAGGACACCGGTGTTCAGAGACATTAAGTCACTAGCCCAAGGTCACTGAACCAGTAAGGACCAGAGAAGTCAGATTCAGAGGACCTGCCTCTTATCCACAAAGCTAACTACCCAATCACATAGGGAGAGCCGAGCGTGTGTAATCATTGAGATAGTTCATCAAAGTACTTGGCAAGCTCTCAACTAACGACTGCTGATCCAGGATAAATGTTTGTTGAATTGGAATATTGCATCTGAAACAGAAATAGCTCCACAAATGAAGAGTAGCATGGCTTAATAATATTAATTCTGTCTTCTCCGAAGTGGACTCTTGTTATGTAAGTGACGTTAACAAACTTGGCCCAGAGGTCGGGCTGCACAGAATGAGATGCTTATTCATTCACTCAGCCTTTTGGGCTTGGAGATTTTACAAGCACTGACTCCACAGAGAATTTACAATAGAACTAATTTTCCTACTGTCTGCTTGGACTATCTTGAAGTCTTAAGTTCTGTATCCACGTTTGGGGCAGAGATCAGTAGTGGGAAAGTGGATTTTGTTTTTTTTTTAAAGGAGTAACTACAGAATGGAGTGTGGCATGGGGGCCAGCATACGAGAGCTTTGGCACAGACGAGGCTGAGTTCAAGGGTTTGCTTTTTGAGACCCTAAGTCAGTCACTTCATCTCTCTCAGCCTCAGTTTCTTCCTCTGTAAAATGAAGATAATCCTACTTCGCAGGGTTGATCCTAGGTTAACAAGTATTTAGTACATAAGACACACTAAAAAAGGGGTCTATAGTCACTACTCTCAGACTAGTAATGACTTTTACATTCCTTCTCGTCTCCTTTTGCTTCTTGATGTGTGAGGCTCCACGGTCACTACAGGGACCATGAAGGCTTGCACACCGAAAAGTTTAAAAGCCTTGTATTAATTAAAACCACAGTGAGATTCTACCACACACCTAATAGAATGGCTAAAAATTAAAAAGACTTGGCCACATCAAACACTGGGGGAGATGTGGAGGAAACGGAACTGGCGGACACTGCCCATACGGTTCTAAAATGATACATGTATTTTGCAAAACAGTTTAGCAATTTCTTAAAAAGTTAAACACCTACCATATGACCCAGCCCTCCCACTCTTAGGGACTGACCCATGAGAAATAAAAGCCTACGACCACACAAAGGCTTGAACACATCTGTAGCAGCTCCATTTATAATAGGCAAAAACTACCAAATATCCAAAACAAGCCAGATACCCATCTACAGGTGGATGAATAAACTGTGGTGTATCCACACAAGGGAATACCACTCAGTAACAAAAGAAGCGATCACTCCTTAGCACAGATGACACTCAATAGCACACATGAATCTCAGAACAGTTGTTCTGAGTGAAATAAGCCAGGCCAAAAAGAGTATACACTGGATTTCTGAAGTTTTAACGAACGCAAACTCATGTGTAGTGACAGAAAGCAAAGTAGTGGCTGCCTGGGGAAAGGGGGCAGGAGACGCAGGAGGGAGAAATGACAAAGGAGCACAAATACTCTATTTGCGGGGGAGAAGGATATATGTTCGTCATCTTGATTACGGTGAATATATATCTCACGGGTATGTATAAATCTCAATATTTGTCAAATTGTACACGTTCAATATGTGTAGTTTATTATACATCGATCATACCTCAGTAAAGTTTTTTTCAATAAAGGCTTGGTGTGCTCAGAAAGTCATTCAAATACAGTAAATTAGATGACCAGACTGAATGTCAATACTGTGCTGGGAATACCAGTTATGCATATTCCTTTGTTCGGTGGCAGTGCCCACAAAGCAGCTGGGAGTGTGGGCTCGGATGAACGGCAAACCTCAGTTCATGCCCACGTCTTCCCTCAGCTTGTCTTTATGACACTGGGCATGTTAATCAATCTTTCCCAGTCCCAGCTTCTCAGCTATAAGATAGAGATAATAGGGCTTCCCTGGGGGTGCAGTGGTTGAGAGTCCACCTGCCGATGCAGGGGACACGGGTTCGTGCCCCGGTCCGGGAAGATCCGACATGCCGCGGAGCGGCTGGGCCCGTGAGCCATGGCCGCTGAGCCTGCGCGTCCGGAGCCTGTGCTCCGCAACGGGAGAGGCCACAGCTGTGAGAGGCCCGCGTACCGCCAAAAAAAAAAAAAAAAAAAAAAGATAGAGGGCAGAATAGGGTTGTTGAGAGGATTAATAGGGTTGTTGAGAGGATTAAACAAAATGATACACAAAGAGCACATCCCGCTCAGTACCTGCAGGCAGTAAACAGTCAAGAACCGACAGTGATTGTCCTCAGTATTTCCATGGAGCCAAAAATCTGTGACTTAAATCCAGAAACACATGATCTTATTTTTGGATTGTAGGGTTATGGGTGATGTTTATTTCCTTTCTGCTCTCTGCATTTTCTAAATTTTTAGATTGAATGTATTCTCTTTTTATACAAAACTATTTTAAGAGGAAAAAAAGACAGACTGATTTGTTTAGCTAAACTTTTCTCCAAGTCTCTGGGTAAAAACAAGATTTTTAAAAGCCAATCTCCTAAACATGACAGAGGTCAGCCCTCAGATGAAAATGTCACGGGTGGGCGGGACGGAAATGCGCTGGACTCCGAAGCCAGAAATCCAGCATCTGGCCGAGCCTGCAGTGTACCTGCCTCCTCTTCAGTCAAATCTGCGTCAAACCCACCACAAGGTCTGTTCCAGCTGTCCAACTCCCAGCTCCCACGTGCTCAGGTGAGCCACGGACACAGGTCACAGGACTCGCCTCGTCTGTTCCAGGCGCTCAGTGTCTGTTCCACAGCCCTAGTATGCCTCTCCGTCATAAATAAACAGGCATCCGCATCCCCCTGGCCTCTCCTCTGGTCTTAATGCTCTCAGGGAAGGAGTGCTCTCCCTCCCCAAGGAAACGCAGCCCCCAAATCCCACCCTCTCTGGAGCACCGTTCCATCCGTCAATTTCCTCTGCGTCCTTTCCTTGTGCCTGAAGATATGCTCACGACCCACTTCTAATAAACACTCTGTTTTTGACCCAACATCTCTCATCACCTGCTAGTCGTAGAGGCAGACTGGCTGCCTCTATTTCCTCTCCCCAGCTCCATAGAACCCGACTTCTCCACACGCCCCTACGTCTCTCTCACCGGCGGCTCCCAGTCACCCGCCTCCTGCCCCCACACGCACAGTGGTTCTCTGCCCCAGCTGCATGGAAGGTCCTCAAGGGAGCTTCAACTATGCTAACGCCCGGCGGTTCTGATGTGACCTGCAGCCCAGCCACAGGGTCTTCTAAAGCTCCTGGGTGAGCCTACTGTGGCGCCAACGTTGAGAACCTCGAAGCTCACGCTGAGGTCCTGCCGCCAGCCCCGCAGCCATCCTCTGGCCTTGCCCTCCGGCCTCTCTGCTGCCGACCAGGGCCTCCTTCAAGCCCTCCTGCCCTTGGCTTCCTGGACACCGCACCGTCCGATGCCCCCGTCCCCTACGGCTGCTAGCAGATTCCACCTCCTCTCCCGGCACTGGATGAGGTCAAAGGTAACACTGTCCCCGAGGAGATTTACCCAAGTTCATGCATCTGCTTGGACAGCTCGCAATTAATTACCTCTCCCACTTGACCTCCTTCCTAAGCTTTAGTCCCAGGTCTGGACCAAGAGCCAGACACGTCTGCCGTCACCCAAAACTCAACTTCTCCAAAGCTGATGCACCGTCTTCCCCTCCAGGCTTCCCCATTGCTGACAAAGGGACCATCAAATGTTTTATCTAGAAAACTTAGAATTATCTTTTTCATCTTACTTCCCTGGTCCCACCGCAACACCTGTCCAGTCTCGAACTGTCCATTCTGTCTTATAGTCCACTCCATGGCCTGTGTCGAGACAGAGCCTTTGGGCAATGCTACACGTTTTACCCTCCTTTTCCTAAGCCCACTCTGGGTGAGCAGGCGAGGCCCAAGGCCCACCCCTCTCCCAGCCACCAGCCTGCCTTCTGCCACCCGAGGGTGATGTGTTCTGTGACCTACGTTTACTTCAGCTGTTCCAGGCGAATCACACACATGCACAGGAGACCATGCTATGTGAAAAGCAGCCATCCACAGACTCTGGACACACGTGTCAGAAGTAATGAGTGGTGGGAGGAGCTGCCGCCAAGCCCAGAACCTCTGACTCCGTCCACTCCCAGGAGGCAAACCCTCTGGTTTTGTACGGGCCACCAGTCCAATCTGTGCTGGGGCCAGAGATGACTTTCTCCAGTTGGAAGCTCAGTGGAGAACTTACCAAACTCTGCTCTGTCCTCAGAAAGCAGCAGAGATCTGGAGCTGAGAGAAGACAGGAAGGGATGTAGAGGCCAGAATAACAAAGAGCACTGCACCTGGCACATACTTGGCACTCGGTGAGGAATGAGTAGTAAGTGGATACGTGAACAAGATCAGGGTTGGGTAACAAGAAAACCTCCCTCACAATGTCCAGAAGTCTTCAATCACATCACTCCCAATTCCACCAACTATTTATTATGCTTTGCAATCCAACAGACATCTTCTTTTAATCATATAAATACGGGAAGCAGTAAGGGGCTAACTTAAGTGAAAATATTTCATCAGATCACCTGTCATGCACTGAGATCTGAGAAAAGTAATGGGAATTGCAGAAAGGGTGGCAGCAGGGCCATGGAGATCATCCAACACGAACTGCAGAAGGGTGGAGGAGGGGAGAGGGGCCAGGTCAGTCAGTGGGATGGTTATTGGAGGCCCTGGGCAGCCAGGCCTGGAAGTCAGCCTGGGGAACCTGGGATCCTGAAATGGCAAAGAGAGAACAGTAGTCCATGAAAAGGGGAAGCAGAATGGAAGTGGAAGGCCAGGCCTTACAACCTCTGAGAAAATAAATACAAACTGGATCCTCCCAAGAGTGAAGACAGACTTGCTGGCTTGTTCCCCTCCAACATGTGGCCCCAGAGACAGTGAAATAATGGCTAGGGAGTAAGGATGTCATTTCTCTGTTTGAGGATATGAAGCTCTGGCCTGTGCGGCAATTTGGTTTCTGGGGTTGGAACGAGTCACACGCAAGGGGCTACACGGTCTGACAAAGACGAAGGTCACTCAAAGGCCTCCGTCCTCCCCCGCCCACCTCCACACTGTCCCTGGGTGCCCTTGAGCTGCCCCACCGCACCTGGATGTTTACCCACTTGGCAAGGTGGCTCCGTGGGGAAGCCATCGGGAGTGGAAAGCTTTTCTGGGCGCCAGCTCCAGGCACGCTGAGCTTGGCACACAGAAGGGGTGTGCACGGCAGAGTTCACGGTCATGCAGCTTAAGAGGGTGCAGTGAGGACCAGACAGGCTAGAAGGAGCCACTGTAGAACAAAAGCACCAGTGGGTTACTGGGCAGAAAAGCTGCCTCAGAGGAAATAAGTAGCCCCTGAAGTTTGGAAAGAACCTCCGAGGTTGGCTCATCCACGTTCCACCCGTGCAGGGCTCTTTCATCCGGCACCTCCCCCGCATGGGCCTGGGGTCCCCACTCAGACTCACCGCCGCATCTGGCAGCCTGCTCCACAGCTGAGCAGAGGTCTTCCCTAGAAATTTCTCCCTTGCCTTGAACTCAAACCTGCTTCCCTGTGGCTACCCAGGCTCATCCCCTGGAACAGCCCTCTTCTGTAGTGATGTCTGAGGTCAGGTAACACGCTTCTTCCTGTGGTGTCTCTCGTCTTGGTCCACCTTTAACCACTCCTCAGAGGTGTGGTTTCTAGCCCCGGCACCAGCCACTCACCCCTCCCTGCTCTCTAGCGTCTGCCTTAAACACAGCCCCAGAGGCACACGCAGGTCCCTCGATGCGGTCTGGCTGCAGAGGAAGGCAGGGCTGGGGCTGCGGCCTGCGGGCCCTGTAGCGCACGGCCCGTGTTTGGCAGCCGAATCTTCCGACAGGCTCACAGAAGCCTGTGGGTCCCAATACCCACGTCCTAGTGACTTGCTTACACACAGGGACCACGGCAGAGCATGACGAGTGTGAGAGAGAGGCTCACGGATGCCCCGTGGGAGGGTGCACGGGAGGGCCTGGAACACCGATTCCTGGGAATCTGAGAAGGGCTGACGCCCCACCCAGCGGCCTTAGAGGACACGGGCGGTGGGGCCCACCCGAATACAGCCTGGCTTGCTTGTTCTGAGACAAGGCCCGCGGTACTCTCTCCGGTAAACAGTGTTCAGTACAGGGGAGGCCTAGATCAGGATGCCGTTTCAGCGAGGACAGAAACACTAGCTTTAAATGATGGGCTTCTCTGTTCTCGATGTCAGTCAGTTAAGTAAAATCGATGGCCACCCAGACAGCTGGATCCTCCAGCTGGGTGTCAACACAGCCCACGGGCCTCAGTTGTCACTGAAGAGTCACCAGCCACGTGCTCCCTCACTGCAAAAAGGAAGCACCATCTGAAAAAGTGTCTCCACAGCGCTATCTGGGAGCGCTGAACAGAACCCACGGTTCTGAGACCCCGTGAATTATAAATGAAAAGGG
Source organism: Delphinus delphis (assembly GCF_949987515.2). Taxonomy (NCBI): domain Eukaryota; kingdom Metazoa; phylum Chordata; class Mammalia; order Artiodactyla; family Delphinidae; genus Delphinus; species Delphinus delphis. Next base: position 70,121,433 of record NC_082686.1, read on the forward strand.
GGTTATCAGTGTTCCCGTGTCACAGATGGGGAAGCCAAGGGCAAAGACAAGCAGGCTGGGCTTCCCTGGTGGCGCAGTGGTTGGGAGTCCGCCTGCCGATGCAGGGGACACGGGTTTGTACCCCGGTCCGGGAGGATCCCACATGCCACGGAGCGGCTGGGCCCATGAGCCATGGCCGCTGAGCCTGCGCGTCCGGAGCCTGTGCTCTGCAACGGGAGAGGCCACAACAGTGAGAGGCCCGCAAACCGCAAAAAAAAAAAAAAAAAAAAAAAAAAGACAAGCAGGCTCACCCAAAGGGCTAGACTCCAGCAGCGCACCGACCGTGGGACAGTACCCGTGGTCTCCCTAGAAAACCCGGAGGCTGCCAGAGCCATGTTATAACTGTTTCTGATAAACAAGAAACTCTTAGTTCCAGAGAACAGCAGTACGTGCAGCTGTCTTTCCCGGGACAGAGTCAGTCCTGGCTCTACCACTGGCAAACCGGGTCACGTGGGAAATCGAAACGGTTCCTTAGAGGAGGACTTTGCCTTCTTTGGAAGCACACCCCTCCCACTTCTCCACTCTTGTGTGGCCACAAGAGACGGCAGGTCATCTAAGGTCAAGGCTGAGAACTCCCATCTTTGGAGCCGGGAAGGTGGGTACAGTTCCATCTCTGGCTGTGTCATTTCCAGCTGTAAGACCTTCGAGAAGTTACTCAACCTTTCTAGGGTTGTTTCCTTATCAAAAGCAGACAGTACAACCACCTTCAAAGGATTAAGTAAAACAAGCCCCCCTGAGGTGCTTGGCATAGAGCCTGGCTCTCACAAAGCAGGCAGCCAATGGCGATCAGTAGCGTCATCGCACCAGAGCCTCAGGGCCAACGACGGGGAGGCAAAGAGACCAAGGTGACCCTTGAAGGGGAAGAACACTGTGATTCAACCACTGGGTCCTACCAGGGCCAGATGTTCTATAGTGTCCGTGCACTCCGCCGGTACCTTAGATTGTCGTATAGGCATCTGTTGTCCAACTGCAGTGATGCTCCCGGGGACAGGAGCTGTGGCTCAGTCATCTGGGCAAGCCTCACAGCAGCTCGTGGGGCACCTTGCAGACTGTAAGTGCCCAACAAATTTCCAGAAGTCAAAACTGAAACACTCTGTACACTGACCTTCCAGGCAAGCACACAGAGAGAACAGGTCTGGGGAAAGAAATGAGGAAGGAAAGGGGGCTGACCTGACCAGCCAAGGGGCAGACCCTACAGCAGATCTGAGCTTGGGGACTAAGGACTCTTGATTCCTACAATGCACTTAAGGAAAAATAAGGCTGAATTCTTTCTGTAATTCGCTTCCCCAATCATGTGGACATTCAAGCCTATTTCTGTCACTTTGTAACAGTAAACACGTTCTCACCAGTAGTTTGTTTCTCCCGTTTCCGTCCATGCTTTGCAATGAGAAATCTTTTTTAAAAATCTGTCTGTGGTTCAACTTAAGAAGGTCAAAAATGTCAATATTCCTTTCCTTAGGGAAAAGAAATCTCGGCCCATGACTCAGGATTTAGACATTCATCTAGAGCCCAAGCCCTAACAACATGCAGTAGAACGTGTCTGACGTAGACTCTATGCAAGTCCAATCTGAACTAAAGAAAAACGTTTGTAAATATGAGGCTGAACCATATGAGTTTTCTATTTTTGTAGGAGAAACTATCAATGGTCAAATATTAAATTTCATTGATAGTCACATGTCCATAATTCCACATGGTTCCATTTAATGTTTACAAATGAGTTGTTCTATTTCCTTTCTAGTGGATCTGAAAGCTCAAATCGAATCCGTGAGGAGGGGGACTTTTTCTCATCTTTTTCTAATTTTCTTCACCGTACCTGCCACTGAGCACTTACTGGGCACACAATAAACATTCCTGAGCTGGAAAGCAGAAGCAGCAGCTGTGAGCGGGGCAGTGAAGCCTACAGCACAGCTCACGGGCAGAAGGCAGAACAAGGACACGTCCCTCCAGGGGCTAAAACAGTCGAGTGATTCAAAAGTACACAATAAACCAAAACCATGTGCAAAACAGAAAGCCAGGGAGGACCTTTACCACCTCCGACAAAAGCACGGCCCGGGCACGGGCGGAGCGCCTGCGTGCCCACCCACAGCCCCACAGCCTCACGTGGGCTACAGGGAAATCCAATACTCTCACGGGCTTCACAAAGACACCGAGCCAGAGGAAGAGCAAGCAGGGTGGGTTGCATTAAGCCCCAGAAACCGTGGTGCAACTTGCTGGCACAAACGGCTCACACATGCCGAGACAGAGAACCCAGACTGCATGAACACAGGACTTATGGGGGCATCCCCTCGGGGGGCATGAAGGCGTTAGGGGCCGCTGCCTTCCTTGAGGAAAGGAAGGCAGTTTTCTACGTTGCTCAATTCACGCGTGGAAAAATGACAAGTCTCAGGTCTAAAAGAAATCAGGCCACAAGTCCGAAGAGGCCAAATCAACTGCGGGGGAGGCTGCGCTGAGCGAAAACCTCTCCCAGCCGAGCCTGCCTCCAGGAATGGGGAATTCTCCACCTCTCCTGGTATCTGCAGCAGCCCCTGCCTGGCCTGGAGCTCAAGCCTGAACCAGGAGAGACAAAAAGCAAAATCCAGGGCTCTGGGCAAAGGGGCACAATGCTGTGACGAGTCCTTTGCACTGAGGACAGTGCACAGCTGGAGGGCATCCTGGACGTCCTCCCGTCCAGCCCCACCTCCCTGCAGCCTCCAGAAGAGCACTCAGGCCGCCACAGAGCCGGTTAGTAGCAGAAGAGGCATAGCTTGAATCGGGACAACAGGACTCTGAGTCCTCTCTGCTCTGCACGGCACTGTCGCTACTTCCCAAAGCACCCGGCACAATGTAATAGACAGGGCTTGGGCTTTAGAATCAACTGGATCTGGTTCAAATCCTGGCTCCACCCCTTTCCAACAGTAAGTAGAGTGAACCCTGTGACACTCAGTTTCCTCACCTGTAAACTGGGGACAAGTACCACCAATACACTGAAGGACTGTTGTGAGAATCAGAGATAGTGTATACAAAAGAGCTGGAGCACGGATGACAGTAGAGCAAGGGCAGCCATCATTTTGTCTCCAGAGGCCCACAGAGTCTGTATTCCTGCAGAAAGTCTTGTTGGAGGAAGCCGTTCCTCCAGCCCCTCTGGGGATGTGGTCGCCATTTTAGATTAGGATGCTCTCGCCAGCCAAGAAATAAAGGACCCAAGCCACACCAAGATTTTTCACTCAGCAATGCAAATTTACTTCGTTTGCTTTAAGACTTACTTATCCACCTATTTCTGAGGACACACAATGCTTTAAAAACTTAATAAATAACGCAACATTAGATAATCAAGATTAAAACAGAAAGGATAAGAAGGATGAATGTTAGGGGGCTAGAAGATGAAGCCAGAAGGGAAACAGGCTGGGTTGCAGGGATCTGATTTTTCTGTCTGACGGGAGAAAGCAGCCCATAGAATCCGTGTGGCCAGGACGTACCCAGCCAGGCTTAACTTTACAGGGAACTTCTTTAACCTGAGAGCCATGGAGAACAGCAAAGCCATGACTGACAACTCAGAGCTGGAGAGAGCTGGACCACCCCGCCCTCTGTCTTCCCAGGGCACCAGCTCTCCCTATTTTGGGAGAACAGGAAAGCAGCCATGGTTCCAGTCTGAACCATTCATCACACTTGCACCTATACACTTTCAGAATAAACAACTTAGAGTCAACTTCTAGAAAAGTCCCAGGAGAGCAGTAAAAGCGGTAATGGCAGAAACTATTATTCAGACCAAGAAAAAGTATAAACAAGTTTAATAATAGGTTTCGAGGTAAAGATAAGAAATTATGGGTCACGGCATTCCCTCATCCCAACCCAGGCCGGTACAGCATTGGGAAAAATGCCTGCACTGGTGACAGAGGGGTTCCTACTCTTCAACGGCCTCTCCTAACAATGTGACCTGCTGGGGGGAAAGATGGCAACTGAAAACTTCCACTCGTGGAAGCAGTTCTACTTCCTAAATCGAATCCTAAGTAGAAACAGACTGTTTCCTTCTTTTTGCAAAGAGCAGCTTTCCAGGAAATGTAAAGTTGGCCTTGAGGGTGGGATTTAAGACCAGTCTTGTGAGCATTCCATACCCCTAAGTCCCTAAAGTTGGTAACTAACAGTCCATCCAGGGAAACCAGAGTGAGGCTGAAATCAGAACAAAGAGCCTCCTGTGGACTATGAAGCAGGCCTGTTATCAGCTCCGTCTCCAGGGCATGGGGTCAAAGGAAGCGGAGCGTGCACTGCTGCCGGGGCTGCCCAGCCAGCTCCAGCCTGCAAGAGACGCCTCTCCAACTGCAGAGATTACAGGCCTGCTGGCTCTGTCACATTCAGTTTTCAGGATTAAGAGGAAGGGCCTTTAATCTGGGCAAATCAGGAGAAGGCAGAAAAGTCAGTCAACGAAGTAAGGCATGCTTAGGGCTTTTAAAAAAAACTTTAAAAACCTAATTATCACTGAAACAAATGATATCTGGGATTTACTTCAAATAATGGGGAATAAAATGGTTAGGAAGGCAAATGAAACAAGATTGGCTACAAACTGGTAACTGTCCCAGATGGACCATGGGTACATGGGATTTTATTTCACTATTCTCTCTACTTTTATATGTTTGAAATGTTCCATTACAAATTTTAAAAATCATACCTTATTTATTGTGAAAATTTAAGTAAATATAAAATAACACAAAGAAGAAAATAAAAACCACACCTAATCCTATCACCAGAGACAATTGCTGTTAACACTTTGGTCTATTTATTTCCAATCTTTTCCAGATTTTTCTTTCTTTTGTTTGCAAAATAGGGTCATATATCTATGCTGTTTTATCACGTGCTTTCCTTTCCTCTCTTAATTTATCTTAAGTATTATTCAAGTGCTCAAATATTCTTTTAGGGTGTGATTGTTATAGCCTTTCATCAATAGACAGGCCATAATCTATTTCCAATATTTAGCAACTATAAAGAAGGCTGTAGTTAACCAGGAAGATGACGTTATAAATAGGTGATTTCAAGTGAGAAAGAAATTGCTTGATAGGTACCCAAACACACACTGACAGCACAAAGGA